>NC_133395.1:704104-1400709 GCF_047511655.1 Castor canadensis | reverse complement strand
CCCTTTTCTGGGCATCAGTCAGACTCAGCTTCTGGCTCCATGTGAGTAGAAGCCACAGAAGCAGGTACTTCCAAATGTGGGAATACCACCATCTTCGCTCACATCCTCAGTGTCTACACCTTGCCTTCGTCCCAAGCATCACACTCTCGTGCTGCAGAGCCACCATCCCTGACTTTATGACTCAAAATAACTGCACACTTTTACCTCCCATGGTCCTGAGGCTCAGCGGGGCGGTCTGAGGATTCCTTGTTGCTTGTCTGGGCTGCCCAGAAGTCAGTCTCTTCTTCTTCTTCTTCTTCTTCTTCTTCTTCTTCTTCTTCTTCTTCTTCTCTTCTTTCTTCTTCTTCTTCTTCCTCCTCCCTCCTCCTCCTCCTCCTCCTCCTCCTCCTCTCCTCCTCCTTCTTCTTCTTCCTTCTTCTTCTTCTTCCTTCTTCTTCTTCTTCTTCTTCTTCTTCTTCTTCTTCTTCTTCTTCTTCTTCTTCTTCTTCTTCTTCTTCCTCTTCCTCTTCTTCCTCTTCCTCTTCTTCCTTCTTCTTCTTCTTCTTCCTCCTTCTTCTTCTTCCTCTTCTTCTTCTTCCTCTTCTTCTTCTTCTTCCTTCTTCTTCTTTCTTCTTCTTCTTCTTCTTCTTCTTCTTCTTCTTCTTCTTCTTCTTCTTCTTCTTCTTCTTCTTCTTCCTTCTTCTTCTTCTTCCCTTCTTCTTCTTCCTTCTTCTTCTTCTTCTTCTTCTTCTTCTTCTTCTTCTTCTTCTTCTTCTTCTTCTTCTTCTTCTTCTTCTTCTTTCTTCCTTCTTCTTCTTCTTCTTCTTCTTCCTTCCTTCTTCTTCTTCTTCTTCTTCTTCTTCTTCTTCTTCTTCTTCTTCTTCTTCTTCTTCTTCTTCTTCTTCTCCTCCTCCTCCTCCTCCTCCTCCTCCTCCTCCTCCCCTCCTCCCCCTTCTTCTTCTTCTTCTCTCTCTCTCTCTCTCTCTCTCTCCCCCCCTTCTCATTCTCTTTATCTCTGTCTCTTTCTCTTTTCTCTCAACAAAAGACAGACATCCCTGCATCTTGGAGAGAACTCCAGGGAAGCTGGGTTTCAGAGGTTCTGTGTGCCTCCTGGTCTGCAGAGATGCTGTGGCCTGCTTTCAGATGAACACAGATTCCTCCACTGAAGCCCCAGTGGCCTGCCAGGTGGCTGCCATGCCTCTGCAAGGAGCCTGAAAGTCAGGGAGGGGTCCGGCTGGATCTGGAGAAGCATCCGCACACAGCACACAGCGTTGACATGTCCTCCAGCTCTTGATGGGGATCCTGGGTCTGTGCTGTACCCACCGGCCCCTGGCTTCTCAGAGAGCAGCAGGGCAGGCAGGCAGCTCAAGTGCTGGAAAAGCCCATCTTTTGTGACCCTCTCCAGCATCCCACAGGGCACTGGGAGGTGTGCAAGGTTCCTGGAGTCGTCATCTTCCAAAGGTGCCATCATAGCTCAACACATCCAGGAACATGGAGACTTTGGGAATGTGACACCATGCCCTGGGTAAACTTGGGGCCTCTGAGTCTCACTCCAGAAGTACGGGGACCTTCACCATGGAGAGAAGACCTCCCTGTGCCAAGGCAAGGCCAGGGACAGCAGGCCTGGCTATAAGGAAGCCTCACCACACTTGGAACAGCTCTTCGGGTGAACACACTAGTATGTCTGCCAAGGCTAACTCTGGTTTTATAAGCACAAATAAGTTGATTTTCTTTCTTTAGAACTTTATCAGGAGTTGTTCAGTGTTTTGGAACATCGAGGCCTAGATTGGAAATCCATCCCTGCTGGGTGTCTGATCCTCCCCCCACAGATCATCAGGTGTCTGTCTGCATTTTTCTTTCTCACATCCTGAGAGATCTCCCCGGGTGTGCACGGAATTAGACAGACTTCTTAGCCCCTGCTGCAATCATTGAACCTGAAGTGCTAACGACAGTCAGGGAATGTTGCTTTGCTTCTCTTGAAACCAGATTCACTCACTAAAGGAGCTGCAAGCACAGGCCCACTTCATCTTCTACACGTACGAAATCATATTTGGGTATTTGCATATATATACACCAGTCTAAATTAATTTTCCTTCATTACACGATTTTGATTAATTTCCCATGACACATTGAAGGCACAGTGCCACTGTCACGTGTGTTCATTAGTCACCCCACCTGTGACCTGCAATCCAAGCAAAAGGGAGTTTCAGCATGTTTGTGAAGAGAACTGGAGGCTCTCTGGGGATGCAGTGGGGCCCTGCATGTTCGGAGGGCACAGCCTTTCTTCATGACACATTCGTATTACCGGCTACTATACTATGAGCTGGTAAGGCCACTCTCCACCCTCTCCCTGGGAGATGCAGACCCTTCTGTGATAAATAGATAAATAACCTCTTTGAAAAAGCAAGAAGCCCATCTCCAGCTCCCCAGCTCCAACACTGAGGCACTGAGGGCTTAATGGAGCTGTCAGAGTTCTTGTGTTCTGACCCAACCACACAAACACGGTAAATAGCCCGAAATTTGGCTTTTAACACAAGCAGCACTGTTTTAAGAACAAGGAGCTCTTGGAGGCCTCAAAGCAGAGCCAACGCTGGGGCTCTTGTCCTTGGAGCCGCACATCTGTCAGGCAATTGCTGCCTCTAGTATAGTGCTGGCTTTTTGAAAGAGGTTTATCGATCCTGCTGCTTAACTCTGAACATCACTGTTTTCAGCAAAAGCTTAAAATTTTATTTCAGAAATTCTTGTTAGCGTGGCCTCCAGAGCACACTTCACCTGGAGCCAGAGGACCGTGCCCAGCAAAGGAACCTAAGGTACAATGAGGTGGATTCTCTTTTTCAGAAGACAAACATCTTAAAATGCTTTCCGATGTTAAATCAGCGGCAAGAAGATAGGATAAAAATGAAAGAGACAAAAAAGAACGGCACGAGCCGGCAACAGAGATGTTTCCAGTTAAGTCTGAGTAGATGGGGACGTTAGAAAATTTCAAAACGTTGAAATGCTCTTCAAAGGCGAACTCCACATAACACGAACAGGCCTGTTGTTGAGCTAGAGGCCAGGAGTCGGGGACACAAGACCGTCCTGCAGGGTGGGACACGGGTCCCAAGTCAGTTGAAGGAGCCACATGTCTCAGGGTCATCTCCAGATGAAGCTGTGTTATGACCATCAACCAGGTAAGGCCAGGCTCAGTGAAGGACCCATCCAGGTGGGCATTCAGAATCATGGAAAACAAGATCCCTACTGCCCCAGGACATGGATGAGCCATCTGCACTGATCACCAAAGTCTGGTGGAAGCACCAGCTAGAATGCCCAGCGCTGCAGCCAGGGAACCATGCAGGGAGGAAGACGAAGTGAGCCCTGCAGACAGTGCAGCCTAGCCTGGGGGCCTCCATGGGCTCAGGGACAGCTCTTGCTCACTGAGCAGTCAGAACAGCTCTCAGGAAGTGACTGTGACCTTGGAACTCCCTCTGTGCCCCTTGTGGCTCTGTCTTAGGCCCCTGCTGGCAGGAACACCCCACAGGACAACTACAAGCCGCTCTGGGGTTTGGCCTCTAGAACACATTCTCCAAGTTCAACATCAGCCTCCCTCCCAGGCTTTTCTCCTTTGGGCCCGGCTCCAGCCAAACTTCAAAGGGGCGAATGACGTGACTCCCTCTCCGCTCACCCATCATCCCTTCAGGGTCTTGTTTCCTCATGTCTCCCACCTGGAGGGCTCACTGCCTCTCAGACAGGAGCTGGCACAGGCAGAGGCCATGAGTGTGGGAGCAACACACAGGAGGATGGAGAGTGACCACAACACCGGATGCTTACTGTCAGAGCGCTGCTAAGGGCTCAGACCTACTGGGGTGACCCCACATGACACATGAAGAAATCGAGGCACAAGGAGCGTGGGGGACCTGCCCAGGCCTCAGAGGCTTTGAACATAGGTGTCTGGCTCCCAAGGCTGTGCCCTAAGCAAGTGTTCCCTGCCCCTACCAGAGGTACAGATGTGGAGGGGACTGGGGGGAAGTGCACAGGGCAGTGAGGGGCTGCAATGCTAGCCACAGGAGGGCCAGGTGTGGAGGCGTCCTGGGGGAGCCATGGGTATTTTATTGGAATACACCTTGTCAGGTGTATTTGAGGTTAGCTTGGTGCTGGGAAGGACGGGTGTCATTACACAGATTCAGCTGCAGATAGAGACACAGAAAGCCAGTGTCCAGGCCTGGGTGGTCCCTGGGGGGGTGCTGGCTCTGAGTGTTGGCATGTTGGCCCCCTGAGGTTTGCCATCTGGAGAGTCACCACTCTCCTTCTTTGTCAGTCTTAGTTGCTTTGGCTGCTGTGATGAAACACCACAGACCGAGGTGCGCACAGCTCTACAGGCTGCAAAGTCAATGCCAAGGTAGCAGCCAGTCTGATGACTGGTGAGGGTGGCTTGCAGTTCAGAGATGGTGCCTTGCTGTCCTCACATGGTAGAAGGTACATGGGGGCTCCCTGAGGTCACTGATCCTACCCGTGAGGGCCCCACCCTCGTGACCTCAACTAAACCAAATCACCTCCCAGAGCTCCCACCTCCTAAGACTGTCACCTTGGGGTTGGGGATTTCACCCCAGGGGCACACACTCAGACTACAGCAGCTCTACCATCTGCCGCTGCCTGGACTCATGGATGCCACACTGGCTCCATGCTCCTTTCCTTCCTGGCACACTTCCTGTCCCATCCCTCTCTTTCTCCATCTCAGTTCTGATCCAAAATAGCACACTAACCAGCTGGACTGAGGGGCAGCACCTCACTGGCTGCACTTCCCTGGCACACAGAAACATCCATTCCCAAGCCGGGCAGGTGACACCTAGCTTCTCCAAAGCCAGGTCAGCAGCAGGTAGCACTGGACAGGATGCAGTCAGGGGCAATGGGCATCCTGAATGACAGGTCCTTTTGTGAAATTTGCATGACCAAAAACAACACAAACCAAACTGATGAAATCTCATTCCCTTCAAAGTAAAATGATATCAGAAAACTTTTAAATTTAAAAAAATCCTGTAAGACAGTTTAGGTTTGGTTAATTTCAATCCTTACACCATTTTCACTCAGGTATTCTCTCCTGTGGGCAGGCTTCTCACGCTAGCCACCTGCAGAGGACCTCTGAGTGTGGCCAGGCCACCCCTTCCTGCTACAAGAGGCAAGAGCAGAGCATTTGCCCTGGACAGCCAAGTCTTTGTGCACCTCCATTCCCAACGTGACCTCGCTATTACAACCAAAATTAATTTTTTTAATTGCATCAAATTATTCCAAATAAAGATGAGGAAGGACCCGCAAATAGATTTGTGTTAGACGCACGAGCCAGTGTGGTCGTCCTGCCTCCCATTTCCTGTGGTCTCAGCATCCCAGCCCACCCACCCCATGCTGTGCAGCAGGAGCCAGGGGCTCACACTCCTCACACAACCCCCGCAGCTCTGTGCACCCCTACGTTTTAAATGCCCTGTGCTCCAAGCCCTCGGCACACCCTGCTAAGCTTTGAGCAGGAGCGTGATCTGAAAGTAACATTAACCTGGTGGAAATCCTATGACTTCCCCCCTCCCCCCGCCATTGTCTCATGGATCCCTTACTGCAAAGCCCAACTAAATGACCATGACCATGTAAGCCCTCTCCAGGATATGGAATTAAATGTACCTGGGGTAAATCGATAGAAAGGAAATCAAAACTAAAAGTCTACATTGTTTTTGCAGACTGCTTTGTACAAGAGGAGTTTGCACTGATCCAACCCTGCAGCACCTGGAGCCCAGGAACGACTCTGCACCCAGGGTCAGGAGCACTAATGGAATGAAGTGACTTTTATGAGCAGAGGTTAATGACAAGATCTATTAAAATGGAATTACAGGCTGGCCCGTGGTCCTCCCAGAGGCAACAGAATGATAACGCTCAGCATTATAAGGTTTGGTTTCAAATCAAAAGAACACTGCACTGTGACTGTGTTCTTGTCACTTCCCTGCTCCAGGTCTCACGGTGCTTCCTGTTGGGGTGGGTTTTAAATGCTCCCAGGCAGACGGTGGCACACACAAGAGGGAGCCCAGGTGTTCCTGGAATCAGGTGCAAGGTGTCCTTCAGAGCCAGTCCTTCCTCCTGCCTCCAAGAACAGGGCCCTTTGGGGGCTCTCTCCTGCTCTGAACCTTCAGACCTGCCAACCCTCCATCCTTCTTGCTCTTAGCATCAATGCTTGGCAGCAATGTCTGCTCCATTATTAACACACTATCTTTTCCCAAAGCGTGTAATTTTAAGTGGATCCACAGGACTGAAACATATCAAGCAAAGGAAAAACTCTCTAATGGTAAAACTTCCGCACCTTTGGTAAGCACCAATAAGAAGGCCACTCTGTGCCTGTGGATTGCAAGGAGCTGCGTACTGTGTCGACATCTATGGTTGGTTCTGTGAACTGCAGAGGCCCTGCTGAGTTCCACAGAGGTCAGCTGGAGGTGGGAGAAAAGAGCAGAGATCTCTCAGAGTGCACACGCCAGAAGGTAGATTCCATGTCCCTTGGCCTCTGGCTCTGAGGCTGCAGGACTTTCCTCTGCATCGTGGCAGGAAATAGCTCCCTCCATGGAGCAAGAACTGACCAGCAGGGCTGCCCATGGATGGAGGTGGCAGATCCAGGATCCTCAGGGCCGGGCATCACTGGAGGTCAGCAAACAGGAGATGGCTTTTCCACTCATTCATGCAAAATGTGCCAGTCGTCAGGCAGGGTGAAACTTTTTCAAACTTATCTGTAGCACAAACAGATCTTCAAACAACAACAGCAACAACCCTGCACATTCAGCCTCTTTCCTACAGCCTCAGCGTCTGTCTGGGTGCTCCCTAAGTGAGGAACTGAACGTGGGAAAACCCGAGAGAGGTGAAGCGAATGGTGACTTGGGGCTAAAATACAAAGAGAAAAGTGAGCATTGTGTGATGTGTATGTGTGTATCTGTATATGTTCCTGTGCGTGTATGTGCATGCATGTGTGCACATGGGGTGTGTGCATGCGGGGGTTTGCATGCATGTGGGGTGTGGTTCATGCACATGGGGTGTGTATGTACAGTGTGTACATGTGTGGTATACACGTTGGTGTGTGTGTGCATGTGTGTGCCATTTTCATGTGTGGTGTGTATCTATTATGCAACCATGTGTGGTGAGTGTATATGTGCACAAGCATGTGGGGGGCACACGTGTGTACAAGGGGTGTGTACATGTGTGGTCTCTGCATTGTGCAGAATGTGCACTGTGCACGTGTGACAATACATGTGTGTGGTGTACATGTGTCTGTGTGAGTGTCTGTGTATACATGTCTCTGTGTGTGAACATGTGTGCACATGTCTGCATGTGTATATGCATGTGTCTGTACACGCATATGTCTGTGCACGTGTGACAACACATGTGTGTGCTGTACGTGTGTATATCTGTGCACATGTCTGTGTGTGTGTGCAAGTGTGTGTCTGTACATGTATGTGTCTGTGCATGTGTGTGACAATACGTGTGTGGTGTATTTGTGTCTGTGCACACATGTGTTTTTGTGTGTGCTTATGTCTGTGCACATGTCTGTGCGTGTGTGTCTGTGCACGCATGTGTCTGTACATGCACATGTCTGTGCACATGTGGTGTATGTGTCTGTGCATGTGTGTATGTGCACGTGTGACAATACATGGGTGTGGTGTATGTGTGTGTGCACGTATGTGTCTGTGCACGTGTGTATGGGTGTGAGTGAGTTGTAACAACTGACTGGATCACTACGTTTTGAAAAGCAGACCATTTTAATTCTGGTGTTCTTTTGTAGTGATGCCCTTCTCGTGGGAATTGGTATTTTGTGGCTTAAGAACAGGGATCGACTCAGTACAACTTTAGACATTTCTTCTAGAATGACTTCAGGTTAAAAAACACATTCCATGTAAAGCCAAGGTCTCAGCAAGTGTAAAATAGAATTTTACACCAGTTGACGTGCTCCAGCCAAAGACTCCTTTAAGTTAACTATACATTATCGAGCGCGTGCACACACGTTCACATCTGTACACGTTTGCGAACTTTTGTTCTGAGTTTTAAGGAACCTTGACTGATTCACTTCAACGTGAAGCTAATCCTACACTATAGGACTAAGTATAAAAGAAGTGACATTCCCCAGTGGGTGACGAAACGAGCGGGAGGAGAACATTACGGATCCTTCACCACGTGCTGTCACGTTAACTGGGGTACAGCACCAATTTTCCCTTCTCTGCCACTTGCCAACACTATCCCCTTTAACGGGAGTGCACCTGGCAAGGTGAGGCCCACCATAGCTGCTCAGCTCTGGGCACGGCTCTCCCTGAGCGTCACTGTCACGCCATGATCCCAGCAGCTGCCCCAGACCAGGCTGCCGCCCTCCTGTTTTCAGCAGAGCTGGCTAATGGAAACAGCCGGGAATCAGGAGAAAGAAAGGGCCACGCACCCCACATTGCAGCTGTGCGTGCCATGGTGTGGGGTGGAAAGTTCGGGGCCCCCCGTCTTAATCTTTGGTGATGGCCACCCAGTGACTGCAGTCCCGATGGCTGGGCGTGTCCTGGTGGACGACTGTTCACATCTGCAGCTGTGAGGGAGCAGTTCATGGCCTTTCGAGCGGTCTGTGCCTCTGGTGAATGATGCTCCTGAGGACAGCAAGGCTGAATTTCAGCTGCTTCAGCTGAACCCAGCTCTGCAGCGCTACAACTTGCAAACGGCGACCTTAACATTTCTGGAAGTTTTATGCCCGAGCCCTGATTCTTTTTCCCTCCTGGTTTCCAGTGACTGCTGACTTCTCTTAGTAACATCTTTCCTTTCATGGAAGGTGACCCCATCCTCAGAGGACTGCACATTTCGTGTATTACACAGCCATGTTTCGGTCCACAGCAAGCTATGTAGCCGGTGGTGATACCATAAGTCTGTGTGGCCTAGAGACACGGTAGCCAGCTGAGTTTGTCTAAGCAGACTTCATGACATCTGTACCAAGACACAGTCACGTCACAATGCTCCCTCCAGATGCACACTGTGGGTGTGACATGAAAGTGTATTTGATTTTGTCAAAATTATTTCTTAAAGCAAGATCGGACTCCTTATGTGAATTCAAGAAACCAATACAAAGAAATGAATCTGGGCCTGGTTGTGGCAAGCACACCTGTGAGGTGGCGGGCTGTCAGGCCAATTTGAGGACCTGTCACTTTATGTGACCGGCTTCCCAGTGGCTAGACTGGCTAGTTTGATCACCACAGCAGCAGCTGGGATGGGTTGGATTGCAGGAGAACTTTACATCCAGTGTACTGTCCAGTGACAGCAGCACGGATCCTGATCTTCCCAGGAATCAGACTCATGAGAAGACAAGAAAAATGAAAGAGTGACCGAGTGAGTAAGTGAAGGAATGAGTGAGTGAATGAGTGACCGAGTGACTGAGTTAAGTGACTGACTGACTGAGTGAACACAGAAGCAAGATACAGGATTTCCTTACTCAGCAAACCTTTCACTGTTGCTTCCCCAGAAGAGGTGTCGTTGTCCTTGTTCCTCTGTTGTCACCAACCCTTGGAGTTCCCACTAGAGGGATCTTTAGAACACAGAGCTGTTGTGGCCCATTGAGGTCAAGGCTGGTGTCCCCAAAGACGCACCCATGCCCATCAGTGGCCTTGGACGGTCCAGCAGCAGGGCTGATCTGCACGGACATCCCTC
The DNA here is from genome assembly GCF_047511655.1 of Castor canadensis. Taxonomy (NCBI): domain Eukaryota; kingdom Metazoa; phylum Chordata; class Mammalia; order Rodentia; family Castoridae; genus Castor; species Castor canadensis. Next base: position 1,391,064 of record NC_133395.1, on the reverse strand, counting down.
CTGTGGACCCTCCCTGCATGGGACAGACCCTTGGCCACAACCCCCAGTGCCCTCCGGGACAGACCTGGGTCCCTCTGCCTGTCAAAGCATCCACATCACATCTCTAGGATTAATCCAGAAAGCTCCAGAACTTCGTGATTCTGTCACAGTTAACCGTCCCAGGATCTATTTACAGCTTTCTAAAGACAAAAGTGTGGAAGACAATGATGCAGATTGCAGAGACCAGAGCGAGAGCGTGAAGAAAAGGAGAAACTCAAGCGCCAACAACAACGCGCCATAAACGGCTCTGCAAACAACAGTGTGATCCCGGCTAACGGAGCCCCACACCTGAGCCACTCACACGCCCGACTAAAGCCAGCACAGCCCACAAAGGAAGATTATAAGTTGTAACGCGTCCTCGCTCGGAGCAGCGTGTTAACCACTGTTTGTAGACCCCTCCAATTACGTTCCTTTAATTCTTTCATTTAGAAACCGGTTTACATTATAATAGCCCGCGCTGCTTCTGTTTTTAAACAATTGGTTATACGCACATTCCAAATTGTGGGTCTGCGGGGTGTTTTCATGAGCAAAACAACTGTAAACGTGCTGGGGACGGATCTGTAACTGGGACTCCGGTGACCCGAGCACATGTGGTCTGATGGCCACCACTTCCCGCTGTTCCGGTGCCCCCAGTGGGGTGGAACAGCCCGTTGTCTCTTCCCCGGTGTTTTGGGAGCAGGGGTTTGTTTAACGGACTTGGAGGAGTGGGAAATGTGAGCCAGGCAGAGTCCTCTCATTGCTCTGAGGCTCTGAGCCTTCCAGGCTGCCAGCCCCACCCTGGGGGACTTCATGCTGGGCCCAAAAGTGTCTCCACTGAATCTGTCCTAGGCGAATCCCCAATCCTGCCACCCCCACCCAGCTTGGTATTGGGCCAACACAGTGTCTGCCCTGCACCCAAGCAGGTCAGAAAACCTGGCATGGCACGCCCAGCACACAGCAGCAGAGCTCCATAAATAGCAAAAACAACAATAACCACACAACACCATCAGACAGAGCAAGCCAGGAAGCTCCTCCCAGTGACAGGCAATGGGAAAGTGCAATGGCAGGAAATGAGCCCAGAGAGGTAGGAGAGGAGCCAGCGGGAGGGTCAGGGTGAGTTTGGGTGGCAGGCGCTGTGTGGTCTGCCATGTGAGGCAGGCACGTACAGGGACAGGGTCCTGACTCCCGGAGCACATCAACATCAACAACACTATTACCAGAGCATCTACAAGAGGGCCAGGCCAAAAGAGCTCCACCAAGTTCAAAGACAGCAACTTGGTGCCTTCATAGATCCACCCGAGGTACCCAATTGCACCTGGTGTCCTGGAAAAGGCTGAAACCAGAAAGGGGTTTCACTGCCTCTACTTAAAACCTTGGAAAGGATGTCAAGACTTCAAAGAGGAAATCAAGAATCCCAGCACTGCCTCACTCCTGGGGACTGAATGGTAGGTGGAGCCTCACTCCAATGGGAGGCCCTGGGAGGAGGGACCTTTGGAAGACAACCAGGTTTTAGAGGAGGTCATGAGGTTGGAGCCCAGGATGGGCTTAGTGGCCTCATAGGGGACACAGAGCTATCTCTCTACCAAGAGAGGACACAACACAAAGGCTGCTGTCTAAACCAGAGTCCTCATAGAAATAGAACCCACGAGCACCATGATTGGTGTCCGCCAGCCTCAGGACAGTGTAAGCTAAGTGTCTGTGGTTTGGCACACCCAGGTTATAGTACTTTGTCACACCAGCCTGTGTAAACTCACTTAACCACACTACAAAACCACGTAGTGGAAACAGAGCACTGGAGCCTGACTCTCCATCCCACACCTATGCCCCCCATTTGGCACTGTGGCTCTGCCCCTCCCCTGAACCCTGAGTTGAGCCATGATCAGCAAAGAAGACAAAACAGAGCAGCTGAGGATGCCCTGGTGGGCTTGGGCCTTGCTTGCCTGAACCCCTTTTCTGGTATTGGCATTAGAACCCACCTGAATCAGCTTCCAGGGACATGCCTCACCTGGCCATCCAGCTGACAATCAGGCAAGTGGCCATAATACACAACAGCTGAGTGAGCCTGGCCCAGACTTGAGTTATCTATCTGAGCCCAGTCAAGATGGCATCCAGCCAAGATGGCATCCAATCTCAGAGTGAAATAAACGCCTATTGCCTTCAGCCCTGAATTTTGGATCATTTGCTCTGCAACAATATGGTGGGGAAAATGACTTCACCAATGGGAACAATTATCCTTGTATGATCATGATGCTGACAGGGCTAAGTGGCCATCAGCTACAGGCAATCTGACCACACTGAGCCATTAACCATGGTGCACACGGCCTCCCCAAAGTGCAGCTGGATATGGAGGCCACCTCTTGCCCCCAGCCATCCAAGACATGAGCGGACATCCACTTGAGGAAACTGGAGCGGACGTCAGCTTCCCTGTCCTCTCAGGAGGTACAGAGCCCTGGACACTGCATAGAAAACATGCCTAAGAAAGCTTCAGGAGGTGGAGCACAGCAGATGGACAGGCCAGGACCCTCGGGGCCAGGACCCTCGGGAGCCACGACCCTCGGAGCTGACTGCAGCGAGGTTGGCCTGATGCTCACAGGTCACAGCTGGTGGCAGAACCTGGTAATTTTAAATTTTCACCATTTTTTGCTCCTGTTGCATTCTCTATGGTTTTGCTTTATCACAATTTTATTTATAAAAACAAAAGTATTTTTAAAAAATCAAGCACTCTAAGATGTTGTTAATTTTGGACATCAGAAGTGAGGCCAACCGCTTGTTCCTTTTAATTTTCCTGAATTCTTATATTTCCAAAAATTAAAGCAATAAGGAAAACTTGTTTCTTAATAAAGCTTCATAAAGAGAGTTTCCACCTTCCCCCCTGGAACTCTGTCTCAGAAAGATGCAGGGAAGAAACCGCAGGAGGTATGTGACATTGAGGGTCTCAACCGACAGGGCTGTCATGGAGAAACTCCATGTGTCCGGCCACAGTTATGCAAGTGAATTCAAGTCTGCTTTCAGAGAGACTGGTATAAAGACTGATTTGTTACGTTCCCTCTGGTTTTAATGTTAAAACATAAACATTCAGTGAATGATATATAAAGTTCTTGCTCAAAAGCAGAAAAGAATGAGAGGAAAAAATTGTCACTAAATTGTCACCAGGAGTTGATGGGAGTGTCACCAATTAGAATGGTGAGAAGAAAGGGATTAAGAATTTACCAGGCACCTCAGCCATCAGCAACCTCCGCTTCGCTCAGTGCAGGGACACACAGGGCAGCAGAGCCCTGTGAACTGAGCCACTCCAGACACCAGACCTGTGCTCCTCCCTTGAGTCTGGGCAGAGCCTGGGACTGGCCAATGGCACATTACAAATGTGACATTTGAAGGTCTGTCTGCACTGGTCTTCTGTTAAGCCATGGTCAAGCCCAGTGAACCTATGGGAGGACACGTGAGATCACACTGGGCCATTCAGCCCCAAAGAGCCAGTCCACGGAACTGTGCTGATGGCTTTAAGTCACCAGGTTTTGCAGTGCTCGTGACAGAGTCCCTCCCTGAGCAAGCTTTCTCTGGTCACCTCCTCTGAGCCCTCTTCTCCACTAGGCCTGGATAGCTGAGGTCTTGTCTCCAGCAGGAGTCCTCTTGGGGCAGTTTAGTGGGGATGCCCTCCCTTGTCACAGGGGTTAGTGTCTGACTTCCTGGACTGGTGGCAGGTTAGAGCATGTTTTTCTGGTCATCAACCAGGTGTGTATTCAGTCTCTCATTCTGAACCCTGATCCGGAGAGCCAAAGTCTGGGCCTCAGGCCTGGGTCCCATCCAGACCATTAAATTAACCCAGTGGGAGTTGGGCCCCGTGACACCTGCAGGTGTCCCCCACACTCAGTATGTCTTTATGGACGCTCCAAAAACCTAAAATAGCCTCTCCCCTCTGGAGGTAGATTTGTTACCATATCCATCAATGAAGCCTAAACTCAAATGTGCTTTTCAGCCCTCACACCAGCAATAAAGAGCCAAGAGCCAAATAGCCCTGGTGGCCAGCCATCGTGGGGTCCTCAAACTCTCAGGGGCACTGTTGGCCTGTGTGTCCAGGAAAATACTCAAAGTTGGCACTGTTGTGCAAGAGATAAGGTTTCCTACAATGCACTGACAGGGGAGGTCTGCGAGGAGCACGTGCAGTCAGCAGCGCTGCTCAGAGGGTCCCCTGGTGGCCGGCTGGACACTACCCTCTCCGTGCTCCGATCTGTGCTGCTATCCTCAGGGACAGGGTTTGTTACAGATGGAATTCTACGCAGCCATGAAGAAGAATGAAATGTTATCATTCGCTGGTAAATGGATGGAATTGGAGAACATCATTCTGAGTGAGGTTAGCCTGGCTCAAAAGACCAAAAATCGTATGTTCTCCCTCATATGTGGACATTAGATCAAGGGCACACACAACAAGGGGATTGGACTTTGAGCACATGATAAAAGCGAGAGCACACAAGGGAGGGGTGAGGATAGGTAAGACACCTAAAAATTAGCTAGCATTTGTTGCCCTCAAGGCAGAGAAACTAAAGCAGATACCTTAAAAGCAACTGAGGCCAATAGGAAAAGGGGAGCAGGAACTAGAGAAAAGGTTAGATCAAGAAGAATTAACCTAGAAGGTAACACCCACGCACAGGAAATCAATGTGAGTCAATGCCCTGTATAGCTATCCTTATCTCAACCAGCAAAAACCCTTGTTCCTTCCTATTATTGCTTATACTCTCTCTACAACAAAATTAGAAATAAGGGCAAAATAGTTTCTGCTGGGTATTGAGGGGGGGAGAGGGAGGGGGCGGAGGGGGTGGTAAGGGAGGGGGTGGGGGCAGGGGGAGAAATGAACCAAGCCTTGTATGCACATAGGAATAATAAAAGAAAAAAAAGAAAGAGGCAGTGACATGGTAAGTTTGCCTTGCCCTTGGGTGACCAGCATTCCAAGGAGTGCAGAAGGCATAGTCTCCTTCGCCATTCTACTTTGCTTGACTCCCACGTTCTTGTGGGAGGCGACTTTCTCTGGACATTTGGGTCCCAGCACACAGGCATTGTTGTGTACTTGGTAAGAGCCTTGGAAAGGGAAATGGACATTTCAGTGACATGGCAACTGATGAGATCCAGATGAAGCAACCACAGAGGTGGTTTGCACGTGACACTAATGGAGAAGGTGTAGCAGAAAGAGGTGGAGAAGGATGGCAGATAACAGGGCCATGTTCTCTGTCCTGTGATCAAAGTCCAACTGTCATGGAGCTGAGGCCAAGAAAGAGGAGAGGAGGAGCGGCTGGAACCTGGGCCCTCAGCCCGTGCTTCTTGCAGAACACATGGGAACCTCACCCCTGTGTTTCACGCAGGATGCTTGGGCCTTTATTCCTGTGCCTCATGACCTTGGGATTTCAGAGCTGGGGGAGAGTTTGGGGACCTGAGATCTGGGCCTGTGTCCTTCAAGGCCTCTGGATCTGCCGGCCCAGAAACGTGCCCTGTAACTCATCAAGTGCCCTGAATCCTGGCACGTCTCTGTTCATGGAAGGAGATCCTGCTGGGTTCAAGGAGATTCTGCTGGGTTGGCCATTTGTACTTAGGGTCCTGATTTGCAACCTACTCTTGGATCCTGGGGGTTCTGAGGACTGAGGACACAGAACAGGCCATGGAAGGGAGCAGAGAGGATCTCAGTTACTACAGGACCCCACCAGCCCCTCCTCTTTCTAGGAGCAAACCCTGGGCATGGCCCCCACCCCCACAGGACAGACCCCCAGCTCACCTCCTGGTCGTGATGTCACAGGCCCATGGCATTCCATGTATCCAGGAGACCAAGGCTGGGGGAAGCCAGGGAAGGTTCTCCTCCTTCAGGGGAAGGAAACATGGTGGCGAGTACAGGAGCCAGGACCCTCTCTTTTGTCCTCCTGCTGTGTTTTTGGGAAGAAACCAAGCTGCAGCCGATAAACACAACTTCAGGTAGAGTCCTAAGGAGACTGGCAGACAGTAGCCACGGGCCTGAGCCCCACAGGCACGGCCTTCTTCTCTCCTGGGTGCCTCTCTTCCCTCTGCCCAAGCTTAACATTTACTCCTTGAGTAATGGAGGAAGTTGAAAAGTTTTTCTCCTGTGGAAATCCAGCGCTCCAAAGGAGAGCTGCATACATTTTGTATTTCAGCTTTTATTAACATAATTATTTTCAAACTGAGCTGGAAGTAGAGGAAAAATGGCATGACCCCACATGCACAACTGTTTCTCATTTGGGGGAATTGAGTCCCATCCTAGCTATCTTCATGGGAGTCATTGTCACCCTGATTGATAAAGGCATTATTTTCATATATCCATCTGTCGTTGTCATACTAACAAAATTCTCAAAATCCCCCATAAAAATTAATACCAATTAAAGGAAAAAAATACTCCTGACACCTGTTAACAATGAGAAGGCAAACTTTACTCAAGAAGGGACAGACAGGTGGAGCTTTTAGAGGGGAGAAGGATTCATGTCCCCATGCAGGCACAAGTGGAGGTTTACAGCAAGGACCGTGTGGGGTCTGGGGGTGAAAGTCCCCAAGAGGTTGAGCAATTGCTGACTGGCCTAAGATGCTGCTGCTGTGTGCAGGCCAGGGCAGTCAGACATCGTCACAGGCAGAGAGAAGGAATTGGTGAAGGATTAAGGGTGATCAGACCAAAGATGGGTGTTTTCACTGAACTGCTGCAGGACGCCTGCTCAGACAGGGAAGGCAGACGTAGACGGAGCTGAGAACGGGTGTAGTTGTCCTGAGAAGGACAGTCCTTGTCTGTCCTTCTTTGTGCTCAAGGAGAGAGAATACGCCCTTTGTCCTTTGAGCAGTAAAGTCCCTTTCTAACTTGGTGGAGGACACTAGCTGGTATGTACAGTCAGGAATTTTTAATATGTGTGTGTGGCCGGAGGGGGGAGGTTCTCTGAAAAGAAGGAAAACAAGTGACTAGTTGGACGACAGCAGCTTCAGGGACCATCAGCTTCTTCCTCACAGTTGAAAGGAGCAGTTCAGGGACTCAGTCTCAGAGCCATCAGACACTGGAACTCCATCCAGATGGCCTTACCAGAGTTTTCTGTGGATCTCCTTGAAGATGAAGAATTTTTTGAAGTGCAGCTGAGCACCGTTTCAAGAAAGCATCAAAGACAGTTGGGTGCTGGTGGCTTACACCTGTAATCCCAGCTACTCAGGAGGCGTTTTGAAGCCGGCCTGGGCAAATAGTTCGGGAGACCCTATCTCAAAAACACCCATCACAAAAAAGGGCTGGTGGAGTGGCTCAAGGTGAAAGCCCTAAGTTCAAGCCCCAGTACCTCAAAAAAGAAAGAAAGAAAGGAGGGAAGGAAGGAAGAAGGCATCAGAGTGAAATGGTAATTTCTGTGGAGGAGAACGGACAGAACATCCATCCCAGCGACCAGACAAACGTCCATTACGCTACAATCAACAAGGAATTACGGCTGTTCCTGAGACAGACAATGTTTTACAAGAATAATAACAGCCTTATACCAGGACACACTGATGGCTAGGAATTTCATACAACTTCTGGAGCACATATCACAAATATCTCTACAAACAGAAGGTTAAACATCACTTCCTGCTCCATCAAATCTCCCATGTAATTTAACATAGCAAATAAAGCTGATTAGCTGAATTATCTGTCTTTTCACAAGATAAGAGCACCTCCTTTGAGGTCTCAGGAAGTCTCAAAGTTAGCTTGAGGTCCAAAAGACTTTATTTAGAATTTGATTCAGGGAAGTTGTCAAAAGTGGTTGATTAAATAGGATCCCAGGTTACTATAAAACAATACTTAGTTACCTATTTAACCAAAGTGACAATAGAGGATTTTAGAGGCAAAAAAGAGGAAGTAACATAGTTGGGTTTTTTTTGTTTGTTTGTTTGTTTTTAAAAAAATAACCTTAGGCCTCTCAGTGTTGAGAGGAGTCCAGTTTCTTAAGTAATAAAAACATGACAAGCACAGGAAATTAGCTGGGTAGGAACAGAACCTTTGTTTCCCAGAGAGATTACTCAACAGGTCAGGAGAAACCTGCACAGTCTCTTATCACAAAAAACAACAGGCCAATAACCCAAGAAGACCCTGTCCTTTGAGCAGAAAAAGAGTGGCCGTCAGCACGTCTGCATCAGCCCAGCTGATACGGGCGCTCGTATTCAGACCTTCTAATGCAGTCATTTACCCCAGACCAGCCTGGCCACGGGAGATTAGATTTCTCTCTCTTTCTCTCACAGACCCTTTACACCTTGCCATTTGGGCTTTTGTTCTTTATTTTCTCTTCTTTATTAAACAACCTTCCTTTCCTGACAAAAGCGGGTCCTGCTCATCTCACCTTTCATTATCAAGTCCACACTCTCATTGCGGAGTCTGCTACAAACTTTCCCTGCACACTTACTGCTCCTCGCTGTCTTGATTACCGAGGTTGGCTATAATTGTAACCAAGAAAACTGGAAAGTAGACTGTTGTGAATTACCTGTCACATATCAGCATTTGGTGGCCAGTGCACACCATCTTCCAGTTTTTAAAGACATTTTTTTTTTCTATGGTTTCTTTTTTTTTTAACGTGGCAGAAACAGCACGTTTAATTAACAGACTCAAACATAGTCTCGTCTATCATCCAAAAGAAGCCAAAAGTGACCACTTCATTAACTTAGATCATCTAGAGGTTACTGAGGAAACTCTATTACTTAATTTATCATAACTCTAAGATGTTTTGACACCATCTTTAGGCAGACATTCTGTAACACCAAACAAAATTAACTATTATCTCAAGTTCTTTCTTTAGCCTTAGTCAGCCAAGAGAGCAGGTGGCTTGCCCACATTGTGTCTGCATCTGAAAGCCTATTGTATTGAACCCGCCATCTTGAATTAGCTTATCCACCAAGGATTATCCCAGACAATGTGAATTCAAAGAACATTTGGGTTAGCTTCTATATTCTGATAGTTTGGGGACTACTTAATTTATTTACATATGCACTTATTTTTCATCAAGCCAGTTTGAATAGCACTCCTCTGAGGAATGTTATAAGTTGATTTGGTAATACCATCTGAAGGTAGAAAAATAGCACATATATGTAGCATACCTACACAGACAGACAGACAGACCTAAACAGAGCTCTCATAACTTCCTCTCTAAACCTCGACCATGAAGAGAGAAACTCACTGGTTTATTCCCCTTCATATTGTTTTCCGAATTATACTAACGACAACATGGGATAAGTCGAATGTGTTCGTGACAGCTAAAGCTGAGTTTTTAAAGCAGTTTTCGTGGGGTGACTTCCACAGATTTCAGCTGAGGAGCTGAAGCATGAGGAGCAAGTTCTTCCCAGGGGTGGGGAAGAGCAGCCCATGGGAGGGAGGACCCAGCAGTGAGAGGGGGAGCAACGAGCAGAGGGAGCAGGAGGGAAGAGGACCAGAGACCAGATGCAGGGAGGTCCGCAACTATAGCTGTCCAGAGAAAGCCATGTCCTTCGTAAAACCACACAACCCAGAAAAGAAGCTGCTAGTGCACACAGTCAGCAGGTGTTGGGGAAGGAGTTTCAGTTGACAGACGTTCACGGGGCAAGTGAGGTCAAACAGAGCAAAAAGTCTTGCAAGGAGAGGAAAATTCTCCATCCTGGGAGTCATGGGATGATTCTTAAAAGAACGAGCCAGGGAGCAGATCTTTCAGCCCCTGTGGCACCTGTCAAAGAAGTCTGGGACCCTTGCTGACCTCAGTGAGGGTTCTCACAGCCACCAGAATCAGGACCTTCCTCTCTGTACTTCTAGACCCTGGGTTGCTCTGACAGGTGACTAAGAATGCAGACAAGCTTCGAAGGGGTCCTAGGCAAGGGTCCAGGCATCCAGAGAAAAACCTGACCTCCATCGGTGATGGCACCATAGTTATTCACGAATTGTGCAGTTCTTGGTAAAGACATGAAGATTTTATTCAAGGAAGGCTTCTCTGAAAGCACTCACCTCTGACTATGGCAAGTCCAGGTGGAGATCAGCAGCAAGGATCAGGACAGGGTCTACAGAGGGAGGTTACTAAGAGATCAAGCAATTCTTTGCTGAGCAACCTAAGGGGATGCTGCTGTGGACAGGCCAGAGCGGCTAGACATCATCCAGGGGGTTTGGAATTTGGTCCAGTATCTGAAGTGATTAGAGCAAGGCAGGGGTTTTTCACTGAACTGACTAGCAGGACTCCTGCTCAGACAGGGAAGGCAGGCCTAGACAGAGCGTAGGCCAGGCTCAGAAAGCCACCTCAGAGAACTCTGGCTGGAGGGAGGCCAAAGAAAGAGTCCTTGCCACACCCAGTCCCTACTCAAAAGTAACCCATTATCTCAGAATACCCTTTTGCAGTTAATTGGTCGGCTGCACCCAGGTCACAATCAGGGGTCCCCTGTAGGTCTTTGGCCCTGTCTCTCTCCTTTTGGTCTGACCACGTCTGTGTGGGGAAAGGGCTGTTGGCACCTTGAGGGCAGAAAACTTAGGATCAGGTAGGGCCTCCCTGGCTCTACCAAGAAGTCACGCCCAGGCCACCTGCTCCCCTCCACTTCAGCCATCCTTAGAAGTAAACAAGGACCAAAGCTCAAGAAAGAGGCCCACCTAGGGTCCCCAGTCCCAGCTCTCAGGGTGGACAAGTCGGTCCCGAGCCCACGAGGCTTACAGGACGCTCCAGAGTAGGACTGAGCGCCACAGTCACAGCCAGAGTTGACCTGGGCAGGACAAGCCAGCCTGGCCCTGTAACTGTGGGGAAGGCAGGTGGTCACCATGGTCCAACAACAGTGTGAAGGATGTCAGCATTCCTACCTTGCTTTTTTTTAAAGGAGCTTAGTCCTGAGGTGCTTACTAAGGGAAGTGTTGTGAGGCCCTAGGGGCTGGAAGGATCTGGAAGAGTCACAGGACATAGAGCCTAGGTAGTGTAACTTCCATCTCTCTTGTCTCTTCCAACACCCAGCTCTTGCCTGTCCCCTGGAATTGCTCAGCAGACATTCATTAAGGGGCTCGTTAAGAGAGCCAATCATCACCTCCCAAGACCTGTTGGAAGCCTTGAGTGACCCTCAGGTCTTCCCCAGACTAAAACCTGGCCATACCCATTGATGATCCTCGAGATCTTCCACAGTCAAGTCCTGTTCATAACAACAGGTAACCCTCAAGGTCTTCCCCACCTGAGTGCTGATCACAGTGATGGGTAACCCTGAAGGTCTTCCCTAGCTTGAGACCTGGTCATGACTGTGGGTGGCCCTCTAGGTCTTCCCCAGCTCATGAGTCCACACTGCTCTGAGAGTGACACAGGTCTCCTCACCCACCTCTGGGGTCTTGCCATTTTCCAAGTGAGCTGTGCCGACCACAGTGTGTGCATCCCTCACACGGAGGTGCTGAGCACTGAGAGGAAGGACAGGGCCTTGGTGATGGAGAAGGGCAAGGTAGTGCAGTCCCCAAACTAACCAGAGCAAACTCGGGACGCAGCGGTGAACTTCATGGAGCCAGAGTGTGCAGTGAGGGGAGCAGTGTCCTGTCCTGACCACACTGGCAAGTACCGTCTGGAAACTGGGACTCTCAGGAGGAGGTGACAACAGGAAAACCGTGGTGAAGCAGCTACACTTGACAATGGACATAACCAGCGTGGATTCTATGAACAGAACTACTTTACGCCAGTGCTCGCGGCTGACTTGCACAATGCTCCATTGTAATTACGGGACAGACACAAAATGAATATTTTTAACAAAGCGCTGGCACGGCACAGCTGTGCCCATTCTTAATGATCCGTTAATGCCTCATCCACAGAGGACTGTACTTCTGTTTGTTGCTTTGCCGAAGGTCGGCATGCTGGGAAGATTGTCATCACCATTGCAGACCTTTTTGCACACTCCCCGCATTGTCGGCCTGCAGATGAGCTATTGCTATGCAGATGGGCCTTCATTAAAACCACTTGAGAATCAGCTGTGTCATTGGTTTCCCTTGGAACTTCAGTTCTGCAGACAGAGCTCGGGCCCAGAGAGGAGAGGTGCGGCGGGCCAGCCTGCCATCCTTCGGGCTGCCCACGACCTGGCACTGGAGGAAGAGGCCCACCTTGATCTCAAGCCAAGGAAGTGCACCAGGAAGGACCCAGAGACACCTCAACCTCTGATGGAGAAAAGCTGTAAATGCAGAAGGGAGGAACCACTTGGTGGGTGCTGAGGAGGGAGCCACACTGGGAATTGCCATAGTGTCCTGACCATTCAGGGCACCACTTCCTGTCCACCAGGGAGTGGAGGCCACAGACCAGACGGCCCTGGACCTTGGGAACAACTGACTTCCTGAACCCTTCAGTTCACACACAAGACTCCACTTCCTACATGCAGTTGGGCCCACTCTGAAATGCTTTGCTCATGAAAGAGCAATGATTACTGAGTCCCCCAAATACAGAACCACAGAGTAAATCAGGCAGCACCAGCCCACAGCAGCTTGGACACACGGGGCACATGGGGAAAATATCTGTGAGGGATTCTCAGAGCAAAGCAAATATGGATTGGTGACTGTAGAAAGCCATAGTTAGAGGCTGAGCACAGGTTTCCTCTTCCTGTTTCCGGTGAGCTGGGCTGTGGGGTGCTCAGGTAGGAATCCGAGGTGTGGTGGCCTCCCAGATAATAATCTTCACAGCTCACAAAGGAGGAAAAAGAGTTGCTTTTTAACCAAAGGAAGTGGGTGCCCCTCTTGCTTTGTGTGCCCCAAGTAGTTGAGGTAGCCCTGGGACCTTGTGATTTTTGTTACCATCCACGAGAGTGATTCCAGTGACCAGAAGGGCACGTTCCTCTTGGGGCACCTGAGCAAATCGGGTGCTCATTCTCATAGCTGCCCTGTGGGTGGATGCCTTTCTGCCATTTTCTACACAAGAAACCCAATCCCAGAGGAGTTCCTGTTACTAGTGAATGGGGTGTTTCAGAAGTTCCTTGGTTCTTGGATGCAATGTCTAAGATTTGCACACTGCCCCGGGGACAATAAAAGAACTACAAAGAGTAGAAAGATAGCAAAGCAGAAATACACCTGGAGATATGAGGAGGGCAGTTCAGGTAAGGGCAGACTGCCTGGAAGCTGTCAGGACCTAGGGCTTTATTATCTAATAGATTTGATGACTGCACAGGGACTACCCAGGTGTGGGAAGTCATAACCTGAGCTTTTGAGAAGGTGAGAGCAGGTGCCTGCCACTGGACCGTCCTTGCTCTTCCTGGCTTAGCGCTACCAGTGTAAGGTCATATAGGGTCCACGATGAAGCCATGTGAAGGCTCATCAACACAGTTCTGTGATGATTAGCCTTGATTGCAAACTTGATTAGGTGGAGAGATGCCTGGGAGATTAGCAAAGCACACCTCTGGGTGCACCTGTGAGACAACTAGATCCTGAGGGCTCTGACCTTATGAATGGTTTTAATCCACTGGTGGATTCAAAACTTGAATAGACTATTAGGAGGTGATGGAACTGTGGAAGGTGGGGCTGGTTGGAGGAAACAGATTACTGGGGGTGTGTCCTGGGGTGCTGTGCCTTTCCTTTCTGTTGTTGCTCCTCTTTGCTTCCTGTCCACGTGAGATGAGTGGCTTTGACCACATGCCTCACCACAGGCCCAGAATTAATGGGGACAAATATATCTTTCCTCCCTTAAGTTGTTCACCTCAGGTAACTTGTCACAGTCATGCAAAGTCTAACTAACGTAGAAAGTTAGTACCAGACAAATGGGGCCGTTCCTTGCTGTGACTACACCTGACCGTGTGGTTCTTCAGCCATTAGAACTGGTTTGCAGGAGGAACTTGGAAAGGCTTGGAGATAACAAACTAGAGGAAGTCTAGAATGCTGCAAGCAGAAACTAATGGGTGATTCTGGTGGGAGCCCAGAAGACCAGACTGCTGAAAGGAATGTGGTGAGTAAAGATGTGTTCATGGAGTTTCAGATGGAAATGAGAACTCTATTTGGATTCAAAGTGAAGCCTGTCTGCGTTGCATGCTGGAAAGAAAAAACTTGTGTACATGTTGTCTGTGTCCTGAGACTTTGTGGGAGGCAGAGTTTAAATGTGATGAACTAATTAATCTGGCAAAATTTGAGGCAGCCCACACTCAGGCTATCACATGGTTATTGCTGACTGCTGTTAGGTAAATTTACAGTGAGACTCAGAGCAAAAAGCCGAGTAGAAAGACTTGAAAACCTTTCGGTTTGTTCAGAAAGTCCTGTGTAAAGGTGGGGCTAAGGAAGTCTTGGTTTCTGAAGAGATTAGAGACATTAAAAAGAAGCCAAGTACTTTACATCAGGTCAGCAGAAAAGATGCCTTATTGGCATCTCAGGAGTTAGTCAGACCCCACTCATCACAGGCTCAAGGGTGTGAAAGTCATCGGTCACTCAAAGCCCACTGCAGCTGTGGTCCAAGGGGGCCTGGCTACTGTCAAGCTGGCAGCAGACTCTAGCATCGTCCATGTGATGCTCCTTTTGCAGACATGCAGAATGCACAAGTTGTGGGATTGTGGAGGTTTCCACCCAGATTTCAAAGGAAGGCCTGGGAGGCCAGGCAGGCAAGACAGGTCAAGATCCCTATAGGCAACCCCTGAGAGGGTGATGTATGAAACCACGAGCGGGAGCCTAAGCCGCAGTGGACACCCCAGGATGTTAGAGATGCCAGGAATGTGGAACATGTGCAGAGAAAAGTAACAACAAGCCAGCCCAGGAAAGAGGCCATGTGGGCTGCAAAGCCACAGGGGCAGGGCCGCCAGCTCTCTGGAGCTCCTATCATGAAACCACGTACCCTGGATGTCAGCCATGGAGCTACAGGAATTCACACATGCCCTGCTGGGTTTCAGTCTTGCTTCGGTCCTTCCTTTCTTGCTATCCATCTCTTCCTCCTTTTGGAATGGCTATCGTGTGCAGGAAGTAAAAGCAACTTGCTTTTCCAATTTTACAGAGGCTCGCAGCTCAGAGTTGCCTTGGAGTCTCAAAAAAGAGCTTGAACTTGGGTTTTGGACAATGGTGGAACTGTTACGACTTTGGGAATTCTTAGTTGCACGGAGTACATTTTGAATTATGAGGTGGACATGAGCTATCTGGGGACCAGGGGCAGAATGTTATCATTGAAGGAGATGTGTTTGGGGGTCAGGTTGATAAGGGATGAACTCATGATGATTTATCTTGATTGTCAACTTGATTGGACTAAGAAATGCCTTGGAGATTACTAAAACACAGCTCTAGGTTTGTCAGTGAGGACATTTCCAGGGACGATTAGCTCATGAGGTCTCTGACCTAATGAATGGTGGTTTGATCCATTGAAGGATTCAAAGTTTGAATAAACCATTAGGAGGTGGTGGAACTGTGGAAGGTGGGGCCTGGCTGGAGGAGGTGGGTCACTGGGGGGTGACCTTGGGGACAGCTGGTCCCCTCCTGTTGCTGCTGCTCTCTGCTACCTATCTATCAAGATATGGGCTGCATGGCCACACCCTCCCTACCATGATGGACTGAAACCTCTTCAAGTGTGAGCAAAATTAATCTTTTCTCCCTTCAGCTGTTGCTGTCAGGTATCTGGTCACAGGGATGATAAAACTGACTAATATATGGGCCTCTGGGGGACCTGCACATCCAAACTAGAGCAGAGGGCAATACTTAGGAGGTACCCAAATGGTCTCGTTTTTCTGAAATTATTTAGGGAGGCAGTGGCCTGCCCGCCACAGTCAAGGTTCTCCAGAGAGTCAGGTCCCCGTCCACCGAGCTCCTGGGGTTCCTGTTTTCCAGCCTCTCTACTCACGGCTCCCTGAGGTTCAGACTGCACACAGGGCATCAGCCCTGGGCCAATGCATCTAACATGTTCTTGTGTGTTTTTTCAAGATGAAATTCTAGTCCAAGAGATTTTGAATACGAACAAATCAGCAATGATTGAAACACAAAGAACACCAATATTATCAACAAGGATATCAACAGATAAAAGCAAGTATATTCTGTTTTAAGCCCTATTCTTTTTTGCTCTTGTAGCTTTATCTGTTTTCTTGTGCTACTGGAGATCAAATCCAGGGCCTGTACATGCTAGGCAAGCACCCTACCATCGAGCCACACCCCCAGACCCCATTTTAAAGCATTCTTTAGGAGCAGCTGCACCTGGGCAGAGGCAGGTGGACATGTGGAAGAAGCAGTTGTCCAAGCCACTGTCATAGCCTTCCTGGGACTTGGGCTGTCAAGCCTCGGTGGCAGGGGAGACTTACCTTTATTCTGGGATGATCTCTGGGTGCACATTCACACACGTTCTTGCGCTCGGGATGCAGATGGGATTTAGCTGCTGCAAGAACACAAGGCGCTCAGAAATAAGGACTTCGAGCCCACACGTGCCAGCCCGACCTGTGCTGCTCCTCTGTGCTCACTGACAGCTTCTGAGCCAGCAGGGCAGTTCTATGACTCCATTTGGCAGGAGGTAAAACCAAGGTCCAGCCCGTGACTTGTCCACGGCCACAAAGAGTAGTGAACAAAACAAGCATGTGCTTTTCCAAAATGCTGCTCCTAATCATCAGATTAAAATAAAATAAAATATCATCAGAGCTGTCAAAACCAAATAAAATAGCACAGAAGGTCAGACAGGAGTGATGGACAGCTGCTAAGGCGGGATCTGGGCGTCAGAAATCACAAGCATTTGAGATGTGCCAGCAGCAGGAAGGGTTGGTGTTTCCTCGAGGTTTTGCTTCTGATGTGAATAAATTTCCGCTTCCTGGGATTTGTTTACCTGACACCCGCCCAGGCTCAAACCTCAGGGCTCAAGGCATTCGAATGGCGCTTGACCTTTACTGACACATTTCCAAATAGAACTCAGAAACTCTGTTGTCATCCCAACCAGCAATACTCCTAGCTGTACTGGGTTTTGAACTCAGGGCCTCATGTTTGTTAGGCAGGTGCTGCACCATTTCAGCCATGACCTCACACTTTTTTTGCTTCAGTTATTTTTCAGATAGGGTCTTGTGAGGGCTGGGGCCAGCCTCAGATCACGATTCTCCTACCTACACCAGCACAGCTGGTATTACAGATGACTGCCACCATACCCAGCTTTTTTGTTGCCAAGGGGTCTTGCTAACTTTTTGCCCAGGCTGCTCTCAAACCTCCTGAGTAGCTGGGATTACAGGTGTGAGCCACCACGCCTGGCCCAATTTAACATTTCAAAGTAAAGCACAGGCCAGAATATTCACAAGTGTGTAATCAAGAAAACTTTCCCCATTTTTTCCTTGTTCTTCATAAAAGATGCCGGTAATGACGACAATTATCAAGGCGATGGTTCTGAGAATTACCATGAATTATTAGACAATTCAGACCTCTCTTCTACCAATGATGAAAAAACTTCCAGTAATGGTAAATATGGCCTGCCAATCCCCTGCTAGGTTCAGAAGGTAACTGGGGAGACCGAGTCAGACAGATACGGGTGCAAACTTCCTCTTGGTGATGGGTGGAATGGTTGGCTAGAGGTCATGGTTATTTCCTCCAAGTTGGGCAGATTCCCCAAGCCTTGGGGAGGCTGAGGAACCCCCAGGAGCCCCAGCTCTGCTCTGGGGCCAGTCCTGGATCACACAGCCCAGAGGATCCCAACAGAAATGTTTTCTCATGGGCCCACAAACCCCAGGAGAGAGAAGAAGTCATGAGAGTCCATGTCCTAGACTTGTAGCTGAGTCGCCTCTCCCAGGGAGGTACAGAGAGAGCCAGTGCGGCCCCAGGTGTCCCAGGAATCAGGAAAAGCCATCCTCTCAGTGAGCTTGCTGAGAACGAGCCGTGTGCAAAAACTCAGAGAGGAAGTCTGACAGCCAAAGGGTGACAGATCTCTAAGTATTAAGATCAAGGAAGAGTGCCTGTGTAGCTCACAGGACATACAAGCAGAATCTGTGGCATGCCCCACACACAGGCCCAGGCCTGGACTCCAATCTTGGTGGCCTCAGGCATAGGGAGGGGAGTCCTGGATGGGCCCAGGACTCTGCATTTCAACCCGTTGTCCTTTCTCTAGGGACCACAGCCAGTGCGGGAGGGGTGGAGGGATTGTTTCAGGGCTTGAACAAGAACTTGGTTCTACTTAAAATTAGTGTCTCTAACACCCTGAGTTTGTCCCTCTACCCTGCACATATAATAGGGTGGTGTTTGCCAAGCACTGATTCTTTCTATTTCTTCTATATTTATGAATTGAGATTCTGATTTAAGAGAGAGTTATCCCTCGCTAAGCATGGTGGAACACCCCTGTAATTCCAGCTGCTCCAGAGACAGAGACGGGAAGATCACAGTTAGAAGTCAGCCCAGGCATCAAATTAGCAAGACCCCATGTCAGAAAAGAAAAAAAGCCAGGGTGGCGGCTCAGGTCTGTGGGCACAGCTACTCGGGAGGTATAGGCAGGGGGTTGCAGTCCAAGGCAGGCCCTAGGCCAAAGTGCAAGACCCCATATGAAACATGCAAACTAAAGCAAAAAGGGCTCAAGTGGTAGAGTGCTTCCCTAGGCAGTGTTCAAATCCCAGGACCACCAAAAAGAAAGAAAAGGAAAGAAAGCTGCCCCTTCCCTGTTCATTTACTTACTCAGTTACAGATTAGGCTCCACTCAGACCATGTTTCCTTTAGTCTGTGACCACAGTGAATTAGTGGGTTTTCACTGCGTTGCCCACCTCACCCTACACTTAGCCCTGGGAGCCCCTGCCAGCCACTCTCTTGGCTCAACGGCCCCATGCTCTTGGGCTCTGCCTGACTTTCTGGAACCACAAGGTGTTCAAGGCGCCTCTGGTACCCTGCCCCAAGTCTGGCTTCCAGGGACCAAGGAACAAGGTGAGTTCCAGGGACACCATTGCTCAGCAGACCGAGCTAGGAGGCGTTGTGAACACACATGTACCCCCAAATCCACACCGTCTTCCTGTCTTCCCACCTCAGCTGAGAAAATGTCCTGGGGCGCTCACAGGCACAGCTGTCACAAAGGGCCTGAAGTGCAGGGGTTGTCACCAGCTGGAAATGAATCTGGAGGGCGAACTCTTAGGCCATGGTGAGGCTGCATTTCTCGTAAGTGTCCAGATATCCATAAGCGTAATGCAGAAAAATGTCCCCCTCTTTTTCATGTTCTTCATTAAAGAACCAACCACAGCTGACAGTCAACAAGTCCACGGTTCTGACGACTACCACGAGGCACAGTTCTCTTCCGGAGGTGAGGACACTTGCCTGCCCACCAGGGGACTCGGGTGCACAAGAGTGCGGGTGACTGTCCCCCGCAGCCTCCCCTTGCCAAGGTCTCACCTCTCTCATGCTGAGTGGGGGCGTTCATTTGCAGTTCTCATGAGTGAGTTTGAACGTCTCAAATTCAAGGGCCTCCTTCATATCGTCTTTTAACTGGCTCATGCCAGTTTCTCACATCCGTTAGGTTTGGGGTCTTTTAGCCTCAATTTCCAAGAGTTTGACTCAATTTTTAAGAATATTAGAAATTTGATGTAGATGCAAGGTACATGTCCTTACCATTTTTTAATTTGTCAATTGACTTTTTGACAGTGTTCATGATTGATTGATTGGTGAGTGCTTGATTTGATTTATTTTTCTATCAGTGGTACTGGGGATTGAACTCGAGGCCTCCCACTGGCCAGGCAGGCCTCCTACCACTTGAGCCACTTAACTACCTGTCGGTCATTTTCTCATGCATTAACTTCAACTTTTGTGTAGCCAAGGTTAAAAATCTTTTGTTGCCATGAGCGATTGATCTGCACCTGACAAACCTCTCCCTACACCGAGTGAAGGGTTCCACTGTTCCCCTCTGCTGTTGCCCTGCCTTTGGTTGGTCGTGAGGCCTGTGGCCGGCTGCGAGTCTGTCTGTGCACGCTCAGGGCTTCTGACTTCCTCTTTCTCTCAGTGGCCACCTAGGTATTGCAGTAGCAGACCGTTAATTTTAAAGTCCATCGTGTTCCCGTGAATCACAAAGCTGCACTGTCACCTACTAAACTTCCATACTGCATAGTGTTCTCCTGCCTGTGCGTCACCATCCCAAGGCTCTGTCCGTCAGTCTGTCCAGGCTGTTTCATTTAACATTCTCAGCTCTGGGATGCACTTCCTCCTCCTGGTTTTTTCCCCTCCTTGAGTTTTTCTTTTTTAATACTTTCTGGTTTGTTCTTGTGTTTTCTGGTACATGTCTGATTTCCCTTTTGCTTTTAAAGCTTCCTATTTTTACTGGGATTCGTAACTTTTATAAAATAATTTAGGAAAGAGTTGCTATTTCCAGGAACAGGTGATATCTTTCTTTTTGTTCAAGTCCACCTGCCTCTCCTGCCACAGTTCCTGAATTTCTCCTTGGATGGCTGCGGGTTTTCCCGTTAAGTTTATATCCGAGTGCCCAATCTCCTTCACCAGGATTACCAAGAAGATTTCTTCTATCGCTCATCACTTTAACTGATTTCCACTGGTTCTTATTTGTTCTATTAATTTCCATAGGTTTATTCTTTCTTCTCTCTCTTAAGGAATTTTTATGCTTTTTTTTTTAAATCACTGACGAGGGGCTCCCCACATGAGCTGTATTTCTGCAGAGCAGAAAAGTCGTCACTAGGAATTTCTCTGCATCTCACTCCCTTCCCTCGTCTCGTGGCATTGCTTGTGTGTCTAGGGCAACGCTCAGTGGCCGTGGAGCTCATGATCCCAGTAAGCACGGTCTGGCCTTAGGACAGCGGCATGCATATTTTAACAGGGGAAGAAGGCACCCATCATTTACTCTACATTTCGTAAGTGGTGTTAACGGATAGTGTAATGTTGAGCATCCTTGCATTCCTGGAATGAATCACACTTGGTCGTGTCAAATGTTTTCTATATTGAAGCCTTCTTGTCAGTATTTTATTTAGTATTTTTTACATCCACACGCACAAGTGACATTAGCCTGTAGGTTTTTACTCTTTGTCAGATCAAAGTATCAATGCTTAACAATAAAGAATAAAATTGAATTTCTTCTTTTCATTCTCTGGGAAAATTTATAGAGCATTTGACACTCTGGCCTTTGGTCTTCTAAGGTTTATTAGAAACAACCGTTGCAGCCATCTCAGCTCCTTCATAACACTATTTCCTTTGGGGAAATTGGTTTCTCCATTAGATGGAGTAAGCCCAGGGCATCTGAAATTTCCTGGGAAGTTGTCTGTTGCCTCTGAGTTTTCTAAGTTTTCACAGAGGCAGTAGGATTGTCTTGTGACCTGTACAGCTCATTTATCCCTCTGTTGTTCTCCCTTTGTCATGTCATAGTTTCTTCTTAAGTAAACTAGCGGCTTGCCTTGTGGGTTCCATGCTCTCCCCAAATCCAGGGTTTTGGTACATTAATTAACTCCACTATGTTTCCTTCTCTATGCTAACTACTTCTTTACTTTGTTCCTCTTTGTCTAGTTTTCAGATCTGGGTGATCTGTTATTCATCCTACATTTTTCTAGTTAGTGTTTAATGCTTAGGTTCTGTGTACTCCACAGGTTCTCGTGAACAGCATTTAACCATCACCATCTTCCCAGAATCCTGCCATTTTTGTTTGTATTTCCCTTTCAGCCAAAAAATTTACAGTGAAGTGTTTTCTGACATTTCTGTTAATAATTTCTAGTCGTGTTATACTGTGATCAGAAAGTGTTGTTTGCAATAATCCTATTTTATGAAACCCACCTGTGTTTGCCAAGCATGCAATCCACTTTTGCGAGCATCCATGAACACTTACAAAGAAGGTGTATTTTCTAGCGTCACTATGTCACAGGGATTTGGGTACATTTATAATGCCTACTTTATTGACTGTACTGTTTTGTTCCCTCTTGCCTTACTTATTTTTTGCCCATTGAATCTTTTACTGACAATGGTGTGTAAAATTCTTTTTCTTTTTAGCAGTACTCACACTTAGGACCTCTCACTTGATAGGTGTTCTGCCACTTAAGCCCAATAAATGGAGGTTCTATTTCTTCGAGGTGGAGTCTTACTGTGTAGTCCAGGCTGGCCTCAAACTCACTATCCTCCTGCCTCTAAATCCTGACTGCTGGGATTATATGCTTGTGCCACCATCCCTAGCTATAAATGTTTCTTTCTGTATGTGTCTCATTGCATTTTCTGTAATTTTTACTTCGTAAGGGTGAAACTCTGCACCTGTTAAACAAGAATTCCCCAACTGCCATCCCCCAGCTCTTGGCGCCCACCTCTCTCCTGTCTGTTTCTGTTCTGTAATGACCCTAGGGACCTCATGTAAGCGGAATCACCACACAGCACTGTCTTTTCACCTGAGATCTTCATGCCTGTTTCTAGGCTCGTCTAGCTTGAGGTACATTACAGCATTTCCTTCCGCCTGAAGGCTGGGTAATTTGCAAGTCATATACCTGATAAAGGGGCAATACCCAGGACACTAAGTGAAGCCCTAAACCTCAACATAAACAAACAGCTCAACTCAAAGATGGGCAAAGGACTTAAAAGCAGACATTTCTTCAACACTTGGTGTTTTCCTGTGCTTATTTTATAGCCTTTTGAATGTCGTGGAATGTCCTTGCAGGTGAGTAGTGTGAGCTGGATTTCCCTAACAATTGGGAATGTTTTTATCTTCTCGTGCACGTGTGTCTGCATGAGTATATCTTTGCAGGTCAAGTGTCTGCCCAACGATTTTGGCCTTTTTTTGTAACTCCACTTCTTACATTGAGTTCTGAGAGGCTTCATCTATCCTGCATGCAAATTCTTTATCATATAAGGTGGTTTGAAAATATTTTCTATTGGTCTCTGGCTCATCTTTTCATTTTCCAAACAGTGATTTTCAAAGATGAAAAGTCCTTAAATTTGATCGAGTTCAATTTAACAGTCTTTATGGATCATGTCTTAGTGTCACAAAGAAGAAATCTTCACCTAACTGAAACATTTTCTATGTTCTTTTCTAGAAGTGTTAAAGTTGTGTCTTTCATATCTAAGAAGTGTGAGATAGGCATTGCTTCATTTCTGTTAGGTTTCGGGCATATTGATGTCAATTGCTCCAGCATCATTTGTTTAAAAAAAAACTCAATTTTCACTCTTTAATTGCATTTGTGTGCTTGTCAAAAATCAACTGATTGTATATGTGAGAATCGATTTCTGGAACTTTTATTCCATGATTTAAGACCTACTCATTCTTGACATTACATCATCTTGGTTACTGTATGTCAATAATAAGACTTGAATCCTCCAGCTTTGTCCTTGATTTCTCAAAATGGATTTGGCTACTCTGGTTCTTTGTCTTCACATATAAATTTGAGAACTATCCTGTGATTTCCACAAAAAAAAAATCTGTGGTGTTTTGATTGTCATTGCCTTGGAGCTACTTGTCACCTTGGCAAGACCTGACATTTCAGCAGAGTGCAGACTTCAAATTGCAGGCATTCCATCTACTTAGGTTTCTTTAACTTCTCGGTCTTTTGTAGTTTTAAATATCAAAAATCTTAAATACATTTTATTTAAACACAAGTGTTTTATACATGAGTATTTGATAGCTATCGGTGTTATGACAAATATTACTTTTGAATCTAATTTCCAAATGTTCATTTCCACCATATTTGAAAACACAATCCATTTTGCATATTGACTTTGTAACCTACAGCCTTGCTAAACTCACACTGCATTACAGTGGCTTTTTCGTAGAGTCTTTGGAATCTTCTACGGAGAGTGGTGTCATCTGTGAGTAGCGTCTTCCTTCCAATGTATATGGTTTTCCCCTCCTTTTCTTGCCTTCTTTCACTAGATGGGGCCTCCAGTGTGATGCTGAGTGTTGAACCAGAGCAGAAGAACAAATGCTGCTTTATAACGTCAGGATGAAAGCACTCTTCCTTCACTAGGAAGGTGACACTCGCTGTCAGCGTGGTCCGGCTCCTTTTTTGGCTGAAGAAGTTAATCTTCAGTTCCTCCTTTGCTGACAATCTTGACCATGAGTAAACAGTAAATGTGGACAGTGGCTTTTTTCTGAATCTACTGTGGGCATAGCAAGCCTTTTAAAGAAAAAGTCGTATAGTAAATATTAGACTTTGTGGCTCTGAACTGTGCTTCGGTGGCACGAAAGCAGCCGTGGACGAGAAGGAAGAGTGTTGGCTGTGTGCACCTCATTTGCTAATGCAGGTGCTGACCTGTCCTTGAGCCACGGTTCAGTTAGCTAAAATTTAGTTAACAGTGTTTGCACCTGTGTCATGAGGGGAATTGGTCCGCAGTCTTTTCATCTTCTAATGCTTTTGTCTACTTTTGATCTCAAGCTAATCGTGTCTCATTGAATGCCTTCAGAAGTATTGCCTCGTCTCCCGTCTTCTGCATATGTGTGTGTGGATAACCTTATCCAAAAGCCTTGAAGGAATTTGCCAGCCAAGGCGTCTGGACCTGTGTTTTCTACGTGGAAAGGTTTTTAGCTACAAGCTTAATCTGTCTAATAGACACAGGAGCTATTCAGTGTATCTCTCTTCTGTAGTCAGCTTTAGTACTTTGAGTCTTGTAGGAATTTACTCATTTCATCTAAGTTGGCAAATATTTTGACAAAAATTGTTCATGGTAACTTCTTGTCCATGTCAATGTCTGTAGGAACTCTAATTGTAAGTTCTCTCATTTTTTTGGTGGTATTGGGGTTTGAACTCAGGACCTCATGCTTGCTAGGCAGGTACTCTTACTGCTTGAGTCACCCCACCAGCCATTCTCATTCTTTATATTGGTAATTTGTGAACTTTTAAAAAATCCCTGTCAGCTTGACTAGATGTTTATCAATTTTATTGATCTGCTCAGAGAACCAAGGTTTTTGGTTTCATCTTTCTCCATTGTTTTTTAGTTTGGTGGGGGGGGGTGTTTTGGTTTTTGGCAATGGGGTTTGAACTCAGGGCTCTGTACTTGCAAAGCAGGCTCTCTAACACTTGATTCACACCCCCAGTCCATTTTGCTCTGGTTATTTTGGAGATGGGGGTCTCACAAACTATTCACCCAGGCTGACCTTGAAATGTGATGATTCTGATCCCAGCCTCCCAAGTACCTGGGATTACAGGCGTGATCCACAGTGCCCATCCTTGGTCTTTATTAGGATGATTTCAGCTCTGGAGTCTGTTTCTTTTTCCTTTGCTTACTGTGATTTTGCTTACTCCTTTCTCCTGTTTCTTATGGTGAGTGTTTAGATTGCAGATTTGGGCTTTTTGTCTTTTCTAATGTAAACATTTAGTGCTAAAAACTTCTTCTAAATACTACTTTAACCATAGTCATAAATGTCAGCATGTTACATTTTTGTTTTCATTCAATTCATTAAATACCTTCCTGAACTCCAGGTTATTCAAACTGTGCTGTTTACTTTTCCCAATTTGGAAATTTTCAAATACCATCATTTTATATTAATAAAATAATTTATTTTATTATAATAAAATGATCATTTACTTCCACTTTGGCCAGAGAACATACATTATATGATTTGAATGCATTTTAGAACTTCAAACATGGCCCAGAATACTGGGTGCACAGCAAATGCTTCCTGTGCACCAAAGGGTCCTTCTGTTATGCTATCGAGTCAGTCATCCCTTGTCCGCGCCTTCCGTGTCCTTCGTGACTTTCTGTCCGCTCAGTGGATGATACAGAGGGCAGAATCAACCTCTAAAGCGACCAGGTGGCTTGTGCCCCTGAGGTAGCTTACAGCAGTGCTTGCTTCACACACTTTAAAGCTCTTTTATCAGATGTCATCTCAACAAGTCATCCCTTTAACCTAAGAAATGACTCCTGAAATCCCTACTATATTTTTGCCCCCAAACACACTTTGTCTGAAATTTAAGTGGCCAGTTTGGTTTTCTTTCTATCAGAATTAGCATAGGCAATCTCCCTTCGTTTTATGTTCAACCTTTGTGTCTTTATATGTAAGGTGGGTTTCCTGTAGGCAGCGTACAGTGGGTCTGGCTTTTTTTTTTTTTTTTTTTAATTTAATCTGACTACTTCTGCTTCTTCTGCTTTCTTGACAGGCTCTCACTATGTAGCCCAGGCTGGCCTTGAACTTGCTATTCTCCTGCCTCCAGCTCCTGAGTGTTGAGATTGCAGACGTGCAGCACCATGCTTATCAAAATATGATATCGAGTTTCACAAAAACTCAGTGCATTTGCTCTCCATCGCCACCATCTGTGCATTTTGGGTCAGCTTGGATTGACTTTTTCTTGTCATTATAATTCTTTTTGCTGCTTCCATGTTCAGTCATTTTTCTTTGGAGGCCAGACATTGTGAATTTTACTTGGTTATGTGTTGGAGTTGTACTGTTTTTTAAATAATATTGAGCTTTTTTGACCAGTTAAGTTTCTTTGAAACAATGTCATTCTTTAGAGACTTGGTTTTAAGCCTTTCTTTATGGGACCAGGCAACATTTATTCTAGGTCTAATATTCTTCACTACTGAGGCAATATAAAATTCTAAAGGAGTTTTATTTTTGCGTTTACTGGCAGAAACACCATCTATTTCTGGCCCGCATGAGCTCTGGTAATTGATTATTTTTCTAATGGTCAAGAGATTTCCTCACATCCACTCACTGACCTGTGCTCAGCTGATGACTCAGGGCATCCCTCTCTCTCTCTCTCTCCCTTTCTCTTTTCCTCCCTCCCAACATCTCCTCAGTTTGTTGGGAACTCTGGGCTCTGTGTTCATTCCCACTGTCCAGGCTGACCTGGAAACTTTCCAGGCAGCCACTAGAACACCCTGAGGCTCCACCTAGTGTTTTCCATCTCTCAGGGACCCCTGGCCTTTACTGCCTGATCTCAGGTGTAGGAGAAATCATTGCTTCTTCAACCATCCCTCTTGGCTGGACATTAAAGCTCAATTACTAGCTTTTTCCTACTGTGGTTCCTGTGAGAACCCAACAGCCATGACAGTCTCTGAATCTCAACTGGGAGAGGCTACAAGGATGATCTGAAAAGCGCAATGGCCAGAGACAGTGTCCATGGATTCCTTCCCAGCTCAGCCACATACCATGTCAGTGATCTTGGGCAATGGGTCTGGCTCACCCTGACCTCTTCTATAATGGAGACTAAAGATACCCATGAGTCTGAACAGATGTACTGACAGTTGGGTCATGCAAATTTTAACATGATACATGCTTCCTGGAAATTCCCAAAGCTTAAAGATTATACTCAGCACATAAGCAAACTTAAGGTGAAACTTTTCATATCAATTGATGAGTTATATATGTTCCCACAAATCATTTAACCTGAATTATCTGCCAAAATTTTCTAAGCAATTTCCTCTAAAAATGTTAAGCTTGGCTTTAAATATTCAGAGCATGGAATTGCAGCAATCTGTATGGTCTAGATGTTCCTCAGGTGAGCAATAGGAAACAGACAGTTACAGCCTCCAGGGAGATGCTGGCCACAGGGGAGTAGATAATTAGAAGCTGTTTTATTTCTTTTTACTGAAAGCTTTTTCTAAAATTTAAAAATTATTCCATAAACTTGTAATGCTTATTCAAAATATAAAGCGAGCACCTTAAATAATTAAGATTAATATTTTTCTAAACCTGAAGCACAGCAGGTGTGGTGGTTCATGCCTATAATCCCAGCTACTCAGAAGGTAGAGATGGGAAGATTGTATTTCAAGGCCAACCTTGGGGAAAATTAGCAAGATACGATCTCAAAAACAAGCCAAGCATGGTGGTGAATACCTGTGGTCCCAGCTACTCAGGAGGTAGAATTAGGAGGATCGCAGTCACAGGCCAACTCGGCAAAGTTAGCACAAAACCCTGTCTGAGAAACAAGCTAAAAGCAAAGGACTGGGTTGTGGCTCAGTCAAGCATGAGACCCTGAGTTCAAAGCCCAGTACTGTCCCCAAAAAGAAACCTGCAGCAGCTTGAGGGGTAATGGACACATCTGTGAGTGTCTTCCTCTCCTTTGCTCTGTTCAACTTCCCCTGGAATCCATGATTTCCTGGACGTCTCAAAGGTTCCCGGATCCTAAACTCCCGTTTACGAGTTGGCTTTATTATACCTCAAACTGTCCCGTGGGTCTTCCATAGACTTACATCACAATCACTGATTTCCTACTAACATTAATGTTAGCAAAAGATTCAAGCACTGGTCTAGCACTGAGCACCTGCTTGGTGCTAGAAAGGCAAACAACAAGGAATCCAAGACTGGGGGAGCCAGACCAGTCAACAAACTGTGTCCAAGAAATATAAATGTACTAAACCTAATGGTATTTAAGTGCTCCAGGGTTGTCCTCGCACAGAGTTCTGGGTCTTTCTGACATGCTCAGGCTTAGAGAGGAGGAAGGACACAGACAGGACAAGGAAGAGACCACCCTGTGGGCAGCAGTTAGGACAATGCCCCAGGAGAGAAGCAGTCATCCTGGGCCACATCAGAGCACCCCCTGGTCCTAGGACCCCAGGGTCTGCACCTGCTCCTTTCTCTGAAGAAAGAGCTGGACAGGGAGTGGGCGTGAACGGCCTTCTTGAGAAGTGAAGTGTCTAGATCCAGGGTCAGTGGTCAGCACCAGGAGTGTAAGAAACACAAAACGGAGCCAGGCTCACCACAATGGTGACACTGCTGTTTGTGGAGTGCTCAGCCAGCATCACCCAAGAGGATAGAAAGTGTGACAGTGTCAGACCCACCTGCCACCAAGCACAAAGCCACACTGTGGGTTCTGGATTCACTAAAGAAGACCATGGTTCTCATGACCTCACTGACAAGTCACGGGGGAGATATGGCTGGGTGAGCTTCTCATCTTCTCAGAGCTCACAGGTTTCTGAAGTTTAAGGAAAAAGGAGTTATGCCTGAATTATGTGTCAAAGCTTCATCACTGTGCTTATCCCCTCCCCCTTCACAGAAAAGAATTCAAAGACTAATCCATATGACAAGCTATCAGTTCTGGACAAAATCCTGCAGAATATAGGAAGATCTTCAGGTAACTTCGAGCTGATAGGCAAGTGACTGCTGACCAGAAGTTCCTCTCCTGGGTTGAGGAGGGCTAAAAGTGCCTCTCACAGCTCAGGGTCTCTCCTGAGCAGGTGGCTCAGCCTCTAAACCTCTAACTCCCCAGGGGTTTCCTATCATCTGAGTTAACAAGTCAAATTCATGGGGTCATGGCCCATGTCACCAAGGGGCTCACTCTTTCCCAGCCACTGAGTGGGGCAATTCCCCTTCTTGCAGGAGCTGTTAGGACCCATGAGGCTGCATTACCCATGCCAACCATGTGTGTGGTTTCTTGCCCCTTTGTGACCAGGCCACCCCTGCCCCTCACCTGGGCCTGCCCCTCACCTGGGACAGGAGGCCTCCCCCTCCAGGCTGAGCCTTCCCCACCTCCACTCTCATGGGGGATGGGGGAGGGCTCCACCTGCTCACCCCCATCCCTTTACAGACAGTTCCATGGGGTCTCAATGCTGAGAAGGTGGTCACCTCCTTCCCCTGTGGCTCTGCCCTGGCCCACACTTCTCTGTGGAACTTTCCAGACACTGCCCCTTCTCCAAGACTGAGGGAGGAAGCAGAGGAAAGGAGGCATCAAACAGAAAGGTCAGCTGGAGAAGCAGGTGGCTGCCCAACCCCCTGTGCACCTCTCCCAGGGATGAGTCACACATAGCTCTCCTCCTGCCTCGCTGCTGGTGGCTCCTCCATCTCTAGCAGGGCCTCTCATCCCTCCTGTCCCCTCACTCACTGCCAGTCCACAGCACCCTCCTGTCCCTCATGCCTGGGTCAGCTTCCCCTCTCTGGGGTTTTAAGAACCCCACCCTGATCATTACAAAGGGTGACATCCAGCTCTTCACACTCAGACTGCTCCCTCTGGACTTGCCTCTCTGACACTTCCCTCCTCCTTCTCTTTCCTTCACTGCCCAGCATCCTCCTGGGAAACAGAGCAGGGGATGCCCCTCACTGGGCTCCTTGTCCTCAAAGGGACCCAGAGAGGCCAATTTGGCTTCTGGGAGCAGGGTCAGAGCTAAGAGCTCAGACTTTGCATTTGATCTGACCTGAATTCAAATCCTGCCTTGGCCTGTATGAGGACCCTGGCAAGTGACCACAGGTCCTGAGCCCCAGCATCTTGCTTCTCAAAGGGCATCTTAGCCTCCATCCCAGGCATTGAGGGGATGGAAGGGGATGACATTTGCAGGATATGAGCTGAGAGCCTAGCACACAAGTGACTCTCAATGCTCACCTGTGGAGGACCACACCTGACACAGCCCTCAGGAAGGCATTGGGGAGTCATGGATGTCCAAGGCCCCCAGCTACAAGGACCACAGTCCAACAGGCTAATTATGGAGGCCAATACCCATGAGGACTACAGAGCTGTGCCCCTTTTTTACACCACATCCCATGGGCTCTTTTGGAAACAACGTGCCAGGCCATGGGACAGTGGTAGTTAGTTTGCTTCTCCTTTCCTGCTGGGATTTGGGATTTGTATATTTGCTTTTGAAACAAATGGCTGGGCCACGAGGGAGCTCAGAATTTTGGGGCGACCAGCCAGGGGCTTCGGTGTGGCTGACATCACCAGCCCTTCCCGTCCTCACCCAATAGCCCTTCCTTCGGAGCCCTAAAATAATACACCATGGGGCCCCCATGTCCACAAAATGGGATCTGTCCAAACTGGGCCTTCCAGTGTTGAAGCCAACATAAGCCCAGGGAGAGGTAGGTGGTGGGCAAGGAGGAGAGTCACCTGGTACCCAAGAACCTCAGGGTGTCCCTGTAAGTCTAAAGCAGTCACTGCTGGTGGTGGAGGCCCTGACCCCAAGAGCCCACACCATGCCACCTGCTACCTGCAGACCAGGAGAGGTTGGTCTGTCCTCAGGCTTGTCTGGGAGGCCAAAGGGAATGACAGGTAGATGTCGGAATTCTCAGGAAAATCTCCTCTTTCCAAGCAGAACCCAGCTTCCAGTAAAGAGAAGAGCACCTCGTTCACAGGAGGAAGCTGGTGCAGGCAGAGGCCCTGAAGAGGGTGTGGAGACGCTCAGGGGCCCTCCACCACCCCCACCTTAGGAACAGCACACACATGTATGTGTATTGTTACCCGTTCCATAAAGAAGAATTGTTTTATCTACATAGTTCCACACTGAGTTGCTTTACTTAGGTGAAAAGGTGAAGGGGATATGGAGTTTCATCTTGTTTATCAAAACACCACGAGTTGGTGGCTCCATCCCCTGCACCCCTGATTGCATGGGGCCCTGGTTACGGCAATCTTCAGAAGCAGAGGTTTAATGGATTACTGGTTTGACCACATCACACTATCTCCTCCATGATGGCCCCAAGACCAGCGCAGTCAACGTTGAGTCTCAGTGTTGTTGAGAGATGGTTGTGCTGTAGAGTTAGGAACTGAACGTATGAGCAAAAACACCAATCGCTAGATAGCGAGAAGCAAGTGATGGGCTGGCTTGCAGGTCATAGGGTACAGGTGTGCCTCTGAGCACACACGGGTGCTGCCCAGATGGAGACTGAAGCCCAGGTGACCCTGTTACAGTTTGGGGAAAACATTGATAAGTGTTGGTCTTCACTGTAATGATTTTGGTCTTTCTGACCTTGCTTCATGGCCCAAATATGTGGTCAATTTTGGCAAATATTCCACTTGGAACTTGGAAGGAAGGTGTATTCTGCAGTTGCTAGGTGAAGTGCAGCCACCCCAGAAAAGATCAAAATTCAAGGCACAATTTCTGCCAAATATGTATTATTTTGTCCCACTGTAAACTGAAAAAAAGCTGTAAGTCCACCCATTATAAGTCAGGGACTGTCCATATATATGCATTCATTAATAGGAATTTATTCCATAAACGTGAGAGAGAAACTCCCGACGATAGACGGGTAGAGCATCTGCAATTCCACTGCCACACTGCCGCTCCTCCTCCTCCGCAAAGCCTGCACAGTCCTTTGATGAGCAGAGTCACTAATTCACCCGTGTGCCTCCAGGAGAGTCTCTGCAAAGTGCTGTGTCCAGGCTTCGTGGACACCACCAGCCTTGTGTGGTCTTGGCCCTGCCACCTCAGCTCCCCTGTTACCCTGCCCTCTTGTTCAGTTCCTGGTGCACGTCCTCCTGCTGTTGAATGGGGTCAGGGCTAGGATGCAATGCTCAGGGCCTTCCCAGCCACTCTGTCTGCAATAGGTAGCATTCGATCTGAAGAACACAGAGCTCTGGGCAGTGGCTGGCCCTTGCGTGAGATCCAGCGCTCCCCACTGGGGCAAACACATTTTCCTCTGCGTGGCTCGAGTCTGTGCCTCACCACACTCCAAGGAGAAGCTCCGGTTTTGCCTTCTTGTGGTTTGTGTGGCAAAACCCTGCCTGCCACACTGAGGTCAGGATGTTGCTGGCCAGTGGCCTCCTCAAGGTAAGAGCCCCAGGGCACTCACAGTCTCAGGAAGTGTGATCCTCCATGCCCCTGCACCAGGGTCTCATCCTCCATGGGGGTCCTGCTGCCATGGCCGCAGGCTGTCCTATTTGTAAACATAAGCCAGAATGAAAATCTGAGCGCCTCGATCATGGCTTGGAGACAGATGGCTGGCGACGGTGGCTCTGCATTGCCCTTCATGAGATGTTGGCTGAATACACATCTTGTCACTGTCGTTCACTGACAGACACACACACTGCAGCGAGAACAAGTCCGGGAGTCCTGCCCACCTCCAGCGCAATGCTGACTCCTTGCAGTGTCTGCACAAAGCCTTGCGAGGCTCCGTTCCTTTCAGCTGCTCACCGTGGCTGTCCCTCAGAGGGGCTAAATGTGCCTGCTCGCCTTGATGCTTGCCTGGCACCTTCATGCTTCATGGCTGAGCCCAGCCTCCAAGTGGCTAAAACAATGTCCTCCAGGCCCCCATCCAACACCTCGGCGTGAGTGTTTGCTTGTGCCTTTGGCCCCAAGGACTTCTGCCATCAGTGTTTGCTCTGAATTTTTTAATTGGCACAAAACTGTGAAAGCGTCCAGGGCACGGTGTGATTATTCGATCAATGTATCAATGAGACAATGCGCATTTCTGCCTCTCCCATCATCGGCCATTTCTGAGGAAGCTGAGCTTCTGCAGTTCTTCACAAAATACAACATTGTAAACTGTAGTCCTCGTAGTCACTCTAGTGTACTTAGAACACTAGGGCTTATTCCTCATATCTGCATTCTGGTACCCATTATCCAACCTCTGACACCCCCCCTTCCCGGGCCCTAGTGAGCACTGTTCTCTCTACTTCTGTGAAAATACCCTTTAGCTTCCACACACGAGTGAGAGCATCAGTATTTACCTCTGCGCCTGGCTCATTTCACTGTACATACGTTCTCCAGCTCTACCCAGGTGGCTACAAATGATGGGATTCCATTCTTTCTCATGTCTGAATAATATCCCACCACTATGTTAGTCAGATTTCCACCACCACGACAAAATTCCTAGGAAACTTACCTTATAAAGAGCAAAGGTTCATTTTGACTCCATTTCAGAGGTTCCAGACCATGACATGGTAGACCCACTGCTTTGGGGCATTTGGTGGTGACATCAGGGAAATGTGTCACAGAGCAAACTGCTCGCCTCATAGTCAGGAAGCAAAAGAGGGAAAGAAAGGGGCTGGGACTCAACAACCACTTCCAGGGTACACTCCCAGTGACCTAGAAGGTAACACCCACGCACAGGAAATCAATGTGAGTCAATGCCCTGTATAGCTATCCTTATCTCAACCAGCAAAAACCCTTGTTCCTTCCTGTTATTGCTTATACTCTCTCTACAACAAAATTAGAAATAAGGGCAAAATAGTTTCTTCTGGGTATTGAGGGGGGGGAGAGGGAGGGGGTGGAGTGGGTGGTAAGGGAGGGGGTGGGGGCAGGGGGGAGAAATGAACCAAGCCTTGTATGCACATATGAATAATAAAAGAGAAATGAAAAAAAAAGAAAGCAAAAGGGAAAGGCAAAAAAAAATAAAAAATAAAAAAAACCAAAAAAAAAAAAAAAGACCACCTATTAGACTCCATCTCCTAAAGGTACCACCACCTCCCAATAGAGCCACCATGGGGTCAAGCCTTTAACACACGGGTCTTTGGGGACATCCCAGGTGTAAGCCGTAGCCTCCACTGAGGGACTCCTCAGCTCATTCTGAAGCTGGACTACTGTGAACTGCATTACCGTGGCCATCCACATAACTGAGACCGATTCTCCTCCTTTCGAATGTGACCCAGTAGAGGGATGGCTGAATCGTATGGTATATCTATTGCTGTTTTTTTAAGGAGCCGCCATACTGTTTTCCATAATGGCTGAGCTGATTTACATTCCCACCAATGGCATAAGAAGCGATCCCTCTCTGCTGTTCTAGCTGGGGTGAGATGACCTCACTGTATTTTTGATTTGTATTTCCCTGGTGAGCATTTTTTACATACTTTTTGACCATCTGTGTATCTTTTGAGAAATGTCTATTCAGATCACTTGCCCATTTTTAATTATTTGTTTTTTGCTGTTGGATTTCTTGAGTTCCTAGCATATTCTGGATGTTACCCATCTGATGAATCTCTTGCAAGCATTTTCCCTTATTTTGCAGGTTGTCTCTCCATTCTGCTGATTGTTTTCTTTTCTTCCTAGTTTGACATAATCCATTTGTCTATTTCTGCTTTTTTGTTGCCAATGTTTTTGGGTCATATTTAAAAAAAAGTCAATGCCTATGCCATGTCTTGAAATGTTTCCCCTAAGTTTTCTTCCAATACCCTTATAGTTTCAGGTCTTACAGTCATTTTGAGTTAATTTTTGTATATAGTGAGCTATTGGGTCTACCTTTCTTCTTCTGCATATGAATATCTAGTTTTTCTACAGCCCTGTGCTGAAGAAATGTTCCTTTCTCTTGAGTCTGTTCTTGCTGCATTTGTTGAAAGTCAGTTAGCTGCAAATGACTTGGGTTTATTTCTGGGTCCTCCATTCTGTTCTGGTGTCCAGTGTGTTGGTCTCAATGATTCTGCCTGATGTTTTGGTTGCTATAGTTTGCAGTGGTTGAGCTCAGGTATGTGACGTTCTGCTTTTCCTCTTTGTGCTCAGGATCTCGTTGGCTATCCCAGGCTTTTCTGGACCCACATGAATTTTAGTGTTTTTCTTTTTCTGTGAAGCATCCCATTGGCATTTTGATGGAGGCTGAATTTAATCCACGAACACTTTGGGTAGTAGAGAGCTTTAATAACATCAATAGTTAATACCATCAGTATGGGATATTTTTCCATTTGTGTGTTTCTTTCATCAGTATTTGGTAATTTTCATTGTAAAGTTTATTTACTTTTTTTGGTTAAACTTATTACTAGGTACTGTATTTTGTTTTCAGTTATTGTGAGAGAAACTGCTTTCTTGTATGGGATGTTTTTCCATTTGTTTGTGTGTTTCTTTCATCAGCATTTGGTAATTTTCATTGTAAAGATTATTTACTTTTTTGGTTAAACTTATTTCTAGGTACTGTATTTTGTTTTCAGTTATTGTGAGAGAAACTGCTTTCTTGATTTCTTCCTCAACAAGTTTGTTATTGGCATATAAAATATTACTGGCTTTGGTTTGTCGATTTTGTGTCCTGAACCTTTACTGAATTTGTGTTCACTTCTAACAGGTTTTCTGGTGGAGTCTTTAGGGTTTTCTATCTATAAATCATGTCATCTGCAAACAAGGATAATTGGACTTTTTGCTCTCCAATTTGGGTGTCCTTTCTTTCTTTATCTTGCCTTATTGTGCTAAGATTTCCAATACTATGTTGAATAAGAGTGGTGAAAGTGGACAACTTGTCTTTACAGATCTTAGAGAAATGATTCTGGCTTTTCTCCATTCAGTATGATGTTGGCTGTGGGTTTGTCATATGTAGCATTTACTGTTTTGAGATAGGCCTTTGATACTTAGTTTGAGGTGGGTTTCATCATGAATCACAGCTGGGTTTTCCTGGATGCTTTTTTGGCATCTACTGAGGTAATCGTATGGTTTGGTCCTTCCTTCTGTTGTATGATCTGTTATATGTCCATACATCTGCGTACAGTGAACCATCTTTACATTTCTAGGATAACTGCATCTCACTTGATCCTTTGCTGTGCTGTTGGATTCACTTCACTAGTATTTTGTTGATAATTCTTTGCATCTATGCTCATCAGGGATATTGCTATGTGCTTTCCTTTTTTGTTGTGTTCTTGTTTGGTTTGGGTATCAGGGTAATACTGGCCTCATAGAATGAGTTAGAAGAATTCCCTCTTTTTCTATTTTTGTTTGTAATAGTTTGAGAGGCATTAGTGTATGTTTCTATTTAAAGGTAGGTGTCTTTCACTCCTAACAAGAGTGAAGCCCTGAATTCAAAGCCCAGTACCATCAAAAAAAGAGAGAAAGAAAGAAAGAAAGAGGAAGGCAGGAAAAAAGGAAAGGGAGAGAGAGAAGGAAAAGAAGAAAGGAAGGAAAGGAAGAAAGGGAGGGAGGAGGGGGGAGGGAGGGAGGAAAAGAGGAAGGGAGGAAGGAAATAAAGAGAAGAGAGAGAGAAAGAGGAAGGAAGAAAAGGAAGGGAGGGAGGGAAGAGGGGAGAGGGAGGGAAGAGGGGGGAGGGAGGGAGGAAAAGAGGAAGGGAGGAAGGAAATAAAGAGAAGAGAGAGAGAAAGAGGAAGGAAGAAAAGGAAGGGAGGGAGGGAAGAGGGGAGAGGGAGGGAAGAGGGGGGAGGGAGGGAGGGAGAAAAAGAGGGAAGGGAGGGAGGAAATAAAGAGAAGAGAGAGAGAAAGAGGAAGGAAGAAAAGTAGGAAGGGAGGGAGGGAAGAGGGAAGGAGGGAGTGAAAAAGGAAATAAAGAGAAGAGACAAAGAGGAAGGAAGGAAAGAAGGAAGGGAGGGAGGGAGGAAGGAAAGAGACAAAGAGAGAAAGAGGAAGGAAGGAAGGGAGGGAGGGAGGAGGGAGGGAGGAGGAAGGAAAGAAAGAGAAGAGAAAGAGGAAGGAAGGAAGGAAGGGAGGGAGGGAGGGAGGGAGCAGGGAGGGAGGAAAGAGAAGAGACAAAGAGAGAAAGAGGAAGGGAGGGAGGGAGGGAGGAAGGAAGGAAGGAAGGAAGAAAGAAAGGTAGGTAAAATTTATCAGGGAAGCCATCCAGTTCTAGGCTTTCTTCACGAGGAGACTTCTTTTATTACTTATTCAACCTGATTACTGTTACTGGTCTGTGCAGGGTCTCCACGTCTCCATGATTAAATTGGTGGGCTGCACATGTACAGGAATGTATCCGTTCCTTGCAGATTCTCCAACTTGTGGACAGAGTTGCTGACATGAGGTCTAATGGCCCTGGGCATTTCTGTGGTGTTTGTTATAATGTCTCCCTTTTCAACTCTTGTTTTCTTATTTGAGCTTCTCTTTTTTTCCCCTTGGTTAATGTAGCTAAAGCTTTGTCCAGTTTATCTTTTTGGAAAACCAACTCTTCATTTTATTCACATGTGATATTTTACGGGCTTTATTTCTGCTCTGATCTTTGTTACTTCTTTACTTGTACTAATTTGGGGGGTTGGTTTATTCTTGCTCCTTTAGTTCCTTAAGTTGCATCACTAGGTTGTTCGAAATATTTATTTTATATCAGCACTACTTTTGCTGTATCTCATAGATTTTGTGCTGGAGTTCCCTTTTTTTTGTTGTTTTTTTTTTTTTTGCTTCCAGAACATTTTTAAGTTTCCCTTTTGGTTTCTCCCGTGGCATGTTGGCATGTTGCTTTGCATAATTTCCAATATTCTCTTGGTGATTTCTACTATTATTCCCTTGTGGTCAGAGAAGTCAATGCTATAGTTTCAAGTTTTTTAAAAACAAATTTGAGACTTGTTTATTTTATTTTTTAGTATTTTGTCTAAGTTATTTTAAAAGACCTGTCTTCAAAGTCAGAAATTCTTTCTTCTACTTAATCTAGTCTCTTGATGAGGCTCCAAGTTGGTTTTTGTTTCATTTATTTTGTTCTTTAGCGCCAATGTTCCTCTGGTTTTCTTGTACCCCCTTCTCTCTGAGAAACTTCCTACTCAGATCAGGCATTGCTCTCCTGCTGTCATTGAATTATCTGTTTTCTCTTGTATGTCATTGAGTTTCTCTCAAATCAATATTTCGCATTTTTCTTAAGTCAGCACACCACTTTCCTTTTCCTCAGTGTCTGTCACTAGAGAATTATTGTTTTCCTTGGTTTTTCATGTTTCTTGTGTCCTTGTAATGATACTTGTACATCTGCAGATCACTTTCCCCTAACAATTTTGTAGGGTAGTCAGTGTAAAAAGGCTTCCTTCTGGAGATGTTGCCTGGGTAGGTGACATTGCTTCCTGGTGGGCACGGTAGCATGGTTTCTTCAACTGTAGTCAATGTTAGCAACCCCCACAGTGTCTCAGTGGCTGTGCTGCAGGTCTGTGGGGTTGCTCTGTCACCTGGATGCTGCTCTCTTAGGCAGATCAGGTCCATTGGCAGTTCTGGACATGACGTGACCAGCCTCAGGTACAGGGCATCTGCCAGTCTCTGACAGTCGTGCCACAGCCTGGGCAGGGGTGGTGCATCATGCCCAGTATAGGAGCAGGGTCCCTGTCAGTGTCAGGGCTGCACAGAGGCTGGGCCACACCAATGGTCCCAGGCAGATGCCCATCAGTATCCAAAGAATGCACAGGTGCTTTTGTGGGGCTTCAGAGGGCCCCATTCCCCAGGGAAAGCTGCCTGGCTGCTTCTTGGGCCCAAGGGTGGAGGGTGGTGACATCTTGCTGCTTCCCAGGTGTCGTCCTCCTCTTTATTTCAAGTGTAGATTTTTCCTCTCCTGACGTGTGAGCTCCAGTGACATGCACTTTCTAGAAACAGCCCCAGAGGCACAAATCCATCCCCTGATGTAGTTGGGAACCAAGTTCCTCTTTCTCCAGGGGCCAGGAGGCCTCTTTGTCCTTTTTCTTGACAGGGTTATTCTCTACTCTGGTGTGATCCCATCTCTCCCTCGGCCAGGGATAAAGGACACAGCCCGAGTGGTCCCATTGCCTGTCCTGCCACTCCCCAAGGAGGCATTGCTCTCAGGCTAGCTGGGAACACACCCCACAGGGAGCACACATGCATGCATGAACACATATGAATACACCCAGGCCCTGTGCCCTGTGCCTCCACTGCAGTGCACAGCCCAGCTGTGTCCCCTGCTTGGCATCTTCTGGACCTGCCCTCTCCCTTACACCTCCCACAGGCCCAGTGCCCAGAAGCCCCGTGTGGCCAGTGTAAGTTTGGCCTCAGAGTGTGACATCATCCACCACCCTCGCAGTTATGTGCTCCTCTAAGCAGAGCTCAGAAAACACCCTTTTAGGAAGAGCCAGACAGAAATCTCTTTAGGCTCTCTCTGCAGGTCTTTTGCAGTTCGGCTCTGGGACTGTTGGCAAACATCAACAGACATCCATAAAAGTGGGTGCAGTGATGACTCAGTGACCTCCACTCACATGGATCAGCGGGGAGCTGGATCTGACCACTTCTAGTACAATGTACACTTGAACTGGCTCAGATGAGGGAAATATCTACATGTGCACAGAAACCGCACACTGTGAGGTTCTTGAGCTGAACTTTCAGTATTAAATCTAAATAATAAGTATGACCGGTGCTCCCCTGCTGCACTGCAGCTCTTCATGGTCCAGGTTCCTTGTAGGGCTCCAAAGCTCTCCTGAGAGCCATTTCCACATTTTATACCCAAATAAGTTTCGCTTTTGTGACAGACCAAATAACTGCCTCATTTATCATGAAAGAGAAATTTTTCATTTGAAGCTAAAACTACAGGCCCAGAGAACACTTTAAAGAGAAAATACTACTTTTTAAGTAGCCAAATATTTATACAAACATGTTTTCCAACCGATGACCCCAAGTCAAGGTGTTTTCAACTCAAAATATGTTTCTCTTCTTAATTATAAATCACTGGTATCAGTCAGGCGCAGTGGCTCACACCTGTAATCCCAGCTACTCAGGAGGCAGAGATCAGGAGGATCACAGTTCAAAGCCAGCCTGGGCAAACAGTTCACGAGACCCTATCTTGAAAAACCACATCATGACAAAGGGTCAGCAGAGTGGTTCAAGGTGTAGGCCCTGAGTTCAAGCCCCAGTACCACAAATAAATAATAACTGGCACTAGAGCTTTGTAAAAGGCGGGTCTGACAGTCCAGTAACAGAAATGCCCAGCAAGCCACACGGGATGTTGGTCACCTTGTCACCAGGTGGAGCAAACAGGGCCTGGGGAGATGAACAAGTGGACGAACCCCAACTCCCTCAGCTGGCCTGAATTCCTGTCCAACACCATGACCTCTGAGCAGACTCCGAGTTTTTCTTCTCACTTTGGTGTGCCATCAGCTCACAGATTGCACAAGGTTTGATGTAGACTGTGAAAAAAGAAACAAATTTGAGAGAAACTCGTAAGAACTGACACCCTTGTCACCACGAGGGGCTAAGCGTGGCCAGGAACTGTCCAAGAGTCTGCTCAGTCAGCACAGGGTGACGTCGTGCTGTCTCAGAGAGGGGGTGTCACCCATGATCACCCCTGCTCCTTGGCACAGCCTGAGGAGCTACACCAACGACACCTGTGCCAGCACCGGCTGGGGCTCTCGGGAGAAACAGCCAGCAGGAGGTGGGGAGGGGAGGGAGATATGGGGGTTGGGTGCATTTTGGGAGGTGAAGTTCAGGCTGGAGACCCAGGGAAGAGTCGACACTCCCGATGAAGTCCTAAGTCACGTGAAGGCAGAATTCCTTCTCCTCAGTCTTTTCCTTCAGTGGACTGGACGTGCTCCTCCCCCTTCGTGGAGAGTCGGTCGTCTACTCTACTTGCTCTAAATTAATTGTTAATCTCACATGAAAAAAAATCTTCATGGCAACACAAAGCCAGCTATCTGACTTAGTCATGCAGACACACAAAATGAACCATCACTGCCCTACCATCCTCACTCTGATGTCACAAAAGAGCGCTCAAGACAAGGGCGGCAATCTGCCCAGTTTGAGTCCCCGATGCTGCCCTGGGGTCCAGGACCTCAATCATTGTCCTGCACTGCCTCCCCATGGCTGACTTGAGAATAACAAACACATTGCCAGTCAGGAAGTTCACATCTGACAGGAGCCACAAGAGGGCCACTGTCCACAAGTTCAAGACTGACCAGAGCTCATCCCAGCCCTAGCTCCACCCAGAGAAGCCCTTCACCCCTGAAATGACCACACAGATCCTGGTGACCTCACTCCTAGCAGCAAGGGCCATAAGGGAGACCCTGCAGAGCCACATGTCATCGCTGGAAGACACAGTCCCTGAGTCCCCCAGAGCAGACCACAAAAGACTGTGGAAGTCTTGGGGGTTTGTGTGGTGACAAAGGCCCCAGATTTGCATGGGCTGGGGCTTCAGCCCTGTCCTGCACAGTGCCTGCATCACAGGCACAAGGCATTTGCTCTGTCCAAGGCTTTGGCTCCACCATGCAAAATGGACAGTGAGATGAAGGGAAGCAATTGCAGCACATGGCTGAGCCTGTACATGATGCCGGCTTGGGTATAACAATTCAGGTTCTGTCCATGAAGTCACTGCAACATACTACAGCGCTAAAAATCCCAAAAGCTCAGCCTCTTGTTGTTGCTGAAAGGCTCAGGCTTGTGAAGGGCTCACAGGCTGGGGTCAGATGGTGCAATGCCCGCTGCCTGTGCAAGGCAAAAGGCCTTTGACATCCACACATGAAATTCCAGCCAGGGAGAACATGTTACCCAGGGCAGTTTTTTAAATTTTAATTTTACTTCTGTATATATTTTTTTGGCAGTTCTGGGGTTTGGACTCAATGCCTCGCACTTGCTAGGCAGCCGCTTTATCACTTGAGTCACTCTACCAGCTCTTTTCACTTTAGTTGTATTTCTACATAGGGTCTCAAACGCGTTGCCCAGGTGGGCCTCTGACCGAGATCTCCCCACTTATGCCTCCCATGTAGCTGGCGTCACACACATGCCATCTGTCCAACTTGTTGTTTGAACTGGAATCTCCATAGCTTTTTTCCCGGGCTGGCCTCAAACCATGATCCTCCCAATCTCTGCCTCCTGAGTAGGTGGGATTAAAGACAAGCCACCCTGCCTGGCCCCTATGGCATGTTTTGAGTGATTTGCATGAGGGGTGTCACGGACCTCACACCCATGACCACCTGCTCACTATCCAAGCAGCTAGCTGTGTTTGGTCCTGAGTCCACAGCAGCTCTAACACCCTGGAGCGTGGCCAGGTTTACCTATTTTTTGTGGAAAATGATCACACTCAACTCCAGTCCTCCCGGGAGTGGGATCTAATGGGATAGGTCACTTGGGATGGTGAGCAGACAGGAGGGACAGAGGGCACAGGTCTGTTCTGGTTCCTCAGGCAGTGTCCCTCACAAGCAAAGAGGGGTCAAGGCAGTAATGCCCCCTGCATGCTGGGCAGACTCCAACATCATCGGGGCAGGCGCCACTGTCTCTGATCCCAGTTTGATTCCAGCTTACCGTTAGCTCACAGCTGAGGAACTGCCTTCTCCAGTCTACTGTATGCAGATGGGCCTTCTCCAGAGCCATGTGTCTGCACCTACTGTGTGCAGGTGGGCTTCTCCAGTGCCAGGTGTGTAATCAACTAACATCGGCCTAGAATGATGGGCTGAGGTCTGCAAAATCAAGTACAACAGAAACAAGCTCAGAAAAGGTCCAAGAGAGTGCCATGATGGAAGAGGACCTTGTTGGTGGTGGGGGCAGGTGGGGGCAGATTGGGGGGCAGGAATAGTCGGGGGGCTTGCCATGTGCTCACCAGGGGGCTGGACAGTCAGCGGGATGGGCTGTCACATGCTAATCCCGCCCTGGATGACTATTTTAAGACAGTGTCCGGAGGCAGCAGTCCCTGTCTCTGCTGCGGCCTCTGGAGGCTTGCTGCCAGGTGAGGTTGTCATAATGAAAGAGGGCTATCAACCATTTGGACATTTTTAGGAAATGTGGGTCCCAAGCAAAGTCATGGAGGTTGGGACATGGAACCCTGTGTCCTGGGAGGCCACAGGCCGGAGCTGCCTCTGCAGGCGGGGGAGGCTGGTGGCTGTGGGCTACACAGGGTAGGGAAACAGAAGGCCACACGTGGCCCTCTCAGTGGCCAGCCCAGCCTTGTCTCAGTCCACTGGTGCTGTTCTACAGGTACACGACGAGTTGACTTATTCGTGGGTGTATTTCGTGTGGTTTTGATCAAGCATGGTCAAAATGTAAATTACCTAAAAAAATCAAAAGAAATTTCAAAAACAAAAAATTCTAATTTCCCACCCATGCATCACGAAGCTCAGTGTAGAGTGACTCTCAGTCAGTCCCATGCTATGGTCAGTTTTGTTTAAATTGTCGCGTGAGCTTCTGAGTGTGCCCCTGCTCTTAAGTTTACAAAAA
Source organism: Castor canadensis (assembly GCF_047511655.1). Classification (NCBI taxonomy): domain Eukaryota; kingdom Metazoa; phylum Chordata; class Mammalia; order Rodentia; family Castoridae; genus Castor; species Castor canadensis. The sequence goes on along the minus strand of NC_133395.1, from coordinate 1,347,863 downwards.
TCTGTCTTCCAAGAAGCAAACTGTATGGAAAGAGCAAGGTAAAAACGTGCTCAATTGAAGTTATACGTGAAAATTTGAGATTGTTGAAAGGCGGCCTGTCTTCGGCAGAGTTACGGGGAAAAGCACTGAACTCTACCCATCCTGAACGTGCACGCTTTGGCCTCCACGGTGGGCTCTGCAGGGGTCTGCTTTGCTAGACGTCATCCATTCCTCGCAGCTCTGGAGGCCGGGAGACCAAGACCAAGACCAAGGTGCCGGCCTGGTCTCCGGTGAGGGCTACTTCCTTCCTCCAAGATGCTGCGTCCTCCAGAGGGAAGAACGGTTCCTTCTGTGGCAGAATGGAAACCAGGATGGGTAGCCTTTCATTTACTAAGGCATTAAACCCCCCCTGAGGGCAGAGCCTGGCGGCCTCATCACCTCCCAGCACCCTTACCATTACATTCCACATGAGTTTTGGAGGAGACAGAAAATTAAAATCCACAGGTCCTCCCCTCTCCACAGACACAGAACACCTGTTCCTTCCTTCGGCCAATTTTTCAACAAAAATCAATGAGCAATTTCTCAGTAGCCCTCCCCACCTGGCACTTCTACCTGTCCACACCACTCTGACAGTTGGCACAACAGTCTCTGTGCCTCCCATTAACCTAAAAACCAACTTCCATTGTCTGTGAACTCCTCAGGTGATGGGCAGACCCTCCTGGGCCTGCAGGCCCCCAGCCTCTTGTCTGTCCCCCACCATGACCCCTGCCTGGGGCATGGGCTTCACGTAGTGATGGCGTCTGGCGAAGTACAGAACTGGAGGGACGTCAGATCACAGGAACACTGTGGCTCTGACCCTTTCACATTTTGGCTCTAAGGAAAGGCAGCTGCCATGACTTCCTCTGCAGAGGCCCATGAGAGGAAGCGAGGGGAGACCCTGCTGGCAGTTGGAAGAACTGCACTGGAAGTCGATTCTCCTGGGAAACCTGAGCTGAAGGACCCAGCCTCACTGCCCTCGAGGGCCCACTCACAGGAGCAGTGCTGTGGATCATTTGTTACTCAAAAACAAACCAAGGGCCCAGCAGGTCTTCCTGGACCCAACTGGGAAGCTGCTCTCATGCAACTGGGAACAACAGCGGGCTGCCTTGAGGTCTCCAGGTGCTTGGCATCAGGAGCAGTCACCAGGTTGCTCCCCTACCACCACACCTCTAGTTCTGGACATGGCTGCCATGGCCTCAGACACAGGGAGCACTAGGGGTGGCAAGTTGTACCTTCCAGGTAAACTATTTAAAATACGATGCCTTTTGCTCGTCCATGCTGCCCAGCTCTGGCCCTCCCTGCAGAAGGTTCCTATGAGACATGAATGGTAAACACAAGACACCGAGCTGGAGGCCACACTGAGTCTCACCAGCACGGAGGCCGGCTCCTCGCCGCTCGCCGCCACTCATCACTTAACTGGTGTATTGACACACTGAGCTTTTGCAGTCTCCATTCTATTTTTAAACCCTTGATTTGTGCCTTTCAGTTGGATCTTATTCAACTAAAACTGTGCTGTGTGTTCAGCTGAAACAGAGTAAACATTTTCCACGGCTGTGGCAATGTTTGCACAGACCTCAATTACAGAATTAACAGGGCAGATTGTGCCGTCTGTTAAGCCGAAAAGATGACAATAAAAACCTCTAATGGAGGGAGACATGAGAAATAAGACCTAAAGACAATACTAAAGAGAACAGCTTCTGTATTCACTAAATTTGATTTACTAACCAGCTGTGTGGCTTCAGTTTCAGAATTCAACCAGCAAGAAGAGAAGGGCTCCACTGCAGCAAAGCCCAGAGTCCTGGCTTTGAAGAGGAGGGTGGGGGTTGGGGAGAAGACAGGGCCGGTGGAGGGGATGGGTGGGAGAGAGGCAGTGGGTGGACGAACACTTTCCAGACCTTAATTGTCGTAAGGCCGATCCAAAGTTCCATGTGAGACCTGACAGCATGAAGCAGGTCTTCTGACCAAGGCTTCCTGCCACGGGCAGGAGGAGGCAGGGGCAGAGGAGGCTGCTCACCTGGAGCAGGCAGGCTCTCGAGGTCTGGCCAGTGGGAAGCCTCACCGCTGACATCCCCCAATGGAGGCCGGAGCTGCTTGAAGCCACCCTAGGCCTAGCACAAACCAGGACAAGGCACATGTTCCCCTGTGGGAACAAAGGTTCCACAGATGGGGGTGAGTGTGCTCCATCCAGGAAGCATTGCAGCTAGGACAACAGTAATGGGAATGTCCTGCAAAACATGGACAGTAGGCCTGTCTACCCACTACAATGAATCATGGGAGAAGAGGACTGTCCACCTGCCAGGGTAAACCATGGGAGAGTGGGGCCCATCCATCTACTAGGCTGAAACAGGAGAGCTGGCCTGTTTATCCACTAGACTCTCCTTTGCCAGGAGTTAGGTCTCAGGTCCTTTCTGCCCAGGCTGGACCTTGGCTTACCCTCTCTGCCTTTGTAGGATCTAGTCTGAGCAAGAACCCTGCTAAGTGGGGGTTATAAAGGTCCCCCACGTTGGCTCTGACACCCTGGCCTTCTTACCACCCAGCTGCCTTCTGCAGGAATCCTTTCAGGCCAGGTTGGCCAGAAGTCCCCTACCTCACCCTCCTCTTAAGCCACCTTCCATCACTTGCCCACAGCCCCACCCCCAACTCTACTCCATATGTCCTGTTGGAGCTGGCCACACTCCCTCGGGGCACTCTGAGGAGGACCTTTTGGCCTCTTCAGACCCTGAGCTAGTCTTGGTGCTCCTCAGCTGGGGCCACACTTCTTGCAGTCTCTGCCTCCATCTTCATATGACCTGGCCTCTTCTTCTTGGGAGGAAACTATTGCTGGAAAAAAAATTTTAAATTAAGTTTTGCCAAGGTGCTGGGCTTCGTATCTGTACGGCAACCAGGTCTGAGAGGGGAGCGAAGCTTGGGGGAACACTCAGAGAAACAGGAAGCCAGGATGCCCAGCAGCTCCGGTCCACCTTGGATTTACCTACCTAGCAGAACTCACCTCTGCCGCCCCTTCTATGCCACTCTCAGGCATCCCCCAAAGGCCAGATCAGCATTACCCACTTTCCTCTCTGGCAAAGGTGTCTCTGCCACAGCCTGGTTTGCCCAGGTTCACAGTCCTGTGGCACATGTTGGATATACAAAGCCCAAGAAATGGACAGCCCCAGCTCACCCTGCTCAGGTAGCTCAGGCAGGGAGGAGTCCTCAGGAAGGATATCATGGAGGTGGAGGCCACTGAGCACCTCATGGCAGACAGGAACCGGAAAGACGCAAGAGGCTGTGGACAAGATATGCCCATCAAAGTCCCACCCTCAGAGGCCTACTTCCTCCAGCCAGGCCCCGACTTCGATTCTCAAGCACCTGCCAATCACACCTTCAAACAATGATCCATCAGTGGACCGCTCCAGTGATGAGGTCAGAGCCCTCATGGTCCAATCACTGCCCCAAAGTCCCACTCTGAACACTGCTGCATTGTGAACCACACATGAGCCTTTTGGGAGACACTTCCTATTCACACCACAACACAGACTTTTGCTTTCTTTTTTTTTTACTAAGTTCTTGAAATCCAGGGTTTTTAAGCTCACACTACTGCTCTCTCTGGACTGGCCACACCCCTAGGCTCAGGTCCCCAGGAGCAGTGACTGCCTAGTGGCTCTGAGCCACTAGAACAGAAAGACCGAGGTCTGTGCACTCACAACTGCTCCTTGTGGAGGAGCAGGCTCCGAGACTCCCAGGAGGGCGTTTTGGAGAGAGGTGTGGGTGCCTGCTTCCCACCCACACAAAAGCACCACTCTGGCTGTGAGGACTTTGTGCAGAAACTAAAATTGGTTCCATTGGAGACAGAACAGGTTTCATCCCCAGGTCACCTCAGGCAGGCAGGAGTCCTACTGTCCACCTTGGTTCCAGGGAACAGGACTCCCAGGGAAGGGACACAGCACGACCCTGGGAAGTGCAGGAAACATGGCCTTTGCTGTCCACACACCTAGCACAGAGCACCTGACCCGGCCCTCAGTCAGCAGGCAGGCTCTTTAGGTACTTGCTAGCAGGGGCAGTTTTGAATGGTCTACCTGAGCATTCTTACCGAAGTCCAGCTGGCCTGCCTCAAAGGCAGGTGGTTCATGGGGCTGCACCAATGGAGAATGACGGGAAATGCACACCCCAGTCACATCCAGACCCTGGGGATCAAGAACTCACCTGAATGGTGGTCATTGGACATTCACAGCCACTGAACCTCAGAGCTGCAGGCTCAGGCTTTAGTGCACTTTTCCGACTTCCAGCAGTGACACAGGGCAGATGTTGTCTGTCCATCCAAATGGCCCCATCTCCCTGGGGATCCCCAAACCCTCCCTGTCCACTTAAGAAGCTTCCAGATGGATGCCAGGGGAAGGGCTGTCCGGGACAGCTGGGCTCCGGCTTGGATGCATGGTAGCAAGTGGAACAGTGCTGCCTCGGGTCAGTCACCGATGCACCTTCTGTTATGTCCCTCCTCAGAGCAACAGCTGTGCTCCCGGTGACACAGGAAGGACAGTCTCCTAAGACAGGCATCCCCCATGCCTCTTACCCTGTGGCATGAACCCCCAGGAGCATAGACGCTGGCTTTTAAGTCATCTACAAGAAGCGATACTTTTCGTACCTGTAATACTACAAGAAGTATTATGACATGACATGACTAAAAGAAACTTTAGAAGGACAGAATTTTAAAATAATGTCAAATCGATCAAATTTCTTACTTTGACAAAGGCAGTGAGGGTTGCACTTGAAAAGATTTCATTACTTCTGATATACCTGGCTCAACACTGCAGTCCAACCCATTTGAAGTGATTTTAATTTTTTTTTTTTTTTGGTAGGACTGGGGTTTGAACTCAGGATTCGCGCTTGCAAAGCAGGCGCTTTACTGGAGCCACACCTCCAGTCCATTTTGCTCCAGTTATTTTGGAAATGGGAGTCTCAGAACTATTTGTCCAGGCTGGCCTAGAACCTCGATCCTCCCAATCTCAGCCTCTCAACTATGTGGGATTACAGGCGTGAGCCACAGGCGCCCAGCTAAACTTGGTTCATTTTAAAACACAGTTTTCATGACTCTGATGTCTGGAAAAGAATTCCTCAGGACGATTGCTCACAAGGACACAGAGATAAGGAGGAGAAGCCATCAGCTACACCTTAAGCTGTGCCACATATTATTCAATTATTTAATTATTCTGCAATAATTCAATTGATTCAATGATCGCTCAAACCTGGACAATTCCTTACAGGTTTATGTTAAAATCTGGGCAATACATTTCTAAGTACTAGATGAATGTGTTAAATTTTAAATTTGACAAATCGGTCCACCCAGCTGAGACGCATTGCCTTGAATATTTTGCTGTTCTTGGTGCTTTGGTTGTTTTTTGTTGCCCTTGTTTTTTCGTTTTGCAGTACAGAGTTTGAACTCTGGGCCTCGCACTTGCTAGGTGCTCTACCACTTCAGCTGCACCCCCAGTCCTGCCTTGGGTATTTTTGAACCAGTTTTAAAACTGTGTTTCAGTTTTCTTAAGTGTTTAAGACAAACCTTTAAAAACCCTAAGTGACACACATTCTTATCAATAATAAGATTTCTGAACATTCGTCTTCAAATGTGCTCTCCACAGACGCATTTCTTTTGCAAAGTAACAACTTCCTCACTTGCTGTCAAAACATCATCGGGAGAGTTTGCCTGGAGGGCCGCAGAGCGTGTTAACGTTTTTGAAAACATTTGTTCAGTTGCACACTCTTGGCGCCATTTATCATCTCAGAGAAGAGTGGCAAGTTGGACACTTATTTCTTTATAGCACTTTGGTTTTCTATTTTTTTTTTTTTGCACTTCCCTTTACGTGTAACGAAGCATCTGATGATGGCACAGCATGGTCTCTGCAGTGCCTCTGAGTGCATGGTCTCTGCCACACAGCCACCTGAACCCTGTGTATCGGGAGAAGCTTCACCCCATCCCCTCACAGGGTAGTGTGAAGAGCAGAAGGCCATGAGGAAGGCTGCTCCCACTCTCAAAGTGAGAGCTACCGAGATAACCCCCAAATGCAGGCGTTGGGCCAATGGCCAGGGAAGCTGCCCAGCACAGACCGGCCTCTCCTGTGGAGAACCAGCCAGGCCACGATGGGGAAGAAGCTGCTCCAGCACAGCAAAGAGGAACAGACCAGCTTCAAGCAAATGTGCACAGCTCAGTTGATGCACACGGCTCAGCATGCCTGTGAGGGAGAATCTGCAACTCCAGTGTCCTGGCCATCAGCAGGTGCCCTGTGCCCTCGAGAAGACAGGGCGATGGCAGACGGCTGAGCACAGGAGCTGCAGCCTGCTGAGGACTACAAGTGGGGCTAAGAACTGGGGAGAGCCCTCCAGGAGTCTCGTGGCTCCTGTGGGCCCAGCAGGGACAGGAGAGCCAGGGAGATGGGACGCACCTGTCGGCACACGGGGCCTGCTGAGGGCCAGGGCAGAGGCTGAGGACTCCGAGGCCCTGCTGCACCTGCTGCAGGAGGGGCAGATGCAAAGAGCGGGGGAGCTTCAGGGTGAGGCAGTAGGATCAACAGACACCACCCCACGGCCAATAGGGAAGCACCCCAATCCTGTCCTCAGACATTCCAGGGCACGGAATCCACGTCCTGGTCAGCCACAATGCATGCAGGCTGACCCGTGACCCAGCCTGCCACAGTGCAGCCATCCTTACTGTTCTTAGCACACCGACAAATGACTTCCACAGTCAATAAAAGATGAAGACACACCCCAAAGCAAGAGAAGATGACCCACCACCAGGAGAGGAAACAGTCAAACCCAGAAATGACTCAGATGTTAGCATTTCAGAGAGAAACTCTAAAATGACTGTAACAAATATGGTAAAGAATTGAGGGCTGGTGGAGTGGCTCAAGTGGTAGAGCAAGTGTGAAGCCATGAGTTCAAATCCCAGTGCTGCCAAGAATTTAGGAATAAATGGATAGCATCGGTTAGCAGAGCCAAATGGACATTCTAAAAATGAAAACTAGGACAGGGAAGGATTCTTTCTGTGGATGAACCTGCAGCCCAGAAAAAACACAGGAAAAGACTGGAAGGCATGTAACTAGAAAGAGCCCGAACAGAAGCCTAAAAAAATGGAATGGATGGAGGAGGGCGGGCAGAGCAACCCAGAGGCATAGGTGAGGACTGACAGGTCCTGGTGCAGGTAGTTGGGGCACCAGAAGGTGAAGAGAGAACTGAAGCCATAAAACACCTAAAGAGTAGTAGGCACAGAAACAGGAATAAAGAACCACAAACTGAAGAAGCTTGCCGTCTTGGCCCACTGGGGTGCTGTGACAGAGTGCCTGAGGCCAGTCATTTATAATGAACAGAAGTTTATCCCTCACAGTTCTAGAGGCTGCAAAGTCTAAGATCAAGTCACCAGGGTGTGTCCAAGGACTTCTTGGCTGTGCCATGCCACCCGGGAGTACAAGTGCAAAGAGACAGGGAGAACAAAAGGGGGTGAGCCCACTCCTGCAAAGCTCTTGTGGTCTAAACACCTCTTCACTTTGGAGGATGGGCACCTGAACCACGGCACAGGCCAGCCCAGAGCGGGAGAAACACAAAGAAACCCACTCTACAACGTCACCGTCAAATTGCTGAAAACAGCAGCTAATGGGAGAAACTCTAAAACAGCCAGAGGAAAAGATGTCCAGGGGAAAAGAAAAATTACCACGCTCCTGTCTGGAATAGGGAGGCCAGGGATCATGAGACAGTCTAACGCCATGAATGTGCCAAGCGGGATTTCCACAGCTAGAAGAAACATCCAGCAAAATGCAAGTGAAAGTTCAGTGAAGACACTCTTAAACCAAGAGAAACACTGCGAAAGGCAGGAGGTCTTCAGTCTGTTCTGTCTTTTTGTTTGTTTGTTTGTTTCTTGACAGTACTGGGGTTTGAAGTTACGGCCTCACACTTGCCAGGTAGGCACTCCACCACTTGGGCCACAACACCAGCCCCTAAGGTCTTCAGTCTGGTGACAATGCAGACAGACAGAAATGACAGATGCTGGGCGTACACAGGACAAATACAAAATATCTTTAAATAGACATTATGTTCTACGTGTATGTTTAAACATTATATTTTCCTCCATGTGTTGAAAGAGGTATTGATTCTTTAAGTAAAAATAATAGCACCGAGTGCTGATTTTAAAGTGTGCAGAAATAAAATACAGACAGCAGTGCCAAGGAGAAAAGGGTGGAATCAAGCTATTGAAAGATTTCTCACATGATTCGTGAGGCGGTCGTTTTTATACACAGGGAGTTGTTCCAGATGGACATTTTGATCTCCAAAACCACCATTAAAAACCGGACAAGAAAACAATACCAAAAATTACATAATTCTCCCCAAAAAGGGGCAAGGAAAGAGAAACAGGAAGAAATGCAGGGCAAAAGAGACATGAAAAAATGTACAGGAAAATAGAGATAAGGTGGAATTACCCCAAATACACTGACAGTTACACTGTGTGGAAATGGACCAATACCCCTGTCTAAAGGCAGATATAAAATGAATAAAGATGAAAGTTTGGACGGTCCTGACTTTCCCCGTTAGGATGGTGCGACAGTGTGCCATACTGTGCGGCCACCCTCTGCTCACGTCCACGTCAGCGTTCAGTAGATTGCACGAGCTCGCCAGCGCTCCACCATAACCAGGCTGTGTGCTGGACGGTCCTGCCCACTACGCTGACCTGGAAGGCAGACAGCTCATGCGTGAGGCTCTACAGGTCAGGTGTCTCCGAGGCATTTTTGGCTCACAATATTCATCATTTGTGACGAGTCCCTTGGGATGCAGTCCCAACATAAACCAAGGAGCATCTCTACGGCCAACTATGTGTGGTTTGCAGAAACAATTTAGACGTAAGGGCACAAAGAGACTTAAAAGGAGTGGCAGGGATCTCGCACACACACAACAAGCACAAGAAAGCTAGGGGAACTCTGTCCACAGCAAAGTCAGCGTCCTTCAAAGAGTATTCAGAGGAAAAGAGAGCGACTTCATGGTGATCCAGGCTCAACTCATCAAGGAGCCCTAACGGTCTTCAATGTGTGGCACTGGATATAAAATCCCCAATCATGTGAGGCCAAAGTTGTCAGGAGATGGACTCAGAGTGGGACCAATTTCATTGGCAGAAACTCAGATCCTGGGAGAACTGGCCAGTCCCAGGCTGGACCCTGTGTTTTGGGAGGAAGGCGGTAGAGCTGAGTGATGGGTCATGTGGAAGGGGCAGAGAGGGGCTCCTGCTAGCTAAATCTGGGAGGATTTCAGCATGAAATAATGAGAATGACAGGTTATATCCCAGTTAAATCTGCATACGCTGATACAAATATGGGACTGATTCAAAGTTTCAGTGAGGAAGGGGATATTTATAGTCCCAAAGAACCCCACCCCAAATTGTGCTGTTTCCCAAGAGGGAAAGAGCAAGTCCACAGTGGACAGCTAGCAGACACCTTGCCAGGAAACCAGAGAAAACACCAGGCAATCGACAGTATGTGCCCAAGAGCAGGGCTTCTGAGGGTCTGCTGCTACCGTGAAGTTAGAACCCACGAGAATGTCAGGACGGAGCCAGGCTGAGGGGAAAGGGACGAGGGGACTGGCTTACATTCCTCATCAGCTCAGGGCCAGGAAAGACAGGCAAGAACATGCAAATCCAAGGAGAGCAAGGTGCCTGAGGCCTTACACAGTGCGGGATTGTGAACACACGACACTCAGGACAGCTGTGGGGTCTGATGAAGCCCGAGGTTTGGGCAGTGCCATGGATCTGCATGAAATCCCAGCTTCATGGGATCATGCTACAGTGATGTAGGTAGGACATTGCTTGTTTGTAAGGAAACAAGCTGAAAAACTGGGGAGCGATGGGTGTCAGGTCAGCAGCTTTATTAGATGGCTTCAAAATGATTTTTCCTGTACTTGGAACTCTTCTAAAAGCTTGAGGTTGTATCAAAGTGAGGAACCCTTTCCAATGAAATCAGCAAGTCATAAACAGGATGATCACATTGGCAATACACCTGACAGGAGACTCGCATCCAGAATGCACAAAGCTCTCCTACCAACCAATGAAAAGGAAAAGCAACCCAGTAAGAGTGGAGTGCACTCGAGAAGCACTTCCCAAAGGAAGATGGATGGCCACCGCTCAGACCATGTCCCCACAACCATGAAATCCTACTCCAGACCCACCAAATGGTGAAAATAGAAAAGACCAGCAGCCCTGAGCATGGGTACGCACATGAAGAAACCAGAGCCCACAGATCCTGCTGGTGAGAACACGAAAGGTATGGGCTCTTTCCAAATTAAACGTGTGCTTAGGACACAACCTAGAAATTCCACTTGAAGGAGCTGTCCAAGATATAAAAAACTCATGTGCACACACAGTTTGCACAGAAGACTCATGGTTGCTTTATAAACTTATATTAATAGACAAAGACTGGAAGCAAACTGAGTGTCCATTAAGAGAGAAATGGACAAACTGTGGTGTGCCCACACAGGGCACTGCTTGCTACTCGGCAACAAAAAGCAGCAAATTACTGTCAGAGGCCATGTGCATCTTGGGAGGGAATGCAGCATGGAGCCAGCCATGAGTGATGTGTGCAGCAGGGCTCCCTGTGCCAGAAGCTCTGGATTAGACACAGTGAGTTTGTTTCCACAAACCCCAGCTCGTTCTCTAACAAGTTTAAATGGTACAGAAGGCTTGTGTACACACATATGCACACACAGGGGCACACACACATGCCCGTCAGTCTGTCTGGTCAGGCACAGGTAACAGCCCCACATTTCCACATGCAGAAGACAGGAAGCAGGTTGGACGTCCCACCATTTCTGAGGGCCTCAGAACCCCCCTTTTCCTCAGGACCATGACAATGTGTGCCCCCAGACCACAATATGAACAAAGTGTATTTTACGTATTAATACAGTGCAACTTCCATTTTTGTTTTTCAGTTGGCAGTAAATACAAGCTGCAAACATTCTCCAGTGTGTGCATGAGACAAATACCTGGGGACCACTGGGCTGCAGGACACGTGGTTCCCAGTCTCCTGCCGGATGCTCAGGCTGCCCTGCCAGGCCTGAGTCATCAGAGGCCACACCACTCACCCCTGCAGGGCCTACTCTGAAGGACGCTGCCTGTACACGCTTTCGGCTGGTGCTCAGCTGACTGCCCAAGTATCTCTCTCCTTTCACCCAGCTAGCAGGTGCAGACATCACTACACACAGACTGGGCCCCCCACTCAGGGCGCCTCCTCCAGCACTACCTTCACCTCATGCACACTGCAGAGGGAACTTCTTCTGCAGCACCTCAGCTGCAAGGACATGGGAAACAGCACTTCCTGTCTAGACTGCAGGCCAGAGGCCCAGACCCCAAAGGTGCAGAAGCTAAGACAGGATCCACCTGGTCTGCAAGGACCCCGCCAGCTCCAGGTGCCTGAACTCCTCAGGTAACAGGAGCCCACCCCATCCTCCAAGCAGTGCCAGGTGAGGACTCTGTGGGAGAGGCATGGACACAGTGGTCTCTCAGAGGAGACCCTCTGAGCTCACAGGTTCCCCGGGCCTGGCTGGAGGCAGGCAGAACAACTGCAGTTCCCACCAGCAGTGCCAGACTCGCTCTGACAAACTGTGATTCCCTATTTCCCCTCTGCAATTTTATTAAAACCTCAAGCCCAGAGCAAAGGCAGAAGAAACAGATCTACTTCTCTTCAAGAGACACCTGGCAACACGTCCACAGAACAATATCCATACTCACTTAGCCAAATTACCAGACCATTTTTCTCAATCTTCTAGAAAGTGAGGTGTATTTTGGGAGCACAGAGACCTTTGTGTAATTTTCACTTGCCATCCTGTGCACTGGCCCCAGGAGCCTGCAGCATTTTTGCTAGCTTAGCTTCTGGAAAGGGGCCCTGATCAAAGTCCCTACAGAGTGCTGGCCAGCTGAGGAGGGCAGCGGGTGCTGGTGGACACTTGCGGGGGCAAAGGCCTCCAGCCAGGAGGGGAAGGAGGCACTGAGAGCCAGGCCAGGCCCTATGTTGGCCACCTACGTGTGTCTGAACAGTGCCCTCCAGGAGCCCAGGCCACAAGAGGCATGGGTAGCTCCAATGCTGAGAGTGCAGGTCACAGCTGCCAGACTGGCCTATGCGGGCTGGGCCAGGCAGAGGGCTTGAGTGCTCACAGCTGCTCTGCCTCAGTGGGTGACCTTTAACCTCCTCAGTCTCCCCACTTGGAAACTCTCCTGGTGGTTGTCAGGGTTATAGGTAAACTGTTGAACAGGCCTGGTACACACAGGTGACATACAAGCACTTTGCAACTGCCCAGATGTAGAGAAGCCAGCACAGCCCAACAAGCTTCTGTCCTCAGGACACCCAGAGTACCAGCTCTCCATCTTGGGTAAGGTGCCATTAGCAGGGCAGCTGCTCAGGTACTAACCACACAGACCTCAGATCCCAGCCGGGTGTTTGTGCCCTGACTCAGAGGCTGGTCTCTCTGGGGTTTCTGTTCGTATCAGGAAGGAGGTAAACCTGGTCTCTATTCTCCCATCTTAGCCAGAAGTGGAAGTCCTCCCTTTCTAGTAATATTAAAGTGCAAATTGATAATAGTACATCATGAACACTTGACCTTCACCAAATGAATCACCTAATTTAAAGACAAGAGTACCAAGAAGGTTCTCAGTCATGAGGAAAAATAAGTAGGAAGAGGGCGGATTTAAACCCAACCCACTGAATCATCACAGTTGATGTAAAAAGTCTAGTGATTCCAATGAGAAAGCAGAGATTCTTGGATGGGACAACACACACACACACACACACACACACCAACTACATGCTGTCCACATGATGCCCATTCTAAATAGAAAGTCACCACAGGTTAAAAGAGAACAGATGATATTAATGCGAATCTAGAGAAGTTTGGGGTGGGGTATGACAAAGCAAAGAGCATTACTGGGGACGGAAGGAGTCTCTCTATCACAATGGAGAGGTTAGTTCATCAGAGGACACATGATCTTGATGTTTACAGACTAGCAACAGCGCTTCCACATCCATGAAGCCAAAATGGAAAGAGATGCAGGCAGAAAGACTAATCCTTATTTAGTCAGAGTTCAACAGCCCTCTCACAATAACACAGAACAGTGGACAGAAGCCAATAAGGACACAGAAGCTTTCGGCAATACTATCAACTGGCTCACCCTAATCATGTCACAACACAGAGTAAACATCCCTTTATCCTGTGCTCAGGTAAACCCTATTTAGGGTCATTCTTTAAAGTATCACTAAATTTGGAAGGATTCACCTTATAGGAAGGACCTTATCTGATCACAAAGGGATTACACTGGAAATCTGTAAGAGAAAAAATGTCTGCAAACCAAATAAACTTCTAAATAACTATGGGGGAGAGAGAGAGAGAGGGGGAGGGGGGAGGGAAGGAGGAAGGGAGGGAGAAAGAAAATATTCTATAGTAAAAATGAAATCACGGCACATAAAATTTGTGGAATGGAGACTCATTTAAAATCCATTGGCTCACCTTCCATTTCAAGAAAAAGGGAAACATTCAGAGTGGGCAGAAGGAAGGAAATAACACTCAGATGTCAGTGAAATACTGGGCAGAAAAATAATAAAGAGAATCAACAAGAGCTGCTTCTTTGAGATCAGTGAAGGTGATCAATCTCTATCCAGACCAACCAAGTAGAACAGCTAACCCTATCAGAAATGACAGCAGTAACGTGAACTTCTACAGACATTAAAGGAGTAAGAAAATACTACCGACAACACCACACCCACAAATTCAACGACTGAGATGACATCAACCATTTCTCTAAAAGACAAACGTGATCAAAACTCAGCCAAGAAAAACTGAAGACCATCTGAGTAACAAAACAAAGCAGGATTGTACTATCACGCAAAGTTTAAAGTAAGTCTTCAGACATTCATCCCGACATAACAAATGCTTGCATAAGGAAGTCTAGGAGGGAGAAGACGCCAACCTCCTGGGCAGAATCCCAAAACAGGCCCTTCGCCCTTGCAGAGGTGGAGCACAGCCAAGGCCACCATAGCCGTCCTTCTCCGGGAGGACTTCAGCCAGGGTCCAGACCGGGATACCAGTGCCTCCTGGACACTGTGATGGACATGCGTCTCGCCTCTGGTCTTCCTCCCCAAATCTTCCACCTTGTGCATCCTGAGAAGCGCATCAGACAACACCCATGGCCACTTTGAAAAGGCACTACCCAACAGAAATAAAACACAAGCCACAACAAAAATAGTAAGAGCAAACTGGTGGAATTTTAATCATGTTGTTTTATTTAGCCAAATATATACAAAATATTATCACTTCAACATGTAATCAGTATGAATAAAATATGGAAATACTTTGCATTCTTTTTCATATTAAATGTTTCAAAGTCGGAAGATACTTTGTACTTCACCACACATCTCATTCCAAGAGTTTGCCAGCACCTGAGGGGACAGGACAGACGGAGGACATGAGTGCCGCGGCCAGGGCTGACAGCTGGTGAGGCCTCTGTCACTTGTGGACAATGTAGACATGGCCTCCCCTAAGAGTCCTTTGTACTTACACCGACAACAGGAAAAACACGTGCCTTTCCCAACACTTTCGATGTATGGTGGCATTTGTCGGGTTTCCAATCCTACAGATTTTAGCTGTGGGAGACTGTCCTCACCGTGGACATGAATAAAAACCTCTATGCTGATAAGTGTAACATCTGGTAAATGTTCATATAAAAAAGATATACATAAAAGCCACACACGGGACACATTTGCAAGTCAACTACCTGATTAAAAAAACCTTATCCAGAGGTATGAAAAACTCTCAAAACCCAGTAAGAAAACAACCTAATAAAAATGGAACTATTTTGACAGGTGTTGTTCATGCTAAACACCATTGCACTAGCAAATGTAAGTTAAAACCACAACGACCTATCTGTAGGCACCAACTAAAGTGCCTGAGACCGAGGGGGCTGACCACCCTCAACACTGAGGGCAGTGAACCACTGCACACCCCACACCTTTGCTGAGAGTGAACTGGCTGAAGAGCCCCTTCCACAGCCTCCTGAACAGCTGAGCACAAACCATCACTGATGCGGCCGCTCTCCTAGGCATTTACTCAAGGGAAATGAAGGCATTTCTTCACCCAGACAGTGACTTGTGACAAGCATTTGCAGCAGCTCCATTGATAACATTAAAAAACTGGAAATATCCACAGTCAACCACAGGTGAATGGATAAGCAAAGTCTGATCGGTCACTGAGAAGGGACAACAAGGAAGTGCAGGAATGAACATCATACGGACAACATATGACATGAATCTCAAAACAACGATGCTTAGTGAAGAGGCCAGACAAACACAAAAGCAGAGGACAAGCAGAATTCCAGAAAATGTGAAAGGCATGTCAGGAAGATCAGTGGTCACCTGGAGATGGGGACAGTGGCCAGGGAAGGGGGTCACAAGGACACCTGTGGGACAATGCATGTACCTCCACCTGGACTGTGGACATGGCACAGGGCCATGTTCAACAAGCTGCAGACTTCAGCCATGGTGGCACACCCACATGGGACAAAATATCCAGGCTGGTGAGGCTGTGACCACACGTCTGCTTTCATGTGCTCTGTACATCTGGTTTAAACTGCTTACTGGCGTGCTGCGAGTTATTTGTAGGTTTTACTTCCATGTATAAAGGGCTGCTATAATTAAGAATTCAGACTTCATCACACTTGTAATTAGGTCTCAACTGTCCTAACATTACTTCTCACTGGGTAGCAGTTCATCTTACTCTGTCAACTCTGCCCTTACAGTGACCGTCCTCAGTGTCATGCTAACGAAAAGTTACAAGCCCTGAGATTATAAAAGCACTGCCTCATTTTTTTCCAGTAACTCTGGTTCTCCATATTTAAACTACTTAACATACCTGAATTTATTAAAGCGCTTAAATTTTTTCCCAGATGGCTTGCCTGACACCATTTATTTGCTGAATGCTCAGTCCCTCAACAATGGGCGCTGCTGATCGAGCTCCCATCCCGCTGGTGGCTCTGTTCCTGGACCACACCAGCTTACACACTACGTAAGCCTTAGGATATATTCCGATAAGTGGCTTGGCACTTTTTATTTTCTTTTATTCTTTTCCAAAAAGATAAAAACAAACTTCCTATAAGTTTTGAAATTGTTCACTATATTTGAACTCAACAGGAAATAACAGAAATGTATATTCCTACTATGTAATTTCATGACACTGCAAGCGACCTACATAAAAACACAATATGGCTAAAATTATATGCAGAGGACACTTTATAGTCAGAGATGAGAAGATAAATTCTATAAGCATTCATCACACAACAAACCAAGAGAAAGCTAGTAAATATAAGATAGCAATTAATAAGCAAAAAAAAAAAACTAAACTGTGTATCTCTAGTAAAATGACAACCACCAAGAAAGAGACAATTCTCGAAAGACCTAAACTGTAAGCAAAACTTCAATAAATGTGACCAGGAAGAAAAAAGAGAAAATATACATATGAAATATTAAGAATGAAGACCTTCTGGTGCTCAGCCCAGGCTGTGTTGTTACACTGACCATAGAAAGAGGCAAAGTAAACCTACCCCATGCCCTTGGCCAGGCCCTGTGCCAGGTCGCTACTGTGAACAGGGAGACACGGCAGGCGGGGGCCGTGGGGAGGAGGAGAAGACGAATGAAAAGAGACCAAGTGTGGTGACTCGCTCCTGTAATCCTTACTCAGGAAGCAGAGATTGGGAAGATTTCAAGGTCAGCCTGGGCAAAAAGTTAGTAAGACTCCATCTTCACCAGTAAGTTGGAAGTGGTGGAGCACACCTGTCATCACAACCACATGGAGCGTAAATAGAAGGATCACAGTCCAAGCTAACAGGGCGAAAGACTGTGAAACCCTATTTGAAAAATAACTGAAGCAAAATGGGCTGGATCACGTGGCCCAAGTGGTAGAGCACCTGCCTAACAGATGTGAGGCACCAAGTTCAAACCTCAGTAACAACACACAAACACACACACAAAGAAAGGAGCTGGGTGTGTGGTGGCACTTGCCTAGAATCCCAGCAGTCAGGAGGATGCGGAGTTTGAGGCCAGCCTGGGCTACCTAGCATGAATGTGTCTCAAAAATCAAAAAACCAAAACAATACAACACGTGACTATTTTAAAAATTATAAAAGCATCTGTGTAAAAATGCCAACAAATTTGAAAGCCTAAATGAAATGCATAGTATCCAAAAAATAAAAATGACTAAATTACCTCAGAATTAGGGTACCTATGTTGTTTGAAATCTACCCAGTAAGATGGTGCCAGTGGTTCATACCCCATCAACATCAAGCAGGATCACTAGCATCAGTATCTCTCTGCAAGTGGCAAGAGGTCTCAGAGAGGGTGGAAGCTCCTCTAACCAGTCCTCCTCCTCCTCCTTTCTTCCCCCAAGTCAGATCACAGCAGACCCCTGCCCCCTCCAGTCTGAGTTTGCCTGATACAAAAACAACCAAGCTCGGCCTACCACCTGTGTATTGGATCCCTTTCTCCCAGCTGACACACACACACCTGCTGTTTCCCAGCTCTAAGCTCCTGCATGCTGCTCGTAGCCCCCACATCCCCACATCCCCTCATCACAGCCACTAACAGAAGGCTCAGCTGTGCTCATGGGGTCACCTCGCCCTGAGTTAGACACCGTTACAACAGCAGATAGGCATGGTTTGTCCTTACCACTTAAAACTGAAGCTCTGAAACCAAATACAATGCCAGCAGCCAGGTCACACTGGAGCACAGGTTAATCCAGAGGGCAGTGGTCAGCGCACAAGGCCAGGCCATCTGCACCACCAGCTTTGGGCCTTGAGAGCAATTTTAGGACCTGCTTGTGTGCTCTTTTCCTACAAGTGTCACTTCAGGTTAGTCATGCCCTTCTGCCCTGATTTTAGTGTGTGTGGACACATTCTTGAGAAACCTGACACCATCCTCCTGCTGGTGACAGTAGGTAAGGGCGTCACACCTCTCAGGTCACAGGGCAAGGGAAGCAGCCCTGCCACTGAGGACAGTGTGCCTTCACCAGTCACTGAGCTCCCCAGGAGGGCCCAGAGGTGTCCTCACTGGCTTATGTGGGCTGCCCAGGGCCACAGGACTAACTCTATCGGAACACAGGCACATCCTCGAAGCACCTCCTCACACCAGGCCCTCCACACAGAACATCCCTCATCATGGCTTCCTGAAAAAGGCCCACTCCCAAGCCACATGGCCTCCACCTCGAAATGCTTCCTACCCTGCCACTGACCCTCCAGTAGCTAGTAATTTGTACCTCAGTAAAACTGAGTGGGCCATTAGCACAAACACCCATCCAAGACAGCGATCTTTTCTGAGGGATCCCCAGACCCCGCCAGGCCACGGCTCAGGACAGGAGGCTCCTGCTTGGAGGCTCCCGCCTCCACCTCCTTTGGCTCTAGTCTGACTGCCGACAACACTTGGGCTCAAATGGAGTTTCAATCCCTAAAGCCAAGTGGAGTCTTCCAGAGTGGCTTCCACTGAGGATTAATCCTAGAAGCAATGCTTCCAATAACCCAGGACAGGAGCGGGCTCCGTGGTCACTAGCACTGGACAGTTCTCCTGAGACACACGAGACACCAGAATTCCCAGGACACCTTGTAGAACAGAAACTTGCTTCAGTTTCTGGTTTGCAAATTTTTAAACTAAAAATAAATCTATAGCCTAAGAACGTCTGGCTTCACCATGGACTCATTTTGCATTGCCAGGACTCCACGGTGACCTGTGATTTCAAAGCGTGGCCACAGCTCAAGGAATCAGAGGTGGCCGTCAGACAGTGAGTGCTGGGACTCCCCCTGGCTCCATGCTGAGAGTCGCACCAGGACTAATTTCTTGGTGTCACAAATGAAATAATTCCCACTGTGACACATGAAACCCAATGCAAGCATCACCCCAGACCTGGCAAGTGAACTGTCTTGTCACAGGCTATCAGGAAATAGCGGTGCACCTGAAAGAACTGTTTAATCTCAAAGTTCTCATCTTTATGACATAAGAAAGGCAGATTTATGTGACCCAATGTAACATATTTACAAAACAGCTCCGCCAGCATCTGGTGAGTGGTATAAATATTTACAATGAAAAAGCAGGCAAGGAGAAGAAATCCTGTTGTTCAAGTCGGCTTCTTTCAACGCTTGTCAGAGATTGAAAATAACACTCGGTTCACGTCTAAGTCATTCTTATTCTCACACTGCTTCACCTGGTGGTTTCCAGAAATCTGGGTTGCACTGTTTAAGGGTGTTTCTCTTCTACATGGCTATTTTTTTTCTGTACTGTTTACAAGTTATCCGAAATAGTAAACTAAATATGAAAATGTAAACTTTGGAAGAAGAGAACGTAAGAACCATGAAGGCGAGGCGTTGAGAAATGTCCTCCCGTGGGTCAGTACATTACAACACCAAACAAAAATAAAATAGGATGCTCTCAGTGTCTCCTTAAGCGGGAACAACGGCATCATGGCAAAAAAAAGTCCTCTAAAGAGGATTTTAAAAAATCGCAGATGTTACCATCTTAACTTATGAAGACACCACTGCCCGAGTTTTTGCTAAAAGGAAGCTGTTTTGTTTTTTTAAAGTGACAACTATGAACTACGTCATGGAGAACTTAAGAAGCCTGACATCACAGTGTCTCCTGACATGAAGACTTTCAGGAGGAATCTGAACAGCACGAGCCAGCCTGTTTAGCTTAGCGACATCACAGACATTCAACTCCAGTGTATAAAACATGACTTTAATTCTACCAGACGCCATGCCACTGAAACACTGCAGGCCTCCTGGGCAGACAGGTGACCAAATGCAGCGTGCCAGCTGCCTGGAGGCTCTGAATGTGAACCGATGTCTGATAATGCTAGCAACAGCAGCATCTGCGGCGCCTTGGGACACAGTGCTTCACGTGTGGGAGCTACGCCGCCCTCTGGTGCCCAGAGACACACGGAGCCTGGGCTCTCTGGCTTTATAATGTTCGTTGAAGTCCAACCTGAAGCTAAGAAACCGCAGACTTTCATCGGAGCTGGTCGTCAATGATACCAAAAACTGCTGCACAATACCCTAAAAAGAAACAACAGAACAAAGTATTCATTTCTAAAAAGAACCAGCCACACACTCACCCCTCCCAATCCCCTCTGGGTTTGTTCTCCTTCCAACCCTCAAGCCTTTAACAGACACCTGCCAGGCAGGTGTGCAGGAAACAGAGCCTGGAACCCTGGCAACGCTCAGCCAATGCTGCACACACCAGGAGGAACTACTGTGCTCTAAACACAACTGAGCGAAGCAAGCATCCTAGGATTCTGGGAAGCAGGAACTGGCCAGCTGACCCGCCCCATCTGCCCTTCAGCTCCACAAGAACAAGTAAGGCAACTGATGCTAAAATAGCCAATTCTTTTGTATTCCGAAAACAAAAGTTGCTGCACTGCTCATCTCTCACACTTTGTGAGGTGCCCTCAATCATCATCCTCCACCCCAAGGGAAGATCATGGAAGCATGAGAACTGGATCCAAGCTTAGAACCAAAAGGCAGGCCTTCCTGGAGAGGTTTAGGACGGCCTGGCTACTATGAGCACATTATCAGAAGGATTTTATAAAGAAGTTCACTGAGATGTTAAGATGACAAGATGACTGTCTATTCAGGGCTCAGAGTCACTCAGCAAGCACACTCCATCCCGTGCAGTCCACAGCTGGCTTCCCTGTCAGCACACCCACATCTGCTCCAGGACACTGCTGCTCATCTCGTCACTCTGGCAGCCCTGGAGAAGTCCTCCTCCACAGAGGAAGGACCTCCTTGATCGCTACAGGCTCACTAGCCGCCTCTCCCTCTCTTTCGGTAACCTGACTGCCATGTGCGTGCAATCAGCTTGCATTTCCATGGTGAGGATGGGAGCCCCTCAGGAATTAAACTGCCAAATCTAGACAGTGGCTTCCTGTAAGCAATGAACTGGAATCACCATGTATGAAACTAGCTCCAAGCAGGCATGATGAGCAGATCTGCAGAGAGCAGAGGTTCTGCGGTAAGAAGCACTGAATGGCCACAATGGATGGACACTGCAATTTGAGTAAAACGGGACTGCGCTAAGATTACTCCCAGAAATGTATCAACTCCATCAGGGAACTATAAACCAGAAAGTCATACAAATGAGCACCAGGCAAATTTTTGGAATTACACATTACTACTTCGTAGCTACACAACGGTTCAGAGTATGGACCTAACCACCAGCTTCCATTATTACAATCAGGAATACTCCACACACAGCACAGGGTCACGAAGATATTCCAGGTCAGACACCCACAAGGTACAGTATTTCTGTACTGAACAGTCATAAACATCACTTTTGAAACAAGCCAATGAAGACCACCTGTCAAAGAGGCAAACATTCCCCTTATTTATGAGGAAAATGTAAAATTAAAAACCATGAGACCCTAAAAGCAAACTAGGGAACAGGGCAGGTGACATTCCACTGGAACCATGAGGCCCCACCAGCATATGGAACCAGGGTTTCAAAGGCTTGGGGTCAGTGCTTGGTGTCTCCTTCCAATCAGTTACCACAACTGAATGGAAGAACAAGACATGGGCCACAAAATGCAAACATGGGCAGAGCACATCAGCCTCCCTCTCTCAGCCAGTTCCAATATGTGCACGTGTACAAGGGTGCACGTGTCTGCAAGGGTCAGAAGCAGGAGCTGCTGTCCCACTGTGACTGACAGCACAGCCACCTGGAGCCTGAAATGCTGCAGCCCCACACCCACACCTGTCGGGTTCTCTTCCTGGCGGCCCGGCTGCCCTGAGATGAACACAGGCAGGCAGCGTCTACTGAGGGGTCCACCTGCTCCTCAAGGGCTCCCCAGTGCCCCCGATGCCCAGTACCCACATCTACTCAAGTGCAAGGTGGCTTGTTCTCCAACACGCACCTGGTAGAAGTGTGTTAATATCCGCAACTGTGAACACATTTTTGGTATGGATTCTTGAAATTCTCGGATCCTCCTGTTCTCTTCCTCCTCCTCTGCCGCTGTCACTCCCCACTGGCCCTGAAGAACCAGCAGTACCAAATTTAATTTTCTGACACGTCACTGTTTTTAAAAACTATGGCACTGTGCTGTTCAACACATAGCAATCTGTTACTCACTCCAAGTGGACCAGTCTTTCATGACAACAGCGCTGTAGTGACCAGCTGCATCTGCATCACTTTGCTCATGTTTGTTATTCAAACAAACGGAAGAGGAGAAGCAGTGGGTTCCAGCGCCCCATAATCCTCACACCCTCAACCCCAGTGGGAATACTCTGACTGTCTTCCTGACACTGTCCATCTGCTTCTACAGAGCATTTCCAGTCATGGTGAATCTGACTGAATCCTTTTTAGCAGCGTAAACAGGAATCACGGAATTCCTATCAATTAACATGGTGAACTCCTGCATTCCTGACACAAACCTGAAACTTGGTAAATGCCTCAATTTATGTAGATGTTCACTCACACTGCATCTAGGATTTTTCTGTCCATACTTATTACCACGTTTGTTCGTTTTTGAGTTTTAATATCAGACCACAGCAAATATAGAAATCCCATAAACAGACAAACTTGCCTGGTCTTCCTAATTCCAGATCATTGTCAAGAGCATGCCTTAGGAAGGCAACTTGGAACTATCTCTCAGCGCAGAAACCTGGTTCATGAATTTTCAAGGTAAGTCCTGGTGTCTGAGCTCCCAGCTTCCAGTTGCAGTGATCCGGTGCTGAGCCACTCCGGAGACCCCAATACAGACAAGGCCTCCCTCCACACTGAGATCTGAGACCTTGTGAACACTCCTGACCTTACTTATGTTTTCAACATGGCGGTGATGGTGAGAGGGGCCACTCCATCTTTAAAGCACTCAAACTTCTGCGTCGGCTTGTGACCCTGAGCAGGAAAGTGATCTGCGGCCCTATGTCCGCTGTGGCAAGACCCAAGTTCACAGCTGAAATGATAAGCACCAGTATAAAGCCATACCTCAGGTTCACGCTGCTTCTTCTTCTCCTCAAACTGCAGTCGTCTCTGAAGTTCTTCCAGAGCAGCTCTGTAGATTGCATCTTGTGTGTTCTGAAGTTCAATAATTTGATCAAACACAGCTCTGAGTTGGTTTAAGAGTACCTGAAAACATATGAGCATGTTTTTAATGACTAGAACCTCAACATACTTACGGAGTATTTAAAATGAAGTCTTTCTAATTAGAAAAGACATTTGTCAGTTTGTCTCCTCTAAATCACGCTGGAATCTGGTCCCCACTGTGACAGTGGTGAGACCTTGAGAGGTGTTTGGATCATGAGTTCCTTCCACCCTCACAATGGGATTGATGCTGCTCTCTGGGGAGCAGTGGATCCTACAGGCGGGAGTCCTCACTCTCACAAGTGGGCTGTTCTAAAGCAAGACCACCCTCATGTTCTGACTCTCCCACACATGGCCACTTGTTGTAATGTAGCACGAGCCTACACCAGAAGCCAAGCAGGACACGCAGCCTCCAGAACCATGAGTCAAAACAAACCTCTGTTCTTATAAACCATCCAGTCTCAGGTATTCTGTTTCAGCAACAGAAAACTGACAAAAGCGATACAATAAAGTAACACGAGTCAAATTCTCAGTTTTTTAACTATTCACAGATGCCCAGCATTTACTGAACACCTAGTTCTAAACAGCATTGGACAAAGGGCTGGCAAGATACTATAATGCTATACTTACTGCCTTCTATGACTTAAAAATGGTTTGTCCCCCTAAATGTGTGTGTAGGAGGCCTGGCACCCAGCTTAACAGTGCTGAGAAGTGCTGTAACTTTTATGAGGTGATCAGGCTCTGAAGGGGATTAGTTACGGAGGGAGTGAGCCTGTTCAAAGTATACCGTACACGTGTATAGAATTATCACAATGAAATCCCCCATGTTATCATGTACACTAATTCAAAAATTAAACTAAAAAAAAAAGTTGGTTAGTCTTTCTTGTGAGACCGGACCCGTTGTCACAGGAGCAGGTTATTGGAGAGCGCAGCTCCTCTGACCTGAGGGAAAGCAGCACTTGGCCCGTCCCACAAGCTGAGCCCATGTGGGCAACCATGCTCTTAGATTCCCAAATTTGCGAGCTAATTAAACTTTTCTAACTAACCATCCAGTCCCAGGCACGGTGGCAGCAACAGGCCGCATAACAGGCCGCAAGAGCTGTGTGTGAGACTGACGATGTAACGTCAGGCTCTCTATGCAAGCATCCTCCAGTTCTCACAGCACCCCGCAAAAATGAAGTCCTGCCCGAATTTTAAAGTCAGAAAATAAGCAGCTGAGTCAGTGGAATTCTTCTAAAGATTCACAAAGAATAGGAAAGCACCTTTTTTTTTGGAAATATATCAAAACCAGATATGGAAACTAAGAGAAAAGAAATTCTTAGTAAAATGTTAAAAGCAAACTTGGCAAGCTTTTAAAAAAAAAAACTGGCTATGAAATTTGTTTTAGGAATTTAAGGATGGTCACACAACAACAGAAAAACGTGGCAGATGAGGGGAAGGAGCCAGAGAACTGATTTCCTTCCTCCATCCTTCACTCCCGCTTATTTTTTCCTTTTTGATAGTCCTAAGGATTGAACCCAGGGCCTCATGCTTAGTAGGCAAACACCCTACCTCTTGCACACATACCCACTCTTTTGTTTGTATTTTGATTTTGAGATAGGGTCCCACTACCTTTGCCTGGACTGGACTCAAACTTGTGATTCTCCTGCCTCTGCCTCCAAGAAGCTGGGATTGCAGGCATGTTCCAGCATACACAGTTTGTTTTCATTTTCCGTAAGGCTTTACTGTTTGCTTTTTTCTCTATTGCAATCATGTACTAAACAATTTATTGTTTGGAACAATGAATTACCATCCAGGTGACTAAATGATATGCACTAAAGCAAACGGTTAGCTCAGGGGGTCACACACTGAGGTCACACCTCAACTTACATGGTGTGTAAAACATACACACCTGCAACTTTAAAGTTACGTATATCAGAACAGCCTTGGTTTTTATAGAAAGCCATATAATGAAACTATTACACTTAAAGTTATTTGTCAATAACAAATTGCTTTAATTTGGTTTATATAATGTGTTTCTTTCTTTAAAAACAAACAAATAACCTATAGAGCCAGGTGTGCACACCTGTAATCCCAGCACTCAGGAGGAGGATCTTGAGCTCCAGGCCAGACTGGGCTACACAGTGAGAACTTCCTCAAAAAAAAAAATTCCCTCCAAAAAACCAAAAAGTCTAGCTATTATTTTAAACCAATTATCAAACTAAGCCTCAGAAAAGGCAGGATTTCAGAAGAAGGAAGCCTTTGGCAGGGCTCCATAATGAAGCGATGGGGACCAGAAGCAAGAACTGTTTGCTACAGACTCTCCTATCTCCAAGTGGGCTAGGCCCTGGGTCACAGTGCCTGGGAGGCTGCTGTTTGCCACAGTCAGACAGCATGTGTGTGGCCCTGAGTGGTACTGTCTGCTGAAAAGCATTAAATCTAAATCTAGTAGACTTGTGTAACTGTCCTCCATCTGTAAAATGCACGTGCCCACACAAATGTGCACACTGGCACACAATTTCACTTGCTTAGCAGCTAAACCTCGATGACAGTTACCATGGTAAACATTTTCCACAACCCATGCAACTTGATTCTCACAAACCTGCTAGACAGAGACCAATATATGCCCCCTTCAAAACAGGGGCTATGAGGTGGAACTCAAGCCTGGGTCTATCACATGCAGAGCTGCTACCTCTGACGCTAGTGACTTTGCCGTAGGGACAGGCACACCTGGCCTAAGAACCATGGGCTGTTACTACATCTGATTACCAGATGTAGAGTCCTGAGGATGCTGAACAGACACACTGCCAACCTCACACTTTGAAGCCCCTGCAGTGCAGCCTGGTGTGGACTAGGCCTAGTAACAGGAAGGAAGGCAAAAGGCCCTCTGACTGCTTCAAATGTTCACTTCCCTAAAGGAAAAGCGTGTCAACTAAAAGCCTAAGTCCATGGGAATGCCCCAGGTTTACCTGATAAAGAGTCTATTTTCAAATGCACATAGCCAGATACTACTGACTTAATGAAGGTAAAATGTACCTGGGTTAAGAAAATGGAGACAGGGCTGGGTAAAGCACCTGTGTAGTGTACACAGCACGGGAGCAGCGAGGGGAGAACCAGGACTCTAGTTTTACTCTTTAAATGTTTGGTCTCTCTCAAGACCATCACTTGTGATGGATTTTCCCACTCCACCCCACAATAGGGCATTACCACTTCCCCCGTTTTCACATCCATCTCAGGCATTTAGAGCACATCCTGGGTGTGCCGTTTTGTTCCAATTCTGTTCAGAAACAGCGAACCTTCTCATGAGACTTAATACACCTGTCTTAGTTATTACCAACGTGGCTGCATCGGGCAATCTGTAACTCTCCAATTGACGGAAACCCAGGAAAGGCAGCTTATGATGTGAGTTTCTGGTTTCTAAATGCCTTACCCTGGAGTCCCCGTCCAGCAGACAGCGGGAGGTGATGGTGTCCAGAAAGGCCTCGTGTGCTGCAATAATGTGGTCCAAGTCCTGGGCCTGCCGCACTCTGTTCCAAAGCTCATCCCATGAGCACTCAAGCACCTGGGAAGGATGAGTGGAGGCTGTCCCACTGGGAAGTTCCTGTGGGACTACTGAGCTGCACTGAACTCAGAGGGTTGCCGTACCTCGAATGTGATGTAATACTGCATCTGATGAATGAAGTGCACCATCTCCGAGGCCAGAATGTGACACTGGTGTAGCACCCCAGAGAACTCTGCAAGAAAGGCAAGGTGACATCAGCAAGGAAGCACTCTTGCTTTTCCACTTGCAAGCCAGCGTTTGAAAAGCTCTAGAGCTCCAAACATCTGACCCTTCAGCAGGAAATGAGATCTCCACCACCAACCTGTGCTCTTCAAGTAAACAAGGTCCCAGCTACAGAAGTCAGTAGTATATTATGTTACCAGATATAAGGACCTAAAGAGGAATGGCATGAAACAAAATACAATCATATCTAAAAGGTAAATACAAATATTTTATTTTACAAAGACACCGCATCATGGAGTAAACACAAGCTCTATTTTATGGCTTCTTTATAAATTAGTCCACCTCTTGTGTGTAAAACACTTTCTGTCCCTAGCTGTCTGGAGACAAAAGGCACTTCTTTAAGAACCTGCTGTGGCCTTGTCAGCCGCAAGGAAAGTAAACCCATGGAGGCATTAAGGCAAGGCCAGACTGCTGTGTGCTCAGAGAACACAGACCTCAAAGGGCTGGAAGGTCACCAGGGACCTGCTCTCTGTGCTCACTGTTAACTTTCTGTTCAAAGATGACATGGGAATATTCTCACACTAATGTACGTGATGTTCAACTCAGAGGCAGGATCATCAGTGGAATGACTACAAGATGACAATTACCTGGTCACACTGAACAGTCTGTTACCTCTCTAATGCCGTCAATCAGCAGCCTTGATAAGCAGAGATTTATTAGGCAGACAGTCAAGAATACAGCCCTGCCCCTTTTTAAGAGAGACACGAGGAAGTGGAACATTAAAGTGTACAAAAAGTAACAGTGTCGATGTGCACTTTCTTTCATGTTGAGATGAGGTCATTAGGGTGGGCTCTCATCTTTTTGTTCTCATTTAAAAAAAACACTCAGGGCAAATACGTTCATGTAACAGCAGTGCAAAGACTGGAGGATGATGCACCCAGAGGAGGCAGAACTCCTGTAGACACCAGCCACTGGAAGAGGCAAGGATCCTCACACAAGTTTCAGAGTGAGCAATCAGGGCCTGGCTGCACCTTCCCTTTGTACTTCTGGCCTCCAGACCTGGGATACAGCGACGTCTGTTGCTCTGAGTGACACAGTTATGGTGCTTCACTGCAGCAGCCCTGGGAAATGAGCACCCAGGTCACCAACTTTGCCTCCAAACACTAAGGTTAGGTGCACTGGGGGGCATTCTGCTGTTATGACCTAATGTGCCCCTTTGTGAGGAGAGACAAGGAGGAGCAGTGGCCGCTCTCTGTCAAATTCTCCGAGCCTCAAGAAGGAAAGCAACTACCAGGGGCACTGGCATTCGCCCTGCCCAGGGCTCTCCACAGCTGTACCTGAGTCTGTCTCCTCTGCTGACCCCTCATCTTCATGCTCTGTGCCACACCACCCAGGCCATGGTGCCCTGTGCAAGCAGAGGTTCACATCACCATCACCTGGAGCTTCTCCAACCACCCCGTATGATGGGGACAAGGCAGGTCCCACTGGCCCTGGAGCTTTCCTAACCCACATCTGCCAGAGGCCTCCTCCTTTTCCTCCCATAGTATTTCATCTTTTCTGAGCAAACAACTTAGGAAGGTATACATATTCTAAGTGCCTATGTCAACATGTCTTACCCCACTAGGCAATATTCCTGAGCCAGGGAGCTTATCCATGATTGGAAACCAGCAACAGCTGGCACCAAGAGGACCCTCAATAGGCATACACTGAGTGGATGGGGACCTAGATCTCAGACCGGGTTCATCTACACTCACCAGTGCTCAAATCCACATCCTGTCAAACAGTTTCCATGACCAGGCCAAGTTAGCGAATGCTAACACAGGTTCTTTCTTTCCCACATTTTTCTTTCTAGGAAAACTGCCATCTCTCCATGTGTCTAACAGGAGCCCAGAGGACAAGTTCTTCTAACACCAGGCCTAACCATGAGGTCACTGCCTGCTGGAAGTGAATCTGAAGACCCAGTACCTGCTCTGTGCCCTGGCAGGAGTTAGTAAGGACTCTGCACAGTAACTTCTGAACTCTAGCTGCTTTCAGGTTCTGAAACTTTAACATGTACAAACTTCATTCACAAGGCACAACTCATTCCTTTAATCCCTGAAAACACAGCTCATGCCTGAAACTCCCCTTGGCTCTCCCACCCTGAAAACACATGCAAAATTATGCTTAGGGGTAGTGGAGTGGCTCAAGGGGTAGAGTGTCTGCCTAACAAGCAGGACGCCCTGAGTTCAAATCTCAGTATCACCAAAAAATTTAAATACATACATGCTTAAAATGTTTTTATGGTTGCCCCACAAACAACTGGCACAGAGATGCAATAAACACATGAAGTGCACTTTGCCAGGTTACACCTGCAGCTCACTTAGAACCTTAGATCTAGTCCTCGCTCTTTGCCGCCCTCTAACGGCTATGGGAAGAATTTCATGTGACCTGTACACAGCAGCTCTGTATGTTGTCCAAGCACCTCAGCCAGAAGCACCTGTACCAGGAAATGCGCTATAGACAGCACTGAGTGCTGCCCTGAAGCGTCAGAATTCTGGAGGTTTTCTTTTGGGAGGCGGGGGGGGGGGGTATTGAGATTTGAACTCAAGACCTTACGCTTACTGAGCAGGCACAGTATCACTTTCTGCTGTTATTTTTCAAATAGGATCTTGTGTTTATGTCTAGGCTGGCCTGGACCACAGTCCTCCTATTTACCCTTTCTGCACAGCTGGCATGACAGGTGTGCACTACCATGCTCGGCTTTTATTAGTGAGATGGAGTCTCAAGAACTTTTTACCCAGGGTGGCCTGGAACTGCAATCCTCTCAATTTCCACCTCACAAGTAGTTAAGATTACAGGCCTGAATCAGCACACCCAGTCCTATCAGGTTCCTTTTTAAGAAATATCCTAGAACAGGTTCTCAGAGCTTTAGTATCTCCTCCCCAAGCCTGTATTTATACTCTCTTTAAGAGGGACTTGATCAAAGTTCCCACCCGATTTATTTTCTCAAGGCTATTGATTCAAGATACTTTAAGAACCAGGATTTGTCTGCATGCCTGTTTCTCTCCTAACACCATTCTGTGTGCCATGCATGACACCTCAAACATGGCTGCCCCCGCTCAGTGCTCTATACCGGCTGGGCACTGTTCTAAGGACTTCCACACAAACTTAATCCCGACAACCCTATTATCACCAGTCCCAACTCTTGGATGGGAAAACTGAGGCAGAAGATTAAGAAAACAAACCTAGGCTACACAGTTGGGTTGGCGCTAGCTCAGGCATGCAGGCATGCGCGCGCGTGCACACACACATACACACACACACACACACACACACACACACAGCAAACATGAAACAAGATAAACACACAAAAACATCTTAAAGAAGAAAACTTCAACTCATCGTTTAAGGTACCATCTCAAGTGTAAGGCGTCATTTTATGCATGTCACCACAAAGAAAACAGCTGCCTATTAGGTGGTAACAACTACACAGCAGGCCTGTGGCGTAAGTGATCTGCGGGGCCTGACCCTGTGTGACCCCATGGGCCTCAGCACCTGTGGCTTGCGTACACCATCCTTCCAGGTAGCACAAGGCACATGGTGCTCCTTTCTAAAGGGAAAAGTAGAATTCTGGCTATTTGCTTCACAAAGGCCCACTGCTGTTTCTACACCTTCCTGCAAACATGGCGACTTTTCCCTCCATAGGGAACCAGGAGGGAACCATGGTGTAGTCTTTCCAAAGGCAAGTGAGCACACCGTGAGGCATAAAGTACAGTCTGAGTGCACCAAGAAGAGCTGTGGCCACAGCTACACACATGTCCAGTACACCAGCCTCATCACTGTGGCCCGGCAGCTTCAGATGCACTCTGACAGGTTAGGACAGGAAAACAGTGCTCACCTTGGAAGTTAAAAGACAAGCAAAGGAACTCGGCATGAACTGTTAAACCTCCGTTTATCATTCTTTCTCAATATACAGTTGAGCCAACCTGACTTTCCCACTTTACTGGTTTTTTACTGTCAGTGCTAAGTGAGGACAGGAGTGCCAGCCACTGCAGCAGGTGAGGGGCAGAGTAGGCTGCCTCTTGGGTGCCCACTCTGACTTCCTCCCACTAGGCTTCCGTAGTGTGCGGATTAGAAAACTGACATGTGTGCCTTCATCTAGGTTTCTCAACAGCTCCAAGGCCAGATGGAACTTAGGTTCTTCCACACAGCTGAGCTCATAGGAAATGAGGCCCTAGCCTGTGACATCCATGTTCCATGCAGCTGTGGCAGGCACAAAGCAGGTCTTGATCCACCAATCCAGGCAGCGACACCTGCAGCTCAGGTGACAGGACTCTTGCCCTTAGGGATAGCTGTGCCCCAGACTAGCACCAGTCCCTTCAGTCTTCTCAACAACTCTATTAAGTACCCGATTTCCCGCATTCAGACTAAATGTTAGAGCCGTTCCTGACATCTTCCTTTCGTGTTAGCTAATTCTTGACTCATTTTCTTTCATTTTTATTTTCAAACAAACTTGAGAGTTAACCATTAAGCACAGACATGTAGTTATAGGCACCTGGGCCAGCCACTGCACAAGCTGGGCCTTGGACTGTTCTCCACTAGAAAAAAAGGAAATGTGACTGAGGTATCCACAGCACCCTCTACTGGGTAGCATCCTGCCTGGTTGGCCACTGGCCCCCAGGTGCACACAGAGGAGGAAAGACAGTCCCTCAGCAGGTGACAGGGTCTCTTTCCAGACACCAACTATCAGAAGCAGCATGGTTTCATTCAACAAGGTTAGAAAAGGTAGAGAAAAATCAGGACGTTTGATTATCATTTTAGTCTTTTGGTGAGAGACTGTACAAACTAATTTTAAATATTATCATCTACAATTCTTTTAACCAACAGAGTTCTATCATATTGAACAGTCAACATGAAACCACCACTGGCGAACGTCCCATCACCAACCACTTCAGAGTATTAACATTCTTTTGTGGCTGTCTGAAAACTCAGGGTCTAAACATTACCTTTTGTATCAACAAAGTAAACGTTGAAAGTAAGTAAATGTCTTAAAACCCAAAGGGAATGAAAGGAAATGTGATTTTTGGGTAGAACTTAGATGGGGACCTGTGCAAGCTTCATCTCACTATTTGTGAACGTGAGCACATTCTTCCTTTTCCTTGACAACATAAGAGCCCAGTCTCATATCCAATAAGGGCCAACGGGGCAGAAAAACCTTCATTTCCCCTTTATCAAAATCACAATTTACTTGAATGTTAATAGCCAACATTGACAAAAATACAGGAATAGAGCTGTGGTAATTGGGATGTACACTAAATTGGTACATGTTTCCTGTAAAGCAATCTGAAAATGTATACCAGAGTTAAAATAAAGATAGTAAACAAAAGAAAAACTGAAGTCAGCTCCACTTCCAGCTCATCTGAAGAAATAGTCAGGGTGACACATAAGGACACGCTCACAAAACTGTGTATGACATTCTTTATATAAGTGGAAACGTGGAGGGATAAAATGATACTGTGCCCAAGGCACGTATGACACAACGACAAATGTCCTGTAAGACATTTCGAAGGACCCAGTGATGCAATTAACTTGATATTCTCACATTCAAAGGAAACTGACCAGAGGCTTATAAGTTTTGTTCAAATAAAATACCAAACCCACTGGTGACCACTCCATACAATAAAAGAAAATCAAAGTCAGACACTGACAAGGCAATGTTCACATAAGAAGAATGGAACCCAACCACCAACACTTACCATACTCCAGAGCTAATGTGCAGGAAGACCAACACAGGGACAAAGTCTGCACTACCTCGAAGTGGTCTGAATCCAGAGCAAAGGCTGACTTCTAAAGCCAGCTGGTAACACTATTCTGACAGCTCTGTAAAGAATGCAGAGAAGGGAAAGTGCCAGAGGGAGCTCTGACAGCACATGTCTGTGACACGTGGTAAAAACCAAAGGGAAACAAAGGGGAAGGATGGGGACTGGCCATAACGGAGCCCTCACTAAGCCAGCCCATGCTGACAAATGGGTGGACACTGAAGGTGATGTCTACATCTATAACCATCACTAAGGACTTATCAGAAAACGTCCCCCACCCGCACTCCTCTCAGCTGCTTCACAGGACCCCTCCAACCAGGACTCTACAGAAAGTCCCACAGACACCCAGGACGACCTGCTCACTCCCGTAGCCACGGGCTTAGGCTGTGACGCTCTGTGAGCAGCTGCTCGGGAACTCTGGATGCTGCTTAGTAAGGAAGTAGGGATCATGAGCGCTTGTTGAAAACCTTTCTATTTGTAATAATTCTCACCACAGCACTGATCAAAGGGCATATGCACTCTGGTGGTTCTTTACACACGTTTACTAAACTACTTTCTCAAAGGTTTTGACCAAATTGATTCTGACATAAAGATTTTGCAACTATTCATAACTGAAGTCATTCAATATTTGTAACATTAAATAATCTTAACTATCTGATACCGAGACATTTTTATGTAATGTAAAACATTTCCATATCCTGGTTTTACGGACAAAATAAAACACAAAAGAAATTCCCAGAGAGAAAGGGCACTAGGCAAATATTAAATGAGCAGTGACTTATTAAATGCTTTTCCTTAAAAAATAGTCATTAAAATACACATGAACACTAGCAAAGCACAAATGTCGTTTTAAAAGGAACCTCGCATCTGAACAAAATCTGGTGTGAC
This sequence comes from Castor canadensis, assembly GCF_047511655.1. Lineage (NCBI taxonomy): Eukaryota > Metazoa > Chordata > Mammalia > Rodentia > Castoridae > Castor > Castor canadensis. The sequence goes on along the minus strand of NC_133395.1, from coordinate 1,314,360 downwards.
TCAAGTTTCTTTTCGTATGCACTGAAATCAAAACAAGCAATGCCACGAATTCCAAGTTCAGAACCGAACTGCGAGTCTCTTTCAGCTCATCGCTGCGCTCAGCCTGTGGCCAAGCCACCTGGCCGTTTCCGCCGGCTTTTACCTGGCATGCTCCGTAGCAGCCTGGCGTTGCACATGTGCCCCTTGCGGATGTCCGTGAGGATGTACTCCATGCGCTTGGCTCTCCACAGGAAGTTGAACGCTCTTAGGTAGTGGCTCATGCACTCTCGCGTGAACACCTGGAGGGACAGCAGAAGACAGGCATGGCACTCGGGAGGCCCAGTCTTGGCCTTCAGGCAGAAGCCAGTGAACAAACTTACCCAGGGCATTCTAAGTGGTATGCAAATAATATAGCACACACTTCAGGAGGAGGAGCGACTCAACAACCACACTGAGTATATGCCTAGCAGATTCACAGCAGCATGAGGCAGGTATTTTTATAAGCAACCCCACTGGGGTTGCAGGGCTGGAGGATATGGCTAGAAGGTGGTTCATCAGGACTTTAAACTCAGTCCAAACGTGGGTCTTTAACATAACCTCCCAACTTCCTGGGCACAAGGGCACGGGCAGCGGGAGGGCCTGCTTCTGTAATAACACCTCCAGGGGCCAGAGTAAGCCTCGCAGAGTCTCCCCTGAGGAGTCCTCAGCCCACCTTCACAGGTCTCCTTACACTTTTGAATACCTCTGTTCTGTGCCCACAGACACAGCTTCTGGAGCAGGTGACAAGCCCCATTGTGGAGACTGTGCCAGGTCTTCCTTCCCTGCCACCCCTCCCATACTGGCCAGGTTTTGCCAATTAAAATACAGGATGTCCAGTTAAATTTGAATGTCAGGTAAACCACAAGTAACCTGTTAGTGAAAGCATGTTCCATGCACATTTGGAGCAGGATTTTCTGTAAACTGCAGCACAATTCTGATATGAATACGAGTACAGCACAGATGAGGTCTGTGTCCACCCTCCACCAGATGACCAGTGTCCACCTTATGCCACAGCCACCTAGACAGACTTCCTGGCAGGCCCTGTCTTCAGCACCAGGACAAGGCCAGGCTCTGCAGTGAAGGGAGCACCCAACACTTCCCTAAACCCTCCCATCCCCAGGACACAGGCACACTTCCTTCCCAGAACCACCACTTCCTCCTTCCTCAGACACTTGGAACAGCACTGCTCCATCCCTGCAAAGACAGCATGCAGCTCTGTACTGCTGTATCTTGTTTTCTCATCTCATATATTCTGTGAGCATCCATTCACTCTTCCTATGCCACTCTGTACCAGAACCTGGTATATGCTCTGAAATGACGGGTGATCAAACATCTAAATAGGAGTGATTAGAAACTGCTTTAAAGGTACTCCAAATCAAACTCGAGTGCTTTGGAGATTATTAGATTTGCTGTGCTGCCCACACTATTAACAGTCTTAAAATTACAGAAATTAAGGGTGACCAGTTTAGATAATGTTATGAATAAATCAAATGATTCTTCACCATGCAAATGACATGTTACAGGGCAGGGGCCCTTTAAGGACCATGTTCCTGTATCACACTGAAGATTATCTGATATTTAAAAATTCAGCTAATCACAGCTCTTTAGGACATCAACTCTCTAAGAGGAAGACATACATGTTCTAATACATTTACTTGGGAGGAAATGTCGACCACACCACAGTTTTGCTAGCCATACTCAGATCACCTCCTACTGCAGAAACACTGACAAAGCTCCCGACACCTCATCTGAAACTGACCCCTAGATATCAGTGGCAGAAATGAACAGGTCTTCTTCCTGCCTGCTACAGAACAGCAGCCCTCACCCAGAATCAGGTCCTGCCACACGTCACAACCTCATGGCTCAGAACACCATCCACCTCCAGCTGGGGAGTCAACGCCAGGCAACCTCATGACACTGAATTCAGAGTGAAATAACATAACCGATTTTACCGGAAAGTTTAGGACTCCTTAAGAATAAGGTGAATTAGAAATATTTTAAATGTTTAATGAACTATATTTGGCTAATTTTTTTAGTAACCTGAGATTTTAATTTCACAATTTCTCAAATTAGACCTATCCAAAACTTTCATTGATAATTCATCACAGAAGCTAAAATTGCTGTTATACAAGACATAATTATATGACTATTACAAGATATGTACCCATTATAATTAAATTCTGTACAAAAGTGACAACTTCAATTAGTGAGAATAGAAAGGAAACAGGTAATTTAAAAGTTTAACAGGAAGGAAAAGCCATTTTCCTTCCAACCTTGACTCTAAATATTTTTTAAGATTACAGGCCTCCTTTCATCTTTCCAGTAACTTTTGTATATGACTGCATGCAATTTAATCTCTGATAAAAATTATTTAAATTTCTAACATGGGTTTGTTTAAGTCCTTACAATCATCCAGTTATGGTGATTTAGCCAAAAAAAAAAAAAACACACAAGACGAGAGAAGCTAACCTCAGAACTGGAGTGGCAGATGACAGACATGTAGGAGAATACTCCTCACACTCTGTCCCCAGGCTGAACTGCCTAACCAACAGACACAGGACTGTTTCCTCTCCTTTCTCCACCTGCAGCCGGGCCTGCAGCCGGGCCTGCAGCCAACAATGCCCTGAGCTGGCCTTCCCTGAGACTATGTGCCACAGCTACAGCTGTCCTAGATATGGTTTTACAAATAAACCTATGACACAAACTGCTTTACTTCATACCTAAGATTTTAACGATATTGCATGAGCAACGGTTTGTGTATTTGGCACACAACGCACAACCTCAACACTCTTAGTGAAGTGTGCAGTACTGTGAAATAATTAAATCACACTCACTTCACCTACATGAGGCACTTACGCTTTACTATGGTACATTGGCTTTTTGGTGCTGGGGACTGAGCCCAGAGTCTTGCTCATTCATATAGGCAAGCTCTGCCACAGAGCCACACTGCCAGCCTCTTTCTATGCATGAAAATGTGTAATGTACACAAACTAAATAAAGCAGATAATATGAAAGTTTCTAAATAACATGCTAAAATATCACATATTTGTTGTGCACTATAACTATTTAATATTGCTTAGGAAATAAAGGAGAAAAAGCTAATTTCAATATGACAAAAGATGAAAGATAAGACCAGCTATGCATTTACACTACAGTAGCTTTGATCTGGTGAATTAGGTCAAGCATGATAATTTATTAGTTAAAAAAAATTTTTTCCCAAAGCTATCAGTCCACAGTAGACAAGACAATTCAGTGGGTAGCAAATTTGTAAGCATGACTTCAATGGTAACATCCTATAGCAGATGTAATTTACACTGTGCAAGGAGAGGAAAAGCCATGACATCAGTCTGTAGGAAGCACTAAAGAAGAAATCTTAGAGCCAAACAAGGTTACTTCTTAACAAAATATTTCCCCAATAACTAAAATAAAATTTTTCTCCTCAGTATTTGAGATATAAAAATGACTGAAATAAGTTTAATGAGATATAATGGTCAAGGAGAATTTATTTAAGACAATAAATAATAAATTCTCTGAATAAAGAGAAAATGAGCCCCAGAAAGAGGCATTTTAATTGCAGACACATGAAGACTACTCTCCCTGGACAGTCTTGGTAACTATGATTTGTTAACTATTAGGAGAAATGGTACCTTTCTTTACATTAGTAAAAGCACTATGAACAATAGTGCAGCTATTATCTCATCAGTTTAAATGAATAGAAAAATATTAAATTTCATCCCAGTAGTAAAAATACCATCCCCCTAAAATACACTTTATAGCTTCTTTCAAATTATCCTAAATTAGTTGCTACAGTCTAAGATAACGGAACAAAGTAATCCATTTATTAAGTACTTTGCTGAAGCCTAGAGCAAATGATATGTTTAAGAATTCTTAAAATAAGAGAGCGTTTCAGCATCATTAACAATTATTGAAAATACACACAACCTTGGATTAAGAACTTATTCAATGGACATATCCTAGATGTTTTGTTCACTTAGTCAGAAGTGCATACAGAAGAAAGCCAGTTCTAAACAACAAATGTTGAGCAGTCTAAACAGCAGTGAGCGTTCACGAATGCACACAAGGATCTTACAGTTGCAATCGGCCCATCCACGTGATAGTCCAGGCTGAAGACATCCCACCCAGTGTCACCTGGAGAGACCTAATGCCAAAAGAAAACAAAAAGAACCTGTCATGGTCTCAGAGAAAAGGCAGTGAAGAAGGTCCATGTTTTAAAAACTGCTTAAGTGCTTAGCTACATAAGAGCAAGGAAGTGCCCCTTGTCACCTTCTGCATCCTCAGCACACGGTCAGGAAGACACTGTAAATACATTTCTCAGGGCAAACAAGATCTCACTGCCTCACAGCAGGCTCCAAATCTCCAAAAGTCTGCATTTTAAGAAAACGGATGGGTTCAACTACTTGGAAAGTGTGTGCACGTGGTCATAGCCCTGCCCAAAAACGTCCTGTGACACTGACACTGCAAAAGGTGACTTCCTGGTGGATAGATCCTACCCAACTTACTATGAAATGTGGTACGCTTTATCAGCATCTGTGATATGCTCCCACCCTCTGGAGTAAGTGTCTTGTGCATTTTACCCAACCTGAGCCAGAAGTCCTATGAGATGCCCCCTTTGTGAGATGGCATGACTTGGAGGAGAGGGACTCGCCTACAGCCACCAGCAACAAGTACAGAGCAGGGTGACACCCAGGCTGCCCAGCCTCCAGCAGTGAGCAGACTCACTGTCCCTTAAACAAGGGAATAGCGGCGAGGACGCCCCAGTCTCACACCGTACCTCCAGCAGCCTCACGTCCAGCCTCCGCAGGGTTTCAGGGCTGTCAAACTGTGCATTGGTGGCTCTGACAGCAGTTTCAAGAATTCCTGTCAAGTTATGTTGGTACAAAGTCGTTGCTGGGCGCACAAGTTCTGGTCTTAACAAAGTTTTGAAAAATTACAGAAAAATGTTACTTGAATATCTAATGAGCTTTTTTAAAAGCTTATAAATTTAAGAAGAGTTCAAATTATAAAAACTGAAAAGACAAATGGGACAGATACAAAGCAGTAACAAAAGCTCCATGGCATTAACTGCAAGCCTCAGATCAAATCTTCATTTTGATTCAGCTTAAATTGAAAGCGTATGGATATGCACATGTTCATGAGGTTTGCACACCAAAGCCTGGCCTAAGAGCAGTGTAGATTACCAACATTTCCCAAAGACCTAACGAGAGGCAAGTGCGCCCTGCAATCAACACATGCAGGCATGTGGATGTCACTACCCATCACACCAGCACACATTTCTGCAGGACAACTGATGGCTGCATTTCCAAACAGGAAGCTCCCATTTCTCTGACCAAAAGCTGACTTGCCCATCTCAGGGGTGTCTGTGCAAAGATGAGGTGAAAAGACATATGACATCACTGTCCTCAAATAGGTCTGCAGCAAGTGGGAGGTACACTGAGGGTGCTCCCTTTAAAAGCACATGCTTGAAGCACATCTTTGAGGAGAAATCGGCACTGTCAGTATGATTCAGCACAAGGCAAATGCAGTGAAAGGCTAGAAGAGGTAGCCTGATGAGGTCATCCATCTTGGACCTCTACTTTACTCTGCCGCACAGGCTAATTTGCCTGTTCCATCTTCCATCCTGCATGCCCCACACCCCGTGCTCTCCCGGGTCAGCCTGGCATCTGGAGAACACTTTCCCTTCAACAATTTAAACTGCCAAAGTTAATGATGACTGCACCTGATCCTGGAACTCAGGGGCCATTGCCCAGTCACAAGCACTCATGGGACCAGGCTCCCTCATGACCACAGCACAGCACACATCTGCAGCCTTGCTGGCAACCAGAGCAGGGGCTTCAACCTGTGAGGGGTTTATAATTTCATCTATGCAGAGTTTATTCTAAAAATACCCTCTGCAAAGAACTCATTTCCCTCTAATGCCATTTATTCTTTCAAACAAAAACAGCAAGCTCTTCATCGTGTTAGAAGTACTGCATATTTATAAACATAAAAATGATTCACTTTCTTACTTTAGCAAATCCATTAAGTGCCGTATAAAATCTCCCTGCCCAAGAAGCAAGTATCGCCTCATTGCCTGCATGTGGTCCAGCAAGTTGTACTTCTTATTGAGAACATCCAAGAGATATTTGCTGGTCTCAAAATAAGCAGCATCAATTTTCCCTTGAAATGCGTTTTCTAAATCCGTGAATAAATCTGCAGCTGTAAAGAACAAAAGGGAGAAGCATGCACATGAGTGACGGTGTGTTTTAACAAAGGAACAGCAGAGGCACACAAAGACACAAGGACACAAGTCAATGCCAAGCCAGCAGCACCAGCGGCAGACCTAACCGGCACCACAGGTGCAGGTGGCGAGGGCAGGAACTGAAAGCACCATGCCCAGCCAAACATCCAGAAGGAACTGGCCACCAACAGTACTGTTCAAGTTCAAGTACCACTGTGCTCACTGCAACTACCACCACGTCTCACGAGAGAACTGTGGTCGTAGGACACAGAACCAAGCAGCACACACCTTGCAGGACATTTTGTAAATTAGTCCTGAGACCAAAACGACATGTGTGAGCTCTGTGCAAGAGAGAACAGTGCCGTTACACGGTCATTACACAGCATCACAGGGTGACATCGCTGCAGATCTTCCAGGAGACAGAACCAGACTGTCACCAACTCAGAAGCCTAACTCTAAGCAGTAACATAAGAAAAGTGTCTCCACACTTCTTCTAGCTTTACAATGAAGGAAACATAATGTGCACACTACAGACATAACAGCTCTTTATGGTGCTAATTTACATCCGTGTAGCTCAAATCCATTTATAAACAATTGATTTTTTCTTTTTCTTGATACTGGGGTTCAAACTCAGGGCCTCACACTTGCTAGATAGGCACTCTGCCATTGAGGCCAAATACCCAGTCCCACGTTGATTTCACCTAAAAACTAAAAGAACGGCTGACCCACAAAATAATCCCTAAGTCAAGGAACGACCAATCTAAGATTGTTCAAAATTAAGCAGGCATAAGAGAGGCAACGCCTCTGATCCCAAGTTCAAGACTCCCCACTACCTGAGACAACCAACACGAAAATCTCAGAAAGCCCCAGATGCTACTTGTCCTTCAGAATGGCACTGGGTGTCCCAGTGTCATTCCAGATGCACAATGGGGCAGATACAAGAGCCCTATGAAGAGCACATGGTCACCTGCAGCAAAGCGAGGTCTGTGATGCATAAGCATCAGACCCACTCCACAAGCTCACTGAGGTCCTGCTTTAGGGCAGCGGGGCATATTTCTGTTATCTATGTAGTTTGAAAATTGTAAATATTTTCCCCTGGAACATTTTTCTGATACCCTTCTTTAAGTTAATAAAATCTTTCATTCTGATGAATGATATTTAAATGTTAACTAATATTAGCCCTGAGCAGCCTACTAGAAGTCATGAGGTCTAGAGCTTCAGCACCTTCTTTGTTCCCCAAAGTTCAGGCAAGCCTTGTGCTCCAACTTTTCAAATTTCCCTCTGTATAGTCTTTGTTTGCACTTCTAACTTGTCAAATTTTTCACAGGTAAATATGAACTTGGTATTTCCAGTGTTTTGGATCCTTCAGTAGTCTGTTGGGATCTGTACCTGTCTTCCCTCCATACTATAAACGGAGCGGCAGAGCCTTGTTTTCCAGACCCTGGCAGCACAAAGGCCACTGAGAAGTAGCAGCAGTGGAATAATAGCAACAGCAGAGGAATAACAGCAGCATTAAACGCAGAAGCAGAACTAAGGTATGGCTCAAGCAATAGAGCACCTGCTTTGTAAATGCAAAGCCCCGAGCTCAAACTCAGTCCCACCAAAAAATAATTAATTAAAACAAGAGTAGAAGCAGTAACAATTCAGTGGTGGCAGCAGTCTAAACCCCAGGCCTCTGGTGATTCATAAGCACTACCCATACCTCTCTTCAACTGTCCCCTTAAGCACTACAGAAAGGTCAAAACTCCAACAACACAGTACTCTCCCAGCTCTTCCTTCTCCTACCTCTTAAATGTACGTCAACCCCTTCCCCAAATGTGCGTGGGCATCACATATCTATGCTAACCTGGGGGACACAGAAAACTGATACAAACACACGTGAGCAAGAGAGACTGTAGCTCTCCAGGACTGCAAGGGCCATCTGCCCTGACCCTGGGAGCTCTTGCCACAGCATCCAGCCTTGCCCTCAGGTACCAAGTCTCTACGTTTGGATGCAACCCTTAGCTGGATTTCTGAATACCATTTCTACTGTAGTGTCATATGCAAAGTAAAGTTTTTGAATGAAGATGACAATATAAGTAGAAAATAAGCCAGGACTGGAAAGCTATAAAAATCAGTTAAGCACACATGAAATTGCCAGGGCTGGGGCAGACAGCAAGTAGAGGAGGAGGAGAGAGGTGGCAAATGTGCCTGAATGAGGGAACACCGCAGCACTCTTAATGCAGGCAGAAGATTACACAGCACTCAGAATATTTCTAAGTCTGATTTCTAAAACAGTCTCTGAGTCCCAAGATGTGCCTACCATTAGAACCACTCTCCTCTGTTTTCTTATTTTGGCACACTGTCACTTTACCACTGGGGGAAAAGTAATAAAAATTACTAAGCAGGATGAAATAGCTGTGTGTATTGCAACGCCTGCTCCCAGGTACCTCTGTATAAAGGGGGAATTAAACGCTAACAGAGAAGTATAAAAATACATATACACATAAATATGCGTACATATGATGTGCTACGTATTAGATGTCTGAGTAATTCAGACAATCTGCAAATGATATGGAACAAAAAATGCCAAGTAACACATCACCCTTATCACCTTGACGTCACCATCACCTTTACATGACCACCATTGTCCTCATCACCACCATCATCCTCATCCCATCCCCATCATCTCCATCATCATCCCCATCATCTCCATAATCTTCATCATCCCCTTCCTCTCCATCACCTCCCTCATCATCACCATCATCCCTATCACCATCCTCATCTCTATCATCTCCACCATCCTCATCTCTATCATCCTCATCCCCATCATCTCCACCATCATCACCATAATCACCATCACTACCACCATCACATCATCACCATGATCATAATCACCACCAGGTCACATTGCCACTGTCACCACCACCATCAGCCCATCAGCAACAGCATCATACCATCCCGAGGTGACTCTGCAGACTTGGTCACAGCTATCATCTTTGTAGTGGGTGTCTGATCATGGCAAACTTGATGCAAGAAATTTATTGATTTTCCTATCAAAAGAACCTAAAAAGAAAAATATCCTATGGTTACCTTTAATGTAAAATTTTTTCTCAAGGTATTTTTATTAGCATACATTAGCTATGCAGAGGGATTCATTGTGACATTTCTGAATATGCTTACATTGTACATTTGGTTAGGTTCACCCTTCCCCCATCTCACTCCTCATCTCTCTCACTGGGTACTTGTTTTGAATATAAAGCACATAGACCATACTCACCTTCCTTTATTCCCTCCATCCACTCCTCCAACAAGTAATGGTCACCAAGTACTACAACTATTCATACATTACAAATTGGTCACTGATTAAAATAAAGAGCACTGGGTCTAGCATCAAGTGAGTTCCAGCAGTTCAAAAGATACATTAACAAGCATATTACTAAGCTGATATTCAATTAGCATATACTTTACCTCAGGAATTTAACAATCTTAAAATGCAACAAAATTTATATAACTGAAAATTCATTTTATCATAAAATCTAAATACATACAGCAATAAAAAAATCAAGATCACAAAACCTTTAGCCCTACCTTCCTAGACTGATCCATGGTAATAAATGAAGGAATCATTGATTTCCTCAAAGAATACTTGTCATGCCATAGTCGATCTGTTTTAACCGTTGGGTCTGATGCTACAAAAAACTGAAAGCAAAAGTACATTGAGCATTAAAAATGTTATTTATGCAAAACATTAGCAAACAGCAACAAAGAATAAGTTATTCTAGAAAGTTACTCAATTCCCCAGATACAGGGAGTCATACCATTTATCAATAAATTTGTTTTATAAAGCACTGTGGACAGAAATCTACATTATATGTCTCCCAGACTTTTAAAACCAAGCTGTAATACCAACAAGTTACATTTTTCCTGAACACTTGGGATCCTCAGCATGAGTAATGTGAGTATCAGTTAGGCCTCAGTACCCGGATCCAAGTTCAGGGGCTTCTGTATCTCCATGGACCCTCTTCTACCCTGGCAACAACACAGATCTGTGCTGCGTTTCTCAGTACTCAGTTTGTGCTGTTGTGCCCATCAGTGTCCTTGACTTACCTCTATCTCACAGAGCTCCAGTCTGGAAGGAGGTGCCTATGCTGGTGCACTGCTCACAAAAGAGCGCAAGGTGAGATTGCCACCTACAGGCAGATCCTAAAGCACACAGGACCATTCACACAGAAGTGGCACTGTAAGAAGTGCCCTTCTCTTTGTGGCTTTCCCTGGGCACCACCTGTGATCAAGAACCTTCTCTCTCACCCAAGCCACAGCTCACTTTCTCCCTCCCATACCCCAATCCACCTATAGCCCAGAAAGGACGCCCAGCAATACAAAGAAAATTCAACTGTATGCTTTCCACATTATTTACAGTATGTACAAGGCCGTTTTCATCCTCAGTGATAGGCCCAGTGCCCGTGTCTTCCAAAAGCACAACTGCTGAGTGGAGGCATGCTGAATAGACCGTGCCAGAATGCACGGCAGAATGCACGTCCCAATGGCCAAGGCATATACCCTGTCAGCACCACCCTGTTTCTCTCAGGTTCCGCCAATCAGTGCAGAGAATTAGTCATCTTGGACAGCTATTTCACTGACTACAACTGAAGCTGAGCAAATAACTAATTCATCTTGCTTTTTTTTCCCCTCCTGTGAACTGTCTTTTTCTGTCCTTTACCCATCTTTCTGCTGATTTTGTCTTTTTCTCATCAATATAAAGATTTGTTTTTTGATGGTCTAGGGTTTGAACTCAGGACCTTGTGCTTGCCAGGCAGGCACTCTACCACTTGAGCCACACCCCAGCCTAATATATAGACTCTCTGTACATTAGTGAGTCATACATGCTACAGATTTAATGCTCCTAGACTAATCACTTGCCTACGTTAACAGTATTCCCCCTGCCTTTGTTTGCGCTCTTTTCTGTTAAATGAACATCTGTCTCCCTATGATCTTCCCATCCCAGGTTATAAAATGTTCTCCAAATGTTCTCTCATGTTTCTGTCACATTGCTTGTATTTATTTGTATGGTTTTCCTCTTTAGTCCCTCTGGAACTTGCCCTGACAGGCATTATGTTCAAGGGCACCCATTCCTCCACTGTGTGGCACTTCTCTCCTTGCTGAAGACAGACATCATTCTGTCTTCTGGGTTAAGGAGCCATCATCACCATTAATTACATCCACAGGTGAATGAGAAGGGACAGCCAGGATGGCCGCAGTCCCTTTACTTGCACTCCTCCAATGGTGACCACTCACTCTGTTTTGTCTTAGTACCATTACAACCATGGAATTACGTGCGCCTGGTGTTTCAGCCCATCACAGTTACTATCTCAGGGAATGCCATCCTTCCCTTCTGGGAACATGGAGCCTCTCCGAGCTGCTCCCAGTCCTTACCATGCATGAACCCCAGGACCCTCCCTGGCTTCCTGGGAAAGAAGGTGCTCCAGCGTGTGTCCATGCCTCCCAAGACCCAGCACTGGTCAATTCTCCACCGGGCCTCTCACATCCTCAGAGGGAGAACTGGTGGTAAAACCTCAACCTCAGCACTCACAACACTTTAGTTAGGAGCTGCAGGGACTGACACTCAGCACTGGCTGGGCCATATGTGGAGCTGAATTCTGTCAGACTACAAAATCCATCCAAATCATTCAGGCCACTAGTGCCTCCATAATCTCAGACCATCAACAGGGGAATGACATACAGCTGTGACTAGAAGCCATGTCCACAGACACAAAAGGAATTTAAGGATTTTTAAAGTATTTTTAGCAATTACAGAGCAACATGAAATTATGGATTTCCCAGAAAAATATAAATGACCAAAACTAACCCAGGAAGAGAGAAGAAACCCAGAAGTATATTATCTTTAGAAGAGACTGTAAGTGCAAAATGCTGTCACTAAGGTTGAGGGCCTTATGTTTAAAAAAAGACATCATTCTTTTGTATGTTCAAAGTATTTGAGACCATGGAAAATGCACAGAATGCTCGCTTATTTTATAAAATAAGCATAATGCTAGCATAACTGATAAGAAAATACGAAAACATTGTAGGTCAGCTTCATTTCTAAATATAGAATAAACTGAATATATTATCCATAAAATATTCTTGATCAAGATGTATTACACTTCCAATATGCTACTAAATGGCTAAAAACAAGTGAATTAAAGTTTCATCAGGTGGTCATTAAAAATAAAGGTTACTGCTAACTACCACAGACCCCCCAAGAATCAGAGAAGAGCAGATCTGCCCAGGAAAAACTGTGGACGTTCACAAGTACGCACTAATGTGAAACAAATACTAGTTGAGAGTTCCAGAGACCATTTGAAAAACCTCCTGAAACAATACTCGTGATTTATGTCCATGAAAAAATGACAGATTAGAAAATACTACAGGTAATGTGACACACACAAATACACAGTGAAAATGGCTTACGAGTAAGTCCTGTCTGCTCATGGCAAGATGACTGAAGAATTTGCAATATTCTCCTTTACAGGTAGTTACATAACCAAAAATGTTTTCAATTGCACAAATATTTTTAAGTCAGAAAAATACTGTTTAACTAAGTAATTTCAGCCAAGTACTGAACAAGCAACCAAGTATTTTTTGAATAACATCATTTTCTCTATGTAATTAACTTAAAGTCTTATTTCTTTTTCAGAAATTTACTAGCAAGGATAAGCATTTGAAGGAATAAACTTCTAACGATGTCAGGGTCTTATATCGGAGAATATCAACTTTGCACAACCAATCACCACTATAAGTAAGTCTATGAATAAATGCCAACACTTTTATGACCACAGAAGGAAATGACTCAATTATTTCCCATCAAAACATCTTATCTTTGCATCAATTTAAATGACTGAAGCAGTCATTGATCCGCTTTAGGCTGTCTTGGCTTGTACTACCTTTCTAATTTTAAGTTCGTACTAATGACAGCTTTGAGAGATAAACAGCTCTACTCTAATGAGGTTATCATCACTTTAACATATACTGAAATTATGCCTGGTAGAAATTTTCAAAAACACTATAAACCTACCATGAATAACCTCCACAGTTACCCAATCACTGTGTTATGATTGCTCTGTAGCTTGCCATTCAACAGATTAGATTAATTGCATATAAATTGTATTTCTCTGTTATTCACTTAAACAGAAGAGCTACTTTTTATAGACAACACGCCAATTTGTCCTGATACTTGGAGTGTAGCTGATTTGTGTCAGAATGAACAATAAGAAAATTTAATTTAAACCATAAAAACCTCAGACAATTCAGCCCATCTTTAGAAGTTATGGACACATTGCTTCCTCCAGGGGCAAAGGAGCATGCAATCACACTACTTGGCAACATCGAATAGCGAGCACAAAGAGCCCAGGTACCTTTAGAATATAATTAATTCTGTGAGAAATAGATGGCAGTAGAGGAAGAACCAAGGTCAGAATGTAAGTACGGTAGCCTTTATTTTATTGATGCATTTCCACTCAAGGTCCTTTAATTTTCACCATTATGTCAAACACAGAAAGAATTGAGAAAAAAAATAAAATATAATTGTGTCACGATTTCTCATTAGCTGCTGGACAAGTGCCAAGGCCTCCCTACTAAAAAGAGAAAGGAGGAGGGTAATTTTCTCAGCAAGCAACTGAGTTCCTAGGAATTCCATCCATCAACAGACTACAGAGAACCCCATCCTGCCACCGCTGCCATGGGAATCCTGCCCAGGACACAACTAGAGAAAACACCATGGTACCTGCACACAGTGGGAGTTGAGCTGGTCATGTTCTGTTTAACAAAGGTTGCAGACCAGGCAAACTTACCGATCACAGCATTTCAGAGGGCACAAGGCTTGCAAGTCCCTGGTCAAGTTTACCTCTAAGTATTTTGTGCTTGTTTTGATGCTACAATGAGTGGAACTATTTCCCTAATTTCATACTTGATCACTGCCAAGTGTATAGAAACAAAACTGATCTTTGTTACTGATTCTTATTCTTATAACCTTTGAGTCTTCTAATTAGACATCTATACCTACGCAGTGTACATGTGCCCACTCCAGAGTTTTCTGTACGTAAGGTCTTGTCCTCGGGAACAGGGGTGAGTTTACTTCTTCCTTTCCCATCCAGCTGGGTGTCTCTTCCATCTCTCCTGCCTTGCCTAGATGTCCTGGCCAGAACCTGCAGCCCAACGCTGATCAGGTGACAGGGCACACGCGTCCTGCTCCTGATTCAAGGAGAAAGCAGGCGGCCTTTCCTACCCACAGGCATGGGCTGTTAGTGCGGCAGAGAAGTCTTTCATTAGTCAGGTTCCTCTCTAGTGGGCTGGAGTATTTTTAACGCAAAAGGTGTTGAATTTTGTCAAATCCTTTTCTAGCAGCAACTGAGCAGACTGTGTGTTTTCCCTCATTGTCAAAGTGATGTGAAACATCGACTGACTCTGATTGCAACGATGACCCTGCACTCTGGGAAAAATCCACGAGGCTGTGACGTACAAGTCTTTCAATATGCTGAACTCCATTTTCTAGAGTTTTATTGAGGACTTTGGCATCTTTACTCATAAGAGATTTGCACGTATAGCTTTTGTTCTTTATGTTGGCCTCATAAAATGACTTCAGAAGTGTTCTTCCTATCCTGTTTTTTGAAGAGTTTTGTTGTTAATTCTTTAAATATGTGCTCAGAATTCATCAGGACACCACCTGGTCATGGGCTTTCTTTTGTTGAGGTTTCTCAATCACTGATCGAATCTCTATTTGTTGCAGGTCTGTGTGGATTTTCTACTTCTTATGAAATAAGAAGTCATCTTGGGCAATTCATGCATTTCTAGGAACTCACTCCGGTTCTATTTATTGTGACTTTCTTCTTTCCCCATTTGTGAAGGAGCATTTTGGAATGAGTTTTTCTTTCAGCGTTTGAATGCATCAACCTTCCACCTTCTGAACTTCGTGGTTTCTTATGAGAAGTCAGCTGTTGGTCTTATTGTGGCCTCTGCAAGGTGAGTTTGCCTCACTTGGTGCCCTGAAGAAATTCTGTCTTTGGCTCTCCAAACCTTGATTATAGCATGTCTTCTTGTGGATCTGAGTTTGCTGAACTTTTTCAATGTTTAATTAACGTCTTTCATTAACCAAGAATCACTAATCAATGACTCCACCCACTATCCTGTGTGCCATGTTCCTCTGAAGCACTGTTCGCTTTCCTTCCTTCCCATTCTTCTGGTTTCTCAAACCGGATGACTATACTTGACCTCCCTCAAGCCACTGTTCTCTTCTTCCTGCTCAAACCTGCTGGGGAGCCCGAGGTCTTTCTTCTCATAGTAGTTACGACACTCTGCAGCTCCACAGTTTGTATGTGGTTCCTTTTTCCAACTTCTCTTCATAGATATCTTACACTTTCTTTTGGTTACAGAAAGCAGCATTTCCTTAAGCAGATATTCCATAAACTATTGGGAAATGAATAATTATACAGTCCATGTAGAGTCAAAACTTGTAATGACAATTTTACAAGTTTTAACTCACATTAGCCAGAGTGAGGAAAAATTAACCTACACAGGAACTTAAGACACAAAATTCTCCAATCTGAATTACATGATGAGCAAACACAATGTAATCCTCTAAACTGCCATATACGTAAATTTACATATTTACATATTGTAAATATGTAATTTACAATAAAGCTTAAAGGTTTATGTGAAAGTTTGCCAATAAAGGGTTCATCAGAAGTTACGGGACATCAGAGATCTGCAGACAGACGAGGGAAAGGCCACAGAAGCCTTGAGCACAGAAGACACTCAAATGCCGTCCAATATTCTTCTTAGGTTGAGGATGACACACTGCACACTTGCTACCTGTCTGACTCAAGCTGCATCTCCACAAAGAATCCCCTGGGACAGGTGCAGCCATTATGCACATCTGGAAGATTGAAGGAAAGGCTGAGGGAGGCATAGCCCAAACTACCTGACTTCAGCACGGATGAACGCACAGCAAGATTGCAGGCAGTGGTGACCAGTAAGCGATGCAGTCCATGGCACTGCAGTGCTGAGCGTGCCAGTCCCACAGCAAAGAGCACAGCACACTTCTCCTCAAAAAAGACTCAAGTCACTCAATTAGTCCCAGCATTGTTGGGAAATTCCACAAGCAAACCAGAAAGACAAACAGGATCATGAGGGTGCAAAGGTGACTTCAGCAAAGGAATGGCAGACAAAATGGTTAGGAGCCTTGGCTCACCCAAGCCCATGCACTGGGATACTATGCGTAAACTTCAGTAACTGCAGACTCTTTAGAATGCAGGGTGTGCATGTAGAGCAGAAAGGAGTTAGCATCACACAGACCCAGAGGAAGGGGTTTGTGTTGTTTGTAGAGTGCTTCCAACTTTTCTAGAAGTCTATAATTAAATAAAAAGAAAAATGTTTAAAATCAATCTTTACCAATGAGGCAAGAACTCAGGAAGTCCGCTGAGTGATAAAAAGAGCTACTCATTCTAATACTGCACTTAATAGACATGGGCACCCAGTGATTGACTGATTTATTTACTTTTTAGAAATAAAGCTGGAATGTTGCCTGATGCCTATTTCAAGCAACTGGAGGCTCTTCAGAAAAACACCCCAAGTTTAAAGTGTACGAATCTCGCTGCCATGAGTCAACATTTAAAAATGTACAGAACGATTTAAAAGGGTAGAATAAAGGCTTCTGAAAGGTTCCACCACAAAGAATGATAAATGTTTGAGAGGCTAACATGTCTAATTTAAACATTACACAATATATACATGCGTTGAACATTATATGGTCACCCTAGTAATTATGCAGAATTTTTATTTTTTAAGTATCAATGAAAAATAAAACAAAAATAAGAAATATGACAGCCAGGCACGGTGGCTGTTGCCGTAATACCAGATACTCAGGAGGCAGAGATTGGGAGGATCATAGTTTGAGGCCTATACAGGCAAAAAAGTTTACAAGACCCCGTCTCAACCAATAAGTTAGGTATGATAGCGCACCTGTGGTCCAGCTACACAGGAAACATACACAGGAGGATTGTGGTTGGAGGTTGACCCCGGGCAAACATGAAACCCTACCTGAAAACCACTAAAAGCAAAAGGGCTGGAGAGGTAATTCAAGTGGTGGAATGCATGGCCTTGAGTTTAAATGCCAGTACCACCAGAAATTTAAAAAAACAAAAATTGGAAAGGAAAAGCTAGAGGAAAATAAATGTCTAGGTTTTGCCCAGCTCTCTCTCTGCTCCCCAATCAAAAGCACACAAAAGCAGTACCATCTACAGTCAGTTCTGCTTTGTTTGGTTTTAGAAACAAAAATTTATAATAGCACAACTGATAAATTAGCAAAAGATTTGGGCAAAACCTAAGGTCATGTTTGCTTACATGCAATTTCTGCAGTAAGAAAAAGCTGAAAAATATAATAAATAAAAGGGAAGTTAAACACAAGCTCTGAGCTCAAGGACAGGGAAATCCATAAACCTTGCACATAGCCCTCAACTGCCTCCCCCAGCTTACTTCTTCACGGGCTGCTGTGCCAGTGTGCCCACCCCACCTACTTCCCAAAGCACAAACTGCAGTCCTTCTGCACCAACTTCCAAGGCAGGTTTCTTTCAAGGGGAATGCCACATTTATAAAGTATTTGTGTCTTTCTTAACACTCAGCATGTGCTAACTGGTGGTAGCGCTTCTATTACTTCCTATCACTCTGCATTTTAATGTTACTGACAACATTTTTGAACGTGATGCCCCTCACCCTTCTTCCCTCGAAAAGCCATACGGTCTTTATTGTGTTAAAGAGTACTTGTCACACTGCAGAACAGCCTACATTTCAAAATGTAAATATAAACAACTGCCCACACCACAGTTGACTGAAATGAGTTCACAGCTACCACGTAAAGCAATGAACACAGGAAGCTGCACCCTCGGTCTCATGGGGCCCAGTCCTGGCTCTGACATCAACTGGCCAGTGAACCTTGACAAGTGGCCTGACCATGCTGAGTTTCTCACTACTCAAAATAGGAGGGTAATTTCACACTAACCAAATACAGCTCTGATGACCAGAGGGGTACTGGCCTGCAAGGACTGTGCAGTGGCATGGCATTCAAATGAAGAATGGACACTCCCTGTCCAGAGAGGACAGCGACGGGAATAATGGAGTACCCATGGCTCCTCACTTCAGCCTCGGCACCTACTTCATGGTACGTATCCTCCAGCTCCCCATCGTAGATCCAGCGGTAGAGGAAGCTCAGGACAGGATGAGACACCAAGCTCAGAATGTGCTGCACCAGGGACCGCATGTACGGGTCTCCCGTCTTGGTATAGGCATGGACAGCTGAGGCCAGCTCACCTCCTTTCCTTCCTGAGGGGTTGAGAGAAAATACATGAAAACACCCAAATTAACCTTCATGGCACGAACTCATCACTGAACTCCAAGCAGTGATGGCCAAGTAACCTAATTTAAAAAGGCCTGTCTCTCTTCAGTTACATTTCTGGACTTCGAAGCAGCAGCAGCAAGGCCAGGCATCAAGGTGCTATTTGCAGCTTTCCACAAATTTGAATCGGAGTGAGTCAAGACTGGTAAGAAGGCTTTCAGTTGCAAAAGTAGCAAAAAAGTGACTGGCTGCACAATCGAGATCTCACATGACCTCATGCCTTTTTGAGTGAGACCCAGGAAGATGCACGATTCGATAAGCACACCGTATGCATTCAAATACTGACACTGCCTGGGTATACTGTGTTTGTCTCAACTCACTGACTTCATGGCCCTTAACCAGCAGTGCAGCAGCCTGAGATGCCGCTCTGTGTAGGCAGCAGGAGAGTTCCAGAAACCCAAGCCCAGGAGGAGCCGAAAGTGCTATGCCAGGAACTTGGAGCTGTAGTGGGCGCTGAGGGGGCAGTGAGCAAAAACCTGGGCGGCTGGGAGCAGTTCTTACAACGGCACCCACCACAAAGACCAAACAGGACAACAGGATGTCCCTGGCTGGCTATGGAAGTGATGAAGGAACTGAGGGAAGAGAAAAGAGGAGAAACGCAGGGGTTAAGCCATTGTGTTCCACTTCTTTTTTGAAAGAAGCATGAGGAGGTGACGGAGGCAGGGCAAGGATGGCATGACAGTGAAGGAGGACTCAAACATGCTCAAATAAAGGCCCTGAGAATCACCTGTGAGGATGGCAGCAAGTGTGGAGCTCTGTCTATGGGGCAGGCAAATCCCATGTGGTCCTAATAATCCTAAGAGGTAATGACTACCAGAATCCCCTACTACAAATGAGAAAAAAGAGGGCAAGGTCCCTGGCCAAGGTAACTGGCAAACTGAGAAAAATATTCAGAAGGCAGTCAGGAGACGCTAGAGCCCAGGAAAGGCCTGACAGACAAAACATGGGATCTTCTAACAAACAGATGGCAAGAATGGACAGACCCTCCCCTCAGAAGAACTAAAAGCAGAGATGCCAGGAAGGCTGCGAGGCAAGACCAGAAAGAGGTGCCTCTGAACAACAGTGCTCTTTCCACATTCGTCTCAGCAACACCTGAGCTGCCGCAGGATAAACGCTAGACCACCCTGGCAAAGGGTTACTTCTCTGGTAAGTTCATGTCAATTAACAGGCATCCAAGGGACATACTTTAGCTATTAAGAACAAAAGAGCAGCATACTGAAGCAGAACCGGAAGACCTGCACTACACCAATGAACTTTGCACTCAAACACCTCTAGAGACAACATAAGAGAGATGCAAAGGGACCTTGGCAATGATCCACCAGTGCCGCAAGGGTTTTCAGTCTTATTTTGGGGTCATACGTCCAAACCAGAAGACGCCGCAGTGTGAGGCTACTCTCGAGTCCCAAATTCACACCTTGATCATCCTCAAGTTGTAGCTGTAAAACAATACAGAAAGTTTAAGTACCATTCATCATATCATTTCTTAATCCATACAGTAAATATCAGAAAGTGATTACTCTCATAACAAGGAAGTCAAATGTCCCCTTTGAGAAAACAACAGTATTTTGAAGCTCCAAGTAGTCTTTAAGTGGTAGACAAAACCCCAAGAAGGAGCAATTAACTGGTTCTAGGACACAATGAAACACTGTAGCTATTCGGACATTATGAAGGTGATTGCTATCTTTCAGAAACACTGTATAAAGCAACTTAAAATATTCTATGTAATATCAATTAGCTAACTCTTCAAATCATGAAGACGTTGAAACAAAACATTTACCTGGGAATGTAAAACAGAGAGCAATCGGTAGTATTCTTTGAGTTCTTGGTGCAAGGCAGCACAAAAGCTCTGCAAGGAAAGGATAACATCTAATTAAAGCACACGCTCATTAACCATTAACTCATCAGAAGTGCAAGAGCACACGCTTTTAAATAAGGTTCAGTTAGAGTCAGTGTGATTTAGATTCTGGTTCTGTCAATGGTCTTCCAGCAGTTTCAACCACCCACAATATACATTTTAATAACATCAGGGAACTATTATTTATTAGTACAAAAAGCATGAACTTTGCAGAAGGGAAATAAAGAAAATATAGTATGGCTTTTCGTGAAACAACATGTTATCATTATAGAAAATGATGCTTTGTTTTAAGATTATGGACCTTCTAATTTTTTACAGTTAAAGCATAACTTTAATGTACTTAACTGACAAAATTTCAACTTGGCAACTCAATGCCAACCCCCAAATTTTGCTTTGGTGTGCACTGTTTATTTTCCCATCCACAGCATAAAAAGCTTTCCTGCACATCTCCAGGTCTCAATGATGTGACATCAAATTAGAAGGCCACTATCAGAAGCTACAAGCAGGGGCCTTCGCAGCCTGCACGGGTCCTATGACAAGCCTTCCTGGCACGGACTCAGGCTGTAGAGCACACACAGTGAAAGCTGCTTTACAGGACAGCTCGCCACACATGTGGCCTCCAGCAGGTCCCATATTTTCTGCATACCTTCATGTAACATACAATCACATAAATATGGGTTTATTTTGCTGTATTTATTATGTGGATTGCTACTAATAAGAAAATTTTCATCCTTTTAGTTAGAAAAATGAGCATAAAACATATCAACTCTATAAACACAAAGTAATACTTCAAAAGTGAGATTTACAGGGTGGAATGTTCTAGTTTTGGGAAATCAGACAGACTTTACAGTAAAATCCTGGGCTCCCAATGAAGGTCAACCCCCCACACACCATCCCGAGCTTTGTTGGCTCATTTCTTTGAGAGAAGCAAAACAGATTTTATATAAGGAAAGCACCTGGCACGGGGTGGGCACAGAGGCACTTAGTAAACTTAGGTCAGTCTCTTTAAGTAACATACACAGACACAAAATGTGAAATTTGTTCAGGTGTGGCATCACTTTTTACAAAAGCCCATCTCAGTCTCCAGGGCAGGCAAACACAAATGCGTAAAAGTTCTTTTTAAATACCTGCTGTTCATAGGAAGTAATCAGTTGTCAGCTATCATGGAGAAAACGAACGTGTACAGGAATACACAAGTTAACTTATAAGCCAGCAGTTTCACACCCAAAGTCCCGTGAGAGTACTGCAGCCCGTCTGTCCCCAGATGAAAGGCGAGGCCTGGCAGGCTGATCAGAAGCACTGCTGAAGTCCAACCTTAGGATCCTTCCTGGCATGTCTAGAGCCATGACACTGCTGAGGCTTACGGGGCCACCGGTAGTAATAATCCCAGGACAACAGACACAAACCAATACTTCAACAAGAGCACTCAACTAACTTCTAATAAGACCAGCCATGACTTAGACAATGAGACTGTGCAAAGCAGCTCCTATAATTAGCAGGAAATGCAAGGGAAGGAAAGAGCTTCAGAACAAAAGTCAAAGATCACCTGACCCCACACGTGGTGCCCACCAGGCAGAGCAACTGGAGCTAAAACTCTGAGGTTCAATTTTTATATCTGCAAAACAAGGATAATTAATACACACCCTGCTAATTTTAGAGGTCTGTTAATAACAACAATCTACCAGAAGATGAGAAGATGCTTTAAAATATAGTACTACTCAGTGACTATCAACTTACTGGACTATAATGACTAGGTAAAGTACATTTGACAAGTTGTTAACATCCAGAATATATAAGGGAAAAAGAAATTCACTTCTCAAAAGAAAACATGCAATGGGCAGCGGGTATGTGAAAAAGTGCTCGGCATCATCAGCATCAGGGAAATGCACTCACTCTGCCAAAATAGCTATTATCAAAAAGACAAGACAGAGAGAAAAGGGAGCGTGCACTGTTGGTGGGAGTGTACATTAGTTCAGTCATTATGGAAAACAGTATGGAGGTTTCTCAAAAAGTTAAAAATACACCCAGTATTCCAATACTGGGTATATGTGCAAGGAAATGAGTCAATGATAAGGAGGCATCTGTGCTCCCAAGTTCACTACTGCAGTACTAATCCTAATAGCCAAGAAATGGAAACTACCTCAGTGCCAACTGATGAATGGTAAAGATGTGGCACCTACACACTATGGGATGCTATGCAGACATAAAAGGGATAAAATACTTTCATTTGCAATGAGGTAGATGGAAGCAGAGGTCATTCTAGGTGGCAATAAACCGCACACAAAAAGATAAGTACCACATGACCTCTCTCAAAAAAGTGGGTCTCATGGAACTTGAGACGAGAACAGTGATTATCGAAGGCTAAGGGGAGGAAGAACGGGGCTACTGTAACAAGGAGAGAGGACAAAGGCATTCTGGTGGGCAAATGTAGATAATGACTTCACCATAAAGAAATGGTAACTCTTGGGAGCAACAAATGTTTACACAGATTTGAACATTACCCAGTCATACAGGCATCAAATGTCACGAGGCACCACAAATACAATTTTTAGATTGACTCATTTTCATTTTCTCATACTACAGTCTGGCACACATCCATGGAATCTGCGTGGAGATGGAACGGCATAAACACAGACAGGAGAAGATGGCCCCTTTGGAAAGGGGTAAGGAAATCCTAGCTTGCTGCTGGGAGGGATGGCCAATTAGCACCACCTGCCTCAGGAACTCCACTCATGGGCCAAAGGCTCCATCCCGAGCTTGCCTACTCCTTACTGTCTGCCCTCACAGTGAGGAGGGTCGTCTAGCCAATGTGCTAGACAGTGACATGAAACTGTAGGCTCAGGACCAGCAGCTGAACACAACTCTCTCCTCATCTTCAGTCCCAGAGGTAATCGTTGCCCCCATTCTGCATACAAAGAAACTAAGTCTACCAGGAGCAATCTGCACAAGATGACAAACAACTAAGAGTGAAACTAAAACTTGAACCCTGAGCAGCCTTACCTCAAAGCCATGCTCCTGGCCACCAACACCACCACCCTGCCACACTCCTGGCCACAGTCAAGCTGCAGCACCACTTAGTGTTTAGAGCGCACAGCAGCTCTGCAATTTTCTCAGGAAGCTTCTGAGAGATATCATTGACAATGATGACTACCAAGAATCAAGTTCTGAGGGGCTGGGGAGTAGCTGAAGTGGTAGAGTACCTGCCCAGCAAGCACAGGCCCTGAGTTCAAACTCCAATGCTGCCCAAACAGAAGAAAAGAAAAAGAACCAGACATGTTGGCTCACACCTGCAATCTCACCTACTCAGGAGAACAGGAGGATCACAGTTCAAGATCAGTCCAGGAAAAAGTTGGTGAGCCCCCTCTCAACCAATAAGCTGAATATGATGACACGTGCCTGTGCTCATCTGATCCCAGCTACAAGGCAGGCATAAATATGAGGATCAAGGTCCAGAACAACGCAGGCAAAAACACCAGACCCTATTCAAAAACTAACTGAAGCAAAAAGGTCTGGGGGCATGGTTCAAGTTGTAGAGTCCCTGCCTAACAAGCTTGAGGCTACGAGTTCAAACCCCAGTACCACCCAAAAGCCCAAAAAGGAACCAAGTCGTGGACTATACCATGTGCTGCTGACCCACTATGAGGGGCTGCCAGTGCCCCCAGGTTCCAGCAGTCAAGAAGAGGGAGACAGCTGCCTTCTAACAACATTCAGCTCCATCAGTGCTGCCTTTCACGGCCAGTCAGTCAATGACGGGGTGGGTTCCCACCTCTGGCATCTGTAGCACTGAAACCCAGCTTACCCACAGACGTGGTCATTTCCCATTACCCCTCCCCCTGGGCCCCGGCAGGGGCAGCAGCAGCAGCAGGGCAGACCCCTTCCTCCAAGTCTGCCTGCTCCAGTCCCCGCCTCTCCCAAATCCCATTCCTTTGGCTCTGAGAGCCTCTGACAGCTCTTGCCACCTGCTGCACCCATGTCTGTCAGTGCCTCCGTTGGCATCAGGCCTCCTGAGTGGACACCAACCCACATCACCATCAATTACCAGAGCAGCTTTCTTTGGAAAGAACTTCCCAGGAGGGATTTTTCACTTAAATAAAGTTCTTAAAGGTCTTAAATTAAGCTTTTCCAAAGCCAGGAAGAACGCACATACCTGACCTACAAGTCCAAATGAACGGTCCAGACTCCTCTGGTCAGTGTATTTCCTGATTTTATTATGTAACCATCCCAACTCAGCAAGTCTGACTGCCGTGTCCCTCAAAGATTTATTTAGGTTTGCCTAAAAAAATAAGGTAACAAAGTCAAAACCAAAAAGCAAATACTGGAACTTTCATTATTATTTTCCTCAATCACTTGTACTCTTAATATTATAATTCTTAAGCTTTGACACAAGAAAGTTAAAAGTAACATCAGCATTAAAAGGAAGGAATGCACACAGATGACAGAGCAGAGGGAACACCAGGAAGGGATTCTGAGCTCCAGCCTGGACCCTGCAACAATCCTTGGTGGCACAGTCTGTGACCTCAGCCTCTGAGAAAGGCCACGAGCTGAGATTCCACAACACCACGCTGGGCAAAAGCAGGCTCTGGAGAAGAAACCAAAAGCAAGCAAAGAGCCCTCGTCTGGAATACTGTGTCCATAGCAGACACCAAATGAGGCCTGTCTCTCACAGGAACCTGTGACAGCACTACAACAGCCACACCACTGGATTCAGGGGAAGCAGCAAACACTGACCACAACACACCAGTCGCAACTGGACAAAGGAAGTCAGCCAGATCTATGAACGTGCTGCTGCAGCCACACTTGAAAAGCCTCAGAACCCTGGTAGGCTGACAGCTCGCTACTTAAGGAGAGATCTGTTCTCTGTGAATATTTTACACAAGATTTTCTGTTACTGTACCTTTCCTTCCACTTTGTAACAATTTTCAGTGCTGCTCATTTTGATATTCTTGCCATCGATCCCCTGGAAGACGTACAAAATGTCTCTTACAAGAGCAGCTTCAGTAATTTCCATAGTACCTGTAAAATGATTTTTTTTAAAGACAGCAATCACTTTAAGATAAAATGCATTTTGACATGATTAGCTCTGAATTATACATTTACCACCAGACAACATTTGCAAACTCAATAAATGAGCTAAGATGAGAAAAGTACAAGGCTATGAATAAGTAGGGACTTTCTGAGAGGGGGCGGGGCTCATGCAGAGTCTCCTCTAAAGCCCTGTAAGGACTGCCTACACATGGTCATCAGGACAGCAGGAACACTTATGCAACGGCCAGGTCTGCAGAGCTAGTAACCAAGCACAGCACACTGAAAAACAACCTCACAGCACAGAAAACTCGCCTGTGGTTTCCACAACTCCTCTGAACAGAAGCTAAATCAGAATCGAGGGGCTGGTCCAAAAGAAGGACAAGGAGGCAGAGGGAGCACCCAGAAAGCCAAGACACCATGGAGGACAGCAGGCCCTGGAAGATGCTCTGCACGTACAGACATGGCACACAGTGAAGCGCAGGTGTGCACCACAGTCACAGCAGGCTGCTCAACAGCACCACTCCAATGTCGCAGGTCCTTGCCTGATCCCGAAACTGATCTACCCAGCCATAAAAGCTAGGGCTCTGTCTGTTTGCTTCCCCTCTGTCTGCCTCACTCTGTGCATGGAAAGCTCTCTCAGGTGGATATGACACAGGACTACAATTACTGCGTCTTCCTGAAGATCGGGGCATGACACGAACTTGTCTCAGGTCCTGCTTCTTGATGTTTACTTTGATAGTGACACTGCACCCATTTGTCTCATTGCTAGTGTTATAGATATGTTTGCCCGACCAATTACTTTTAACTTATTTGTGTCCTTATATTGAAAATGTGTCTCTTGTAAGCAACACATACTTGTCAGAACAGAATTACTTTAAAAACGACTATCATAAACAAAATACTTAATGCATTTAATGAAATCACTAATCAATCCAGGTTTAAGCAACCTTCCTGCTATGTTTCCTATCTTCCCCTCTACTCTTTCTTCCTGACCTTCTTCTTCTGCTTCTTTTGAATTAATCTAGAATCCTTCTCAAGTCTACCTTCCTACTCAGCATGACTCAGAGGACTGGCTAGGGCTAAGGAGGGCAATGCTCTGAGTCGTTCAGATACTGGCATTCTATGCCCAAAGCACGCCTCACCCATGACACCACAGTGTGGCTACCACTGGTGGAGGATGATGTGCCAGCCCTGCCTGAAGACAGCAGCTGTGCAGACACAGGGCCTCTGCACAGGCAAGGGCTCAGGGTGCCTTCACAGTTCCACAAAACACTCTGAACCCTACATGCTACCAAGGCCGGGTAACACCTCCACAACCTCAGAGTCAGGAGAATACACACCAACAGTAAAGGTTGCTCTCACTGTCTAGGACACATTTCAGCAAGGCTGCTTATCAAATGCTCTATACAGACTGCCTTTGGCTGTAGCAGGACTTTAGAACTCTCAGTGAGGTCTTCACTCATTAAGCAAAGCATCAATTGAGTTTCTCTAACACTCCTGCACTGTGCAAAGCACATGCACTGGGGTCAAGACAGACACCACTCTCCATGGAACCCAGACGTAGACAAGAGGGTGACTTTCCTGAGGGAGTAAGCAGCCACAGTGGTTTCCCGGGACGGATGGCCAAATGAGACAGGAAGAAGACTTAACAAAGAGGGAGAGTGTTGCAGAGGGCAGCAGACTACATACAGCCAAGAAGTGAACAGCCATGGAGCAAAAAAGCCAGGTGTCATAAAGTGAGCTCCCTCCACATCAAGCCGCAGAGGAGCCCTGGGACTCATGAGGTGCATGATGGGCATCAGAACGTGAAAATAAGCACAAGAGGGCTGGCAGAGCGGGTCAAGTAGTAGAGCACCTACCTAGCAAGAACAAAGGTCTGCGCTCAACCCCCAGTGTCGCCAAAAATAAATAGAATAAAATAAGGACAGGACAAATTCTGATTAAGACACATTTACTCACCACCCACATCCCCGTCTCTCCTTGACCTTGTCATGTTTCGAGAAAGAGCATTTGGGACGCCCTTTGAGGTAGGGGTTTGTGAAGAAGGCTGATTTGCAGTTATCGTCCATGCAAGTCGTGACCCCAACTGCTGTCGAAAGCAATCCCCAACTCCTGGAGCCTGATGGGACTGTCTAGAGAAAGGAAGTAACACTTAGGTCTTCAAACAACCAGGCAGTTCACTGAAGAGACAGAACATTCCAAGACAGTCCTGTCAAGTTCCTACACTGAATTACATTAACGTCTAAATCTGAGCAAGGGGAGAGCACAGCCTTACCCGACCAGACACACCAGTAACACTCAGCCCCTAGCTGATTCAGGGTCCTTGGGATCCTGGCCCAGCAGTCAGACCCAGATAGCATGGGTGAACACCCACTCCACCACCCACACACTGCTTCCCTACTGGACTTTCCTCCACAAATACTTGACATGTGTTACCCAAACACAGCACTTTGAGATTCTAAACTAATTTAACTTCCAGATTTCCACCTTTCACTTGCTCAACTCTTTCTGAGCTAAGGAATTTAAACACCAGTCCTACCTGCCTGTCCTTACTCCCCTCCAACCCTTAGATGCCATAGCTTCAATTAATTTGAAGAAATGTACAAACTCATAAAATGGAAGGCAAACATTCAAAGTTAGAACAACCATTTAGTAATCCTGCTGCATCACAGCTGCTCTCTTAGAATCTAAGAATCTGACAGCTGATCTCTAATAACATGTCTGGACAATTGAAACAAAATGTCATTTCTAGGACTACAAAACACAAAAAAGCACAGACAATGAACTGCCTCCAGGTGCCAAAGCACTGATTCGGGACCAGTGCAAGAGGGGAGGAAGCTCTGGCGCAACCATGTGGGAGACAAAGTCAGTAACAGCCGTGACTAAAATTGCACTTGACAACACTTGTAAATTAACAACTGATTTTGTTGGTCAAAGTTCTCTAAACAACTTTTTTATATCATGACAGTAATCACTTCAAATTCTAAGGCATATGCTTCTGTTTTAGGCAGAATATGCATTGCAAAGTACCTCTGCCGAGTGCTGCCTGTGAATGTATTAAACGTTCTCCACAGCACATCACACCCTCCCTAACACCTACAGGGTAGACATAGTGCATCTTTCTAACAGCCTGAACTCCATTTTCTAACTCATAAAGTGATCTGTGACTCTACTGTGCTCGCATGGAGAATGCTACAAGTTCAATGCTGATTCTCTAGTCACTTCAGCATCATCTGCTTCCCTGTGACATCCAGGAACTAATAATGCAAAGAGCACAGCCACAATCAGGTGGCTGTGCTCTTTGCATTACACACAGAAACGTGGACTTAAAGTGAAGAAAAACAAAGTTCTGAGGCCCATTAATAACACTGACACCTGCTTTATTCTCAACCATGAGTTCTGTATTTTCCTCAAAACACAATTTGTCTAGACAGCATGTGAAAACACAGACTGTCACATCTTAACTGTGCATTCCTGGATCCTGTCATCTTCACATGTGTGCACTAACAGGCCAAATTATCCATGTGAAGAGGATAATTCAATCCTGTTATTTATTAAAGCATCCAACTCACCCTGGACAAAAGCCTAAAGTCATGGCCTACATTGCTAATGAGGCCCATAGGAGGCCCTGGGCAGGACAGTACACACAGAGGGCTGGCCAAGAGCCCTGGGACATCTCAGGTTCTACGGTGGCAGGAGCACACGAGCGTGTGTTGCCCCGCGAGCATGTGTCACCCCACATGCGTTACCCCGGGAGGAGAGGCTGCTGTGCGGGCACGGGGCCATTGAGGCCACACATGCTGATGCTGCTGATGCCGCTGCTGCCCAGGCTTCCTGAGCTCTGTGCCGCCTGGGTGCTCCGGTCCTGGTAGTTGAGGGGGAGGGACTGAGGCCTGGCGTAGTAGTAGGGAGTTGAATGAGCGTCTCTCGGGAGTGCTTGTGCAAACAGTGAAGCATAGCCAGGCACCTGAAATGGAAGTGCATTGAGAGAGAGAAAAGAAAGTACAGGACAGGCTCCTCATATTATGAGAGAGTTCATATTCCTCTTCTGCTACCTCTGAATTCAAGTCAGATTTCACACTTATTAAACGATGAATCAGTGGAGATGCTAATTCAGTGCAGTTTCAGAACAGACAAAGTTTTACAAGTTTTCTGAATTTCAACAACTACCAGGTCTGAGCGCTGGGCAGTATTTACTCCACATTTGCCAAATGAAACTCAAGTAATTTCAAGTCTGCCACTGTTCTATCCTAAGGAGAAGCTGGAGGCATCAGAGATAAATAGAACTCTTCCGCCCACGTGCCTCAGCTTTTCACATCCTCCAGTAAAGCAGTAGTGTGCTTTATTGCACTAAACCCCAGGGCAGGAAACAGTCAGACTGTACTCCCTAGGTCTGCACAGTCAAAACAGACCCACGTGGCAGCAGGAAGCTCCGTCACTGTGGCAGTGAGGAGTGCCCCTGATCTGAAGGCACAAGAAACCCCGCGGGGCTTCCAGACACGAAGAATGACCCCTCCTGGACTGATAGTCCTAGCTTCCCAAAGCACAGTTTTTAAACTAACAATTTACACTAATGTAACTGCACACAGATATTTCAGAAGAACCTAATTCTGAAACAGACTCTTAAGAAACTGCACACTAACTGAAAATGTCCTTAAAAAGAAGAAAGAAATGACTTGACCTCCATGACAAAACGAGCTTTTTGCTTTTCTCCAATAATTGTCTTGGCTACAGAAGCTGATTCCCATCAAAAGTAAGCAAAAGACTGCTGTTCACGGGAGCCACTCACCTTGCTTGCTTGCTTGCGAGGGTCCTCACTGAGGTTCAGCAAGAGGTAGAGTATTGACCACTTATTTTTCAAAACTCCCTGTTTAGAAAAAATTACAAGAACTATTTCTACAGCTCTCCAATTTAATGCTCCTGTCTCCCAAACTGTTCTTACTCCCGAGGTAGAAATGCATTTAAAATTCACCTGACAGCATTCAATCTGTGTTCATTTCATGCACAACAAACAGCATCCAAAGCAGTATGAAGGGATGCTCTGCTCAGGGAGGTCCTCCAATTCCCCTGAGCACCAAGTCTTCAATAAGAACGCCTCTTTTACATTACCCCAGTATTGCCTCCTGTGAAAGAATTCTTAGAACTTCCCAAACACAATGATAAGAGAAATGTCATCATAAAACAGTGAATTGTTTTCTTATTAACGTGCCACTTCAGCTATAAAATAGAGAAGTCCATAAAGGAATTCTAAAGTGTAAGTGCGGTCTCGGCACCAGGCAGACCTAAACTCAAGAGCTGCCTGTCGAACACTCAGCTGCCAGGAAACTTGAGACAGTAATTTACAGATATTCTTCCAGAAATTCAACCAATTCCCAAGCTAGAACGGCAAGGATAAGAAAGCACACTAGCCTTGATTCAATCCCTGTCTAGTGGTAAGCAGACAAGCAGGCCAATCAGCACGAAAAATGGCTTCACAGCGCATGGAAGGACTCCCAGAGGAGGCTCAGGTCTCCAGAAAGATCAGCAGTGCAAAGGACAGACAGGAAGTACAAACAGATCACTCTGACTAGAGCTAAGAGTCAAAGGGAAACCAAAAACAGAATGAAAGGGCCTCATGCTGGGCTAGGACACTGAGTTTTCAAACAAGTCAGCAGAAAGCCTTTGAAGCATCCCTGTAAGAGTGATGTCACTGACTGTGGATGGACTGGCTAGAGGATACACAGGAAGACTGCAGCCACCTAGAGGAGAAATATAGCTGAGTTATGCTCGAGGTCACATCCTGACCATCCCTGTAAGAAGACCCAGAACCAGCACTCTGTCTGCTCCAGAAACTCTCTCCCCCAAATCCCATTTCTCTAGTATCATTGAACAATCAGCCAATATAGCAGCTGCCATTTGGAGATGCCTACAGGACCACACAGTACATACACCATCTCCTTCATCACCACAACACCATGACTGAATTTATTCTCAGAGATTCCACCTCAATCACAATGATTCAGACCAAGGTCTGCCTGACTCCAAAAGGGACAGGAAGGGGCATGCATAAGAGGAGCCTCCACGGGATCTGGAGCCAAGATGGCAACAGTCAGGGTGTTGCCACAAGACAGCACAGAGGGAAAGGTCAGCAATGTGCAATACAGGTACGGAAGGATCAGGTGCTGCCACATGCCACAGCCAACACAGAGGGAAAGGCTGGCAATGTGAGATGCAGATGCAAAAGGATCAGGTGCAGTCATACACCACAGAGAACATGGAAAAGGCAGGCTGCATGCAGATGCGAATCGACACAAAATGAGGAAAAGTGCTCCTGTGGACTCTGAGGAGGCCAAGCTGCAAGGCTCCATGGGGGTGTCTTATGGAATGTGTGAGGGAAGGCAGCCAGGAGCACAGGAAAGACAGGAAAAGTTCTTTGCAATACAGCGAGGTCCCTACCTCAGAAAGGATATGCGGGAGGTAGGAATATACAAGTTCCAAAAATGAAATGAACAAATTGTGCACAGAAAACTAGCAAGTGATAAATCTGGAAAGAAGGCAGCTTTTGGTTGTTGCTGTCTGAGGTTTATTTGAGACAGGGTCTTGAAATGCAGCCAGGCTGGCCTTGACCCTGTGATCTTCCTAATTCAGCCTCCCCAGTGCTGGAATTACAGACATGCCCACCACATAACAAAAGAGCAGGTATCAACAGCCAAATCAGCCTGCTTAATTAGCATTCAGTGTATCCAAGAAGCAGGAATGCACCACAAAGAAGAGGCTGCAGCAGTTGGGAACTCCACTAGCCAAGAGCTCCCTCTGCCCCACTAGGCTGTAAAGACAGGGTGGAGAAGGTCTGCCCAGACCTAAGGATGACACAACTGGGGGCTTCCTGTGAGACTTTGGACACTACCAAACCACACAGCCACCTGGCAACCAGGAGCCACCAAGCAGCCTCAATCTTTTCCTTCCTGCAACCTCACCCTGGTGCTTCAGACAGCTCCAGCCAAAGCCCAGGAGGCAAAGAGGAAGAGACCTGGAGGAGCACAAGATTATCATCCTGACAACTCTAGCAGCATCAACGCCTTAAACACTCTCAAAAGGGCCTCCATTCAGACACATGGCTTTAAGAATTGTGTGAAAACTGGATTTGAAACAAAGAAACATGACAGGACAGGATCTAGGATGCTTCTGTACAGTGGCCAGCATCCCACACAGTGGCACCAGGGACCTCAGCTGCAGAAGAGTGGCCAGGAACTACCCAGCCCCTTACACCCATGGTCCCCTCACTGCCCCATCCCTGTCATCAGTCCCAGCTGTTCAGTGTGCTTCCACGTCACCCTCCTAAGCCCAGCTCAAAGTCCCGTGCCCCTACATCACGCCGGCCCTCCCTGCATCAGGACTAAAAGTCACCTTGGCGCGCACAGCAAATGAGAGGCCCCACTGAGAAGAGACAGAAATAATTCAAATGCCTTACTCTCTTTTCTTGGCAATACGGGGTTTAAACTCAGGGCCTTCCATGTGCTAAGCAGCCACTTAGGCCATGCTCTCACCTTCTGATTTAGTGTTGTTTCAGAGAAGGCCTCACATTTCTAGACCACAATCCTACCTGCCCTCCCACGTACCTGGGATTACGATGCACACCACCACACTCAGGTTATTTGTTGAGATGGGGGTCTCTTGAACTTTTTTACTGGGTGATCCTCCCCGTCTCCATACCTTCTGAGTAACTGGGATTACAGGTGTGCACCACTACACCCCGCTTGACCACCTCACTTGTGAGGAGCTGGATATTTTTAGCACGAAAAGATAGAATGGCTACTAATCTGTATATATATATCACTTTCATCTCCTAATACTGTTTTAGCCACACAATGAAGAAAAATCAACAGGTTAGGTTTAGGGGCTGGCTCTAGGAAGCTGGTGAGCATTGAAAACACTGATGTTTAAGAACTGAAACAACATTCAGAATTCCAAGCAAAATTCTGGAAACAGTGATTTCAAATTAACAAAGTTCCTAAATTCGTTTGCACCCAACAGCCCGTGAACAGATGCCATAGGCACCACCAGATGAAACCATCTCCTGGGGATCCCAGCAAGGCTGAGCATCTCGGGAAACGTGACGTGGTAAGCACAGCTCTGTAACATCTAACATGCAGAAGTCATGTTTACCATTGGAGGAAAAGTAATACCAAAGCATGAAACAATTAGCCAGGAAGTAACCGCACAAAAGAGATTCCTACTTCTTACTTTGTAAACATGATGAGACCTAGAAAAGTGTACTCAAACAGTGAACCAAAAGTCAAACTGAACTAAGGCATCGAAGTGGCTGGGAAAAAGACGTGAGCTTGTTTTCAGGGCACGATAAACAAAGAGAGACAGAGGCTAGAAGATGAGTTACTGTCAGCATTACGCCCCACAGTCATTTCGCTTTAGAACACTAACTCAATCCTTCTTGAACAAAGCATTAGCATTTGGAGAAAGTTGGATGAACTCTCCCTGTACAGTCAGAAACCAAACCTTATGAGTCTACTGATTTACTGACACATACCTTGACACAGTCTTTTCTAAAAATATCAGATCAGGAAAACTATTTGTTTTCAAGTATCAGCATCCAGTCAAGTGCAAGTGAGGCCTGATGGACCACGAAGCACACAGGCCAGGTACGCCCCTGCTGTGAGGTGTGGAAAGTCCACCCCTCCACCAGCACCTCCTCCAGCCGTGGAGTCCAGCAACACAATGCAAAGTTGGAGAAGCCCCAGGCCTTTCCAACAAAAGTTTAACATGAAGTCCAGCTAAGGATTACTTCTAATATTGAATCTCTTAAAAGGAAACACTATCCATAATTAAAGCCATTTATGATCGTAGAAAAATTTAATGTGATAGCACCAAAAAAGTTTGAAGTGTTTCCAACCCCCAAGGACCACCCTCTCCATACATGGCCTGACAGTGAGAATACCTGGCATACCTGCGAGTGAAGCTTTCTGTGCAGTTCTGAAAACAGCGCGGCATCTGCCTCTCTCCTTTGCCGAATAACTGAAAAGTCAGAAAAGAAATGAAGCATGTTAACCGCATGTACCAAAATTCATTTTCATGACACTCTTACGCCAGCAAGTGACTCGGAAGTGCTGAAAAGAATCCTGAGTCTAACCCCAAGAACTTGCTGAGAGTGATCTGTAGCTCCATGAGTCTGATGGCCTGTCTAATCTCTCTGACTTTTGCTACATATGGGGAAATACTAGGCTAGGGTGGCAGAGTTTATATGAAAGTTGGCGAAGTAACAGAAACAATATCATTATTACAGTCTATCTACAAATATCAATTTACTGTGAGGCAAATCATCAGCTAAGAAGAGGAATAGAAAGTAGGAATGCCTTTGGCATCCTAAATTCAAAGGCAATAAATAATAGTTCACATATTAACATTCATAATAGTTCATCTGACTTAAAAGCTCATTTTTGTTAAGATATACAGCAGTGCTTCACCTTGTTTTAGTAGGAGCTACTATTTCAAAATAAAAACTAAAATAGCTTATTGATTAATTATCATTATACTAGTAAGTGTCTTTGGATGTTCTAGTTACACTCACAAATTATCTGAAAGAAGCATGGCATACAAGTTCATCCTGTGCTCTGTTCCATCGCAAGGGAGAAGCTGCAGACCAGACATGGTCCCCTAAGGACCCATAGAGCACACACCACTGCGTACAGATGCCTCTGGAGGAAACCACTATACCTGCCAGGAAAGGTTCCATGTTTAAAGGCAACATAGGAGCTGGGCATGGTGGTAAGCACCTGTAACCCTAACCCTTAGGAGGCTGAGGAAGGAAGATCTCATAGTGCCAGTTCAAGGCCAGTATGGACTACATTGCAAGACCCTACCTCAAAAAAATAAACAAACAAATAAAGTCAACCTACAATTTCTCTGCTCTCTCATGATCGCTACACTGATCCCATTTTAGGAGTGAACTTTATGAAAATCCCATTAGCCCATGACACTTATCTTTGAATGTTCTGATTCCTTTATAGCTAGATAATGATTAGCTTTCCACATCCACCATGGAAAAACAGATCCTGGTATCGGCACTAATAGCATCAATCACACACTAGAAGCTATGTGCATTCACATCTGTTCTTTCAGCTTTTTCAACACAGAAAGGAAAGGCTAAATTACAAATGTATTATAAAAAGGATATTCAACAAAACTAATGCAGTTAAAATGTAGTATCAAAAACCAATAAAAAACAGAAATATACCCCAAATAAATACACCCATTAAATTAACAAGTGATGTTCTTTCTAAAGAATAAAATTTTCCACAGGAATATTATTGTCATAATAGTAAGAGAAAAAGCAACAGAATATTTCCAAGTGATGTTTTACTTATAGAACTGCTGAGCAAATCTTGAGTTACAATGTCAAAAATTAAGGAACAAAAAGGTCTAAAATACTACCATGCATGTTCACTTTTGTTATTTGTTTCAGTATGGAAACATTTTGTATTTGTATTTGAAGTCAGCCACACAAAATAGAAAATTAACTTTTCTGTGATATTCCAGAGTGCAAAACTACTACAACTAACTCAGCTATCCGAGATGCCAACAACCATAACCAAACTTCAAATGCCTAAGAATCCACCCAATGTGACAGGTCAACGTGACCACCACAGAAGAGGACCACAAGCAAAGAGAGGGGGTGCCCAGTGAAGGGGACAAGAAAAGCCAGTGGACGCCTGCTAGGCACACCATGGGTGAGCACACAGCATCAGCAACTCACACCCTTTATGGCTTCTCTATGTGTGTACAAATTGCGAGCACCACTGCTCTGAGGCCATTAAGAAAAACAAGGTGGCCAGGCATGACGATGCACACCTATAATCCCAGCTACCTGGGACAGCAGGAGGGAGGGAGGGAAGAAGGCAGTGGATCGGCAGGGCGGGCAGCACACACAGCATGGACATGCTGGACAAAGGGATGATGATTCACATCCTGGTGGTATGAACTGTTCGTTTCTGGGATTTCCCATTTGGTATTTTCAGACTGTGGCTGACCATGAGCAAATTAAACCAGGAAAGGCAAATAGCTGACAGGGGTGGGGCCACTGTGCATACCCTGATAACACCAAGGTCCTGACAGTAGGCAGATGGGTCCCTGCACTCACCTGCTCAAGCCCTAAATGGGCAAAGTCAGTAAGGCCAGAGCCATCTACTCACAGGCCACCACCCCAGCTCTGTCACCAGCCAACTCTTCCTCCTACTTGGTGACACAGCTCTGAAACACAACATCCACGTGACTCCTGGCCCAATGCAGCAACTATCACGGGTTCGGGGTGGAAAATTATGCCATGCAGAACAACTTCTAGAAGTATTATTGCCAGCCTGCAAAACACCTGCGACCAAGGCCAAATACGCTTCAATGGGCAGTTTAACAGTGAGACAACAGGAGGAAAAAGGTCCTGTTTTTCAAGACGGGCCTCTCTCCAGTCCAGCTGAAAAGCACCAGCTCTAGCCACCAGCGTAAACCACCCTCCAACCAGGACCACAGTAACTCTTCGCAGTCTGCCTGCCATAGAGCCCATAATAGGGTGGCTGAGCCTGCCTCATCCAAGCTGACAACCATTAACAAAACGAGTGCTACCAAGTGCCACCTCAGAATGAAAGTGCTCATGCAGTTCTAAAGAGAAAGCCAAATGATGACAGTGAATGTGTGCAACAACTGACTCACTGCCAGGACAGTGCTTTGTGCTAGCTGGTCAATGCAGGAAGCTGCATTAAGCCATCTTATCTTCCATTCTCTAAAACCAAATATCACATTACTTAAAGCCAACCTCCTCCACTATGTTGTAATGGATTTAATTCCAAGACAGACTTGAGTAGTCCTGTTTTTAATAGTACCTATATTAAAATGTGGCTAGGAACTACCTACATAAATACATACATGTGCATACTTGTATTCTTAAGCTTTGACAAGCTTCAGGCTCCAACACATTTAACAGTTAAGAAGAATACGCACGTTCTTTCTTGATTTTTTCAGCTACTAGAAATTCATCTCTTTCAACAGTTGGGGCAAAGTTGCTGCCAATAACTCTCACGGCAAACTGGAACTGCTGGGCTACGTCAGCTGAAAAGTAAACAAAGGGGACACATTACCACCAGTCAGGCTGTGTTGGCCACCCAGTGCTCTCAGTTCAAGAGCAGCCTGGGCACATGAATCTACCTGCCTCCTCCCCCAGGCCCCAATTGAGAGAACAGAGAAGCTACTAAGAGATCTAGCAAGTGAGTGAGTGAGTCAGAGGAAAGAGACAGCAAGAGGCCAGACAGCTGGAAAACTCTAGGAGACTGATGATCACAAAAAAGAAATCATAGACTAGACCTTGGACATGAGAAGCAAGCCTCCTCAACACAGTCTCTGAGCAGCTCCCAAGTCAAAAACACAAAACACAGGCACATTTGCAACAGTCAGAGAGTTTGTAACTGCACTTCTAGATAAAGACGACTTTAACACGTGTTTCCCTCTACTCCCTTCAAAAATGCCGTTAAAATGAGAATAAAGCAGTTTTTCAAAGGCAAAGAAAACAAGGAAGAAGTGAAGCCAACAAGAAGTCCACAAAGCACGAGAGTCCACAGCTGGATCAGGAGGTGGGTGCAGGATGATCAGGAGGACGGTGATGTCTGAGGGGATAGGCAGGGGAAGGAAAGTGGGAGACAAAGGCAAGGG
The DNA here is from genome assembly GCF_047511655.1 of Castor canadensis. NCBI lineage: Eukaryota > Metazoa > Chordata > Mammalia > Rodentia > Castoridae > Castor > Castor canadensis. Next base: position 1,276,113 of record NC_133395.1, on the reverse strand, counting down.
GAAAAACAGTGCCCTCTGCACAAGCCCCTGCATGCAGACCAGGTAAGCGCTCCATTCTCCAGGGGTACAACTTCCATGGCAAAAGGAGCAGTCTGCTGCAAGTCTGCATGGAAAACAGACCCAAGTCCTCTACCCAAGCCCACCCTACTGACCAACACTGACCCGCACGGCAGAGTAAGAGAGAGACTGAACTGAGGGACCACCAGCTCTCCGTGGAAAACTGACCAAGTCAAGAGATAAGACAATGACAGGCGGGGTCCCTCCACAAGAAAGCACAACGCCTGGCAAAGGCTGCCCAGGCAAAGACCTTCTGAACCAAGTTAACTCTTAACTATTAAAAGGACAGATGTTGTCAGACATTTGAAAATAACATTCAAGACAAAAGAGATAAAAACAGAAAGAGAACAGAATCCTCCACAAGGAGCAACAATACAGTACATAGGAAAATGGGGGAAAGACTACTTAAAGCAGAAATCATCAGGTATAAAATGTAATGCATCTAGGAAATAAAAACCAGATGCTACAGATACATCCAGAGAGAACATAACGGCAGTGTTTGTTAAACCAGCAGAAGGCTTGTATTTAAAGCTGAAGAACTGCAAACTGTTGTGATGAGGGCAAAAGTAGAAAAAAGGTAGAAGGGTATGATCAATGCACACTTATGCATATATGGAAATCTCACAGCAAACCTCATTAACATGCACAATTAACATGTACCAATAACAGAAAATAAAGCTGAGGGACTCTCTTAAATACTAAAACAAAAAGGCAAAAAGATGGAAATTGGAACAGGCAAGATAAGAAAGTACAAGATGGGGCCAGGCAGAATCAGGGAGGAACTGGAGCAGAATGAATTTCCAAGTGCAAGAGAATAAAGGACAAGGGCACAGTGAAAGAGCCCCTGGCAGAAAGAAGACGAGAAGAGAAGAAAGGAACTGGGTTACTAATTACCTGGTTTATAGCAGCTGCTTCACCCAGAATGAAACCCAATATTCCACCTAAGAAGGGAGCTCCCAGCCTTGAGGCCTCTCAATGCAGAAGTGAGAAGGAACAGCTGCCCCCTTCAGGCTTGGCAGCAAAATGACACCCAGGGTCAGGAGGATGTACTCTAGCCCTGGCCCTTCTAGGAGAGCAATCGCCTTTAGGGGGCTGAGGGTGGCAGTGGGTGACATGACCTGCCTGTCCGCCCACTTCTGTGAAGTATGAAGTGAAGGCTCCACAGATAGCCCTGGTTCTGCCCACTGTGGGCAGTGCCCACTTCCACCTCCATCCAACGAAGCAGGCAGGCCATCAGAGAAGAGACAACCCCTGCAGCAGCTACCAACAAAAGTCCGCACTGCCCTGCATTCATCAAAAGGAATGTGAACTACGAACTTGAATTTCACCTCAGAATTCAAGCTGTACTCAGTGTGCTTCCTTCCCCTCAACTTCATACAGAATCCTAAACTCCTAGAAAGGCAAAGAAAAAATGAAGGAACTCAAGACACAAAGAAAGCCAGAAAACTAAAGGAGAGCTCTTGAAACAAAAACTATGTAGCACCTCTGAAAGATGGAAACGGCTTCATTTTAGAGAAGAAATGACAGGCATCTCAGATGAGTGGAGTAGACTGATGTGATGACAACACAACTCTGAGCATTGGGAATTGGGGTACACTGGGTGTGCTACTCAGGAATCCAGAGACCTGGAGCACTTCCCTGGTTTTTGTTTGTGTTTTTCATACTGTTTGCTTGCTTGTTTGCCTCCCATACACTCCAGCTGGGGCTGCATAACCTTCCAAACCACAAGTAGGCAGACAGAAAAAGCTCCAGACAGGCCCCTTCCCCAGCCCCCTTCCCCAGCCAGAGGCTGGGAGGCAACCCAGTCCCACAGCCAGAGATCCTGGGGAACCAACACCCTCTGCTCTTCACCCACAGCACCACCTGCAATGCACTGCCCCTCCAATACCAGCACACACCAGTAACAGAACAACACTCCCACAGTGTGCAACGCTGGCAGGCATTCTAGCCAGAACAGAGACCACAGAAGAGGGAGCTGGAAAAGTGACCCTTTAAATCTATTTGCTACCTAGAACCACCCAAAACACAATGATGAACGAAGGCAGCTTAAAACAAAAAGATGAAGCCAAGCATGGAGGCTCACACCTGAAATCCCAGCTACTAGGGCAAGCAGAGGTCAGAGGATCACGGTTCAAGGCCAGCCCCAGCAAAAAATCAGGGAGACCCTATCTCAATGACTAAAGCTGGGTGTGGTGGCCAGTGCCTGTTATCCCAATAATGAAGGAGGCATAAGAGAGAGGGTTGAGGTTCAGGCTGGCCTGGGCAAAACCTCCAGACCCAATAACCAAAGCAAAAAGGGCTAAGGGGGCGAGGCTCGCGTGGTAGAGCGCTTGCCTAGCCAAGTGGGAGGCCCTGCAGTCAAACCCCAATTGGGGGAGGGGAGGGACAGAGAGAATGAAAATGCTGAGGAAAAGGCATCTGCAAAACACATATACAACAAAGGACATGTATCCAAATATATAAAGAACACTCAAAACTCTAAAAGAACAGAAAAAGCAATCCAGCAAAACACAAGCAAAAACCGTGAATAAGCTGGGCACTGGTGGCTCACGCCTGTGATCTTAGCTACCCAGGAGGCAGAGATCAGAATTATGGTTCGAGACCAGCCCAGGCAAACAGCTCACCAGACGCCACCTCAAAAATACCCAACACTAGGGCTAGTAGAGTGACTCAAGTGATAGACCATCTACCTAACAAGCATGAGACCTTGTGTTCAAACCCCAGTACCACCAAGAAAAAAAAAAAAAGCTGTGAACAAACACGTCATCAGGAAGATATTTATTTAAATGGCAAAAAAACAAAAAAAAAAAAGGAGTTGTGAAAGATGGTCAACATCATCAGGCAAAGGAAATCTAAACACAATGAGCTCTCACTGAACACCTAGCAGAATGGCTAAGATAAAAACACCAACAGTGTGAGCACCACCAAGAAGCAACCTTCAACTCCAGACACAGGTCCAAATAGCATATTCTACATCTCAGTGTTTCAGACACCAAGCTCCCTACAGACTTGAACTCCTAAAGATGGACTCACAATAGTCACCCTGAATAAGTATCACATTTAGAACCTCGAGATGAGAAAGTATAGCATTCACTTCAGTAAAACATCTCTGCCTCCTCACTGCCCAGCTGTCAGTTCCCTTTCCCACATCCACCAATGTTGCTAGGTTCATGTGGACTCCTGAGTGATTCCAATGCATACCCAGTTGAAAGCAATGCTCTAAAACAAAAACAAAGCAAAAAAACATTACTCTAGACCTGTGGTTCACAAACTTTTTGGTCCCAGATCCACTTTACAGTCTCAAGATTGAGGACCCCAAAGAGTTTAATTATGTAGCTTATATATATCTATACATAGTTACCACATTAGAAATTTAAACCATGACAATTTTTTAATATTTACAATTTCACTGTTAAGTAATTTAATGAACTTTTATATTTTAAATCATCTCTAAATTACATATAATACCTAATACAATGTAAACGCACCATAAAGCATTGTTATACTGTGTTGTTTAGGAAATAATGACAAGGAAAAAAAGTCTGCACCTGGTCAGTACGGATACAAATACTGAAGGACTAAGCCCATAGTACACAATCCTTGACTGGCTGAATCTGCAGACGGTTTAAATATGAGTGCAATTATCACATACTCAATGGAAGATCATACATTATTTGGACCTTCACTAAGAGCTCAACACTTCAAAAATATCCCAAAAGCAACAGCAGCACTATTTGTAATACTAAAGCACCCTGACAACAATCCTCAGTCAGCTTGTGGCTGGAAGTGCAGTGGTCTCATTTATCAGGGCAACCACATAACTTCAGCGTGTTGTGTACATCAGTCATACCTGAAAATGAAATGCCTACCTAAGCACCTTTTCTTTCTTCTTTATCTCTTAGTCAGAAAGAGAATTACAAAGGGTTTTGAAAAGAACTGTTGCCTCTCAGAGTTGAAAAACTAAGACCAAGCATATTGTCACTAGTGACAGGAATAGTAACTATGCAAAGATCAAGCAAAACGTGCTCCAGATGGACAGGGATATGGAGCCAGGATATTCACGTCACTGGGGGCGGGATGTGTTCCAAGCAAATGTGCAGGGGTTACATGTAAGAAAAGTTGGTATCACAGTTTGAATCTTGGAAATCCTCAAAAGGCCCATGTTAACGGCTTGGTCCCCAGAATAGGGATATGGAGAAGGGGTAGAACCTTTAAGAGGTAGAGCCCAGTGGGAAGTCCTTAGGTCACTGGAGATGTGCTCTCAAAGGGGACTATGGAACCTGGGTCTCTTCCTGTTCCCTTTCGCTTCCTGGCCACTGGGCAGGCAGTTTTATTCTGCTGTGCACTCCCAGCATGATATGTTCTCACCACAGTCCCAAAGCAACACAGCCAACTGACCATGGACTGTGAGCCTCCAACACCATGTGCTAAAATAAAGCTCCCCTCTTTTTTGGTTATCTAAGTATTTGTTACAGTAACATGAAGCTGACTAACACAGATGGGAAGCAAGTTACATTAACGTTGTGACACTGTTAAGCACCATTATGCACCTAACTGCTTTGCTTCTCAAGTTGAGTTGAAGCCAAGTACATGTTTGTTTGTTTGTTTTTGAAAAAAAAAAGATAACTGTGAAAATCTGATTAATGTGATGAAATTCACATTAAAAGTAATGAGTAGTGGAGTGGCTCAAGTGATATAGAGCCTGCCTAACAAATGCGAGGCTCTGAGTTCAAATCATAGTACCGCCAAAAAAACAAACGTATGAGTATCTAGTCTGCCCGGATTTCACAGTATTTAAAAAATACATTATAAAAGCATAAAGCCAATTGTTTGTAACATGTCATTAGAAAATGTCATTAATCAAATGTCCAATGGAGTTATTGATGCACGGATGACACGCGCAGGAATTTCAGGTGCTCAAAGTTCTTGAGCCTGCTCTAAGAATGAAAGCACAGACAGATTCTAACAGCAGAGGTCAGAAAGATTTTATTTGTAGAGAATTTAGTTGGAGAAAAGAGAAGAGAAAGACTGCATATTGGAGAATGCAGGGAGACCCGGAAACCGGTGATTCCATGGGTCAGGGTGGGGAGTGGGGTTTTATAGCCTATTTGCATTGCCTGATGGTGGAGATGCCTTTCTTTTCCTTTTCCAGGTCCTTCCTTTCTTTTTCTAAGTCCCTGTTATAGTATACAGGCTTAGGTACTTATGGAAAATTATGCTGCCCAACCTGACTTAACTGATTGGCCCTTAAAAAACTCAGATCTAGAATTATACACTGATGGCAGTTCCTTTGTCAAGAATGGTGTCAGACATGCAGGGTTTGCAGTTGTGACAGAATTTGGCATCCTCAAATCAGGTCCTCTTCCTCCTAATACAAGCGCTCAATTGGCAGAATTAGTGGCCCTAACAGAAGCCCTAAGACTGTCAAAAGAACAGAGAGTCAACATCTATACAGATTCTAAGTATTCCTTCCTGATCCTGCATGCTCATGCAGCCATTTGGAAGAAAAGAGAAATGCTAACTACAATAGGAACAGCTTCCCATAGAAATAAGAGAGGTTACTTTAATAGTTTTAGGGATAACAGCATTAGTTGCAGCCCTTGATGGAATCAGTTATGGGGTAATTGCCAATCACGTAGCTGCAAAAAACCTAACCAAAGTGGTAGAGGACACCTCAGACCAGGTAGGCCTTGCCATTAAGGACATGCAAAGGTCTTTGTCGTCCCTTGCCTGTATGGTAACGGACCACCGCCTGGTCCTAGATTTTCTTCTGGCCAAGCAAGGGGGGGTATGTGCCATCGCCAATACCTCCTGTTGCACGTATATAAACACTTCAGGCATTGTAGAGGAACGTGCAGACTACATTCTCCAACAGGCTAAATGCTCCTTTCATGGAGCAATCTCTTGAAACTCAGGTTTCTACTCAGGTATGGAAACAAATAAAATCCTGGCTCCCCTCCAGGACTTGGTTCCTACCCTTTCTGGGGCCTATAGTTGCCATTATTCTCTTGCTTGTGTTTGGGCCTTGCATTTTAAACTTACTTGTCAAGTTTGTTTCTTCTCGCCTAGAATCCATCAAACTACAAATGCCTCTGGTGGAGATGAAAATGATCTACTACTGCAGTCCCCTTGACAACCCCTCTCGTGGTCAGCCCTGATGCTGTGGACCCCTTCATCGCCCCCTGTTAGCAGGAAGCAGTTACTGAACAGACTTCGTCATCCCAATCCCTAACAGCAGTTAAAGGGATCACTGAGAGAGGCGGACTTGAGGGACAGACCGAGGAGGTCAAGGAGACACTTCTCCCTAGGAAACTCCTGTTTGCATCTGAAAGGCATCTCTGCCCTCAGGCAATGCAAAAATAGGCTATAAAACCCACTCCCCACCCTGACCCATGGAATCACCGGTTTCCGGGTCTCCCTGCATTCTCCAATATGCAGTCTTTCTCTTCTCTTTTCTCCAACTAAATTCTCTACAAATAAAATCTTTCCAACCTCTGCTGTTACAGTCTGTCTGTGCTTTCATTCTCAGAGCAGGCTCAAGAACCCTGAGCACCTGAAATTCCTGCGCGTGTCATCCGTGCATCATTATCACATAAAATGCCCACTAAAGAAATGTCATAAACGCCAAATATCCTAAAGGCAGTAATTAGCATTGCTCCTACATCACCAACATAGAGCAAATAAAAGAAGAAGACTAACTACTAAATACTTACAAATTATAAATTTCATACATATTTGGCAATCCTAGCTATCCAGACATAGCAAAGAGAACATCATCTTTCATGGACTTCATTAAATACTCTATTCAAGAGGATCCCCTCTGGATCTCGCTGAGAGCCTACTGACTCTTAACTCACACACAATTGTAAACTGGGAGGGAAGAGGATACAGAAGTTTGCCGAAGAGAATTTCAATCTCCTACAACAAAAAGAGCCTCGATGTAAAAACCATTTAAGTTTAGAAATGCCATTCTAGCCAATGATGAATAACTTTCAAATCCTATCATGATAATAGGGATGCATGAATATGTGGTTTACCCCTGAAGGAAACTTTAGTTCTCTGATTTTTTCCTATGATAGAGAACATGAAACCAGAAAGGTAATTCAGGGTGGTAGTTTTAATAACAGACACAGGTCAAAGTAACACCCACCTCAGGGCCTCTGGACTACCCCTCCCCAGAGGCTGGGATGGACTTCCTCCCTCACTCCTTTCAGGTGCTGCTTTAACACTCAGAGGCTTGCACCCCCCCCCCATCCTTATGCCCTACTCTTCATCTTAGCACTCCTCACTAACAATCACCGTATGCTCCCCAATGCATTCATCACGTCCTCTCCACTAGAATGTAACATCTAGACAGAAATGATCTCTGCACCACTAGCACCTGGGCAAGCTGGGGAGGGAGGTGGGACCTCAGAGATTTCTTAAATGAATAAAGGGAGAAGAGTGAAAAGGGGGACAGAAGGCACAGAACTATGTGAAGTCAGCCATCCAATAGTGACACAAGGTAACTCATCGTTTGCCCCTAAGATTATCACAGAACATCCAATGCGTTACATCCGTTGACTGTTGTAAATCATGAAAGGTCAAAACGTATTCTCAGTAATTTAAATGTCAGTGTACTTACAGTCTTCCTTCAGAAATAGCAATATTTTATTCCCCACGTTTGGGGTGTTACGGAGCAAATGGCCTTGTCGCTCCCATTACTAGAAAATTCCCTCATGGTGCTACTCTCTCCCTAAACAAGTAACAAGAGATGACATCTCGTGCCATTTTTCTTTAAGTACCTCAGCAACAGAGTGGATGTGCACAATGCACAGGACTGCCTTTTGCATCTTCGTAGCGATATTCACTAGGTGAATATCCTATCAAATCAAGCCCTTCACGCAAACAGAAGGCAGCAGGCGAGCCCGGAACCTGCGCCCCCGGGCGGAGCTGCAGGCCGCCCGCCGTGCTGATCGGTGGCCTCCGCCGGCGGCCAGAGCGACCCCCGCCCGTCCTCCGCGCGCGGCCCCCGGGCGGGCTGCGCCCTCCGCCACCTCGAGCCCGTCCCCCGCCCCCTTGGCCCAGGGCCTCGACCGGGGCCCCGCCAACCCTGACTCCTGACGTCTCTCATCTGAGCGCCGCAAGGAGCAGCCGCATGACCCGCGTACCTTCGCTCCGGCCCAAGATCCGGCAGCACAGGTTCTGCAGCAGAACGTTGGGCGACTTCTGGTCAGGGGTCGCCATCGTCACGCCGGGAATGCGCGCGGCGGCCTGCCCCGCGCTCCCAGATCCCGCGCCCCGGCTACGGCGCCGCCATGTTCGCGGAAGCGGCGAAAGCGCGCGCTTCCCACAATGCCCCGCTCCTCAGCGCCGCGCCGCGCATGCGCTGTCACCCCACCCCGGCCGCTTCCCGCGCGCCAGAAGAGTTCCGGGTGGCGCGGGAAAAGTCGCGGGATCCAGGCTGGTCCCCCGGAGCAGAGCGCAGCCGCGGGGCCTCCCGGCGGCGGTCCACCTCTGCAGCACATTGTCTGTAAACCGCACGGGTGTGATTCACACTTTGGATGGGGAGTCTAAGGCGATCACGAGCTTTTAAGGTTTGTGACAGTGGCATAAGGTGACACCTGCTGCTTCTGCGGTACTCGCTTCGTCAAGGGTGTGGTGCTCGCCGGCAGGAGTTTGGCGGCTCCGAACCTCCAGCCCCAGGTAACCGTGAGGTCATCCGAGAGCATTGGCGGCACCTCGTTTCAGATGCAGTGTAGACGCTTGCCCTCGGCACTTTCTGGCGGGAGCCGCAGCGTTCAAAGTCCAGCAGCTTGCAGGAAAGCTGATGAGAACCGGCCACATGGACAAGGAAAGCCTGCGAGATGCCGCGGGGGGACAGGGCAGGGTCCCCGCGTCCCAGCCGCCCACCTGCCGGGGAATGGCTGCCCAGAGCACGCAAGGCCCTCCTGAGTGTGACCCAGGATGCAGAGTAGTCACAAATAAAATGCGTGTTCTCGGGCCGGCCGTCCAGATGGGGGTGATTGTGACAACAGTAGGTAGCAAATGCAAACTGTCTTGCTTGGAGAGGTTCGGGCACAACCTCTCAGATCCCACAGCCACTCTTCCCTGACCTGCTCTGTGCAGCAGAGAAGATGGTAAAGCTCCCTGAATAACCAGTACCTGGTGGGTTCAGTCATTGGGGGCCAATGGTAGAAAACTAGAGGGAGGAGGAGACAGCCTTGGTTTTCAGCCCATTACACTGTGGGCTATTTGTGCTGGAACCCTGGTCTCCATGGCAACACCTCTGAGGTCAGCCCCTTCATGGCTTCAGTCTGCTCTGTACAGACTTGTGGATGGTACTCTATCAGAAGCTTCCAGAATATGGCTACAGTGACTAAGGTTACCTCTTCCTGCTTCTCCACCCTGTGGGCAGTACCACTTTTGCACTGCTACTCTCTGAGGGCCCTGCTCTCCTGCTGCCATCACCCAAGTAGCCAATAGTTTCTGCCTTGCTGACTGGTCCCAGATCTAAAGCGAGGAAAACATTTTGAGGGTGGCCTGTGAGGCGGTAGAAACCCACGCATATGAGACCACCAGAGTGGTTTATGATATTAGATGTGGCTGCTTGAAACACAGTGCTGGCTGATAGCAAGACTTCAGAAAATTAAGTACCTGCTCCATCCAGGTGTTTGGGTCGTGACTGTTAGGACCCGGAATCCTATTCCCCCGAGAGACAGAGAGCCAGGCGTGAATGCAATCAACAAAGCAGAGTTTATTGGACTGGCTAGCCAGGGTCGAGCTCCCACACGGACACGCAGGACCGGTTAGGAAAACACGACCCTGAGCCTCTTTAGGGGAAATCTTATATAGACCGCGGTGGCATGCATATTTTCGTTATCAACATTGGGCAAGCAGGCAGAGCACATCTTGCGCGTACCTCACATCTTGCACGTACTTCACATCTTGCATGTACCCCCCGCTCACATTTCCCACATTCTATATGCCCTAACTGAGCCCTGCCGCATTGCTTATCTTATCTACATGAGGTGTTTGGTACTGGTTTCTCCAACAAGGGGGTTGGGGCCCGCTGAGACCTCCTATTCCTTTCATTCCCCCCTTTTCTTACGGCCTAAATTGAGGAATTATTCTCAAGGGGATGAAGAGCCTGATATTGTTGGCGGAGGACCAGAAGTTGGATAGTATTAATTCGACTTTTGACAAAAGTCATAAGTCGGTTTAGAATCCAGGGTCCTATGGTAACAAGTAATAGGATGATTATTATTGGCCCTGCCAATGCAGATAAAAGGGTAGCCAACCATGGGGACTGGTTAAACCAAGACTCGAACCAGCTTTCCCCGGCCTCTCTTTCTCGTTTTTTTTGTTTTAGGCTCTTTCGAAGTTTAGACATGGAGTCACGAACAACTCCAGTATGGTCAGCGTAAAAACAACATTCTTCCCCTAGAGCAACACATAGTCCCCCCTTTTGGAGGAACAACAAGTCCAGACCTCGTCGGTTTTGAAGTACTACCTCAGACAGGGAAGTGAGGGATTTTTCTAGGTGGCTAATGGAGGTTTCTATTTTCTCTATATCTTTGTCTATGGCTGCACGCAGCGAAGACATCCCTTTCTGCTGGGTGGCCAAAGAAGCTATGCCGGTTTCTGCTCCCGCTAACCCTAGGCTGAGTAGGGTAGCAATAGTTACTGTGGAAATAGGTTTTTTTTTTCCTTTTTTTAACCATTTTTGTATTCCAGTATGAATATAGACTCTCTTCCGAATGATAGAGGATGCGGGGCAGCACAGTCACTATAACACAGAATTCTTTAGAGCTGTTAAACACCTTAGTTGATAGGCACGGGGTGAGTCCAGACCGCGAGCATAGCCACCACCCATTGTCCTTTGGAATTACCCATTTAATAGCATTTTCCCAGGTAGAACTGGCGTTAATAACAGTACATAAGTCCCGTCTGTTCTTTGGCACTTTTCCTAAGCAGGTTCCTTGGCTGCTTACCTGCTGTATGGTCAGACCTCTCTTACGGTCTCCCCAGGAACATTGAGTAGGGTTTTCCTCAGATGAGGTATCGTGAGTGGTGTTTAGCCCTATTGCCTCATAGAATGGGGGCCTCACATCATAACATAACCAACAGGAGTTAGTCATGTTAGGGTTGGTGTGGTTTAACGTCAGGAAGGCAGCACCCACTAGCTCCCAGAGGGGGGTCTTTAGATGCGGTCATGAGACTGGGCCTCACCAGGGGAGGGCTGGTTTCTGATGGTCTTGGAGTTGTAACATTAGCCCGGGCTATGGTTGAGGGAAGGTGATGAGCGAGGTCCAGTATGAAGTTTGAGTTTGAAAAAATTTTCCTTGTGGTGGGACACCCTTCTTGTTGGCAGGAAGCCTTTCTTTATAGCTACCGGATCTGTCGGTCTGATGTGGGTGTAGTGGACCCAGGTGATAATCCCATTCTAGGAGGGCTGCGGAGCATCTGGAGTGTTTTCGTTTTTCGGAGCATCCCGTATTAGCCGGAGCTTGAGTGGGTTTGTTGGATGCTTCCGTGCGGACCAATTTTCCTGTTTTTTCTCCGGAGGGTGAGCCCGTCTTACATGGGAATGGTGTACCCATGCTGCAATCCCGTCGACCTTGAGGGCGGTAGGGGTAGTAAACAGTACAACATAAGGTCCTTTCCATCTAGGCTCTAGGGTTTTGGACTGATGCCTTTTAACCCATACCATGTCACCCGGGACTATGCCATGTTCTGGAGCCGGGTCCCTCTTAACAGCGTGGTATGCTTGAATTAAGGGCCAAATCCGTTGTTGCACTTTAGCTAAAGCCTGCAACATGGTCAGGTAATTTGGGGCCAGATCACCTAGTTCTGGGCTTAAGGTCCTCTGAATGATGGGGGGTGGAGCCCCATACAGGATCTCAAAGGGAGTTAGCCCATGGACATAGGGGGAGTTCCGGACTCGGAAGATGGCCAAGGGAAGGAGCGTCACCCAATCACCGCCAGTCTCCAGGGCCAATTTGGCTAAAGTCTCCTTTAGTGTCCTATTCATCCTTTCTACTTGCCCTGAGCTCTGGGGGTTATATTCACAATGTAGCTTTCAATTGGCCCCCATAGTCTGGGCTAGTCCCTGCAGGACTTTACTAACGAAAGCCGGACCGTTATCTGACCCAATTGCCTCGGGCACCCCATATCTGGGTATGATTTCCTCTAGCAAAGCCTTTGCCACTACCTGACTCGTCTCCTTCTTTGTAGGAAAAGCCTCCACCCAGCCTGAAAAGGTATCTATGAATACCAGCAAATATTTGTACCCAAACTTTTTCGGTTTTACCTCAGTAAAATCCACTTCCCAACTTCTTTCCGGAGCCCTCCCCCGTTCCCGAGTACCTGTATGGTGCCCCTCCCTTCGTCCTGGTTTTATGATTGTGCAGCTGGCACAATCTTTCACAATTTGGCGGACTGCTATGGTCTGGTTTGGAAATCGGAGCTGCGCAGATGTCAACAAGTCTAGTAATTTTTTCCGCCCCAAATGGGTGGACTTATGTAAGTTAGCCAACAGGAATCGTCCGAGTTTTTCAGGCAGAATTAACTTGCCTTCCAAGTCGCTTTTCCATCCGTCTTCCCCTTCTCTAAAGGGGGAGTGGGCTCTCATCCAAGTGAAATCCTCTGTGGAGTATTCTGGTCGGGGGGGTAGCGGAGGGAGCTCTGGGACCGGCACGTCTATTGCCGCAACCGTGGAAGGTTGCCCTGTCTCCATGGGAGGACTCTCCATTGCTACTCTCTTTGCTTCTTGATCTGCTCTGTTGTTACCGACAGCTTCCGGCGTCTTGGCAGACTGGTGGCCTGGGACATACATCACTGCCACTGCCTTCGGTTTTTCCACTGCCATTAATAGACGCTGGACTTCGGCTAGGTTCTTTAGATGTTTTTCTTCTGCTGTGCGGAATCCTCTTTCGCGATAGATGGCCCCGTGGACATGGATGGTACCGAAAGCATAGCGGCTATCAGTGTAGATATTGACTCGCTTTCCTTTTGCCCTCTCCAGGGCCTCTGCCAAGGCAATTAATTCCGCTTTTTGGGCTGATGTTCCGGGTGGGAGGGCGCTGCTCCATACCGTATTTCCTTCTTGGTCGACTACAGCTGCCCCTGCCCTTCGGGCTCCATCTTGGAAAAAACTGCTTCCATCCGTGTACCAGTTTAATTTGCAGCCGGACGGGGGGTATCCTTTAGGTCAGCCCGTACCTGTGTAACTTCAGAGAGGAATTCTTTGCAGTTATGGACAGGTGTCTGCAGTTCCGGGTTAGGCAACAAGGTGGCAGGGTTTAGGATTACGGGATCTGTGAATGTGATCCGAGGGGAATCCAACAAGAGCCCCTGGTAGTGGGTGAGCCTGGCATTCGTCATCCATTTCCCAGGGGGTTGTTTAAGGATTCCCTCCACCGGGTGAGGGGCCGTTACCCAGAGGGCCTGTCCAAAGGTTAGTTTATCGGCTTTTTTCACCAGCACGGCAATGGCCGCTATGATGCGGAGGCAGGGGGGCCATCCTGCCGCTACTGCGTCTAATTTCTTGGAAAAGTATGCCACTGGTCTCTTCCAGGGACCTAGCTGTTGGGTCAAGACTCCTTTGGCTACCCCCTTTTTCTCATCTACAAACAGAGTGAATGGTCTTGTAGGATCTGGCAAGGCTAAGGCAGGGGCCTGCAAAAGAGCGTCTTTTAGCTGATCAAAGGCCTGTTGTTCTCTCTCTCCCCAACTCCAATCTGGAGCTTCTTTGGTGGCCTCATATAGGGGTCTGGCTATTTCCGCAAATCCTGGAATCCAGAGTCTACAGAACCCCGCGGAGCCCAGGAATTCTCTCACCCCCCTAGTGGATGTCGGGGATGGGATAGCCAGAATAGTCTGTTTCATAGCATCAGTCAGCCATCTTGCCCCATCTGTAATCCGATAACCCAAATATGTCACTGACCTTTTATAGATGTGAGTTTTCTTGGCACTTGCCCGATACCCCAGCTCACCTAATTCCGTTAGCAGGTGTTTAGTAGCCTTGATGCACTCCTCTCAGGTTTCTGCTGCTAACAGTAAGTCATCAACATACTGTAATAGAGTGACTCGTGGGTGGCTCCGACGAAAAGGTTCCAGGTCCTGGCTCAGGGCCTCATTAAACAGGGTGGGAGAGTTTTTAAATCCTTGCGGCAGTCTGGTCCAAGTGAGCTGTCCGGATTGGCCCCCATCTTCTTGCCATTTGAAAGCAAATAGCGGCTGACTAATTTTTGACAATGGAATGCTGAAGAAAGCATCTTTCAAATCAAGGGTTGTATACCATACTTGCGAGGGGGGTAGGTGGCTGAGCAAGGTATAGGGATTCGGAACGGTGGGATGAATGTCCTCCGTCCGCTCGTTTACCTTTCGTAGGTCTTGCACAGGCCTATAGTCCCCGCTTCCCGGCTTTTGGACAGGGAGCAGAGGAGTATTCCAGGCAGACTGACAAGGTCGCAGTACTCCTTCCTTTATTAGCCTGTGGATATGAGGGGCTATGCCTTTTCGGGCCTCCTCAGGCATAGGATACTGTTTCACCCGAATGGGGAGAGCAGAAGCCTTTAATTGTATAACTACGGGCGGGAGGTGTTTGGCGAGGCCGGTTCCCGCAGTCTCCGCCCAGGCCGTGGGAAATCTTTTTACCCAATGAGTCATGTCCCCTCCTGGTTCCTGTTGACTTTCAAACAGACGATGCTCGTCAGCCAATGATAGGGACAAGACATGAATCGGGCTCCCTTCTCGATCAGTCACAATTATTCCATCTGGTTTAAAATGGATATGGGCCCCTATTTTGGTGAGTAGGTCCCGTCCGAGCAGGGGAGCGGGGCTCTCAGGGACGACCAAGAAGGAGTGTGTGACCTGGTGTTTTCCTAAGTTCACCTTTCTTTTGGTAGTCCATGTACATAACTGCGTACCGGTGGCCCCCTGAACAACACTTGTTCGTGCCTTGTTTAAAGGTCCATGTGCCTTGTTTAAAACCGAATATTGGGCGCCGGTATCCACCATGAACCCCATCGGCTTCCCCTCCACATGCATTGTTACCCAGGACTCGGGGAGGGGGTCTGAGCCCCGTCTCCTTCAGTCCTCTTCTCCGGCTAGGAGGACTCTGGCCTGCTCTACTGCTCGTTCCATTTTCCTGTTTTTCCCCGGTCTCCTTTCAAACCCTCTTTTTCCCTTTAACTTAGGACATTCTCTCTTCCAATGCCCCGTTTTCTTACAGTAAAAACAGTGTTTCTTATCCGGGGTCCTGGCGTGGCCCCCTCCCCTGGGTTGGTCCCGGACACCCGCTAGGAAAATACGAGCCATTTCTCTCTGTTGCTTTCGGTTTTCCTTAGCCTGGAACTCCCGGTCCTCCTTTCTCAATTTCTCCTGGGCCTCCCTGTCTTCCTTTCTCTGTCTTTTCTCTCTTTCTTTTGGAGTTTCCCTAGCGGTAAAGACCTTTTTCGCTACCTGCAGCATTTTCCTTATAGTCATCTCCCCTAAGTTTTTCTGTTTATTGAGTTTTCTCCTAATGTCTGGAGCTGCCTGATTAATGAATGAGAGTACCACAGCAGACCGGTGGAGGTCCGCCTCAGGGTCAATAGGGGTGTACTGACGGTATGCCTCATAGAGGCGCTCTAAGAAACCGGCTGGGCTTTCGTTTTCCCTTTGAACGACTGCTTTTACTTTTGCAAAATTGGTGGGCCTTCTGGCGGCCGCTCGGAGACCGGCCATAAGAGTCTGGCGGTAGATCCGAAGACGCTCCCTACCTTCTGCGGTCCCGAAATCCCAATTAGGGCGGCGTAGGGGAAAAGCCTCGTCTATGGCCGGTTGGAGAGTTGTGGGTCTCCCATTATCCCCCAAGACGTTCTTCCTCGCTTCGTTGAGGATGCGCTCTCGTTCCTCCGTCGTAAAAAGAGTATTGAGCAGCTGATGACAGTCATCCCAAGTGGGACGGTGTGTATGCATGATGGACTCCAGGAGATCTATGAGACACTTGGGGTCTTCAGAAAAGGGCGGGTTCTGCGTCCTCCAGTTATATAGATCACTGGAGGAGAAGGGCCAGTACTGAAACTGTTGCCCTCCTCCCGGTCCCCCTTGGCCCACCATCCGGACTGGAAGTGTAGGGACAGTTTCCTCCCCCTGTGTTGATGAGGAGGGCCCGTCTTCCCCCTCCCTTTCCCGGATCCCTCGGGGGCGAAGTCTTCGACCCATTCCTCCTCCTGCTGCCAGTCCTGTTGAGGAGGATGAGGAAATTTCCTCCTCCGGGGCACTGGCTTGGCCAGGGGGAGTCACGTATGGAGGCGGCCGATCTTCCTCTGCCCCTGCGAGGGATGGGTAGAGGGGGGAACTCTCTGGTAAGACCGGAGATGGTGAAGGAGATGCCCTAATTTGAGGACCGGTCAAGGTGGGAAGAGGAAGTTTTTCCTCCTCCTTTATGACCAAGGCGGGCGTGACTGGGGTTTTAGCCCCGGGGGCCGAACTGGAGGGGTGGGTCAGAAAAACTGTTAACCAAGGGGGAGGGTTCCTCACCAGATCCTCCCAAACCAAAATGTAAGGAACTTGGTCTGGATGGCCTCGATTGTCTGGCTGAAAAATGACTGCTTTAACCTTAGTGATCAGGTCTAGGGAGAGGGAACCTTGAATGGGCCACCCGACTCCAAAGGTGGGCCACTCTGCAGAACAAAAGGTGTCGAACTTACCTTTCTTGATGACCAGACCCGCATTTAAGGCCCTTTCTTTAACTTCTGGAAAGTGAGAAAGGATCAGAGACTTTGGGGTTGTTTGTCCCTGTCCCATTGTGGAAGGAGACTCAAACACCAAGAGAGATAGAACAAAAAGGGTAAAGGCAACAATAATTCCACACACACACAACACTCTCCAGCACTCGCTCGGACCGGTCCTTCTCTCACACTGGTGCGCACCCCATTCAACCTCCTCACCGTCCAACTGGGATATCAGGCCGAAAGGCGTCCACTTGACGGGTGGTCGGTCGACTAGCTCAATTAGTTCTTCACCTGGCGCCAGGGTTCCTAAAATGCTCGAGCCCAAATGAGAGGAAAGCCTCTCCCAATAGGACCCTGTGGTCCTCCTTGCGAGATTCCCAGAATGAATCTCCCTGGGGATTGGCCGAATCCCCGCCGCGGCCCAAATGGAACACTCAAGTTCCTCCAAATGAGGGTCTGGGATCCCCTCCCAACGCCTAGGACTTGGGATCGCCCCTGCTTTCTCGCAGGCAGGTTTTGTCTCTCAAGAAAATGAAATCTCGGTGGAACCTCCAAATGTTAGGACCCGGAATCCTATTCCCCCGAGAGACAGAGAGCCAGGCGTGAATGCAATCAACAAAGCAGAGTTTATTGGGCTGGCTAGCCAGGGTCGAGCTCCCACACGGACACGCAGGACCGGTTAGGAAAACACGACCCTGAGCCTCTTTAGGGGAAATCTTATATAGACCGCGGTGGCATGCATATTTTCGTTATCAACATTGGGCAAGCAGGCAGAGCACATCTTGCGCGTACCTCACATCTTGCACGTACTTCACATCTTGCATGTACCCCCCGCTCACATTCCCCACATTCTATATGCCCTAACTGAGCCCTGCCGCATTGCTTATCTTATCTACATGGGATGTTTGGTACTGGTTTCTCCAACAAGGGGGTTGGGGCCCGCTGAGACCTCCTATTCCTTTCAGTGACCTGACTAGAAGATAATGGGTTAGCCTGGACTGTATAGAGTGCACTCAGGAGGCTTGGGTCTTTATACTTGTAGCTCCAAGTGCAGTCATGTAGCCAGGGAGCTCCCACAGCAGCCCTAAAAGGGCCTCTCATTCTTGCACCTCACAAATGATAACCTTACCTATACCAGTAAAGTATGAGGCAGGGTGAACACCCAGTCCTGCCACATCTCTTAAATTAAGGCAAATAATTACCTGAGAAGATGAGGGACCCTGAGAATTGATGGAAACCTTTGGGTAAAACCTGATGTCCTAACTAACCCAACCCTCTTAAATGTAGCATGCAGCTGTCCTTTCTCTGTTCCAGGACACTGGCCTTTCCTTGATTTCCAGGAGCAACCAATTACAAAGCAATTACAGTGAAATTCTAAAGGAGTCAAATAATCCAGCAAGAGAGAGAGGACAGAGGAACAAAAATCAAAGCAGACAAGCAGAAAATCAATTTTTAAAGTAGTATACGTGGACTGGAGGTGTGGCTCAAGTACACCTGCCTGGCAAGTGTGAGGTCCCAAGTTCAGAGTTTAAACCCAGGACCACAAAAAAAAAAAAGGTATATGCAACCCCAGGCATACTGATCGCTACAAAAAATGTCAGTGAGTGAAACATTCAAATTAAAACAGAGATTGTCAGATTAGATTAAAAAAAAAAAAACCTGAACATAATCAGATGCTGATACAGCATAAAAAAAAAAAGTCTAAAAAAAAAAGACACAAGTGGATTAAAAGTCAAACCAGGAGTGCGGACAAGGTTAGCAGGAGACACATTAGCTAGACTCCGAGACAGGAGTCTTTCCAGAGATGAAGGAGCACATCCCATAATGATGACAGGGTCAGTCCATCGGGAAGACACAACAGTTACAAATGCAACGTGTGTAATGACAGAGCTTCCGAGTGCACAAGCATGGACTTCCAAACACAACCACACACACACAGACCATAAACCATGCACCACAACACACGACACATCCACCACACAGACACCACACATGTACACAACACATCCACCACACACACAGAGACCACACATGTACACACACACCCCACATGCACACACCCTACGTACACCCCATGCACACTCCATACATACACCACACACACACCACACATGTACACACCATATGTACACCACACGCACACAGCATAAAACTAAAAACCGAGTAAAAGTCAAAGACAGTCAATCAGCGCACTAGGAATGAAGCAGACATGACAAACTGGCAGAAGTGATGGAGCCTGGGAGCCTGCAGCCCTCTTGCTCCAGCCCTGGCCCGTGGCCACCCAGCCAGAGCCACAGTGTCCCCCGGCCAGTGACACAATAAGCAGGCACCAACGACCAAGAGGTTAAAAGCCATGATTGCCACAGAAGGAGGGTTTGTTAGGAAATGAGCAAAGGACACTCCAGCCACACCACACCACACTGAGGGCAGGGCCACTTGGTGCTAGTGACAGCCAAGGAGAATGTCAGTGCTGTGATGGGTCATTCTTGGCTGGGCCACCGTGCCCAGACACCTGCTAAGGTGATCTGGGTGCATCTTTGAGGGGCGTTTTGGACAACGGTAACATTTGAATCAGTGGGTAAGTTAGTCATCGTTCCATCACTGTGACAAAATACCTGAGGGAAGCAATTTAAAAGAAGGAAAGGTTTACTGCAGCTCATGGTCTCAGAGGTTTCAGTCCACATTGACTTGGCCAGTTGCTGTTAGGCCTGTGAAGACGCAATACATCACAGCGGGAAAGTGTGACGGAGGAAGACTGCTCACTTCATGGCAGCCAGAGAAGAGAGAAAGGGACTTGAGACACCCTGCAAGAACACACCACCAATAACCTACTTCCTCCAACTGCACGCCACCTCCTAAAGTGTCCACCACCTCCCAAAAGCCCACTAAGCTAAGACGCCATCAACAGATCAACGCACACATGACCCAGTCACCTCTGAACACTGCTGCATTGGGCACCATGCTTTCAACACATGAGCTTTGGGGACAAAGCCAATTGCACTCCCTACTGGGGTTGAGCCTCATCCAGCCCAGTAAAGGCCTGAGTGGAACAAAAAGATTGACCTTCCTAAGCAAGAAGGTCTCTGCAGAGCCAGCTCCTCTTGGGGTCTCCAACCTGACAGCCCACCCTGCAGATCTCACCCCTGCCAGCTCCTCGGTTGTGGAGACGTTTTTCAAAGTAACCTCCTGTCTCACATGTACAAACACAAAAATGTCCAAGGGGAGCTTCCCATAAATGTCTGGCCGACAAGGAAACCATGTGAAAGGCCCTGACAGAACAGCAAACCCAAGAGAAGACACGAGACTAGTTTGAATGTATTTCCATCCCACACAGGTCCATCAGTGGAGGTGGAAGTCTGACAGGCCTTACCGGTGGCATGTGTTATGCAGACACAAAGACAGGTCCTAAGAACCCACACTTAAAAAATCAAAGTGAGAATTTTAAAGCAGAAATACCAATGGTTACACGTGATCAGGAGACCATTTCCAGAAAAATGCACAATTTGCACACACAGAAAGAGAGATGATGTCACTACAGGACCCACGAAACCCAAAAGGATGCAAATAAATGTTACCGGCAAAATTATGGAAACAAATTTTACAATGTGGATGACAAGTGCCAGTCCCTTCAGAGATACACCTTAATGAAGTGCAAGAAATGGATACTGGAATAACCCTGTATCTATTAAGTTTAGGAAAAAAGTTTTCCTTCCAACAAGGAAAACCGCAGGCCTGCCTGGCAAATTCTCTCTTAATATTACAGGAAGAAGTAATATCAATTCACTCAAACTCTTCCAGAAAATTTAGGTGGGGAATTTTCTGCTGTGGTTTAAATGTGTCCCCCAGAGGTCCATATGCTAAAGGATTGCTCACCAGACTGTGGCACCTGGGGAAGTGATGGAACTTTCTGCAGGTGGGGCCTCGAGGAAGGAAGTTGGGTCACTGAGGGGGATATTTGGGCCCTGCGTCCTCATTGTTTCTGATGGCTCCTCGGCTGCAATGAGCCAAGCAGCCTCCTCCAGCTCACCATGGGTTCCACCTCACCACAACCCAGAGCAACAGTGCCAGCCAACCATGGACAGAAACCATGAACCAAAATAAACATTTCCTCCTTTTAAGTTATCTCGGGTATCTGCTCACAGTGACGAGAGCCAGCTAAACTTCCTAACTCATTCCATGAAGGCAGAATTATTGTATCAAAATCTGAAAAAGACAGGGAGTCATCACCCAGCCCCAACATCTCTGCGCGCTTACAGGAGAAGTGAACTTGGAGGGGTGCCTATAGTAAAGGCTCATAATGAACACAAGAAGAGCTCTGATAGCATTTGACGGTGCCCTGAGGATGCTCGGCTCCTGTCTGAGTCCCAGGGAGAGGTGGGCACCTTCCCTCTGTCTGCAGTGGTTATGGTGCCTACTGTACTGTTGCACACAGTGGATTTACCATGTTGCAAATAGTGCATCAAGAGTGTGGTGCCCAAGGAGCTGAGACAACCAAGAATGGTCAACAACGGATTTAGAGAATCAAAAGAAGGGAATGACTGTAGAATTGAGAAAATATAGCTGGAAGTATATTTTCTCAAATCGAAGGGTGGGCTCAAGAGCACTTTTGATGCAACCATAGGTAAGGAAGGGAAAAGAGAAGAAAACACAACAGAGAAAAAGGACTGAGAATACGGGAAAGATGCCTGGGACAAGGGTGGGGAAAACGCAGCATTTGCATAATTGGGATCCAGGAGGAGAGGAAAAGAAGTAGGGTTAATGCTGAGAGCACCCCACAAAGACGTCACCACGCCCAGGAGAGAAGTGCTGGAAGCTACCACCACACAGCTGCAAGGAAAACCGTTCCCGAGCAAGGCACGCAAAATCCCTGAGAACCAATGCCGGAGAAATCTTAATAGCCAGGAGGAAAAGAGACAGTGAGTAGCCTGACAGCCAGCGTTTCAGTGTGTAAGGATTCTTCCTCTAGTCTTCAAAATTGGGATTGATTTGCAAAGGCTGACATTTGACAAGACTCTTCTTAAACATCACTGCTTTTTGCCAGTCTCTCCAGGTTAGCAAGCTACTCCCCCTTTTCTAGACTTCTTTGCCTGCATTCTGCTCAGTTCTAGGGGTACAGCTTGTGAAGTATACTGAGCTCTTTAGTATGGCTCAGTTGGACCATTTCTTCTTGGATTCTCAAAGTACTTTAACTTTAAAATGCTGTTTTTAAAAGGATGCACGTGGCGTTTCATAATGGCCATGAAATACCTTTGTTAGGACACAGAACTCTGTGACTAACCTTTTCATCTTCTCTCGCTCATTTTCTCAGTTAATAACCATCTTCCTGTGAAGTCTGAATCCATTGTTAATTCATTACCGGTGGTGGTGGTCTCCTGGTGTCTGGGCAGGTGGTGGGGACAGGTGAATTCTCTTGGTAGATTCAACAACTTCCTGGAGTTTTTTTGACACTGATGAGTGCTGTTGCAAGGAGTAGCTCAGGTCATGTGAGAGCATATCTGTGCTCTTCTAGGTGGACGTCAGGTCCTGGGGTCAGATGGGACATTGAGGAGTCTGTTTTGCCAGGATGATTACAACACCTTCTTGGTCAGGTTCAAGGTGATCGCTGGGCAGGCCTCATCTGTCAGCCCTCCCCAACATTCATCTCCAGGCAGATGTGGTGACTTTGATGTCCCTAGGCTTATAAAATTTTCAAAAGCCTGTCCCTGAACCAGGCCCGAACTGGTGACCATTCAAGTCTTTGAAGCCTCTGGGAGCCAGATATGGGTTGTCTGAATTCATGAAGGCCAAGCCCCTGGGGCCACAGCCACAGGAAATGCTGCGGACTGGAGGTCA
The DNA here is from genome assembly GCF_047511655.1 of Castor canadensis. Taxonomy (NCBI): domain Eukaryota; kingdom Metazoa; phylum Chordata; class Mammalia; order Rodentia; family Castoridae; genus Castor; species Castor canadensis. The sequence goes on along the minus strand of NC_133395.1, from coordinate 1,253,521 downwards.
AGGTGACCTTGCTCCCTTACACCACTGTAGCCACCTAGGACATCATTGCTCTTTCCACACAAATTGTGACACCTGCCATACCACCCTTGGTGTCAGCACTTTACAGTTATACAGCTGACTTCACACAGCTTCCTCAGGCCAGCCTCACTCTCCCCATTTCACAGAAGTGCAAACCACAATCTGAAATGTCAAGTAACATGTCCAAGTTCACAGGTAGGGGAAAACCCAGGGCTCAAACCACAAAGCAAGACCCTCGGACCTGCACATTCCAGCTCAACAGCAGGGTCTCTCATTGACAGACACGTCTGATCGCTGAATATATTTACATAGTAAATATACTTTCAAATGTCTTCAGTTTTCAGCCCCAAGGAATCAAGGAATGAAAGAAGTTAGTTAGCTTCCGGTGATAAGAACACTCCCTCCCCATTTGCTTGAGCAAACGTTTCACGAGTGAATAATGGAAGGCAGGCTGCCCTTTTCAGCACAGAACCTTCAGCTACACCTGGCCGACCAGCCCGAGCAATCAGAGGGCAGGCACCGTGAATAGCACTCGTCTCTCCGCATTTTCCTCGGATTGATCCGAAGCACACGAATGACGAGATGGATCATTTACTTCTATAATCACCGGGGGTCACCGTCAGTTCCTCCCTGCATAGCAGACAAAAACAGTTGTTCTGTCACCCTTTCATACCTAAGGTGCCTCGCAAAAACAATCGAGGGGACCAGTGACCGGCCACGCATGACCACCACGGTTAGTCATTTTTCTTCACGTGACGGGGCTGTATGATTAAAGGTACAGCTGGAATTTACAGGCGAGTCTGTGACATGGGGCACAGAACCAAGGACACGCCCCAGCAGTGCCTCACACATAACACTTCATTTGCAAAGTTGTTTTCTTCCTGATTCCACTTAGTTGGATGATATAAACATAAATCACTTTGTGGATATTCCCCAAGCAAAGTCTGCACTCCAGAATTCCCGTGTGCAAACTCCAGTTGCAGTCAAAAGACTCCAAGACCAGAGGCCAGTGGCTCTGCTGCTTGGGGCAGCAGATCACATGGTGTCTTCAGATTCTAAAAAGAATAGTAAAGTTTATTAAGAAAGAAATTTAGTGTAACAGAATAAAAGTGGGGGGAAAAAAGGAAGAGACATTTCCTGTTCCCATGCAGGAAATGGGAAAAGAGACTCCTAATTTCACATCCTTGTTGGAAGACCCAAACGGATCCATCCTATAAATGGTGACCTCACCTGTGTTACACTCCCTCAGCAATCATGGATTTGCACACCAGGGACCACTGCCGTTACCTTTGCAGCTTCTAAGGCTGTCTTTGGGTATGAGGGGGTTTCCATGTAAAGACTATATTCCACCCAAAACTGGGAGAGCCTCGGTTCTCTCACGATAGATTTCCTTAATTACTAAATCTGCAGTCTTTGGTAGATTTGTCCCTTTGGTTTTCTTTTTCTTTAATTCAGAAGATGTGAAGAATTCCCCAAGCATGGTGGCACCACCTGTAACCACAGCACTTGGGAGGCAGAGGCAGGAGGATTAAAAGTTTGAGGCCCACCTGGGCTACATAGCGAGAACTGTCTCTGAAGAAGGAGAGGGAGGAGAAGAAGCCCTGAATTCTGAATCCCAATACGAGGAGGTGGAAGAGGAGGAGGAGGAGGAGGAGGAGAGGAAGAGGAAGAAGAAGAAGAAGAGGAGGAGGAGAAGAGGAGGAAGAGAGGAAGAAGAGGAGGAGGAGAGGAAGAGGAAGAAAAAGAGGAGGAGAGGAAGAAGAAGAGGAGGAGGAGGAGAGGAGGAGGAGGAGGAGGAGGAGGCAGGAAGAGGTATTGAGAATTCAATGTAACAGTGCTAACATTCATGAATTTGACACTTAACTTTTCTATCTCTGGCTTCCAGAATGGGACCAAAGTTAACACATACAGAAAGAAAGGAACCAAGGGCAAGAAAAGGGAGGCGAGGAAGTGGGGAGGACCAGGAGCTGCTCTCACTCACCTGACATTGGGACTTCTCTCCTTCTCTGCAAATCGACACCCCGGTTCTCCTGCTGTAACTGAAAGTGTCCTCCTTCAGTCCCGTCTCGCGGCAAATGCGGCAAATGCGGCACATGCACAGGTGAAAGAGGCTGCCTCTGTTCTATTGCCAGGATTTCCAAAGCTACGCGAGGGGTCAGCTAGGACCCCGCCATGTCCCTACATCTAAGCAACTCAGGCCGGCCAAACGCTCTGCGCACTGACCCACTGCTTCCTGGTTCCACTCCACTTTCTTTTCCTCTTTTGCTTTTTTTATTTTTATTTTTTGGCAGGGGTGGGGGAGGGAAGGTGGTAGTAGAATTGGAACCCAGGGCCTCCGGTTTGCTAGGCAGGCATTCGTTTTGAGCCACATTTCCTTTTCTGCTTTAGTTATTTTTGGATAGAGTCTTGAGTTTTTGCCTGTGAGCCGGGCTCAGATCCGAATCCTCCTACCTCCACCCCCTGCCCTGCTGGAGTTATAGTGTGAACTACCATGCCCAGTTTCTTTGTTGAGATGAGGTCTGGACAACTTTTTTGCAGGGGCTGCCTTGAAATGCAATCCTCCTGATCTCATCCTCCTGAGTAGCTGAGATTACAGGCATGGACCCCCAGGCTGGGCCCTCCATTTTCTTTAATGCCTTGGCATCATGATTGTTTATTTTAAATTCACACATTCTTTTCACATTTTCAAGGTTTTCTTTTGATATCTTTCAGTTTGGAAAAACATCTTAACATATTCGCCTGCAAACTTGCTTTTATTTTATTAGCAATGTTATCGACACACAATTCTTTATGTTTGGTGGTGCTGGGTTTGAACTCAGAGCCTGGTGCTTGCTAGACAGGTAACTCTACCTCCAGATTTTTTGGCTTTTACTTGTTTTTTAAATAGGGTCTCAAATTTATGCCCCAGCTGGCCTGGACTAGGATCTTCCTAGTTATATTTCCCAAGTAACCGGGATGACAGGAGGGCACCACCACTGCCAGCCTTTTATTGGTTGAGATGGGGTCTCATGAACTTTTTACCCAAGCTGACTTCCAGTTTTAATCCTCCCAATTTCCACTTTCCAAGTAGCTGGGATGACAGGCATGAGCCTTCACACCGGCGTACACACGATTCTTTAAAAATACCTTTTCTGCTCCTGAGATAACAAATGTAAAGTAAAGAAACTACAAAAACCCTAAAGGGTAAAACTCAGGCTTTGCACCCACAGAGAGCCACGGTTAGCGTTTTGGTGTGTGCACACCCAGTCTTTCTCTACACACTTATGTAATTGTCCACGCACCGTATTTCTAACCTCTCTTTTCATTCAAGATGGTGTCTCGTCTCTTCCTGGGTCATAACCTAGGCTAAGGCCCTGACAGTTAAAGGTTGAGTAGTATCCTAATGTATGAATATACAGAAACTTATGTGATTCGTTTCCTTCTTCACGTTCTTTTTAAATTTTATTTATTGTTTTATTATTCATATGTGCATACAAGGCTTGGGTTATTTCTCCCCCCTGCCCCCACCCCCTCCCTTACCACCCACTCCACCCCCTCCCTCTCCCCCCACCCCCTCAATACCCAGCAGAAACTATTTTGCCCTTATTTCTAATTTTCTTGTAGAGAGAGTATAAGCAATAATAGGAAGGAACAAGGGATTTTGCTGGTTGAGATAAGGATAGCTATACAGGGCATTGACTCACATTGATTTCCTGTGCGTGGGTGTTACCTTCTAGGTTAATTCTTTTTGATCTAACCTTTTCTCTGGTTCCTGCTCCCCTTTTCCTATTGGCCTCAGTTGCTTTTAAGGTATCTGCTTTAGTTTCTCTGCGTTAAGGGCAACAAATGCTAGCTAGTTTTTTAGGTGTCTTACCTATCCTCACCCCTCCCTTGTGTGCTCTTGCTTTTATCATGTGCTCAAAGTCCAATCCCATTGTTGTGTTTGCCCTTGATCTAATGTCTGCATATGAGGGAAAACATACGATTTTTGGTCTTTTGGGCCAGGCTAACCTCACTCAGAAAGATGTTCTCCAATTCCATCCATTTACCAGCGAATGATAACATTTTGTTCTTCTTCATGGCTGCATAAAATTCCATTGTGTATAGATACCACATTTTCTTAATCCATTCGTCGGTGCTGGGGCATCTTGGCTGTTTCCATAACTTGGCTATTGTGAATAGCGCTGCAATAAACATGGGTGTGCAGGTGCCTCTGGAGTAACAGTCTTTTGGGTATATCCCCAAGAGTGGTATTGCTGGATCAAATGGTAGATCAATGTCTAGCTTTTTAAGTAGCCTCCAAATTTTTTTTCCAGAGTGGTTGTACTAGTTTACATTCCCACCAGCAGTGTAAGAGGGTTCCTTTTTCCCCGCATCCTCGCCAACACCTGTTGTTGGTGGTGTTGCTGATGATGGCTGTTCTAACAGGGGTGAGGTGGAATCTTAGTGTGGTTTTAATTTGCATTTCCTTTATTGCTAGAGATGGTGAGCATTTTTTCATGTGTTTTTTTGCCATTTGAATTTCTTCTTTTGAGAAAGTTCTGTTTCGTTCACATGCCCATTTCTTTATTGGTTCATTAGTTTTGAGAGAATTTAGTTTTTTAAGTTCCCTATATATTCTGGTTATCAGTCCTTTGTCTGATGTATAGGTGGCAAATATTTTCTCTCACTCTGTGGGTGTTCTCTTCAGTTTAGAGACCATTTCTTTTGATGAACAGAAGCTTTTTAGTTTTATGAGGTCCCATTTATCTATGCTCTCTCTTAGTTGCTGTGCTGCTGGGGTTTCATTGAGAAAGTTCTTACCTATACCTACTAACTCCAGAGTATTTCCTACTCTTTCCTGTATCAACTTTAGAGTTTGGGGTCTGATATTAAGATCCTTGATCCATTTTGAGTTAATATTGGTATAGGGTGATATACATGGATCTAGTTTCAGTTTTTTGCAGACTGCTAACCAGTTTTCCCAGCAGTTTTTGTTGAAGAGGCTGCTATTTCTCCATCGTATATTTTTAGCACCTTTGTCAAAGACAAGTTGGTTTTAGTTGTGTGGCTTCATATCTGGGTCCTCTATTCTGTTCCACTGGTCTTCATGTCTGTTTTTGTGCCAGTACCATGCTGTTTTTGTTGTTATTGCTTTGTAATATAGTTTGAAGTCAGGTATTGTGATACCTCCTGCATTGTTCTTTTGACTGAGTATTGCCTTGGCTATTTGTGGCCTCTTCTGTTTCCATATAAATTTCATGGTAGATTTTTCAATCTCTTTAATGAATGTCATCGGAATTTTGATGGGAATTGCATTAAACATGTAGATTACTTTTGGGAGTATCGACATTTTTACTATGTTGATTCTACCAATCCATGAGCATGGGAGATCTCTCCACTTTCTATAGTCTTCCTCAATCTCTTTCTTCAGAAGTGTATAGTTTTCCTTGTAGAGGTCGTTCACATCTTTTGTTAGGTTTACACCTAGGTATTTGATTTTGTTTGAGGCTATTGTAAATGGAATTGTTTTCACACATTCTTTTTCCGTTTGCTCATTGTTAGTGTATAGAAATGCTAATGATTTTTCTATGTTGATTTTATATCCTGCTACCTTGCTGTAGCTATTGATGGTGTCTAGGAGCTTCTGAGTAGAGTTTTTTGGGTCTTTAAGGTATAGGATCATATCGTCTGCAAATAGGGATATTTTGACAGTTTCTGTACCTATCTGTATTCCTTTTATTCCTTCTTCTTGCCTAATTGCTCTGGCTGGAATTCCAGTACTATGTTGAATAGGAGTGGAGATAGTGGGCATCCTTGTCTGGTTCCTGATTTTAGAGGGAATGGTTTTAATTTTTCTCCATTAAGTATAATGCTGGCTGTAGGTTTGTCATATATAGCTTTTATAATGTTGAGGAACTTTCCTTCTATTCCCAGTTTTCTTAGAGCTTTTATCATGAAATGGTGTTGGATCTTATCAAAGGCTTTTTCTGCATCTATTGAGATGATCAAGTGGTTTTTGTCTGTGCTTCTGTTAATGTGGTTTATTACGTTTATTGATTTTCGTATGTTGAACCACCCCTGCATCCCTGGGATGAAGCCTACTTGGTCGTGGTGAATAATCTTTTTGATGTGTTGCTGAATTCCGTTTGCCATTATTTTATTGAGGATTTTTGTGTCAATGTTCATGAAGGAGATTGGCCTGTAGTTCTCCTTTTTGGAGGTGTCTTTGCCTGGTTTTGGGATAAGTGTAATACTGGCTTCATAAAATGTGTTTGGCAGTTTTCCTTCCCTTTCTATTTCGTGGAACAGTTTAAGGAGGGTTGGTATCAGTTCTTCTTTAAAGGTCTGATAGAATTCAGCAGAGAATCCATCAGGTCCTGGACTTTTCTTTTTAGGGAGACTCTTGATTGCTGCTTCAATTTCATTTTGTGTTATAGGTCTATTCAGGTGATTAATTTCCTCTTGGTTCAGTTTTGGATGATCATATGTATCTAGAAATCTGTCCATTTCTTTAAGATTTTCAAATTTATTTGAATATAGGTTCTCGAAGTAGTCTCTGATGATTTCCTGGACTTCCATGGTGTTTGTTGTTATCTCCCCTTTTGCATTCCTGATTCTACTAGTTTGGGTTTTTTCTCTCCTCATTTTAGTCAGGTTTGCCAGGGGTCTATCGATCTTGTTTATTTTTTCAAAGAACCAACTTTTTGTTTCATTAATTCTTTGTATGGTTTTTTTGGTTTTTATTTCATTGATTTCAGCTCTTATTTTTATTATTTCTCTCCTTCTATTTGTTTTGGGATTTGCTTGTTCTTGTTTTTCTAGGAGTTTGAGATGTATCATTAGGTCATTGATTTGGGAGCTTTCAGTCTTTTTAATATATGCACTCATGGCTATAAACTTTCCTCTCAGGACTGCCTTAGCTGTGTCCCATAGTTTCCGGTAGGTTGTGTTTTCATTTTCATTGACTTCCAGGAACTTTTTAATTTCCTCTTTTATTTCATTGATGATCCATTCTTCATTAAGTAATGAGTTATTTAGTTTCCAGCTGTTTGCATGTTTTTTGTCTTTACTTTTGTTGTTGAGTTCTACTTTTACTGCATTGTGATCAGATAGTATGCACGGTATAATTTCTATTTTCTTATATCTGCTGAGACTTGCTTTGTGTCCTAGGATATGATCTATTTTGGAGAAGGTTCCATGGACTGCTGAGAAGAATGTATATTGTGTAGAAGTTGGATGAAATGTTCTGTAGACATCAAGTAGGTCCATTTGATCTATTGCATATTTTAGATCTTGGATTTCTTTATTGATTTTTTGTTTGGATGACCTATCTATTGATGATAATGGGGTGTTAAAGTCTCCCACAACCACTGTGTTGGCGTTAATGTATTCTTTTAGGTCTTTCAGGGTATATTTGATGAAATTGGGTGCATTGACATTGGGTGCGTACAGGTTGATAATTATTATTTCCTTTTGGTCTATTTCCCCTTTTATTAGTGTGGAATGTCCTTCTTTATCTCGTTTGATCAATGTAGGTTTGAAGTCTACTTTGTTGGAGATAAGTATTGCTATTCCTGCCTGTTTTCGGGGGCCATTGGCTTGGTAAATCTTCTTCCAGCCTTTCATCCTAAGCCTATGCTTATTTCTGTCGGTGAGATGGGTCTCTTGTAAGCAACAAATGGTTAGATCTTCCTTTTTAATCCATTTCATCAAGCGGTGCCTTTTGATGGGTGAATTAAGTCCGTTAACATTAAGCATTAGTACTGATAGGTAGGTGGTGATTCCTGTCATTTAGTTGTCTTAGTTGTTTGAAGGTTTGATTGTGTGTACCTAACTTGATGTTACTCTCTACTGTCTTGCTTTTTCTTTTCCTGTGGTTTGGTGCTGCCTGTCTTTTCATGGTTAAGTTGGGTTTCACTTTCTGTGTGCAGAATCCCTTGCAGAATCTTTTGTAGTGGTGGCTTTGTGGTCACATATTGTTTTAGTTTCTGCTTATCATGCAAGACTTTTATTGCTCCATCTATTTTGAATGATAGCTTTGCTGGGTAGAGTATCCTGGGGTTGAAGTTATTTTCATTCAGTGCCCGGAAGATCTCACCCCACGCTCTTCTTGCTTTTAAGGTTTCTGTTGAGAAGTCTGCTGTAATTTTGATGGGTTTACCTTTGTATGTTATTTGTTTTTTCTCTCTTACAGCCTTCAATATTCTTTCCTTAGTTTCTGAACTTGTTGTTTTAATGATGATATGTCGTGGAGTAGTTCTATTTTGATCTGGTCTGTTTGGTGTCCTGGAGGCCTCTTGCATTTGTATGGGAATATCTTTCTCTAGATTTGGGAAATTTTCCGTTATTATTTTGTTGAATATATTACGTATTCCCTTCGCTTGCACCTCTTCTCCTTCTTCGATGCCCATGATTCTCAAGTTTGGTCTTTTGATGGAGTCAGTGAGTTCTTGCATTTTCTTTTCACAGGTCTTGAGTTGTTAAATTAATAGTTCTTCGGTTTTTCCTTTAATTACCATTTCATCTTCAAGTTCTGAGATTCTGTCTTCTGTTAGTTCTATTCTGCTGGATTGGCCTTCCGTTTTGTTTTGCAATTCTCTTTCATTCTTTTTTCTGCGGTTTTCCATATCCTGGGTTGTTTCCTCTTTAATGTTGTCTATTTTTGTCCTGAGTTCATTTATCTCTTTATTAATTGTGTTCTCTGTTTCACTTTGGTGTTTATACAGTGCTTCTATGGTTTCCTTTATTTCTTCTTTTGCTTTTTCAAATTCTCTATTTTTGTTGTCTTGGAATTTCTTGAGTGTCTCCTGTACATTTTGGTTGACCCTATCCAGTATCATCTCTATAAAATTCTCATTGAGTACTTGTAGTATGTCTTCTTTTAGATTATTCTTGTGGGCTTCATTGGGTTCTTTGGCATAGTTAATCTTCATTTTGTTGGAGTCTGGATCTGAGTATCTGTTCTCTTCATTCCCCTCTGGTTCCTGTACTAATTTTTTGCTGTGGGGAAACTGGTTTCCCTGTTTTTTCTGTCTTCCCGTCATTGCCCTTGGTGTTGTTATTGTCCCTGTACTGTGTGCAATTAAGTATTTTCTGGCTTGTAATAATAGCACTATCCTTCTTCACGTTCTTGGATACCCAGTTTGTTCTCAAGCTTTTTGTGTCATGCATAAAGAACATGAAAGCCAGCCTAAGCATGGCTTGGGCTGCAAACCACTGGCTGAAGCCACTCATGAATTCAGTCACGAATCATGGTGATGGTGAACTCACTCCAGCTCTTCTCAGGATGTCTCTCTGAAGACAGAGTTCTTCTCTATTGCAATAACAGGGGCCAGCCCTATCCCCGGTTCAGCTGTGCCTTGGGTCTTTGTCCTCCCCATGTCTGCCAGGCTGGACTGGGACCTGGAGAGGGCAGGACTTGCAGCCAGGCCAGCCTGAATCCTAGCTGTGCCTCACCCTCTGTGTTACTGTCACAAAGCACAGCCAACCCTCCGAAACATGACTAACTGGTCAGTAAAGTGATGGCAGCAGAACCTCGAGGTAAATAGAAGGTGACGTAAACTGCACTCTTTGTTGAGGGGAGCTGGGATTTGAACTCAGGACTTTGCACTTGCAAAGCAGGCGCTCTACCCTTTAAGCCACACCTCCTCTCCAGTTTGCTCTGGTTATTTTGGAGATGAGGGCCTTGCGAACTATTTGCCAAAGCTAGCCTCAAACCTCCATCCTCCTGATCTCAGCCTCCCAAATAGCAAGGATTGCAGGCGTGAGGCCCCTGCACTCCTATTAACAAGCCTGAGCCCTGTGAATGGATTCATTCCCTGAAGAAGAGCTACAGATGAGTGCTTTTGCTCACCCAATGCCGTGACATGGCCTGGGTGACCCCAGCGCAGGGCCCAGGGATGCTGGGAGCTTTCCTGAAGCTCACAACAGCAGTGAATGACCATGCACAGCTGGCCAGGTCCACACTGCCACTGCAGATTCCCAGCCCATGGTGACCGTGTTACGGACAGGAACTGAATTCTAAATGTGCGTTCAAATCATGAGTGCAGTCAGATGCATTCACACTGCTTATTTTAACACTATCAGTAAATTAGGAGCTGAAGAATGATACAAAGAAGAATATTTTTAAAGTCTTGCAGGCAACTTCTGTCACGTCACCAACTGCTGTTTACGTTATGTTACCTCCTGTGTTCTGTAAAAGGCAGCATTGCCATCGTCCCAAAATCGCAGGTGTGCTGCCTGGAAAGTCAAGTTCCCTGAGTCTCTTTCTCTAGCTCCCAGGAAGTCATTTAACACTCTTGGCACAGTCAGAAACATTTTGTAGGGTGAAGTTTTGCACGTTTGCTGCAGGGAACCCCACGCTCACAGCTATCAACAGGCCCCATGTGGAATGAGTGAGGTGCTTAAGAAAACTTGCACTTGGTTCAGAATTTTCCCAACTTTTCTCTTTCCTCCAGGGGAAGCTAGAGAAAGGATGGAAAGAAAGAAGGCCCTCTTCTCCCCTAGCCTGAGCCCTTGCACCTGGGCACCCAGCTTGTCAGTTAGGCCAGCAGGTGCTGCTGTGCCCACATGGGCCTTTCCTCCAGGTGGCTGAGTGAAGAGGCCACTGCAGGGCCATCCGTACCCCAGCCTGTGCTGCCCTCTGCTGGCCGTGTGGCTGAACTGCCACCCTAATTTATGGCTTCAGAGAATAAACCCAGGGAGAATTTGATCATTAATGGAGCGTTCTCACAGCTCTCTTCCGTACCGGGCCCCAGTCTTGACCTTGCTGAGGAAAGGTAAGGCCGGGTGACGTGTCTGGATTTCAGAAGTCTGTCAGACCCTTCCACTCTGTCCTTGGGACGGGAGACTTAGAGGAAGCAGAGTGATCTGCAAAGTTCTTTAGAGGCCTTGGGTTCGAATCCTGAACCAGCTGTGTGACTCCCACAGTAGCTGGGAGAAATTAGAAACAGCAGCTGTGAAAGAGGCTGTGCAATTGCTACTAGACTTCAGCATGTGAAATTTCTCAAATTACATCAGAGACCAATGGAGAGGCCACTTAAAAATAGGCTTAGCATTACACAAGTGTGGACATGGTATTATTTCATGCATAAAATAGATCAAACATGAAAAGTAGCAGCACTCAGGGGGCTGAGACAGGAGGACCAAGAATCGCGGGCTAGCCCAGGCTATGTAGTGAAATGCTGTCTCAAAAAAAAAAAAAAAGAATTATGTTGAAACAAATGAAAAGTAGAAAATCTTAGCAAAAAAAGGAAGTTATTTAAAAAGGACCAAGTGCCAATTGTAAAATTGAAAAGCATAATAACAGAAATGAAAACACAGAGGGGGTGAAAGAAGACAGACCAGTGCCTTGGTCACGGTCAACAATATTCACTGAAGCTGGACACTAGACGGAGCAAGTGAACTGGGCTTCACTTGCACAGTGAGAGAGCTGACATTCATGTCACCAGAGTCCTGTAAGGCGGGGAGGAGGGAAACTGTAGCTGAAAACTTCCTGAGATTGGCAAAAGACAGAAACCTACAGATTCCAGAAGCCAGGTGAGCACTACTAGGAAGAACAAGAGAAACCCCTCCAGGACGCACCACAGTGAACGTCTTCAAAGCAGGGACAAAGAAACAGCCCAGAAACACCAGAGAGGAGGGTGTGCTTCAGAGGAAGCCCAGGCCAGCTCCTACCCCAGGCCAGGTCCAGGAGGAACGAGCACTGGGAGGAAATCGCTGCCAGCCACACCAGGACAGACAGCAGGGACACAGGCCACCGACCCCAGGTGTAAGACAGCAAACACAGCCCCAGGCCCTGCAGCCATCAGGGCTGCAGCGATGCTCTGAACAACTGAGATTCATTAGTCAATGAAATCGTCAATCCTCAAGGAGCATGAACTAAAACCAATGTGCAATCACTAGAGAGGCCAAAACTTCTGTTTCTTTGCAACAAGGTCTCACTATGTAGCCCAGGCTAGCCTTGAATTTGAGCTCTTCCTGCCTCAGCCTCCTATGTGCTGGGATTACAGGTGTGAACTACCATGCCTAGTTTCTAAGACATTTTACTTATTTATTCATTTATTCAGGTGGAACTGGGGTTTGAACTCCAGGCCTCATGCTTTTGAGGCAGGCACTCTCTCTTGAGCCACACTTACAGCCTAGGAAACAGCCAAAATTTTAAAGACTGACAACATTACATGTTGACAAAGGGTGCAGAGCAGCTGGAACTGTTGCTTGGAAAAGGTGTCAGAGATTGTTATGAAGCAAGACATCCACCTGCCCTGAGAGAGCTGCTCTACTCCCAGAGGAATAAAAACAGGGCCACAAAGACTGACCACAATGCTTAGAGCAGCTGTATTTACAGAAGCACCAAACTGAAAACATGCAAACTCCCACAAACAGAGCAGAAAACCAAACTGTGGTGTCATCAAACACCAGGATTCTATTCTGCCACTAAAAAAGGAAAAACTACCAGAAAGCACAAACACATCTCAAAGGTTTTATATTGAGCAAAAGAAGCCAAACACAGTGACATGTTGTCACCTTTAAGGTTGAAGATAACACAAATTTAATCAACAGTGACAGAAATCAGAGGTGTGGATGCCCATGGGGGGGCGGGGAGAGGGGCGGGTAGGGGCTTGGCCAAAAGCAGACGAGAGAGGAGAGAGGAGAGGGCCTTCCCTGGTGACTAGGTGTCTGTCTCTGGATTGCAGCTGGCTTTATGGGGACATGCATTTGACAAACCACGGGATAAGACACTACGAATTGTGCATGTCACCAGGGGCAAACTTTACCTCATTAAAAGAAAGTAGACGCACTTGACTCTAAAGCAAATGTTTGTAAATATCATTAAATATATTCTTAAGGGGACACTTGCATAAAATCCTTACATCGGGAACAGAGCAAAGATGCCCCTATTGCAGCTGCTGATCTACAGGTGACCGGAGCCCTGAAAAGCTGCAGGAAAAGAACACAAGAAGGAAGACACTTCACTCACTTGCTATCAAGTTTGTAACTATTGGGGTTTTCACGGAGGGGTCTCACACTGACCTGTGCTGACGGTGTTCCATGCTGGCGGCTCTGAGGACCTTGGACCCGGGCTCCTGAGCCAGCCAATCAAAATGAAGTCACGCGTGACGAGCAGGCCACAGTGCCCTTGGGTTTACTGCTATGATTTAGAGCCTGCTGCCTCTTAACACACAGTTACACACAGATGATAGAGGACAGATAGACAGATAGACAGACAGACTGACAGACAGATACATGAGAGATAGATAGATAGATAGATAGATGATAGATAATCTCCAGGTAATTCAAAGGTCTTTTCTTTTAGGTTGGTGAGGGATCGCTTGCTCAGGGCACGTCCTTGCTGTCCACCTCAGGTTCCTTTTAGCGTCTGGTTGAGATGAAGGGGAAATGGTCCTCTGATATTAAATCAATATCCGAGCAGGATGGAGGACGGGTTTCTGTCAGCTCTCCACTGTGCCAATGTCGGCTCAGCGATGATGCTTAAAATGATGCTGCCACTCTGCCAACAATAGACTGAAAAGTGCAATTTTGGCAAAATAAATAAAAAGATGGTTTAAAAAATGATTTTCTTTTAGAGTGACCTCATAGGACACAACCATTGAGAAACAAGGACAAATTTCTTGCAAGGCTTGGAGAATTTGGGGACACTGTTGAAAAGAAAGTCCCTACTGTGTATTTAGATAGTGTGAAGGAAGGTAACAGATGGAGGGCGACAGAAACTCTGTGTGCCTACTAAGTGCAGGCACTGCCAACACCTGACCCCGGGGCAACCCTGCCCACACCTTAGTCCAGTGGGTCCAGTCCTGGCTGCGTTTGCAACACATTGGGCTCTCTGGGCCCAGGACCGGTTCTGAAAACCCCCAAGGGATTTTACTATGCATGCAAGGGTTGTCTCTTGGGACAGCATTAAGTCCCCCGTCCCCCAGGTTAAGCTTCCGGCTCTGCGTCCCCCCTCTCCCAGCTCTGACTCAGGCTTCCTTCAAGAACCTAAGGCACTTCCCACATGCACTGCAGGCCAGTGTCCCAGGTCAGCCCCTCCCTGCCCCCCAGGGCCAGCCTCCCCAGCCCCACCACCCTCCCCAAGTGACTGCAGCAAATCTCAAGGGCACACGGGTCCCCACCATCTCTTCCTAAACAGATCCCGGGCATTCAACCAGGAGAGGAGGGCAAAATGCAACTAACGTCACAGCACTGCCTCTTTTCTGTGATGGACCACCTCCCAGAACCGGGGCATCAATGGCTTTCTGGTCTCCTCGCAGAGTTGTGACAAGTGTGCGGTAGGGGTCAGTGCAAACCACTGTCATGTGCAGAGCTGCTGACTGGCCACTCCCAGAGATGCCCAGTTTCTGGCGCACTTCGCGCGCTTTCTCTTTTCTCATCCTCTGACAGTCACTGCTGGCTCTGCCCCAGGTCACTGTGCTCTCTAATGGCCCAGAACAAAAGCTCATGCTTCGTCCTCACCCAGCTCGAGTGCCCCTCAGCCCTAGACCATGCCATACCTCTCTGTCCTTGCCATGGAGAGCCTCGTTTTCCAGTTGATCAATGGCTCCTTCTGTCAATCATCCCTGGAAACCTGGCTTCTGGGTTCCCATCCTGGGGCATGGTTTGTCTTTTATCTGCTCCCCCGGACTGGCTGGAGTGATGAGGATCTGGGGTGATTACCCACCAACCCTCAGTCCCCTCAGGCTGCTGTCAGGGACTGAGTGGCAGTGACAGCCAGCGTGCCCTCAGGAGGGAGCCCAGGGCCTGCAGCAGCACCCACACCCGCTGACTAACTCCCCGGGGGGGTGGGGGCTCACTGTGAGGCAGAGCCCAAGGTGCCACCGTGTCACTTACCCATTGATTATGAGCTCCTTGAGGGCAGGGCCACGTTTTATTAATACCTGTATCTCAATGTCAATATTTTGCCATTCAGTAAGTGTGGCTATGAATAAATAAATGAAGGCTTAGCACACGTGATTCTAAGGGTGCCTAGGGAAAGACTCAGAGAACTATAAGTGTTTAGAAGAGAGAACAAATGAGTGTGTACTTCAGCACTTTATGAGGCTAAGAAAAGACGTTTTACCCCCCAAAAATAACCGAAGCGGTGTGGGATATCCATTTATTGGACATAAAACAATTATCTAGAAAGTTATTTCTTCAAATTGGAAAAGCCCTCAGTCTACATAAACACTGCTTCCATGGAGATGGTGGTGGCCTCTCATCTCAGGTCATCCCTGCAGTGACCTGGGGTCACCCTGTGCTCACAAGATAACCAAAGAGCACAAGTGTCCTCACTGCTGGCATCAGAGCATGAAAAATCCCAGCTCTCCTTCATGGCATTCTGTCCATGGGCCACCAGGTAACTTACTCGATTCTTTTAACTAGTTACAGAGCAAGGAGTTCCATGGATTTGCGTACGGTGAAAAACACATGCCTTCCTGCAAATCAGATAATTTGTCTCCTCCAAACTAAAGGAAGATCCTGACATTTCTGGGGTCCTGAGTTGAGTAAGCAGCCTGTGTGCGCTCTGCTGTGGTCTTCAGGACGTCACAGAATTCAGCCCTGCCCTGAAGGCTTCCACCTCCACACTGGTAGCTCCTTCCCTGCGCTCTGTCTCTCTCTTTTCTCTCTTCTCTCCCTCTCTCTCTCTCTCTCTCTCTCTCTCTCTCTCTCTCTCTCTCTTCTCTCCTCTCTCTCTCTCTTCTCTCTTCTCTTTCTCTCTCTTCTCTCTGTCTGTCTCTCTGTCTGTCTCTCTCTCTCTTGCTCTCTCTCTCTCTCTCTCTCTCTCTCTCTCTCTCTCACCTCCGCCCGTCCCTCACAGGCATGGAGTTTTAGCTCTTAGGAGTTACCGTCATTGCCTTTTTGAACAACCTAAAGCATTCGGATTTCATCATAAATTGGCATTTGTAACCGACCAAATGCAGACCATCTTGTGTTACCTGAGTGACCTCAACGACAGATGCAGACGGATCACACAGGTCTTGCCAAAGCCCAGCCATACTTTTCCGCTTTACAGAATGCGTTCTGAGTGGAGCCTTCTTTCTTCCGAGAGGTGGAGAAAACAGTGTCTTGGGGAGATGAGGGCCTTAGCCTTCACTTTGACGCACCCTCTATTTGACTGACCTCGGCAGTGGAAATTAATCCTGTCTTTAAAGACCTTGGGGAAAGTGACTCCACACCCTTCCCCAGCCATCAATTCTTACTGGAACGTCTCTTCTGTGCGACCTGAATACCTCAAGCCTATCTTGAAGAACTTTCTTTGCCAGAAAATTTCTCCTCACCTGTAGCCTAAATCCCACGTGGGCATTTTCTCTCACTGTTTTTTTAAATTGAGGTGGTAACCATCCAGTCCAGAGGCCGGGAGTCCATGTCTGTTGTTGGGCTTGTCACTGTCGGTTCATCTTTGCTGGAAGGCACGGGCTACAGACAGGGCTGACAGTGTGTACAACAGTCCTGCTCCAAAGTGGACTCCGCTCTTAGGCCTCCAGATGAAGGTAGAAAAGCCAGACCTTCCCGCAGGCCCCCTGCCCTTCCAGGAGCTGAAGCAGATGGGAGGACAAGGGAGAGCAGAGGCTGCCCATCACACCTTTACTAAGGTGTAGACCCAGGAGCTGAATGGGCAGTTAATGATTCTGAGTTCCCACCCAGGGTCAGCTTGGCCCTTTAGAGGAGTCTGGCATGGTCAGAGCCCTGGGAGGACTGCTCCAGGTCTTAGAGTTTGCCCCAAGTCTCCTTCTCCTCTGATGACTCCAAAAGCTACCCTGGAGTCTGGAACTGGCCTCCTTCACAGGAGGGTGTGGGGTTCTCCCCGTGCACCAAGCCTTTGATCTGGCCGCTTGGCCCTCTGTCTCCTGAGCAGCATGGTATGAAAAGAGCCAGGGATTTGTGGCCATTTGGTCCACACCCATCTTGTAGTCATCCAGCCCTGACTGAGTTACTGGACCTTCCAGAACTTCAGTATCCTCAACATGAAGCTCCATGTCACAGGTTGTGACAACTTAGTGACTTCTACTGTTAGGGAAAGATTCCTTTCCCTGCCGGTCACCACCAGTGAACACCATTGGTTTGGGTCAACACTGGGGTTGTCTTTCTGTGTGCGTCGCCATCACCAAACATGGGTTTTCCTAAACCTTCAGGGTTTATGATCAATGGGCTAGCTGCCTTATAAAATCACCAAGATAATTGAATTAAATAAAAACAATAAAGTGAACATAACCTTCTGACATGTCCATATTTTAACAGAGTCATTTTAACTAATGTATGCACAATAACCATTCTGTATTGTTTATTGCTGAAAAGTAAAGGATAAAAATTCAGCTGGGCCCAGTGATACTCACCTATAATCCCAGCTACTCAGGAGGTAGAGACAGGAGGGTGGAGGTCCGAGGTGGCCCCAGGCAAAAACACAAAAGTAAAAAGGGCTGGGAGTGTGGTTCAAGTAGTAAAGCACTTGCCCAGCAAGCTCGAGGCTCTGAGTTCAAGCCCCAACACCATCAAAAAGATAAAAAACCTCTTTTTTGTGAGAATGCATAAGTAGTCACAGCTAGGCACAAAATCCTGAATGCTTTGCATATATTAGCTT
Organism: Castor canadensis; assembly: GCF_047511655.1. Lineage (NCBI taxonomy): Eukaryota > Metazoa > Chordata > Mammalia > Rodentia > Castoridae > Castor > Castor canadensis. The sequence goes on along the minus strand of NC_133395.1, from coordinate 1,235,967 downwards.
ACAGATCCTCACAACAATCATACAAGTGCTATCATTGTCTCTGCTTGCTTTCATTTATTATTTTTCAGTACTAGGGATTGAACTTAGGGCCTCATGCTCGCCAGGCAAGTGCTTTACCACTTCAGCCACACCTCCACTCCTGTCCCCATTTTATTTTACTTTTATTTATTTTTTGGTGGCACTGGGGTTTGAACTCAGGGCCTCACACTTGCTAGGCAGGTGCTGTACTACTTGAGCCACTCTGCCAGCCCGTCTCCATCTTAAAGATAACAACTGGGGCTCAGAGAAGTTAGAGTGCCCCAGATCAGGCCGCCGGGATGAGCCAAGGCTGGGCAGGTGGCCCCGCTCCATGGAGGTAATCAACACCCCTACTTAGAATCTTGAGTAAGACCCACTCCTAAGAAGGTTCTATACAGAAATGAGAGAGACAGAGTGGAGGGGGGAGGAAACGAGACAGAGAGAGGGCGGGGAGAGAGTCACAGAGAGACAGAGATAGAGAAGAGAAAGAGGGAAGAGAGAGAGGGGGAGGGAGAAGACAGAGAAAAGAGAGAGGGAGGGAAGCAGGGTGAGAGACAGAATGTGGGGAGACAGAGAGACAGAGGTGAAAGAGAGAGACAGAGATAGAGAAGAGAAAGAGAGGGAGGAGAGAGACAGAGAGAGGAGAGACAGGGAGAAAGAAGACAGAGCGAGAAAGAAGAGAGAGAGGAAGGGAAACAGAGAGAGAGAGAGAGAGTCTACTACACCTACACAATGTGCTCCTTGCCCCACTTCTTGTTAAGCTGAGAGCCCGCTGCACCCCTGGCTCATTTTTGCTGCACCTTAGAAGCAGGGCCTCCGCAGCCTGTCTCTACCCAGGACAAGCCTTGTATCAAGCCCTCTACAGGGAGCACCCAAGAGACGCTGTCCAGCCTCTGTGGAGTAAGGGGGTCTTTCCTTCTCCAGCTTGATGTGTCTTGAGTTCAGGTGAGGGTTCCCCATTTCCAATGTACATGGGAACACCTTTGACCAGTGTGGAGTCAAAACTTTTTGTGGTGAAAGACATTTTCCTAGAGTTGTCATTTATTAAACAACTTTCATTTGACACCATGAAGACAACTGTCATGTGCAAAGTGTCGAGAGATGGAAGTGAAAACTTAACACCCAGTGAGATGGATGCCACAAAGACCAAGTGCCACAAAGTACTCCACACAAAAGATGGCTCCCAGGAATTTGAATGGAGCCCTGTGTGCTGTTTTTAAAAAGTGCATCTTGGTTGCATGGCACACTCACTTTACGAGTAGTCGTTTTGTGTGGATGGTTTTTGCTTGGACCGGCATCCTTGAAGCAGTTGCTTTTATTTTTCAACATTGTGCTCTAACAGTGCATGGTTAAATTGATTAGCTCGTCTAAAGAATGAATCCGTGGTTAAAATGAACTCGTTGAAACAAAAGGAAAATGCTCATGACAACTGAAATGACGACACCTCGTGCTCACAAACAAGCAGATTGTCAGTGTTTTAGGTAAACCCACACAGCTTGTCACCATGAGGACTGCTGTCCATCAGGATTGCCGATTGCAGTTTGACTTATTTGACTAGTTGTAAAAGGCATCCACACAAGTTTTTTACTGGCTTTTATTTAATTACGGCATCATTGCATCTTGATTATTTTAAAAGGAATCCCTTTTTTTTGGCCTGCAAAAAGTAACATAAAGTAGCTTGAAATATTGATTCCAATCTATCATTTGGGGTTAATAAATTTCATTCTTTTCTGCTGAATTGTATTAAATAATACTTCTTTTGTTTTAAAAGCTCTGCCTGCCTCCACTGGGGTGGCCGGGGTAACTTTGGCTCTCTAGGGCTCGGTCTACCCAGAGTTACACTGAGACAATACACATCTCCTTACGGGATCTGGTGAGCACTTCATTTACGCTGTGCAGGACGGTAGGTATCCCTGAGACGTGGCATGAAGTGAGCTCTCTGCATGGGCACCCGTGTGCATTCTTTTCCTGCATTCATCCATGTTGAGCTTATGACTTCTGGCCTGCTCTCCACTGTACCCACGCAGTATTCAGTGCCAGGGGCCCACTCCCACAGGTTCCTAAGGACACCTTCTCTCTTGTCCATTCCAAGGGAAAAGTCAAATCTTCCCCCCATTCGTCTTTTCACAAAGATCCCTGTGTTCTTGAGAGCACTAATTGCTATCTGGACTTTTCCTGGCTCTCAAGGTCGGCTATCAAAAGAATGTATAGATTTCCGGGTGCAGAAACTGGTCGGAGGCTATTCTCTGTCTGTTTCCAGCGTCCTTCCTGATGATACTCAGCAATATTTGTGGCATTTCGTTGACCACAGCAGTCCACAGGGTTCGATTTCTCTGCCTGAGCTGGAATGCATCACTCAAATGCTTCTTTTGACCTCCCCCCAGCCCATCTGGAATGAGTCCCATCTCTCCCCGACCTGCCTTCCTGCAGCCGTGTCTTGGCCCTTCCTCTCCCCAGTCCAGAGCTCGTAGGTCTGCCTTTGATCCCTCTTTGCTCAATTACTGTCATCCAATTTATCCATCCTTCCTTTGAGTCCCTTCCAAGTCCCCTTTCCTGTCCCCTTCTGTTGGCACACCCAACTCCTTCACCCGTTCATTCAGAGTGTCATTTATTTATGCCCACAGCACGCCAGCATTCCGCCAGAGCTAGGGTCCAAACAGAACTGAGCCACAGTCCTGCCCTCCAGGGCTCACAAGTTGGGCTCAGTGACACACAGCTGCTGGCTAACAGGACAGCTGTTTTATACTGTGGAAACTAAGGTCGAGCACCAGTTCCGATCACAGGGCTCTACACTGCCTCCTCATCTCCGACTGTAGAGACCCTACTTGGGAGCAAGCCACCTCCTGCCCCTTCCCCAATGTCACCAGATGGTTTCAGCAGATGTCACCACCCTGGGTGGACACATGGACAGGACATAGTCCTGAGGGGGAGGGTGCCTTATGCACTCCACGCTGGCCTGGCTCCCTGGTAAAGGACACAAGCACCACTCCTAAAGCCTATGACACACTGGGTTCTGCAGAGTCAGAACAGTGGGTGGCCCTGTCACCAGGAGGGGGGATTCAGAAGGCAAGTTAGTCACGTGAGCGATGATGGATGCTGAAGGAGGAAGGTAGGCAGGGCAGCAGTCAGGCTGACGTGGGACCAGGTCACCACAGACAGAGCACAAGGCTGTGTTCCTCAGGGTGTGTAGTCGCAGGGAGGGAACAGGGCTCTGTCAGGACTGGGGGCAGGCAGCTGGGCTCTCATGGGCCAGTCATACCCTTGTGTGGAGGAGCACAGACGGAGCCATCGTGGTGCCTCTGTCCTCCTCGGATACCACCTCTCAGGAGGGCCCTCGCTCCACTCAGCCAGTCCTGAAACCACGGTCACCTTCCCAGCCCTGTCCTCTACCTCCTGGGACTGGTCAGGGCCTTGGCGTCAGGATGGTGGAGGTGGAGGATGCCAGGCCTCCTCTGGGCTTGGGATCAGCCCCCACCCCTCTACTGCCTATTTCTGCCCACCAGATACTACTCACCTCTTTTATAAAGATTAAGAACCCACCTTCCTGACTTAGGGTGGGAAAAAGACATTTTGGGGTATATACGACCAGGGACAGCCAGTACATCACCCCAGAAGAACACCTTCCTAAAGAAGGGTCCAGTCCCAAACCAGATGTCCCCTGAGCAGAACTGAGCCAAAGGCAGCAGACATAGCTGAGCATCTTCAGCAGGGAGGAATTCTGGGAGGCTCCCCTTCCCTGGGAGGGCTGGGCAGTGCGGGATTTGCTCTGAGTGGTAAGGGCTGAGCCAGATGAACCGTCTGTCCGAGGACGGATCAGTGGTGTACCGCACAGCACCAGACAGGCTGGGGCTCAATGAACCCTCCCTTTGTCGGCTTTCTGAACCTTCTTCAATCTATAATTCTGATACTGGGCTAATAAGGCTCACTCCTGAGTGGGTGGGTGGGATGCTCGTGTCTGAGAATGGGCTTGGAGAATCAACAAGCAGGTGGGTAGGGAATCTGTGGGGGTGGCAGTGGGAAGCACTGAGAACTTAGTACACTGAGAACTTTTAAAAATGGAGGAGTCTGGGTGTCAGGGAATGACAGGTGTCTTAAAGAAGCAGAAGAAGAAATAAAAAATACAAGTCAGGAAGGAAATTATTTTTAGCTCTCCCAAAATAAAAATAGCTTTGGACAGAAGAGCTTTGCCAAAAATAGCCAGGGTATTGGTGAGGGAGATTGCCCACATCTCACTTGGTTGGAGACATAGCAATGGTGGTGCCACTGGCCCTCAAGGGTCCATGTCTCTGAGGAGCCCCCCAGCATATGGGCAGCTGGCCATGGGGCATGACCGAGGGTTAGGGCTTCCAGAATGGTGCTCTCATGGACAGTTTTGGTTTTGTTGTTGTTTGGGGAGGTACTGGACTTTGAATTCAGGGCTTCACACTTCCAAGGTAGGCGTTCTACCACTTGAGCCACTCCACCCGTCCTCATGGATGGTTGAACATGAGAGAATAATCTGGTAATCAGCCACTCACCAGTTCTTTTTTATGTTGGGTATTTTCAAGATAGGGTTTCGTGAACTGTGTGTATGGGATGGGCCTCAAACCGTGATCCTCCTGATTTCAGCCTTCCAAGTAGCTAGGATTATAGGCACCTGGCTCTGTATTCTGCTTTTATCATCATTCTATCATAAAATCATTTCCATCCTCAAATATGAAGAAAAGTGTTGGGAAAAGGCAGGGCTTCCCCAGAAAGGATGGCGGCACAGCCGTGGAACACAGCGCACTAAGCACAGCACTTGGTTGTTTGCACTTTGCCATGGGCCTTCAGAAGCATGAGAGACAACCCTGAGAGTAGAAGGAAGCACAAAAGAACTGGGTCCAGACCCAGCCATGGCTGTCCCTTCCTGTGCAGCACTGAGCTCATCATTTGTATTTCCAAATGTCCTGTGTGAGATGAAAATACTAACACCCACCCTGCCCTTTCTGGGAATTGTGTTGAAAGTCAGCTGAAGTCCTTGGCCTAAGTGTCCTCTGTTCTCTGAGCACACACAGCACAATGAGCAGGACTCAATGCCCTGTGTGCCAAGAGGGTGAGCAGAAGAGGGGAAGCTCAAACAGGATGCCAGGACCCTGGCTAGAACACGGCCCAGCCGATGAGCCTCACTGTGTGTTTTGAAGATGTTTGTTTATAGGGAGTGGGGGGGAGCTGGCAAAGTCACTCTGGAAGTCGGTGTTTTGTCTAGAAATGTACGTCCAGAGGAAGGGTGCATGAGCGTGGCACTGTAGCCAATGCCTTTGCTTCCATGGGACGTGGGGAGCAATTCTGAGTCTGCTGCATGCACACTCTGGGGTTGAACACGAAAGTGTGCGGTGCACAGTGGAGCCTGGTTCCCACTGTGGAGTGTGCAGGGATGAGAAAGGAAATGCTAGAATGAGCCAGGTGGCACCGGATTAGTGTCAAAGACATCAGCCTGATCTCATGTGTTTGTTAGTCAGGTTTTCCCCACTGTGACAAATATCAGAGGGAACCAATTAAAAAGAAGAAAGGTTTATTTTGGAGCACAGTTTCAACTGTTTCAGTCCACGATCAGCTGGCCCCACTGCTGTGGGCTTTTGGAGATGCTAACCTGATGGTAGCAAGTGTGTGTGTCAGGGAAAACTCGCTCACCTCATGGTGGCTAGGAAGGAGAGAGAGAGAGAGAGAGAGAGAGAGAGAGAGAGAGACTGCCTACTCTACAGTCTTCCTTCTTCTTACTCTTTTATTCCATCTGGATCCCTAGCCTAAAGGATGATGGGTGCTGCCCACATTCAGGGTGGGTCATCCCCCCCCTTAGTTAATCCTCTCTGCAAACACCTCACATACACACCCACAAGTGTCTTCTCAATCCAGTCGGTCAAACTGACAAACAAGATGAACTATCACAAGTCGTCACTTGTCAACTGGACACTGAAATACATTTCCTTAAGTCATATTTAACCTCCAAATGAAGACAATGAGGTCCTAACTCTGCCTAACATGATGTAACTACCTTGTACAATTACAGACACACCAACCCCATCCCTGAAATTTTGGCAGTTTTAGCGTTACTCAAAAGTCCATGTCCAAAGTCTCTACTAAGAATCAAGTTGTGATCCCTTGTACAAAAAATAAATAGATAAAAACAATCTACACACTCCCAAAATACAAAGTCAAATAAACATCACCATTCCAAAGGGGAGAACAGGGGCATAGAAAAGAAAGATTGAACCAAACCAAGACCAAACCCAGCAGGACAAACACTGTATCATGTGGTTCCACGTTGGACACCCAGGGCTCACGTCATCGTGACGTGAGCTCCGAGGGCTTGGGCAGCACCACCCTAGGCCTTGCCGTTTGCAGCACATGGCCCCTCTCATGAGCTGACTCTGCTCGCTGCTTACAGCTTCCCTCGGTAGACGTTCTGCATTCCTGGTATTGCTGACTTCCTGGGGTCTCCATTGCATCTTTAGCTTCAGCCTCAGTTTTACATAAGACACTCTCAGGTGCTCCCTTCAGGATCCCGACCCTGCCACACCTTGCCTGGCCTCCCAGACTGTCCTTTGAAATCTGGGTGGAAGCCTCCATGACCCCCCACAACCCTTGCATTCCACATGCCTGCAAATCCAGCATCATGTGGATGACACAACCGTCTGCTGACCCACTTGGTGCATGGCTGCAGCAGCCAGTGTGTGCCTGGGCAGCTGGGCACAGTGAAATAAACACTGGGGGAAAACCTGCTAAACAGCCCATGAGAGCAGAGCAGCCGTGATGCTCTCTACCCAAGGAATCTTTCAATTGAGTTTACACCTCTGTATCCTTGAGCCTGGATGGGTGGGGCCTTGCTGATTGCTGAGATGTCCTCAAGGCATTTTTCCTATTGCCCCATGCAATCTCTTCAATTCTTTCTAATGGGGTTAATCACCTTAGCAACCACACTGTCCATGACCCCTATTTAAATAGGCTCCAGTTTGTCTTCTGCTTTGCTTTTTGCTCACAATTCTCACTGTAAATCTGGCTAAATGCAGCTAGCAATATCCATGCCACAGCCTGAATGCTGGGCTGGTCTGTATCTCCTCCAGCCGATTAATTAGTCCATCACCTTGAAATCTAATCTCACACAAAGTCTCAGGGCACGGACAAAATGTAGACAAGTTCTTTGCCAGAATGTACACAAATAGCACCTGGTCCAACTCCCAATAGAGCCCTCATTCCCATCTGGAGCCTCATGAGCACCGTCTTCACTGTCTGTGATCCTATCAGCATTCTGGTCTCTGAGCTTCCCATTAACCTCTAGGTACAGCATTCTAGGCTTTCTCTAACGTGCTTCTCCAAGCTTTCCCAATTTTTTTCCCCACAAACCAGTTCCAAAGGCTTCTGAAGCATGTGATCAAGTAGTCACAGCAACAATCCCACTTCTCTGGTACCAGTTTTCTGTATTAGTCAGCTTCTCATCACTGTGACAGAATGCCTGACACAAACAACTTAAATTAGGGAAGATTTACTTTGGCTCTTGACTTCAGAGGGTTCAGTCCATGGTTGGCTGTCTCCATTGCTATGAGCCTGTGATGAGGCAAAGCATCATGGTGGCAGGCAGATCAGGTGTGGTGGAGCAAAGCTGTTCACCTTGTGGTGTCCAGGACACAGACAGGGAGAAGCAATACCTGCACTAGCAGGTCTCCTCTTCTTCCATCTTGGCCTCCAGCCAATTAGATGGTGCTACCAACATTCAGGGGAGATCTTCCTCCCTTTATTAATAATGCTTTCTGGAAATAACCCCACAGTCACACCCAGATATGTGCTCTACTAATCTCCTAGGAAGTTCTCAATCCAATCAATGACCATGTGCCTTTGTGTGTATACCCATGGGTGAATTTGGAAACAATCACAGGTGGTGTGTGTGTACAGGAGTCAGTAAGCACACACATATTTACTTGCTCCATTGGCTGAGGCCTCGAGCAGGGAAACCCCTGTAGCACAAGGATACCCCAAACCCAGGTTGCAGTTTCTGACACTACACCTGATGAGAGGAGGCAGGGCTCCTGGAAGAGACAGTTCGTCTCCCACGCCAGGGCTTGGAAACACAGCATGAGCGTCCTGCAGCACCAAAAACTAAGGAATTGATCTGTAAAGAGTGGGGCAGATCCAAGAGAAATTGCAGGAGCCCATGGGAGCCCCCGGGATTAGAGCCAGAGCCTGCGAGCAACACAGAAACTGGCCTTCACTCAAAACAAAGTTAACACGCACTGATCTACATGATACAAATAGCTGACAAGTAAGTAAATAATGGAGTAACAGCTGTTCCTCACAGATCACCGGACAATGTGTGAGGTACTGCTCCACCCGGGTCGGGCAGATCAACCCCAGACCTTGAATGCGAACTAGACCTTGGATCACTTCCAAAGAACATAGCATGGAGAAAGACAGACAGAAGCTCTCTAGCCGAGGAAGCTGGCAGGCACCACCTTAGCCAGGTGAAGAAAGTTGAATTCTAGAAAATCAGGTGCCCCTGACATGATGTGATGGGGGGGTACATTTCCTTCTGAAATCCATTAGAACCCCATCTAATCATGGAAAATACAACGGATGACCCCCAGGAGAAGACATTCCTCAGAACATACGCGGAACACACCTCGAAATTCCCAAGGTCGTGAAAGGCCAGAGGACACTGTAGTCATGACAACTAAATGCAGTGTTATTCTTCGGCTGGGATTCTAGAACAGAAAAAGAACCTTTGTGGGAAAACTGGTGAACTCCATGTGAAGTTGGGCTTCAGAGCACACTTGTGCATGGAAACCCCTGATTTCGTCCTCTGCTTCCAGAGCTAACCTTTCCCTTTGGGTTTCTGTTGCACACGGCCCCACCCAGCGAGCCCAAGGGCCTGGCCTGGGGAGAAGGGCTTTTAGAACATGTGTCAATTCCACAGGCAGCAGTATTTGATGCTATTGGGGTGGACATGACCCCTCAGTGGTTAAGATGGGGTGCAGTGTCAATGCTAATGTTGAGTGCCACCAGGAAGTAATCAGCAATGACTCCGGCCATTGTCCAACAGTTGCCAGCCAACAAGAGGATTTGGGTAGGCCTGGAGGCATGGCATAAGTGGTAGACTGCCTGCCTGAGAAGTGAAAAGCCCTAAGTTCAAACCCCAGGACTGCCAAAAAAGAAAACCTGTCCTGAGTGGCTCGCACCTGGCTGGCAAGCTGCACATACCCTTTCTCCCCACATTCCTTCTGGGGACATACGTGTTCTTCCTCGTTCACATGGAGTCAGCCCATGCTCAGCTGAAGGCCCATGGAGTTAGGGTTCTGGAGTTACAAAAGGCTGAATGCCTGCTGTAGAGCCTCGAGTCACAGCCAGGGCCTCAGACAGACACTCCACCCCTGTGCAGTGCACAAAACACCTCAGTCTCACAACAGGGACGTTCTGTGGAGTAAACAGGGCTCAGTGTCACCCCACAGGAAGAAGCAAGGCAGGTGGGAGCTGCCGCAGCAGTGAGTAGGGCACGTTGAAACTCCACCATGCTGTGGACTCACAGAACGCTGGGTAACGCAATTCAACACAAGGCTCTGGCGAGATGAACTTGAGGAAACAGACAGTAAAGCAGCAAACAGGTGTAATTACAAACATGAAAACTGGTAAGAAGGAAGTGCCCCAAAGAGGAAGGGCAGGGCCCCTGTGGGGCTGGGTGGTCAACTTGCTGAGACCTGCAAAGAGAACAGAAGCCAGCAGGTGAATGGTGACCTCTGCCACCTGCCTCACAGCCCCTCGTTCTCCTTCAAGTTCTCCTCCTGGATCTGCTGTCATGTCTCAGCCCCAGTTGCCTGTACCTCTCCTCTGTCCTGTGGGCCTCCTGACTCAGAGCCACGGGGTGGCAGCCCAGACACGTGAGGGCACCAATGCTCTCTGCAGCAACCGTTGACAACGGGGATGGGAGCTGGAGGCCCAGAGCGCTCCTCCAGCCCATCCTACAGTGGAGGACTCGGTAGCCCACTCTACAGGGCTCCTCAGAGCTGCCAGCTAATCTGACTGCTTCCTTGCCTGCTTCGTTCCCCCACTTTCCTCTCCTCCACCAAAGAAACTGCCTTCCGGTTGAGCCGTGACCACCAGTTCTACTCTCTGGGAACCCCAGGGTGAGAGACAGTGCTGGAATGGCCCTAAAAACTATGTCCTTGGGATAGGCTTGAGTGACTGAGTGGACTCAGACTGCTGTGACAAAATGGCACACCTGGCTTGGTTTATTTCTCAGTGTTCTGGAGGAAAACCTTCACGCCGAGGGTCCTCTTGCTAGCTTCATCCTCACATGGAAATGAGGGAAAGTGGAAAGAGAAAGAGAGAGAGAGACTGAGCTCTGGCTTCCTCTTCTTTGGGGACGCTAATCCCATCAGGTGGACCTACTGTCATTATACATCTCAACCTAATTACATCCCAAAGGCCTCACCATCCCACGGGGACGAGGGCACCAGCGTGAACTTGGAGGGAAGCAAGCATCCAGTCCATAACAGGGGTGATGTGCACCGATATCAACTGTAGCACAAACCTCAGCTCCCCCCAAGGTGTGGCGGGAAGGATGCATTAGCGTCTGCGGCCACGATGGTGGTGGACAGAGGGGAAGACAGCATTAAGGAGAGTGTGCGGTCAGCTGGCTTTTAGAAGCCCTAAAAAAGGAAACAAAGGGCTGAGGCTAGCCAACCTCCACTCAAGGCCACTGTGAAGGTCAGGAGGTTCCAGAACTGTTTACAGAGGCTTTGTCTCCTGCAGCTGCAGTTCAGACTGCACAGGACACCGGCACCAGGATGGACAGCAGAGACCAGACCCACAAGGAGAACAGCTCCAGCCTTGATGGGCCGCCCACCCAGGGACCAGCCCTGAGACCTGGGAAAGGACCCAACTATTCATGCACTGAGACTCCTTAGGGTCAGATGTCCCCCAGTCCCCAGACTGGGCAGAGAAGCACCCTCCTCTGCTAGAGGCCTCCAGAGTGGACAGAGGCCCCAAAGTGCGTGTCGTGTTAACACACTCCAGAGAAGAACGCCACTGCTGTCTTTGAACATCTGTGCCCCTCAAACTCAAATGCTAAAATTCTGCCTCCAAGGGGATGGAATCAGGAGGGAGCCTCTAGGAGGTGACTTTCTATAGGATGAGTGCTGTTGTAAAAAGGACCCTAGAGAACTTTGTCTCCCTGTTTCCACCATGGGAGGACGCACGAAGTTGGCGTCACCAGACGCCAATGTGCCAGCACGCTCACCTCAGGCTTCCCGCCTTCAGCACTGAAAGCAACAAATTTCTCCTGTCGATAAACCACCCAGTCTAAGGTATTTCTTATGGGGCCCAACTGGACAGACACCAGGAACACAGAATGGCAGCTGGGGATGTCACCGGGCCCTCTCCGTCACTGGTGCCCAGTAGCATGTGAGCAGCTGCAGTGGTAGCAGGAAGGAGGTCACATGTGGGCCCAGCAGCCACGGTTCCCTCTCCCTGAGCCACGCCAGGTTCTGCTCCAGGTGAAGGACGCCTGCCAGTAGCAGAAACCAACACCTATCCCTGATGTGCCCGTCTGAAAGAGTCATCCATCCATCAGCGTGCAAGGACCAGCCTCTCTGACCAGAGCTGATGCCCCCAACGTGAGGGCTCTGCCAGTCATGGCCTCGGGGTGCACATGCCGTCCTGCAGGCTGGCCCCTCGGCTTGGGAACCTCCACAGGCACCACACTGGCCGTGTCACCCAGAAGCGGTTGGCGGTGCTCTGGGGAGAAAAGTGTCCTGAGGCCCTTGCACTGTGTGGGAGGGGTACGGTGTCACTTGTGCAGGCGTCCTGTGAACCTCGGGAGAAACACGAGAGAGTGAAAGAAACTAAGAAAGCATGTAGAGAAATTTTCTTAATCAAACCAGCATCAATAAAAGAGAGTGTGAAAAGCAGGAAGCAGAGGGAATGAGGGGTTTAAACTCAGCTGAGCACACAGAGCAAAAACCAGCCAGCTAGCTACAGCCCGAAGGAAAACACCACAACAGCTGTCTGTATCTTCCTTAAAAAGATAGACCATAAAAATAAGGACCAAGGATGAAGCAGAAAAAGAGAAAAGGCACAGAATGGAAACCCGGCCCCAGGAGAGCTGGTGCAGTCCCTCGCCCGTCACGTGCTCAGAGCTCAGCCAAGACACTCTGCTGGAAGAAAGGGGTCACGCGATGACCCTGTTAAGATCTGAAACAATGGTGCATTCTGCCTCCTACCGACATGAGAGCAGCAGGAGAGGATTCTTCAACAGCTCATGTAAGAACGTTTGAGCCGGGCACTGTGGCTCACATCTATAGTCCCAGCTACTCAGGAGGCAGAGATCAGGAGGATCTCAGCCCCAGGCAAATAGTTCACAAGACCCTATCTCAAAAAAACCCATCACCAAAAAGGGCTGGTAGAGTGGCTCTAGGTGTAAACCTTGAGTTCAAACTCCACCACTACAAAAAAAAAAAAAAAAGAAAGTGTGACAACTGAGTTGTCACCCATAATTTAAATTTTTCTCATAAAGTCCAAACACAAATATGGCTTCTCCAGAAATTCTTCCAAAAATTTAAGGAATCACAACAATATCTCCTATGCTCACGGAGAGCAAGGAGGAAGAGAGAAACATTCACCAGTCCACTTTTGAAGTCAGGATTTGTGTCACCCTCTTAGAGACACTGACAAAAACAAACAACAAACAACCAAACTGTCTTGTAAACATAGGTGTTAAAGTAATGAAACCACGTGTAGCAATTCTTGAAAAAGTGACAGAACATAACCATGGGCTTTCAGATTAGTCTCAGAATTGCAAAGTTGGTTCAGCGTTAGAATTCAACGTAACCCACAACAGTAAGAGAATAAAGGAGTCAAGTCATCTCAAAAGATGGAAAACATCTTTTGAAAAAATTCAACATCTCATGATAAAAATTCTTGGTAATTAAAAATACAAAGAAGCTGGGGATTACACCTGTAATCCCAGCACTCAGGAGATGGAAGCAGGGGAAGATTGCAAGTTTGAGGCCAGCCCAGCCTACGTGGTGAGACCTTACCTCAAAAAAAAAAAAAAAAGGAACATTTTTTAATCCAAAAAATACAGTTTAAAGACCAACCATAGCCTTACACTTAATGATAAAATAGAAGAAGCCTTCATTTGATCTGAGAACAGAAACAAGCTACTTACAGCTGACTTTTGACAGGAAGTCCTAGTCAGGGAAATAAGGGAGTTAATAGTGAGAAATTGAGGATTGAGATGAAGAAATAAAACTGAGATTATTCACAGAGAATTGATTTTGCATATAAAAGTCCAATCATCTACAAACTATTAGAGTTGGTAAGAGGTGACCAGAGGTCAACATTTCAAAACAGGCTTTGAAGGCCTGCGCCCAGCGCTGACCTCGTGAGCTCCACCAAGCCGGCCCTCGTACAGAAAATCACTACACCCCCAAGACAGCTTTCCAAAACATCACTGCCCAAGGAGTCTGAAGATGGACTCAAACCAGGAGTCTTCTAGAAGGAAGGTGAGGCTGAGGAAGGGAGGGGCTCCTGGGTGAAGGGTTTGCAGGGGCCTCACTAACACAGTGCCCAGCTGGGGGTGTGAGGACAGGAGCCCCCCTCACAGGCCAGCTCAGGGCAGGGTCTCTCCTGGGCTTTGAGCTGGCCATCTTGCCCTGTGTCCTCCCCGGTTCTCCTGGACTTTGCGTTGTGAACGACAGTGGGTGGGAAGATTGCCACTTCCCCCCAGGGACAACAGACACCAAAGGGACTCCGAGAAATGACCCTTCCTGTTTTGTTAGGAAGCAGAACCTTGCTATTGGTGGATTAAAGCGTTTCTGCTGTTTTTAATCACTGAGAACTTTCCTCACGAAATGTGGACTCCTTTAAGCAGCTGGAAGAGAAGCAAATGCGGGGCTGTCTGTCTGGTGAAAGGACCTGTACCAGCGAGGTCGATGTCAAGTGTAAAGTCCAAATGCACAGATTTCCAGCATAACTCTTTTGCAGAAGTCCTATACTCCAGGACTTTGACAGCAAAGAAATCATATCAGATGGAACCTCAACCCCCAAGAAATAGTGAGAAGCCCTTGAAAAACTCGGTACCGGAGTAGTCCGTTATCATCCCCCTGTCTTACTGGAACTCTCATGACACATTGAGTACCATGGTTTGCATTGGGCGCGCCTGCAGGACCTGAGGCAATCCAGCCAGAGCAGCTGGGGCGGAGGTGGCTCATGGTTCTACACAGTGTCACCACCGTCACCGCTTCTTTCTACATTTACACGAAGTGCTACAGTATTACCTCTAAGTACACCTGAAATTTTGTGTATTTAGTCCCTAAAACAACTACTAGAAAAATTCAGATCTAGATGGAAAGCTAATAGGTGATTTGAAATGAAATTCCTTATTAAATTGAAATATTCCAAAAGAAGATGGGAAGAGGGGAGAGAAACAACCAAAAAAATACTGACTCCCCAACTCCAGTCTAATACGGGTACCCTCGCTGCTGAGCCACGCCTCCAGTCCACTGTGCTCGGGAATTTTGGAGATGGGTCGTGCAAACTATTTGCCTGGGCTGGTCCTGAACCACAGTTTTCTCCATCTCAGTCTCCCAAGTAGCTGGCATTACAGGCATGAGCCACCATAGCCCAGCTTAAAGCAAATCTTGACAGAATGAAAGGGAGAAGCAGACAATTGCAAAATCGTGGCTGGAGATTTCAACAGCTGGTATCAGTGAGAGGTTGAACAACTGGACCCAAAGAATGGTAATAATCCTGCAAATAAGAAAATGTGCCAAAGACTGAGGCAAAATATTTACAAAAATATGTGTGGTACAGGACCATTATCCGAAGTATACAAAGAACCCTTAAAAGTTGACACAAGAAAATGAAAATCCTGTTGGTAGCTGGGGGCTCAGGCCTGTAATCCTAAGCTATTTGGGAGGCAGCAATCAGGAGGATTGTGGTTTGAGCCCAGCCCCGGGGCAAATACTTCACAAGACCCTATCTCAAAAATACCCAACACATAAAAGGGCTGGTGGAGTGGCTCAAGAAGAGCACCTGCCTAGCAAGCATGAGGCCCTGAGTTCAAATCCCAGTACACCCAAAAAAAGATGGCAGATCCTTAATGTACACTGCTAAGAGGAAGAGGAAAGAAGCCAGTCTGGAAAGGCTGCATTGTGTGAGATTCCAACGAGAGGGCAGCTTAGAAGAGGCACTGAGCACATTTGAAGTCCCTAGGAGCATGAAGAGAGAGTGTCTGCCGAGGTCTCTCTGGCTGTTCTGACTGATGACCTGTGTGTGCAAAGTTCTCACCTATTTCCCCAGCGAAGTACTTTCCATACTATCAAAGACCCTCAAAAAGACAGGGCTATGACCCGATTGAGAGATATATGACACCTTCTGCACCCATCTACCCAAGTCTCAGAGAAAAGCTCCTGCATCAGACATCACACGTGTTTTTACCTCCATCAACCAGCTCTCCAAAGCTCCAGACACCAGCAGTCAGCACAGATGTCACAAGTTGAGGTCTCAGTCCCAAGATGCTCCCTTCACACACCAACAACAAGTTCCCAGGTGACCCCCACTTCTGTACAACTTGGCTACAAACTGGGGGCTCCCTGACCCCTTTCTCGGGCTTGGTAATTTGCTATGATGGCTCAGAGAACTCGGGGAAACATGCACGACTGCTGGTTTGATACAAAGCGTATAGGTGAACAGCAGAGGAATAGGACAGAGGACAAGGTCTCAGTTCCACGGAGCTGAGAGGTGCATCTTCCCAGCATGTGGACAAAGCTACCTAGCCCCGAAGCGCCTCGAACCCTGTGGTGCAGGGGAGGCTGTGGAGGCTTTACCTGTGGGTCTGACTGATTAACTTCCTCTCAAGCCCCTCTCTGCTCCCCAGAGGATGGGATGGAGCTGAAAGAAGTCCCAAGCTTCTGACCATGGTTTGGACTTCTCAGTGGCCAGCCCCATTCAGGTGCCACCAACATCCACCTCATGAAAGCAAAAGATGCTCAGATCACCCGTGTAGGAGGTCTGTGTCAAGAACCAGGGACCCCATATCTACTTTTGTTATTTCACCACATCACGTCTCAAACTAACTTTGCAAGTGGAACACTCACGAGACACCTGCCTTGTCACGTGTTAGAATCAGACCTGGAGGTATCACTGAAGGAGAAAAATGCCGTGGGCGGTGGCTGAGGCAGAGTTTGCTCCACTGACAAGTCACCATTCAGCCCAGAGACTTCAAACTTTTTATTCATAAAACTTGGAAACTTACAGAAGATTTTCAAGGAAAGCACAAAGGACTGGACACCAGTGACTCACACCTACAATCCTAGCTACTTGGGAGGCTGGGATCAGGAGGATCATGGTTTGAGGTCAGCCCAGACAAATAATTTATTTTTTTCTTTTATTATTCCTATGTGCACACAAGGCTTGGGTCATTTCTCCCCCCTGCCCCCACCCCCTCCCTTACCACCCACTCCACCCCCTCCCTCTCCCCCTCACTCCCTCAATACCCAGCAGAAACTATTTTGCCCTTATTTCTAATTTTGTTGAAGAGAGAGTATAAGCAATAACAGGAAGGGACAAGGGTTTTTGCTGGTTGAGATAAGGATAGCTATACAGGGCATTGACTCACATTGATTTCCTGTGTGTGGGTGTTACCTTCTAGGTTAATTCTTTTTGATCTAACCTTTTCTCTAGTTCCTGGTCCCCTTTTCCTATTGGCCTCAGTTGCTTTAAGGTATCTGCTTTAGTTTCTCTGCGTTAAGGGCAACAAATGCTAGCTAATTTTTTAGGTGTCTTACCTATCCTCACCCCTCCCTTGTGTGCTCTCGCTTTTATCATGTGCTCAAAGTCCAATCCCCTTGTTGTGTTTGCCCTTGATCTAATGTCCACATATGAGGGAGAACATACGATTTTTGGCCAGACAAATAATTTGTGAGACCCCCATCTCCAAAATAATCAGAGCAAAATGGACTGAAGGCGTGGCTCAAGCAGCAGAGCACTGAGTTCACACCCCAGTTCCACCAGAGAGAGAACAAAGAATATCCAAATATCCTTTGTCAGGTTTACTATCGTTTGCTTCCTAAACTCTCTAATGGATGTACACTTTCCCCCAGATTGTCAGAGAGTGAGCTGCACACATGGCAGCTTGTGAATACTTCGTCTGCCCTCTAACCTTTCACCTTCGAAACGCTTCAGTGTGTTTCCGAAGACCAAGGACACGCTGCGACCTCACTGCGGCACACCCTCCGTTCCAGTAAGTGACTGCACTCCACGCTCATCCCTGACCCACGCGCCCTCCAGTGCGGGATCTATTCTAGCCTGTTTCCTTGGTTTTTAATCCTCAGCTCTTCTCTGGCTTTGGTGACATTGACAGAGTGCTGGCTCTAAGGGTCACAAAAACGCAATTATACTGCAGCTATTCCCGTGAGAAGGGAGTGGCCGGCACAAAGCTGCCGGGGCTTTGGTGTGGACATGAGCCTCCACACCTCACCGGTGTCTCTTCCCTAATGCTTTCCTGACGAATGCAGGATGTGCCATATGACAGAGCCCTCAGGACACCTGACCTGCAGTCACAGGGCCTGTCTTGTACCCTGGACCAGCTAAGCTCTCTTTTGCCTCCCTTTTCTGCCCTTGGTGGACAGAAGGGAAAGAAAGTGAACTTCTTAGGGACCCTAAGTCCCTGACGCAAGCTCAGAGGAGACAGGACTCAGCCATGTCATACCCGTCAGTCAAAGTGTCAGAGAGAAACACAGAGAAAGACGAGGAACCGACCTTGCCCTTGTCTACGCACTGTGTTTTCTGTGTCCTGCAGCCACCTGGCCTCCCGCCATCGAGGGAGACGTGGGGTGCAGGCCAACTGCTGGGCTGAGCTGAAAGAGTCCGAGAGAACTGCAGGCGATCTGTGGATGAAAACATGCAGTCTTCAGGGAATATTTAAGTTATTTCAGGCTATCTGAGCTCAGACAAATTTTAGAATTAAAAATCTCCAAATCACATGACAGAACGTGCTAATAGAACACAAGTGACTTTAGCTGAGATAATGTTCAAGAAACCAGGTCTTCAAAAGAAGTCACTGGGTGTACACCTGTGCTGGGGTCAAAGTCAATTCTGCTTTTACGTTCCTCTGACGGGAAAATCAATGCTTCCTGAATTTAGTGCTCAGATCACTGTCCTGCCCAGACAAGCTTTTTCTGTCATGCAGCAGCCTTTTCCTCTCCTGCAGCACTTGTGTGTTTCTGGTGCTCAATGGTTCTCAGTTACGTGCGCAAATTAACCGAGTTGCCAGTGCAGAATCAGAGCTGGGGCTCCCTTTTTATTTTGAGATGGTGATAGAGAAAGCCAGCTGTCTGTCCACATGCTTTCAGACACACGAGTAGAAAATCAGCTGGGGCTGGGCAACAGCTCTCCATCCTACATGGCAGGTCGAGAGCAGGCTGGGAATGAAGCCAGTGCTGGCTAATTGGGTGACTTCAGACCTCCAAACTCTTGTCTCCACTCTGGGTGTCAGCTCCCCATTTCTTGGGGATTTACAGGGGAACTTAGAGACAAACTCATACAGTGGCCTTGAAGCCGGAGGCAAAGTTCTGCTCTAACCTTTGTCCTGCAGTTTGGGGCAGAAACATCCATTGAATTCAGGTGAGCACCACTTCTGAGACCCCCTCGCTGTTCCTGGCATATTTATACCGGGCCTGGGAATTGTGAACAACTCCACCAGGTAAGTCAGCATCTGCCAGGGCTGAGAGCCACCACACCTGGGAAACATCTCATCTCTTCCCACCAGGGGTTCCTGGCCCATCTACCTCTTCAGCCGGCCCATAAACTAAACACGCGGCTTGTTTGGGGAAGGGAGGACTTTCACAGGAAAGGGAGAGTTTAAAGCCCCAAGCCGACTCACCTGGATGTCAGGCAGCCTGGCTCTGCCCTGGCAGATCAAGCAATATTTTCTTTCCGAGAACCACGGTCCCTTTACCCGGTCCCCTCGTGGTTGCTGAGTCAGCACTGCATAAAAATTCTATCAAATCAATTAATTGCTGCTCTGTGCTATGGCCATGGGTGGGCAGGGGCCTCCATCCATTCAGACACATGGTCACGGTCACTCCAGGACAAAACTGCCCAATAAGCAATGCTAAGAGCAGCTTAGCCGTCTCTCCTTGCAGCTCTCTCTCCTTATCCCACAACTCAGAAGCCAAAGCCCTCCTCCTTCCCTTGCCCACATCTTAGCTTAACTCAGCTAACTCCAGTGGAAAAATCAGACCAATTAATTTTCTTTAAGCTATAGATGGATTGATAGAACTTTGTCTTTCCACTCCATTACAACCTTATGTTGGAGGGCTTGGGTGATCTGTAGGGTGTCAGGAGACAGCACGCCACAGGCCTCTCACTTCTCTGCACATCTCACAAGCCAGGCCTGATGCCTTCTGTCTTTCCCAGACGATTCCACAGCAAAGAGTGATGAAGGGCAGATGTGTCTCCTCTGGTGCAAAGGGTCGGCATGCTCCCTGCCTGTCTTATGCGATCCTGGTACCCAAATCTCAGTTCTTCTCAATAATGCCCTCTGTGTGTCCAGGCCTCCCCCAGGCCCGTCCACACCACCGTGGGATGTGCGGGTGATGATGTTCGAGACCATGCTGCCTGTTCCGCCATGCTAAAAAAGTCCTTCCCCTCTGACCTGGGTCTCAGGCCTCCCACCAGCTCTCTGTGAGCCAGAGCTGGGCCGCCGCCAGCTTGCAAATAGACCAAGTCTTGGTCACTCCCAGTCCCACAGCACCTGCACTCACACATGGCAGTCAAAGTGATGCTCTGTGGCACAACACCTCAGCATGGTGAAACTTGGCAATTTTTTTTTTTGTGGTAATGGGGATTAAACTCAGGACATCCCATCTCTACCCCCAGTCCATTTGGGATTTCTTTGTTTTTTCTTCCCCTTTTCTCCAGTTGCTTCATTTCTAGCAATACTATTTTTTAATGTTTCATTAGCATAAATCATTAGTACAAGGGGTCTCATTATGATATTTGTATCTATGCACACAGTGTAGTTGATCAAACTCACATGTCTGTGTTCCTCTTTCTTAGCCGCCCCCTCCCCGCCCCTCTTTTTACACCATTTTTGGTATTTTCACTATTCTAGTCTCATAATACATACAATGACTTTCAACTGTATTCACCCATCACCTCCTCCCTCCCTCCTCCCCTGCTGGTTCCCCCAAATAGTTCCCTTTTACAATCATGTCTTATTTATTTATTTATTCCTAGATCCCTCATATGAGTGAAAACAAGCAATACTTGTCTTAAATGTCAGAGCTTTGCTTTGGTTTTCAATTTCTTTTTCAGGTTGGGTCTTTGCTCTAACTTTGCTTAGGCTGGCCTCGAACCTTGATCCTCCTTCTGCTGCCTCCCGAGTAGCTAGGATTACAGAGATGGGCCACACGCCCAGTCCCTGAAACTTACAACGTAATAAATGAGAAAGCTTAAACTGACTACAGCAAATGCAGTGCCCCTGAAGGAAGTTAAACACACCTGGACTCACACACACACTTGTGAGGAGTGCAAAACCATACACAAACATAGAAAAGAGAAAGCACTGAACAACCAACCTGAGATTTAGGATGCTGGTTGCTCAGGGTGGGAAGAGGGAAGAATCTAGGTGGGGTGAGGTGCAACTGTACAGATAAACGAGGTTGTGCCAAAGCCTCACCTTTCTGTTTGGGCTGGCAGGATTGTAGATGTTCAGTGTATTATCAAAAAATGACCAATGAGTAGCTGACATCGTGGCCAGTGACTGCCACCCAAGACTGCTCAGTCCAGTGTGCTCCCAGGAGATGGGCACTGGTTTAAAAGGACTGAGTTCCAGGGCAGGCAGAGCAGCCTTTGTGCAGACCCCTGTGGTAGTGTGTATTGTGTCTTATGCTTCGGTGCCCAGAGACCCCCTCCCTGCCCCCAGCCTAGGCTCTCTCGTGTGGCCATGGGCTGGTAGACCCATGCTCCACATTGGAAAAACTTCTGGGAAGGCAGTCCCAAAGAGGCTGAGAGGACCTAGACATGACCCAGAACTGGGGCCCTTTATTCAGGGTTCTCTAGGCCCGTGCATGATCTCATGAAAAACAGGCGGCCAGCAGGGGGAAGCCAAGGTGGGGTCACCAGATGCCCTGGTACAGTCCCAGGCCTCATGGTGTCGGGCTTTGCATCCTGAGCTGTGCTCATTCCATGCCCCCAGAGCAAGTTCCATCTGTGCCAACTTCCCCAGAGGAGGGATGCAAACTTAGACTTTCCTGGGCCTGGAGGCAAAGTAAATCTCCAGAATTAATTTCCCTGAAAGGCACAACTGCCCTGAGCTGAGAAGCGAGGAATTAGGTGTGTGGTTTAGAATGAGCTAATGAGACATAAAATATTAAGTATCGCAAGGGGCTTTTCAAGACTCCATGCAACCCAGGACCTTGCTGGGGGATTTGCCACTGTGTAACTCAGCTGTCACTACAGTGAAACACCTGAGGCAATTACCTTATAAACAGAAAAGGGCCAGGTGGGCGCTCAGTTCTGGAGGTTCCACTCCAGTGTCCAGTGGTTCCGTGGTTTTGGGACTAGGGTAAGGCAGAACTTCACAGCAAAGACTGTGGTGCAGCAGAACTCCACCTCATGGCCAGGGAGAGAAGAGAGGCCGAGGAAGGGGCCAGGGTCCCACCTCGCCTTCAAGGACACATCCCAATCACCTAAAGACTTTCTACCACAGCACCACCCTGGGGACCAAGCCTTGAGCACATAGACCTGTGGGGAGTCGTCATCTAAACCACAGCAGCCACTGGTAAGCCTCGTGACCCCAGAGAGGCCTGGACTGCTCTCAGCTTCCTTCTGTGTACATGGGAGGCCGCAGAGTTGCCTCCTGATGTTGCAATGCTGTCTCTTGGGTGGAAGTCGGTATCCATTTCCCAGGCTTCACCAAGAGGAATCAGGTGCGCTGATTTACTTCAGGTGTGCTGACCACGTTCTTCTCTCCTCATCCATCCAGAAATCACACTTATGTCATGGAAGCTCTCCCAGGCTGCTGATTTTCATCTGTGGCCTCTGGTTCATGATACCCAGCACCCACCAGTCTGGAAGGATTCCTTAGACGATATTTGTGAAGTGCCTGACCTCATCAAAGGAAAGTGCTATAGGAGCCCAAGGTATTAAAAATAGAAGTGAAACCAGAAGATGTTTAAACTCAAGGGTAAAAATTTCCCGTGCGGCTCCTCCTGTGCACTCAGAGAGGAAGGAGTGTGAGCATGCCTGAAGGTGAGGGGCAGGTTCCACCGTGGCAGCTGGAAAGATGGCTAGGGCGGCATCAGAAGGAAGACAGAGTGGTAATCAGACGCCAACCGTTGACAGGAAGGTCTCAGGCCAGGCGTGGGTGGCTCACGTCTGTAATCCTAGCTACTTGGGAAGCTGAGATAGGAGGGTCATGTTTTGTGGCCAACCCAGCGAAATAGTTTGGGAGACCCTCATCTCTAAAATAACCAGGGCAAAATGCACCAGAGTTGTGGCTCAAGCGGTAGAGTGCCTGCTTTGCAAAGCAGGAAGCCCTGAGTTCAAAGCCCAGTTATGCCAAAAACAAAAAAAGCCTCAGGATCACGCATCACGCAGAAGGGACATGGATGGCACATCACCAGATCTTCCATGGGTCACCTTGCATGGTGGATGTATTCTGCAACAGAGCCACTGAGGACCAGGTCTAACCCTGCCCAAGACCCTGGGCAAGTCAGCTCCCCTTGGGATGTCCTGTCAGAGGGGAGGGCTGACCAGGTGACTTCTTAGTGTCCAGGGAGGCCTCTGGTAATTTTGCAGCATGAGTTTGGTTGAACACTGTGAGGGAGCCACTGCTTGGGCTCAATCCTGTCATGGAACAATGTTGTTCAGTGAGCAGTCACATGTCCTCCCCCACAATCGCCACTCCGTGCACTTCTGTCCCCTGTCCATCCTCGGCTCATAACGAACCTGAGTTCGTTATTTCAAAATGAACTTCAGACACCAGCATCCCCTTTTCTTCTGCAGCTTTGTGTGGCGTTTCGGGTGTGTGATCCTGGACAAGGTCACCTCGCTTTGCCGGCCCCTCGTCTTTACCGGCACGTTGTCTTTCACAACAGCGGCTGGTGTGTAAACCACTGCTAAAGCTTTGGTGACAGAGGCTGTGCAGTGAGCCCTGGAGGTGGGACTGGGGTGTCAGGAAAATGCAGGCCTTGTGGAGCTCGACTCACTGCTCCAAACCCCCTCTCTCAGGAAGGAGCAGAGTTGATGGGCTTCGCTTTGCTCTGAGGATTCTAGATTAGGGAATGGGGAAGTCACAGGCTCTCCCCATGTGCCCAAGTGCTGTCACTGAGTGGCTAAGGCATGTGTTTCCAGGGCCCAGTCCAGGGCCTCCAAGGGACAGGGCCTTTTTGCGCCGCAGGCAAGCCTGACAGGACCCCTGAGACGGTGGTCTTCTGTCTGCACCAGGGAAACAAGGTCCAGCTCCCTGATCAAGTGCTCTCTGGATACTTTTATTTGTCAGACTATTTTTTCAATGTTTCGCCATAACAGCCTTGCACTTACTGGAAGATTGGCAAACATAACTGATTGCCTAACTGCATTTCCTTTTCTTTGTGGCAGATCCACTTTGTGTAGACATCACGGGAATTCACCCCAGGGAACCTGAATGTGTCTCTGGAAAATAAGGACCTTCTCCACACCATCAAAACCCATCGTCACACCTGGGAAAATGAGTAACATTCCTTTGTGCTAACTCCTGTCCAGTCCAAACTCACACTGCCTCCTATGCCCAGTCTTTCCTTACATAGCAGCCAAGGTTCATATTGTATTTTGTTTTTCTATTTCTGTGTCTCCTCCAATCCAAAACATTCTCCCAAACTTCTCTCCTTCCCCTCCTTTCATGGGGTTGGCATTTGGAGAGATCAGGCCAGTTCCCGAGGAAGGTCCTGCCTTTCCTACATTCACCAAGTGTTTCCTTCTGTCTTCCTTTGTCCCTGCCCTGCATTTCCTGTGAGCCAGGGATAAGCTGTGGATTATGTCTGAGGGTTGGATATAACAACATATTTTCTTTTTGCTTTTAGTTTTTAGTACTTGAAGATTTTTTTTTTCTCTTCTCATGAGAAAATTCAAGTAAGGTTTTAAAAATGCAAGTATGAGGTGAGTGGAGAGGCATGGCTACGAATTAATTTACCTGTTCACAGATGCAAAAGCGCCTGTGTTCATATAGCACAGTTATTCTATTTCCAGTAAGTGGGATCTTGATTGTCCCCCCAAAATCTCACTTTGGTGTTACTCAGAGCTGCCAGGACTGCATTCCTCCCTGCGTGAGACACTGGGCAGTAGGGAGAACCTCCCCCACCGGGCAGAGGACTGACCAGAGCCAACTTCACCTTCAGGCAGACGGGATATCCCCAGCATGTCCTCTCTCTTTAAAAGGTCTTTTTTCTTTCGTCGTCCTACTTTACAGATTATTCTTCCTCATTATTTTTGACCTGTATGCCCTTGAAACAAGAGGAAAAGAAACAGTTCATAGGAGCTGAAAACCATGGAGCTGTGAGCAACAGGCCAGCCACTGCCCAGGCTGGAGATCATGTCCCCTGGGTTTCTTTCAGTCACTGATAAAGCAGGTCCCTCCAGGGGTGGCTGTTATTAACAGTTCCCCAACACCTCCTTCATGAAACGTAAAGTCACCGTTCACTAGGAAATTTAGCAAATTGTTTGAATGTTGCTGTGTCTTCTGCTGATATTTTGAATTTGCCTTTCATTATGTAAACCCTACCTTTATTTAAAAATGAAAAACGCTATTTAAATTTACCCAACGTAATTCTATTAAGGATACATTGTGTGACTGCAAATGGCTCCCTCAGTCCACGTCTAGTGGCTAGGAGCAACCCCCTTCTTTTGACCAGGCCCCACCTCGGAAATACGCTCAGGTACCTCTGCGGTGACGGGAGCCAGAGGCAGTGGACTGCACCAGCGTTGACAGAAGCAGATCAAGTGAGGATTCCTTTCCGGCTCTCCCATGCCCTGTCAGCATCTCTCCCTTCAGCCTCTCTCGGCTCTCCAGAGAAAACATCTGCTTTTCCTCCCCAAGCACAGTCCCCTGCCCTGAGCCCACCTCCTGCCCTCAGGACTGAGTCATGTCCTCTGGCTCCAGGCTGCTAAGACTGGGAGGTACACAGCCCAAAATCATGCCCACCAGAAACTGTGACTGACCTTATTTGGAAACTGGGTTTTTACAGATGTTGCCAAGTTAGGCTGAGGTCACACTGTGACCAGGGTCCTTCTCAGAAGAGGGAAATTTGGACACAGTCATACAGAGGGGAAGACAGCCATGTGACATGGAGGCAAAGGTTGGAGTGATATGTCCTCAAGTCAAGGACACCAAGGATATCCAGAGGCCACCAGAGGTTGCAGAGGACCGGGAAAGATTTTCTTCTGTGTTGCCTTCAGACAATGAAGGTTCTGCTGACACCTTGATCCTGGGTTTCTGTGATTAAATAAATATTTGTTGTTTACCCCCCAGTCTCTGCTACTTCAGTATGGAGGCCCAGGAAGCCTACATGGGAGGTGTGGGTGACAGGTGACAGAGCCCTTTTAAGAACGTTTTAAAGCAAGACACTGGCTCCACACAGGAGAGGGTCTCAGATGGTGGGAGGAGGTGTCAACCTCAGACCAGAAGAGGAACACTTGAGGAAGCTGTCTCCATTTGCACATTTTGAAGCAGCCACAGATTTTTTTGTGTGTGTGGTACTGGGGTTTGAACTCTGGGCCTCACACTTCCTGGGCAGGCACCCTACCACTAGAGCCACTCCTCCAGCCCTCAAATATCAATGTCCCTGTTGGGAGCAGGGGTGTCAGAAGTGGCCATGTAGAAAAGTGACATCATAGCTTTCTAGACAGGTACTGTTCACCATAGACCTTCCCTGGTCTTTCTTTGCCCTCACTCTGCCTTGTACCTCCACAGTGAGGAAGGAATGGTCACAGAGGGGGCAAATCCACTCGGTCAGGCAGTGACTGACCAGTCAATAACTTTAACAGGCAAATAAATATCTTCCCCTTGCTTTGGTCTCCTTGCTGACATGCTAAATCTGAAAAACAGGGCGCACATTTCTTTCAATGCTTAGCAAAGACCACTCTCTGGCAAATTGTTAATTTACAACTAACTTGCAAACGAAGTAATCCTATCTATATTTTTTTGAAAGGGCAGGGAGAGGAAAAAAACAAGTGAAAAGCTCTTTTACTTTACCCTTTCCCATTGGAGTAGGCCTTTTAAAATTACTGCCCACCAAACCCAGATTCTGTACTGGGGTGTCATCCTCTGTGGTGTGACCACGTAATGCAAGCCACGGTTTGTGGGAACCTGGAATCTACATTTTCTAATGACCTACCAGTTTGAGCTGGATTAAATATTGAAAGGAACTCCAGAAATATCTGAAAGGAAACGCACGGCAACATTGTATCGATCGCGCTAGACTGTTTAATAATTGATGCTCCTGCTTGGTGTTTGAATGTCACTGTTTATTCTTTCCTCTGCGCCAGAAACGCCCCAAACAGTTGAGCGAGGGGCTGCTGCTGGCTCCTGTCTCCACCTGGTGCTTCCAGCTCTGAGTAGGGCACTGTCTGGCCTTTGTCTGTCTACACTGCCTACTAGCGAGGCCCGAGCACTTAACCGGAGCTCTCTGCAAAGCAATGGCAGTCCCCCAGGATTAGCTGGAGACGGCTGCCCTTTCACACACGCTCAGAGCTGGGGATGAACGCCAGAGGGGACAGTATGAGTGTCCTGGCTGATTCTGTGTGGCCTTGCTACCTGCTGATCAGCACTGTGGCCGATAGAAGAAGGTGAGCCCGGGTCTGAGGCCCTGCCACATCAATGCTGAGTCTGTCTGGCTTGCACACATGGCTTCAAAGTGCTAAAGCCAGAAATGCAGGTTTCATGTCCACGGTTCTGCTCTACTGCAGAAGTGACCCGTGTCACCCCAGCACACTGTGGACCTAGCGAACAGACCCCAAGGAAGAGAAAGGCAACTCCTGTGCACACGCCGGGATTCACAGTCAACCCCGAGCCCTCAGAAGAGCTCTGGGAGGCCCAGGGAGGCTCTGTTTCCTGGGGACTTACTCAGTTCTTAAATGGCCTCATGGAATTACAAACTCCACAATTTAAAATTACAGAAACAGCTGAACTAGAGAAAAAGGATCTCACTAAAGGACTCTGCCAACAGGAAGGGCACTGGATGATGCCACAACTTTGTCCTGTTTCCTCAACACATACGAAGAGATGGTGGCTTCCTCATTCCCTGGATACTGTGGGGGAGGACTGGCCTCCTCTTCCCTCTCTGTGGGTCTCACAGTGGCACACAGGTCCTCAGGGTACCTCCTGCCCCAGGCTGGGAACAGGGCTCAGCACCCAGCTCTATTTCAGGGACTCACGGGGATCACAACACACCCAACAAAGGACTCAGGTCAGGGTGCACCCGAGATCACTCTCAGATGACTTAGATTACTGGAGAAGCGTGGGAATGGGGAGCAGAGGTGCGGATTTATAAGCAGAGATTAGAGGTGTGGGAGTGGAGGTGAGCAGCAGGACCTCCAAGATACAGGGGCCAGACATGGCCAGCTTGGGCCAAGAGGAAGAGGGTCTTGTTCCGTTTCTCTAACCTTTGTTAGTGCCAGATTAAGTATCATAAATGTTAAATTTGAGGTCCTTGTGTTACCTGGGATTTGGGGGGTTATGCAATCAGAATGTAGAATACAGGCCAGGAGACCAAGGAAAGCAACAGCTTGTACCTTCATCTGTCCATCCATTTAGTGCATATTTCTCTGGCGCTAGGCAGGAGACTAACACTGTATTAAGTGTTCAGATTCCAGGAGTGTAGCACTGACAGCACACGTAGGGTCTGAGCCCTGGTCTCTATGGCTTCGGCACTTGTCTCCATTGCCCCAGCCTAATGCTGCCTCAGCTGACACACCTCCAATGTCTGCGTCTCACAGGAGGAAGAACGTGAGACCTCAGGAGCAGGAGCTGTGTGTTGATTTCCCCATCTTATGGCAAGTAGAACCCCAGGAAGGTAGAGCACCAGTCAACCAGCCTTGGGAAGGCAGGGGTGGGGTTGGAAGATAAGGTCTGGTTTATTCCGAACCCTGTGTGCTCTATCTGCTGCGTGGTCCTGACAGTAAATGTCATGAGGTACTTAGAAACTCTGGGGGACTTGCTACAAACCTGCACACAACACTTTTGGCAGTCCTGATTTTCACACTTGTCAAGCAGATCAGGCCTTGAGGAAAATAGGGACAATGAGTGACATTTTCCCTTTCCAAACCTCAAGTGAACTCCAATCTTCAGACAGCAGTCTTTGAAGTTTATTGTCATCAGGCAGCCTCTTCAGCTGCAAAGCTTAATGTCCTGAAATCTCAGACTTTACAAGGCGCACCGTGAAGGCACAGCTTTTGTGGAAAGAGAATCAGAGGAGCAAAAATGCGTATGAAAATGGCCTCAAAGTACCCTCTTTACCGTCATGTCTTATTCATGGTGCAACTCATCAGCATTCAGACCACAAAGAAATTTGTGCTCTAAGTAGAAATTTTAGAGAAAATGGCTAACTTAAAATTTCTTCTTTAACCAGCTCTATGAATAATGCATTGCGTATCATCCAATATGCTTACCAAGTTTGACTTAGAAAATGAGAAAGTAAATTTAGTGAACTAAAAAGGAAATGGAGAGCACCCAACCAAGTACTCTATATCACAAGCACTTAAAACACTGACCAGGAGAAATTCCTCTCCTTAAGTCCTGTACCATGTGGGGAAAATTGTTGTCATTTATGTAGAATGTCACTTAGGGAAACTGGCTTTCTGTGTGTGAAGCACCCTTCTTTTCTTGGTCCATGCACAAAATAAAAATAAAATTCCTTCCTGACACCAGATGCCGGGAGACCCTGCAGCCCTTCTTTCAGCTGGCCAATAGCACTGTGCAGAAATTCTCCTCCAAGAAATGGAGAAGAATCTGAGAGACCAACAACATTCTGCTTCGGAAAATAAGGATCTGCAATTCTCTCAAGGCAAATGGGGATTTGGGAGCCAATCTTCTGACATATCAGAAGGATTATATCCCTTGCTTCATGTGATTGGGCCAGGATGCAAGGTCTGTCTAACATCCAAAAAATGAAATAAATGTTTACGCCTTGTCAATAGAACAAAGGACACAATCACCTGACCACCTCAGTGGACACTTCAGACAGGCATTGGACACACTCCAGTATTCTTACAGGACAAAAACACTTAGCAACCAGCTAAGTGTGTGGGTGTGCTCAACCTGATAAAAGGCACCTATGAAAACACATAGCTAACGTCGTGCTTAGCAGCAAAAGGCAGTACACTTCCTCAAGATCAGGAACAACAACACAAGGTGTCTACTCTTGCCACTCATACTCAGTTTGTACTGGAGGCACAATCTAGGCTGATTAGCCAAGGGAAAAAAGGTATCCCAAATTGAAAGAAAGAAGTAAAGTTATCTGCATTTGCAGATGACATTATATTGCACGTATAGAATCCTAAGGAACCTACAATAAAGGATTAGAACTAAGCAATCAGGAAGCAAGGTTGCTAGGTATAATTATGAATTATATATTGCATTTTAGAACAGTTGAAATATGAAACTAAAACAATTACATCAAAAATCAGCCGGGCACTGGAGGCTCACCATCTGTAATCCTAGCTACCCAGGAGGCAGAGATCAGGAAGATCACAGTTCGAAGCCAGTCCCAGGTAAACAGTTCATGAGACCCTATCTGAAAAAAAAACCTTCACAAAAAAGGGCTGGTAGAGTGGCTCAGGTGGTAAGGTGCCTGCCTAGCAAGGGTCAGGCCCTGAGTTCAAACCCCAGAACCACCAAAATAATACTTAAGACCTAACTAATGAGAAGGCACCCATGTCCATAAGCTGAAAGACTTACTATTGCTGTTTGCCTTGAGATGGGATTTCCCTATGCTGCCCAGGCTGGTCTAACCTCCTGGGCTCAAACAACCCTCCTGCCTCAGCCTCCCAAGTAGCTGGGATGACAGGTGTGTGTCCAGTTTATTATTAAAATAGTAATAATCGAGATAGCAATAATTCCCCATTTGAAGTATAGACAGCATGATCTTAATAAAAAATACTCAGCTGGCTTTTTTGCAAAAGCTGCAAAGTTAATCCTAAAATTGAGAATAGCCAATGTTGAAAAGAGAAGAACCAGATCCGAGCGCCAATACTTGACCGTTCCTAAACTACTACAAAGAGGCCGAAATCAGGACTGTGTGGAGCCAGCACAAAGATAGCCACATAGATTAGAGGAGTAGAATTGAGACTCCAGAGTGAACTCAGATTTACTGCTCATTCCAGCAGCAGTGTCCCTGTGTCAACAGGGAAGGGATAGTCTTTTCAGAAAACGGCGTTGGAACAGATATCCACATACAAAAGAATGAAGGTGTACCTCCTGCCTCACGTGAAGTGCACCAGTTAACTCCCACTGTATTGAGATGTAGGAATTGAAACTATAAAGTGCAGAAGAAAAGTAAGAATGAACTTGACTCCCGAGTTGTAGAATCCCCAAGGAGTAGCATGCATTGTGGGTTCTCATCACATATTTCCCTGCTTACCCACACCCCCATTTCAGTAGTGGATTTGGGGATCAGTGACAGGTTTCTTAGGTTCTTCTGGATGTGTGTGTGTGTGTGTGTGTGTGTGGTACTGGGGCTTGATCTCAGAGCCTACACATTGAGCCACTCCACCAGCCCTTTTTTTTGTCTTTAAAGAAAACATTTTATTTTCCATTTAAATAATTTGATCACAGGATGTTATTTTACAGAAATGGAAGTAATTTGTAAAATCTCCACTTAAAAGGCCTGTGTCCGAGTCTGAGGTGGTAAAAGAACACGAGTTTAGCTCACAGTCTCCAGCCCACCAGCCCTTTTTTGTGAAGGGTTTTTTCGAGATAGGGTCTCTCAAACTTTGCCTAGGCTGGCTTTGAACCGCGATGCTCCTGATCTCTGCCTCCTGAGTAGCAAGGATTACAGAATGAGCCACCAGCGCCCAGCTCCTTCTGGACTCTTATGAAAAAACAAAACATAATAAACTGCACCTAACTCCAGACTTGGAGACGTTGTCCTCACCGACAAGGAGTAGATAGGCAATTGCCCCCACCCCCACCCCAGTGCTCTTTGAACGAAAGCGTGTCTGTGTCACATTCAGGAGCAGCAGGTACCTTTCCCCAGGGCCAGGCCTGATGGCACAGGTGGCCTTTCCTGGGCTCAGCTGACAGCACTGGGAGGATTTTAAAGGTGGCGCTTGCGGAGGCTCACCTCACGTTGTGAAAAGCACTTTCTATATATGAATTCGCTTCTTTGTTCCAGAACCCCATGGTAACAGTATTGTCTTCATCACACAGAGGAGGAAATGGTGACTGGTTGGTGTCTCTCAGGGAAGGATGGGGGTCAGAATCCCGGCTTCGGACCCCATATTCACACCACATCAACATGTGTTCACCCCATTCTCCTACCTCCAGAATTCTCATGCCTCTTGGGATAAAACTCAGCCTTGCCCACCACCACCACCCCTCCTCTCTGCCTCTGCCTGGCAGCCCGGTGTCCTCACACAGTGGCAAGTGATGAAGATTCACAAAACAGTGCAGATTGGGGGATTCTTCTCTGCAGTGGGGGGCAGAGGGGCAGGGAAAGGCCTCAGCTTAGGGGTCTGTCTTCAGCTTCAAGGACTCAGTGGCACCTTCATCTGAACACAGGGGACCAGCCTTCCCCATTTGCCTCCAACCAAGGGTCTCAGCAGGATGACATTTGCAGTACTAAAACAGGAATATTCCAGGGAGGTCAGGACGAGCAGGTCACCCAGGGTCCAAGCCTCCAGCCCTTGCGTCCCTCAAGTCTCACCTCAGTAGCTTTTGGACTTACTCCAGCCAGCATGAGGGGAGCATTTCCAGCTGTGGTTTCATCCTCTATGTGCTGCTGGGCCCTCCCTGTGGTGCCAGGGGACTCAGTCACACTGGATTCATACCATTCACCTAAAAGGGGTAAGCCTCAAATCCCACTGTCATTTGGGGGTGTTTATGGCAGAAGTGCATCTTGGAATGTGCACGAGCAGACCCAAACACTGACATAACTTTGCTATCAACTTATTGGTGCTTGTGTGACTAGAGCTCCCAGGTTCCACGTGTGAAATAACTCACAGCACTGGCACCCAACGAAAACACTGCATTTGAAGTGCCACTGGCTCTAGTTTAGGGATTTTTCAGACTTTGGTTTGAAAGAATAGTTTGAAAAAGTTTCTTCTTCCCTCAG
The DNA here is from genome assembly GCF_047511655.1 of Castor canadensis. Classification (NCBI taxonomy): domain Eukaryota; kingdom Metazoa; phylum Chordata; class Mammalia; order Rodentia; family Castoridae; genus Castor; species Castor canadensis. The sequence goes on along the minus strand of NC_133395.1, from coordinate 1,203,628 downwards.
TTAATGGTTTTCCCTCAGGTGGCCTGAGGGACATTGCTTGAAGTCAGGTGCAAGAAATAAAGTGGGAATTTGACACTTGTAGTTGTTTTGGAGAAAAAGAACAGGAAGGAGAATGGGAGGGAGAGAGAGAAAATGTAGAAAAAAGGAGAGGAAGGAAGGAGGGAAGCAAGGGAGGGAAGAAAGGAAGTAAGGAGGGAAGAGGGAGGAGGAAGGAAGGAGGGAACATAGGTCACAGATTTATGATACGTGAATATGCATGTACACTCCCCTGGTATGTCCAGAAATACAGAGGTACTGAGACCCAGTGGACAAGATTCACTGGTGTGAGACCCACATTTTATACTTGGAAATAACAGAGAACATGATATGAGTTGTATTTATGTGATGTCGTGTCCCAAGGCGACAATATACGACATACACGAGTGACAGGAATGTGAAGCGTAATACTGATGAGCTGCTTCTCCAGTTATGGGTGGACTTGGCAGATCACAGCTCTTCAGCCCTCTGAGACCACTCTGTATTTTGTCCAACCCATTCTGTAGGAAAATTCCAGCACGCTCCCTGAGCCACTGCTTTCTTGGGGGATGTCAACCCTGGAGGACCCATGTAGATCCCACTTGCCTCAGGGGCCTGTCCACCCCTGTGACTTCCAGGGTTCCTGTCCCAGCCCCTCCAGACCAGATAGACTGACCATTTCCTCCCAGCCAGGGAAGCGCACCACCTCTCGATTTTCCCTTGATTCCTCCCCTCCTTAGTTGTCCCGTCATTGCTCTCTGCAAATCTCCTGGTTTGGTTGTGCAACTGTGATACCTGCTTTCTGACCAAGGAGAAATATGGCCAATAACTGAGGACCATGCATTTCAATATTGTTGAGAGTGTGAAGTTCAAGTGCTCTCGTTACAAAAAATGTTGAATATTGAAGGTGATGGATATGTTAATCAGGCTGATTTAATTATTCCACGTTGTATTAAAATCACAACACCACTTCGTACCCCATCAATCATACAACTAGCTGGGCACCTGTAGAGTCCATGCCTGTAATCCCAGCTACTCAGGAGGCAGAGATCAGGAGGATCGTGGTTGGAAGCCAGCCCAGGCAAATAGTTCACCACACCCTATCTTGAAAATCTCTTCACCAAAAAGGGCTCAAGGTGTAGGCTCTGAGTTCAAGCTCCAGCACCACACACACAAAACAAACAAACAAACAAATGCAACTATGTCAACATAGGAGAAAGAAACGAACGAACAAGGACAGAGGAGTTCTGTGGGGACATTGGGAAGTCCCGTTTCCAGAAGGAGAGAGCTCTAGGAAGGAACAGGCCCTCTTCCCCTCTCCTCTCACCTACAGCCCAGTCCTGTAGGACAAGATGCTGGGAGCTTTGCATTCCTTGCAGAAGCCTGAGGAGGGACCTGATGTGGGCGGAGCAGAAAAATACAAACAGATCTCAGAGCACAGGCAGCTGTTGTGAGGCAGGATGGATTAGAGGAATGGACGTGGGACTAATCAAAAGCCAGGAACTAAACAAACGCTGTATTTAGGACCAGTTTGATTAAAATCACACAGCCATTGCTTGCTTAGCTTTAAGCTTTACACTGCCTCACTGAGATGCACCGTGTAACCGACAAGCGCATCCTCCCCTCTTTCCTTGCCTGTTGATAAAGTTGATAAATGACCTCCGAGAAGATGCACAAGCCAAGAAAACCGGCTGGTACAGCCCCTCCTTCATCTAGGGGCTGCTCATTAAAGTTACAGGAAGCAATGTCTACGTGCAAGGACCCCCACAGGGAAGGCTGACCAAGACACAGAATCGCAGGCCTGTCCAGTGAGGATGAAACCCTGTAGCAGCAGGAATGACCACAATGTGTCAGTCTGGCCTGAGCCTTGAGGTGAGCTGCTTACTGAAAGGTTAGTCCACTTTTGCTAAGATTAAGCTACATTCTAAACTTCAGCCAGGTCCAGCACTGAGCGTGTACTTGACAAGACAGTGGCCCAAGCCTCGCAGCTGGGTAGAGCAGAGGTTGGGAATTTCAGACAGAAAATCTCTATCAATTACAGCAGAACTGGTAGTTTGCATGGGCAATCTGTCTCTCAAAGACCCCAAACCCAGGAGATCATGCTAGGGCCCAAAACCCCCAAAGCTTTAACAAACATTCCAATCTTAAAGTGTAACCCCATCTTCCCTCCCTTGAAGCCACCTGCCCCCAGCCTGCTGAAAGTGCATTTCTTTCTCAATTAACTCCACCACTATTTTTATTGTAATCTGTGTGTCTTGCTTGAATTCTCCTGTTGGACCCAAGAACTCCAGGTATTTACCAGTGCTATTTTTCCGGTAAGATACTGGCTGACTTCAATCACTCCTTTATGGCCCCAGCCCTAACCGCCTGAGATCACACTAACTCCTAACAGCGGGACACCTTTGAAGCGGTCAGTATATCATAGATCTTCCCTGACGTTGCAGGACACTGAGAATCAGTTTTAATAAATACTGTTATAAAGAAGATTAACGTGTGATTTTTGGTTCCTTTAGAAACTATTAGAACAGTTTATCAGATAATCAGTCAATATAAACAAACCTTACTGGGAACAAAATAATCACTAGCTTATGTAATACAAATGTAATTAACTTATATTTGTTGTTTTAAGTGAATGGATAATTTGTTGGAGTTAAATATTTATAGTTTCAACTTTAAAAATGTGATCTCTACTTTTCGTACTCTAAACCTGAGAAGATGGGTATACTTGCCCCACCTCATTCTAGAAAAATAGCTGTGTGCTACCTGGCACAGTATGTTTGTTTAGTGCTTTGTGTTTTCCCAATTGTATTGCTGCTTTTAAGTTTGGACATGATTTCTTCCTATACATATTTTCTTTTCAGCCTGTTCTGAGACACCTAACCAGGATTTAACTGATAGAGTCAGAGGCAGGGCAGCGGCAGCATTTCCACATTAAAGAGGCAAGTGGTGCCAGGTCTGCAAATCCCGTTCCCTGCCTAGGCATTTCTTACTGCCACCTTATGTTTATTGGTCTTCCATCTTACCAAAAGGAAGCTGAGGCTCAAAAAAGTGAAGTGGTTTCCCCTCAGAATCCACAGGCATGTACAACAAACCCACAGGACAAGGTATTTCCAGTGTCCCAAGATGTGACCAAGTGGGAATTCCGACCAGCAACTGGAAGCCCTCCTCTGTCAGCATTTGTTTAATAACAGAGGGAAGATAGGGGACATGTGATGACGTGAGAACAGGGGATGCCTAAAGTAGCTGGAGGTCACTAACTGAAGGCCAAATCGGACAAGCAGGAGAGCCCATGGGGGACAGGACTGCAGATGCCCAGGTGACTGTGTCTGACTGGGCAGGACTGTTTTGCAGACTGGGGGAGGGGGGCCCCGATGAGCAGAGCTCTGCCCTGAGGAAGAGAGGCTGAGGGCAGAATGCACACTGAGCAGGACAGAGACACTGGGGCCAAGGAAAGATAAGGCCCAGGTAGGAGGGAGGGAAAAACAGGAGGCTGAGCTCAGAACACACACACACCATCTTTGTCTTTCCACTCTGAGAACAGAAGTAACAGGAGATAAGTACAAGAAGACAACTTGCATGAGATGGCCAGTTTCCCAGAAAACAGAAACTGCTAGAAGTGACTAAAGAAGGAATGGGAACTCCACATAAACTACGTCTTTGGTTAGTCATGAAAACTTCTCGAGTTAGTAGTGAAAACATCGCAAGCTGAGGCCCAGATGGCTTCACGGGTGAACTCTACAAAACATTTATTTAAAGAAGAATTAGTGCCAAACCTTGACAAACTCTTCCAAAAAAAAAAAAAATAGAACAGGAAGAAACATTTCCTTACTCATTCTATGAGGTATTACCCCAACACCAAAGAACAAGAAAACCACAGATTAATATCTTTAATTAGTATAAATGCAAAAACCTCAAGAAAATGCTAGCAAAGGAACATATAACAAGGATCATACAACCATGAGCAAGAGTGCAAGAATGCTTCAACATTCAAAACTGAGTGCAAGAGGTCGCTCTCATAGAATAAGAGAGAAAACCAACGCGGTCGTGTCAATAGACACAGAGAAAGCATCCGACAAAATCCAGCGCCCGTTCGTGAAGAGAAAACCAGGAACAGATGCTACAGCTAGCATCATCTGCAGTGGTGAAGTCAGAACACTGTCCCTCTAAGATCAAGAAGACAAGGACAATCTTTTTCTTGACAATTCTGTTCATCGTCGTAGTGGAGGTTCTAACCAAAATTAGTCAGAGGATCAGAGAGAGGGAGGGAATGTGGGGGGGAGCAAAGGGGTGAAAAGAGAGAGAGAGAGAGAGAGACCCATGCTGAAAGTAAAGAAGTAAAATTATCTGTGTTTGAAATTTCCTGAGAGTAGCGCGTGGCTGTGGGAGGGTGATGAGGCAGGGACAGGTGAACAGGACAGGATCGGTCATCATTGTTGACATTGGCTATGAATTCATATTTGCTCTCATTTTTTATATGTTTCAAATTGTGTGCTTTCTTTTTTAAAAAAATTCTCACCTATCATTATCAATGGAAGAATGTTGAAAAGTAAAAAGGATAACAAACATCAAAGAGCAAATGGACATTTGATACATCACTTATCCTTGTCCTTTTTGTGGCAGTTTAGACCTAAGTAACAATTTCATTATTACACCTTCATTACTTAAAGCAAATCAGAATTCATTCACTTTTTATTTAACCTGGGCTTATCACAAGATAGCTAATAGAACAGTTACTGATTTTATTTTATTAGTAGAGAAAAACTCAGTAGTTCATATTTAGAACAAACATAATTTTTATTTTTTAAAGTTTTTTTTGGCAGGACTGGGGTTTGAACTCAGGGCTTCACAGTTGCAAAGCAGGTGCTTTACCTCTTGAGCCACGCCCCCAGCCCATTTTTCTCTGGTTATTTTGGAGATGGGCTCTCATGAACTATTTGCCTGGGCTGATCTTGAACCTTGATTCTTCCAATCTCAGCCTCCTGAGTAGTTAGGTTTACAGACATGAGTCACCAGCACCCAGCAGAACAAACACTTGTAAAGATCTAAGTTATTTCTACTTTTTTCCAAGTCATTCTGCCTTAGGAAATATGAGCGGTTCACCAATTCGTTCCCTCTCCTTTTCACCCAGGTTGGCTGTACTTAACCTAATTAATTCCCTAGAATCTCAGTCCACAAATCCCTCTTCTCAGGGTCAGCTTCTGGCCCTCCACACTGGGTTGCATCCCTCTGTGACACATGGGGGACAATATCACTTCCAGTCTGGGCTGTGTCCCTCTGGTGTATGGGGACAATATTACATTCTTCTGGGATTGACTGCATCTCGCCGACGTGTGGGGGACAATGTCACTTCCTTCCAGTTCCCACCCTAGTGTGTACAGCAATTTTGTTTCACTGCTCACGACAAGGCTTGATGGGCACAGCTTGGTGTCTGTCCTTACCCCAAGCCCACCCTTGCACAGTCACATGCTGAGTGCTGACCACGCAGCTGTGGTGAAAGTGGACGTAAGGATCAATGAGTGCTGTTATGGACTGGTGCCTGGCCACTTGTTATTTTAAACTTCAGAGTATAAAAAATGGGAAATTTTGACTTTTTTAGTAGCTTCTCAGTATCTTTATGAACAATATCAAATTTAGCCATTTAAATGAGTCTCTTTGGGTTATGATTCGTCTGTAATCTCTAGTATACTCTAGTATACTCTGTACAGTTCTGACATCTCATATCTTCATCAAAGATATGAGTTCCTCGCTTATATCAGGGATAATTTTCGTATTTATACATTTATTTATTAAAATGGCCCTTTATCAAAGCAGCCTTACTGAGACACTGAATAGAAACTTAAAAGCACCCTTATTTGTTTGTTGTATTTATTTCATCAAATTGGTTTGCATTTAAGAAATTCTCATTCTTGGCAATAGTGCCATCCTCTTAGACACTTCTGCAACATGAGAGCCAAGTGGAGGACGAAGTGAATGTGCAAGCTGAAGTGCAAAAGAAGAAAGATGAGGCAGAAGTCCAAGCAAACAACTGTGCCCATGGAGACCAGAGGAGCAGGAATAAGGGATGGTGGAGGCCGGGATGCTGGTTCAAGTTGTTGGACTCCATGCTTCTGTCTGCAGTTTGTCTCAGTAGATCTGGTGCTTCCATCGCCAGGACCTGCTCTGAGAGACCCACCTTGCTCATGACCAAACTGTTCCTTTTGGTCGTTTGTCCTGGACCTGTGGCATTCTGGACTAGTTCCGTTCTTGGTTGTGGCCGAAGTTGACATGTGTACAATAATCCATGTCTTCTGTCTCAGCTAAAGACACAAACAAACAAACAAACAAAAAATCCTCTCTGAAGCTGAGGATTTACTTCATTTGTAAGATAGAGATCAGTGACTTTGCCAGAAAAAAACAAACTTGTGCTGTTACTACATGAGTGAGCAGCAAAAGATTAAAGATACTACATAATTAATGCACACAGCTATTAACACATAGCCATCTGTGCTTCTCACAGTCTTAGTGTGTTAATAATGCATTAGGAATTGTTTGTATCTCAAATAAGTTGCAGCCAAGAAAGAAGATCAGAGCTCACGCCTGTAATTCTAGCTACTTGGAAGGCTGAAATCAGGAAAAGCATGGTTCCAGACCAGCTCAGGCAAAAATTCTCCCTCCAGACCTCATCTCAATAGAAAAAGCTGGATGGACGGTGCATACTTGTCATCTCAGCAACAGCAGGAAGCTTAAATTAGGAGGATCACAGTCCAGGCCAGCCCAGACAAAAAGCATGACCTTATCTCCAAAATAACCAGAGCAAAAGGGTTGGAAGCATGGTTCAAGCTGGAGAGCACCCACCTAGCAAGCATGAAGCCCTGAGTTCAAATCCCAGAACTGTCAAGAGATCAGAATATGCACTCTGTTTCATGCAGTCTCTGCTGCTGTTGGGTATGGATAACAAGGAACTTGTTGGCCCATTTATTAGGAGGCTTAGGCCTGGGTCAGAGTGACACAGCTCCAAACCCAGGGTTTCTAATAAGAGGAGCTTTTATAACTCCTGTCATTATGTCACAGAGTCTGCAAATCAGCAGCCCAGGCCAGGAGCCAGCTTACCCCATACTGTGCCAGATCTTGCGCTCATGGGACAGAAAGCCCCACTCCACCTCCCTGGGCAAAGCTCCTGGGACCAGCCAAGCCACAGCTCAACAGCATCCTCTTGGCCAGAACACCAGTGCATAGCCACCAGCTGCTAGGCACACCTGAGGATTGTCACCACCGTGTGGAAAAGGAAGCCAGGACGAGCCACTTTGTCAACCCCAGCCTAACTGTGACCAGGATGGAGGTTCCATAGAAGGGGCTGAGCTCAATGCTTTGTGGCAGCCAGAGGTCAAGGAGAGCCTGATGGTCAGCCTCCAGGAACAAGCCTGGAGGCACAGGCGGGGTCAGTGATGCTCACCCATTGCACCAACACAGATGCACAGGTCCCACATTCAACACACCAAGGTACGTAAAGGATGGCCACCATCCCAGCTGCAGGCACAGGCTGAAGATCTGCCAGCCAGGGGTCACCAAAGCTGGTAACAATCACCAGATCCAGCTGTTCCAGGCCAGCAGGGATCTGGGGACCAAGGAGACGAAGCAGCTTAAGATGTGGTGGCAAGCAAAGTGATAATGAGGGCTGACAGTGACTCTCACGTCCTTATTCTGTACAGATGCTGTTCAACCCTATAAGCCCAAACCACTGGCGCTGGGAGCCTGGCACACAGACTCAGTGTGGATTCCATGAGCACTGCATTGGGACCCTGAGTGAGCCTAGCCCGGGGCAGAGGCCACTGAACTGTAGGAACTAGTGTAAGTACCAAGTGCAAGTGTGGCAGAGAGCTGATGCCAGGTCCTCTTGGCAAGGTTCAAGAAGATATGTTTGTGTGTACTGCCCCCGCCCCCACCCAGTGCCGGGGCGCAAACCCAGGGCCTGCTTGTGCTGGGCAAGCGCTCTATCACTGCTCACCAATACTGCCTTTAACATGGCGTTAGCTTTCCTGTTGAAAAATGGGGAGTGGGAGGTAAAGGGGTAAGGGAGAGTAATGGAAGGGGTTGAATGGACCAAAGTAGAGTATACCCTCAGAAAGCACTCATTGAGAAACCTCTTTGAACATGGACTTAAACCTTAATAATGAAAGACGGGACTGCAAAATACGCAGTGTGTGGGGGGATTGTGGGAAGTGGGGAGGAGGGTGAATGGAGGAGATGAAGGTGAGGGGATATGGTTGATGGACTTCTTATACGTAAATGAAATAGAACAAAGAGACCTCCTGCAACTACTTTAAGCGGAGCAGAGAGGGGGTTGAGGGGGAGAGACGGTGGTGGTGATGTAACCGAGGAACAATAGAAGTTATTTAAAATTGTCACTTTGAGTCCCCCTTGTACAATGAATATCTACTAATTTTTAAAAATGTAGAAAAAAATTTTAAAAAGAAAAGGAAAAAACCAATGGTGTTAGCTTTCCATCACTGTGAGAAATACCTGTGATGACGTACAAGTTTCAGTCCATGGTCACTTGACCCCGTTGCTTTGGGCCTGAGGTGAGACTGCACATCATGGCGGGAGGGTGGTGGAGCAGAGCTGCTCACATTGGGCCGGCGGCGGAGGGTAAAGGGGGGTAGCAGTGAGGGGGAGCAAGGGACAAAATAACAGCCTTCAAGAACATGCCTGCGGTGACCTACTTCCTCCAACCGGGTCTCACCTCCCAAGAGCCCATTAAGTTATGGGTCCATCCGTGGATGAATCCATTAATAAGGTCAGAGGCTTTGTGATCCTATCATCTCCTGAAAGCCGCATCACTGGACACTGCTGCGCTGGGGACTCATGAGCTTTGTCTCTTACTGGTCACCTGGCTCCTAAGCAGCCTTTGGCGAATTTTCTCACCAGTCCCTTAGTGTTGCCCTCACACAGTATAAGACCTGTTTTTTCACCCACCAGATTTCAATCCTTGCCTCTACCTTCTCTAAGATACCCCTGCTTCCAGCTCCTCCGACCATGTGGGAGTTCCTCATGGGATCTCATTTCCTCCAATTGCTGCATGGAACCCCCAGTCATGGGGTGACTCAAAAGTCTGGCAGGTCCAAAAGAGTGACAGGTTGCTGTCTGCCTCTATGCTGCCAACCCTCTCGTGGAAGTTCTTGTCCCAGCTGGCCATGGCTGTGACCTGCTCTCTGCTTTTATTAAGCCATCCTGAACCCCTGACATCACTGTCCTTTTCCACTGTTCTACTCCCCTCTGTCCATCCCCTCTGTCCATCTCATCCCCTCCCTTCTATTCTTGGCAACATTAGCCAAACTTCTGTTCTTCAAAGTGCCTCTGTCACCATTGCATTCACTTATTACGTGAAGGTCAAACTTAATCATTTATGATCCTTTAATTTCCTTGTTCCACTCTGGCTGAAGTGCTGTACTCAGTCCAGCTGATGGGCGATGACATCTGTTGTTGCTCTGACGCTGTTCTGCTGTTCCATGTTTTGAATCTCTCTCCAGCTATGTTAATTGGCCCCTAACTGTGCTCCTAATAGATTCGCAGTCCTGCTTTCCCCAGTCAAAGGGGACAGCTGTCCGTCTGTGTGTGAGTCACCTGTGCTGAGGACAGCCTGAGAGGTGATTTGGTGTGGGGCAGGGAGGGTGCACCGGGCTGTGAGGCAGAGTAGCCAGTGAAGACCACGTAACCCAGCAGAATGCAGGAAAACGTGCAGGTCAGAATCTGCAGGAGCCGAGCCTTCTCCAGAAGAAAACGCGGACTGCACAGAGCACGTGCGTGTCGGTGGCAACCTCCCAGGAGAATCTCTGGGAGGGTTCTGAGGTCCCCGGGTGGGTGTGACCGGTCGTGGACTCCATGACACCGGTCCTATTCACTCTGAAGGGAGTGTGGAGAACAGGCCTTACTCAAAGTCCCTTACCACTTAGTTGGGGAAAATAAGAATACGATGGGAGTCACGTGTGCGTAATCAAACAGGACGGGGGAAACAGTAACAGTTACCTGACGGCAGTTTTGAGAGCTTCACTTATGCCAATCATGCGATTCACTTCAAGGCTCTGAGAGCACGCTCTTAGTCAAAACCAACCAAAACAAATGTTCCGTCTTTTCGCAATTATTAATGCGCGTTAATCGTACACATCATGGGGTTTTCCCTGACATCTCCATCCATGCCTGAATCACTGTGTCTTATCCACACCCAACTACCCTTTCTTACCCTCCCCCAGTCCCCTTGCCCTTCCACAGTACCTCTACAAGCAGTTCTTCTCTTATGCTTTTTATTCCAGCTTCCACGTACGAGAAAATACGCAATACTTCTCTTCCCTATTTTGCTCCACATGAATCTCAGTTGCATCCCTTTTCCTGTAAATGACATGATTTCCTTCTTTATGGCTGAATAAAACTCCACATTCTTATAATCCATTCATCCGTTGACATGGCCTAGGCCGATTGCCTAACTCGGCTGTTGTGAATAGGGTTTTGATAGTCACAGGTGTGTAGGGAACTTTACTGTGTGCAGACTCCATTTCCTTCAGGTGTGTTCCCAGAAGTGGCATCTCTGGCTCCTGTGCCGGTTCCGTGCTTAGTTTTTTTTTGAGTTCTATGCTTAGCTTTTCAGTTTTCCACAGCACCTGTACGAATTTACTTTAATAAATTGTTGGTGTTTTTCAACAACAATGTATAAGGGCTCTACGCCCCCATCCTCAATATTTGTTATTTTTTGTTTTGGGTTTTTTATTATACCCGAGATGGAAATTCATGCATTTTTTATTTGCATTTCCCTGATGAGGTTTAGCCTCATGTTTCCTAGGCAGGTGCTCCTTTCTTTGTGATGGGTGATTTCCAGATAGGGTCTCACAAAATATTTGCCTAATCTGGCTTCAAACCTCGACCCTCGATCCCCCTGATCTCTGCTTTCTGAGTAGCTAGGATTACAGGCATGAGCCCCCAGCACTTGGCTTTGGTTTTTTTTTTTTTTTTGGTAGTGCTGGGGTTTGAACTCAGGGCCTCACGCTTGCTAGGCAGGTGCTCTACCATTCGAACCACTCCACCAGCCCCATGTTGGGCATTTTTGTATCTTCATCACCCATTCCCACTTCTTTTGAGAACTGTCTGTTTTGACCATTCGCCCATCTATTAATTGGATTTCTTTTGTTGTTAATTTTCTGAGTTCTTTATATATTCTGGATATTAATCCTCCATCAGATAATCGGCTGGCAAAGATTATTTTCCCATTCTGTAGGCCATCTCTTTATTTTGTTGGTTGTTTCCTTTGCTGTGCAGAAGCTTCTTAATTTGATGCCATCCCATTTGTCAATTCCTGCTTTTGTTTCCTTGGGAAGGGAATCCTGTTCAAGAAATCATTGCTTGTACCAAAATCTTGAAGACTTTCCCCATGTTTTCATCTAGTGGCTTCAGAGTTTTGAGTCATACATTAAGGTCTTTGATCCATTTGGAGTTGATTTTTGTATAGGGGAAACAAATGGTGCTGGGAAAACTGGGTAACAGCAGTTAGAAGACAGAAACTATGTCCCTGTCTCTCACTCTGAACAAAAATCAACTCAAAATCATTCAGTCTTAAGAGACAACAGGAATTAATGGTGAGGATAGAGGGGCTCACAGAATTGGAGGCTACAAGGCCTGTATTAAAAAATGAGCTTAGGCCCACATGACCGTACCAAGGGTAGGTTGACCTGAGACTGGACTGCAAATGCCCCCTCTAAATGCTCCCTCTGCCTTTGGGACACTCGTTCAAGAACAAAAGTTACACACTCTGGCCAAACACCACCCATTATCTGTTCCAGGAGCCAGCGGGAGTAAACTCACATTATGCTGGTTCCACACTAGTCCCCTCCCACTGCAGGTGAGAGGAAGGAATGAACTAATCTGAAGTTAAGAATTCCTGAGGCAGTAAGAGGTGCATGACAACAAGGACTTACCTCCTCCCTAGACCTTGCACAACGGAAGAGGGAGATTAGGGCTTGCAGGAAGGAGGCAGGTGTTTGTGATCATTGCTAAGCTGCCCAAACCAGCCTCCAGCCCCTACAACACCTCACTACCACCTTTGGCCCTGTGAGGGAGGCTGAGCCCAGGCTGGCGGGTAGAGGGCAGGCCTTCCAGTCCTCAGGTGAGCAGGGAGGGCGTGAAAGGCCATGGAAGGCCACCAGACAGGTCTGTCTGCACCCTGGCCTTTATTCCCAGGTGCTGCTTGCAAGATGGTGGTGATGTCCCCTCACCGAAGGAAGATGTTATGAGAAGGCCATACTGAGGCAGGCTAGGGACAGAGAAAGTAACCCACATGGGACTCCATCTTCTTGAGTAAAAGGTTGACTCTCATACCCACAATTAAAGACCTTATCAATCACACTTGTCGCTCACTCTAGCCCCTCCTGCAAACACGGCCCAGATTTTCCCCACCATTTGCCATTACAACTTATAAATTGCTCTTTGAACAAAGATATGTGCCTCTGTCCCACTGCTTTTTTTTTTTTTTTTTTTTGCTGTGCCTATGCTTTCCTTTTCCTTTCACTAAAACTACTATGAATTTGCAATCTGTGCCTCCATCCAGTTCTCTGTTATGGAGTTGTAAGAGCCGGAGATCTTTGGACCGGGGTCTTCTGAAGACCACCCATCTGGTAACAATACCAAGAGCCATCAGCACCTGCTCTGGTTTGTTACTTCTGCATAGCGAATGATCACACACTTAGGTGCTTAAAACAACACACATATGTCATTCACGGTTTCCAAGGGTGGAGAGTCTGACTTCGGCCAATGGGTCCTGCTCAGGAGCTCCCAAGGCTGACATCAGGGTGCTTCTGAGCCCAGGGCAAGCTCACTGAATACTGACAGGATTTGGTGTCTTGTAGCTGTAGGACTGAGGCTGCTGTTTCTTGCTGCCTGCAAAGTGGGGACCATTCTCACATGTAGGGGCTATCTGATATTCCCTGCCAGGTCCTCCCCATGACGTGGCCATTTGCTCCTTCAAGGCCAGGAGGAGGAGCGCGTCTCTGCTGCTCACATCCCTCTGCCTGCTTCCATTGTAACAGGCACTTGAAACTGCTTTTACTGAAAAGCACTGACTCTTTAGTTGGGTCCACAAATTAACTAGAAGCAGGAAAAAGGCTTGGTATCGCTCCTCCATTTTGCATCTGTATTTGTCTAAGCCATTCACCTTACAGTCATCTTGGAATCCAGGAAGGAGAGGACTTGTCAACAGCACGTTCACAAGGAGATGTGGAGCAAACTGCCCCAAAGGAAGGGAGCAGCAGAGCCTCCCCAGAACAGGTGATACAACTTCTCCAGAACTCCCAAAAAAGGACTGAGATAATGACCACCAGGCCACACTTGTCACTGGGACTGTAACTGTGCATACCTTTTGTCTCCTGCCCTAATTCTTTATCTATTTAAACTAAAGCTCATGCCTGTCATTGCATGTCCCAAGCTGTGTGATAAACCTTTCTCTGCCTTCACCCTGCCTCTTTATATAGGGGCAGGTGGCTGACCTGACATGTGGAAGCCCAGGAGTTTGGGTCTGGGTCCAAAATTCTGGTTATGTCATCTTTGATCTAGACCACCCAGGAGCATCTTCCCCTCAAAGTCAACAGATGAGGGGCCTTAATTACATCCTGTAACTCCTCCACCTTTGCAATATAAAATAACCAATGCGGGGGAGAGGATCTCTCCCACCTAAGGAAGTGACTGCATGGGTGGGGGTCAGGTACAGCAGAGTGTGATTCTCCAGAGCTACTTTAGGATTCTGCCCCCTTCAACACCAGAGGAAGAAGCAAATGACTAACAGAGGGGTCTCAAAGACTGCAAGGGGTTTGCCCAGGGTACAGGAGGAAAGAAGTTCCTGGGGGAGAAGAGAGCTGAACAGGGAGTTGTTGACCAGACTGTGAGAGGCTGTGAAAACTTGGTGGAAGAGTTTGTATTTCCTGTTATAAAAAGACAATCAGAACTAGCCAGGTGCCAGTGGCTCACACCTGTAATCCTAGCTCCTTGGGAGGCTAAGATCGGGAGGCTCACCGTTCTAAGCCAGCCCAGGCAATTAGTTCAAGAAACCCCATCTCAATAGGAAAAAAAGCTGGGTGTGGTGACATGTACCTGTCATCCCAGTGAAGGTGGAAAGAAGAAAGAAAGAGGATTGCAGTCCAGGCCAGCCTGAGCAAAAAGTGATGCCCTATGTGCAAAATAACCAGAAAAAAATGGCTGAAGGTATGATTCAAGCAGTAGATACCTACCTAGCAAGTGCAAAACCTTGGGTTCAAACATCAGTACCACCAAAACCAAACCACAACAACAAAAACTAGCAACCAGATCTAATTACTATTTTACCACTGATATGGTGATCCTAAAGCCAGTAATAGTATCAGATTTTTATAATAAAATGCAGAAGAGCAATGTAACAAATAATATGGTTGAAAAATAGCTCTCCCCCAAACAAACAAACAAACCTGGGCCTTAAAACTAAGAGGCCACCTTATATTCTGAGGGGCCAGAAAGCCACAGTGCTCTGACACTCAATTGCCCACACTCAGGAAGCCTGGTGGCATTGGTTCTCTTGACACACAGAACAATGTAACCTAAAGCCCCTGTTTCTCTCTGCCTGCCTCCCACACAGACTGAACCTAAAGTGGCCCTTCACCCTGCCCCGTTTGTTCTGTGACTTGACACAGGCCTTCAACGGGTCAGCCAGGCAGAGAGAGAAATGGAGGAGAGGAAGAAGCAGGGGAGGGCGGAAATGAGGTGGATCAGGGCAGAGAGAAAGCACATGACATCCTGCCACTGTGGGATTCAAGGGACCAAGAGGTCCTGAGCACTGCATGCTGAGGCCCAGGGTTCACATGGTGACCTGTCTCTGCTAGGTCTCAACTTTTTATCAGTGACCACAACGGAGAGTTAAATCATTCTGTCGTCCACTACTAATTTACATGGGACTCTGAGCCATGGAAAGCCAATGCCTCTGTGGTAACAGGGAGCTCAGGAAGCATCACAGACCCGAAAGCACCTTCCAGGTCACCTGTGCTCCCCTGGTCACAGGCAGGGTGTCAGCAGAGTTCCTGTGTACATGACCATCTTGTCCTTCCTGCTTAGTAAACGTCCCCTCCAAGGGTTGGACAAAACTGTGTGTATGAATGACCTTGCAGATGGAAATTCAATGTGGAATCAGCCCAATGCCCATCAGCAGATGGACGGATAAAGAAAATGAGGTCTACATACATAGCAGAGTATTATGCAGCTACAAAGAAGAGTGAAATGCTGTCATTTGCAGCAAAATGGACAGCGTGGAGGACAGTATGTGAAGTGAAATAAGCCAGACACAGAAGACAAGTGCCACGGGTTCTCTCTTATGTGGGGCCTAAAAAAAGTTGAGCTGAAAGTGGCACAGTGATTACCAGGGGTTGGGAAGGGTGCGGGGGTGGGGGTGGGAAAGGAGGGTGGCATGGATCCATGCATGGTGTGCATGTCTGGAATTTCACACTGAACCCTATGAATATGTGCAATGTACTAAAAAAGTCTTCTTCACAAACTTGGTCTTCTGAGACTGAGTCAAAACTACTAAAGGTTAACACATGAAGTCATCTCTGGTTCTGGAACCACTGAATTTTTCCCCATTTGCTTTTGTTAATGTGGTAAACAATTGTATACCATAAACTTGACCATTTTAGTCATTTTTTGTTGTTTTTCTGGGGGTATGTTGTGATATTTACAAAAGTTCTCACAATTTATCAAATATATCTTAGCTGGTTTCACCATTTTAGTCATTTTGAATGTCAGTATCATTAAGTACAGTCACACTGTGACACAGCTGCTGCCACCACTGCCGTCTCCAGGGCCTTCCCATCTTCCCCCCACCCCGAGACTGTCCCCATTGAACAACTGTCTAGTTCCCCTCCCCCACTCCAGCACCATGTCCCCTTTTTGTTTCTGTGACCACTCCAGGCTCTCAGGTAAGTGGGATCGTATTGTATTTCTCCTTTTGCATCAGGGTCTTTTTACTCACCATAATGTCTTTAAAATCTTTTCCTTTTTTTTTGGCAGTACTCTGGTTTGAACTCAGAGCTTCACACTAATGAGGCAGGCATGCTACGGCTTGAGCCTTGCCTCCCAGTCCTTTTTGCTCTGGTTATTTTGGAGGTAGGATTTTACTTTTTGTCCAGGTCTCCCTGGACTGCAATCCTGTTTTATTTATTTATTTATGGTCCTGGGGCTTGAACTTAGGGCCTCTACCTTGAGCCACTCCACCAGCTCTTATTGTGAAGGGTTTTTCAAGATAGGGTCTCTCCAACTATTTGCCTGGGCTGGCTCTGAACTGCGATCCTCCTGATCTCTGCCTCCTAACTGGGATTACAGGTGCCTGGCTAGATAAAAGCCGTTATGTGCACAGTTGCCATGGGCTGGTCCTTTCTGGGCCCCTCCCTTGCCCCTGGAGTTTCTGCTTCTTCACCCTCTCTTGAAATACCCCCACCAATTCTGGGAGCTCAGCTCTCCCCACTTTACACTTTTCTATCTCAATAAACTCTCCCACTTCACTTGCTCTCACTGTCTGTGAAGTTCATTCTTCAATGTCTTAAGACAAGAACCTGATCTTCCCTCTGGCTAAATACCTAAATTAAGTGGATTTTCTTGGCCCCACACAAATCCCCTGTTTTTTAGCCAGGCACTAGTGGCTCATGCCTGTAATCCTAGCTACTCAGGAGGCACAGATCAGGAAGGTCCCAATTTGAAGCCAGCCCGGGCAAAGAGTTCGTGAGACCCTATCTCAAAAAAAAAAAAAAAGCATATACGAATATAATAAAAAAAGAAAAAAAAAAAAGATGGTAGTAGTGAGAGGGGTCCAGCTTGGATGGAGGGGGCCAGGGTCTGGGGAAAGGGACATTGCAAAAAAAAAAAAATCACAAAAAAGGGCTGGCGAAGTACCTCCAAGTATAGACCCTAAGTTCAAATCTCAGTACTGCAAAACTAAACAAAACAAAAAATAACAAAAATAAAAAATCCTTCATTTCAGGGGTATCAGTCATTGTGGTCATCCTCTCGCATGGGAGACAGACATCCAGACTAGTGGGCCTCAAACCTGCTGTGTATGGGAGCCTTACTCCAAACCAACAGGGCCAAAATGTCTGGCAGGGAAGAGCCCTGGAGAAGCACTATTTTCTTTTTTTAATCCCTAGGTGATTGTAAATCTAACAGGGCTTAGACATGCTGTTTTGAACAAACAACCAAGTTTTACTCAGCTAAGGGAGGGAGTAACTAATGGCCACTGCAGAGAACTGAGGAAGATGGAGAGACAGCATTTATGCCTAAACAGAATGAACAAGACCTTCTTGGAGACATGGGGGAGAAGATTACAGAGAAAAAGGACCAGGAAGTGGAGGGGCTGTGGGAGGCATAGGATACAGTTTCTCCCACTGAAGAATTTCTAGGACCAACCCAAGGAGACGTGGCCACTTCAATAATTCTGGGCCTGTGGAAACAGCCACTCTGGAGAGGTGTGTGCACAATGTCCCAGAAGCTTGGGGCGGGGGACTGTCCAACTCCCGGCTATGTGGCGATAGCTCTTTCTGCCCAGTCAACAAGTCACGCTTCTCTTTCTGTTCCACGGTCAGCTTACCCAGGTTTGTCATTTTGAGGCAGGCTGCACTTAGGAAAAGCTCAGGACTTAATATTGTATTTCATAAGACTTAACATCGTATTTCAGGTTGAACGTATTTCTCTTTCTCTGAGCCTTCTTTTCAATTGCAAATGTGTGTAGGTTATTCACACCCAAGCCCCTTCCCACTCATTGATTTATTGATGGTTAGGAATTACCAGGTTTTTCCTTTCCCGTAGGTCACCATAAATTTTAAAAGCAGCTGGTAAGAGAAAGATCCTCTCTCTGCTTCCGGCTTCCACCTAGCCCACCGTTTTGTAACTCCTTTCCTTCATCTTTAATAAACTTCATCACCTTCCTTACTACACCCACGTGTACTGCCTGGATGCTTTGTGTCCAACTGGACACATAGAATTTGGGAATCTTCAGACAACAATTTGAGGTCTCAATGACAATTTTT
The DNA here is from genome assembly GCF_047511655.1 of Castor canadensis. Lineage (NCBI taxonomy): Eukaryota > Metazoa > Chordata > Mammalia > Rodentia > Castoridae > Castor > Castor canadensis. Next base: position 1,185,563 of record NC_133395.1, on the reverse strand, counting down.
TTTTAACTAGGTCTCTTTTTAAATTGTGCTGGCTGTGGGTACATTGTAGCATTTACAAAGGTTCTTACAATGTATCAAATATATCATCCTTGAATTGCCCCACAATATTGTTTTGAACTATCTTTACAGTTCAAGACCTCATCCTGCCCCTCCTATTTCCCAAAGCCTCTCCGCTTAGGAGTCAGCGAGTCCACAGCACTTGTTCTCCAGCTCCCAGGTGTGGGTGTGGGAATGGGCACGGCCTGGGACATCTGGCCACAAACCCACAATTTCATTTAAGTTTTGAGGTCTGCTGCCTCTGCCTCCTCCTCGTTCATGCCCCTCCTCTGCCATTGTGAAGCAGCCACCGCACTGCTCGTCGGTCGGGTAGCCTAATCATTCCCCTCAGACACTTATTAGCTCCATGATTAGAACCTAACCCAGGCCCAAGTCAATCATCTCCTGGATTCCACCACCCCGTGACAGGTTTCCCAGGAATAGGTCAGTGCCTTGGCTGACCCAAACAAAGGGAAGCTTTTCTTTCCGCATGGAAAATCATTTCACTTTTGACAATCATTTCACTTTCTGGCAATCATTTCACTTTTAAACTTACAGTGGTAAGTGCCAACACATTCCTACATTGTTTGAGCCAGTAGATGTTGCCCAAAGATGAGTTCTTTCATCCCTGTCTGCTATGCACACGGCCCTCCTACTGAAGCCCCAAAAGTGTTAGGGTGTCCATCTTGACCCTCTGGGGATCCCGCTACCTTGTGAAGAAGCTCAGAACAGGCCAGAGTTCAGAGCATCCATGTGAAGAGAGGAGCCAAGCTGCCCCCGGCTCTTTGTTAGCCTGTTGGGACACTGAACATGTGACTCACAGCCACAGGAACAACCCCAGCCAACATGGGAGGGGCCAAACCACCGCCCCATCACACAGCCCCAGGGCACAATGACTTCCTGCTGTCTAAGCACCTGTTTGTGCTGGTTTGTTACCCAGCAATGCCTAACCAGCTCAAGGGTGACATGGATTTTCCATTTTAATAGAGTCGTCATTGATTTGTTTACACAGGTTTATTGTTAGGATGCTGACATCCCTTGGTAACAGAAAATTCCGCTGGCCTGGTTTAAGTGCATTTTATTACTGGCCATATAACAAGAACTGCCAGGTTAGGGCAGCAGCAGAACGGATGGGATGGCTGTATTGTTACGAGCTTGTGGAGTCTGTGATCAGAAGACTTTCAAATTCTTTGTGTGCCTTGAGGAAGAATCCATGGCAGGACACAGGGGTGCAAATGGAGTTTATTAAAAGTGAAGAAAGAGAAATATAAAGGGAGCATGTTGAGCACAGGTGGCGTCTGGAGGCTGAGAGAGCGAGCTTCTCTTTTTTTGGTACTTTTAAAACTTACGCTAACCTATGCGAAAGGGGAACCAGCTGATTCCCATCAAACGATCAGTGAGTGGGGAAGGGCATGGGTGGACCCTGAGCCACAGCACAGTCAATTTAAAATGTAATATTAAGTTTCTATGAGTCCTGAACTTTCCCTAATTTTAGCCTGCCTCAATATGGTGTCACCAAGGACCTACACTCTTCCAGCGTGAAGATGTTCCTCTTTGCCTCTGCAAGAAGGCTGAAAAGAACAGACATCACCTCCACACAAAACATCTAGCAGAAGAGCATCTAGCATTTCCTCTTTCCTTCTTTTTCTTTTCTTTTGGCAGCACTGGGATTTGAACTCAGGGTCTTGTGTACAGCCTTGCTAGGCAGGTGCTCTGCCACCTGAGCCACACCCCCAGACCTGTTTTGCTTTATTTTTCAGGACTTGAGCTTTTGCACAGGGCCAGCCTCAGACCACGATCCTCCTACCTACTACCTCTGAAGTAGTGGAATTAAAGATAGACACCACCACACCCGCTTACTGAGTGAGATTGGGGTGGAGGGTCTCACTATCTTTTTGCCTGGGCTGGCCTCAAACCATAATCCTCCTGATTTTCACTTCCTGAGTAGCTAGGATTGTAGGCATAAACCACCATACCCAGTTCCTCTTTTATTTGATAAGAATGAGAAAATCGTTTCCAAACAACCCCCTGCCAGGTTTCTTCTTAGTTTTCATCAGTTTGAATGTTTTAAACCAGTGGTTGGAAAAAAGAACGGAGCTGCCAGGATTAAGCCAGAGTTCATTCCTTGCTCACAGAGGATGGAGACCTGGGTGAAGATGGGTTTCCCCCAGTAAGGGTAAAGAAGGCATTCTTGCTGCACTGGCAACCAAGTGTCTGTCACAGTTTGAAAAATGATTAACACTTAACTCTGAATCCAGTGGCCTTGGACAAGGTCTGCTGTGCTCCCACTCCACCCTAAATGTCACAGCTCACACAGTGGAAGCTTAAAGTCTTGCTCTAGCAGTCAGGAACCTGGCAGGAAACAAGCATATGGGGTGGGGTCTGGAAGAACCAGCTGGGGGGACTATGGCTACAGTATGGTCAGTCCAGGACCAGCAAAAGGACAATATGAAGGATAAAGTGGGATGCTGCCCTACTCTAGGGTTAGACACACGGAGGTGTGTCATTCCCAGCACTGAGATTGAGTCCACGCAAAGAAAAGGGATGACCAACAAGAACCACAGTCCCCGAAGGACACGGGCACTGCTGGGTCCAGAGCAAGGCTGGGAAGGAGAGGGAAGAACCACCCCAGCCTCACCCTCTGCCTGAACTGCAGCTGGTGGGGACCCTCCACCACTGGCACATAGAGCAACACTGACAAGGGGAGGAGATTTGGGTGGAAAATGGACAGTGAGTTAGCTGACAGAAAAGGGCACATTACTGTTGTCACTACTTATTAACTACTGCTGCTCCCTCGTGCTCCATCTGGTCATCTGTGCTGATCCAGAAGTCGTCCGATACCACTTCTCTTCTGCACCCAGACAGGACCTTCATGGTACACTGTATTCCTAAACCCGGGCTCCCCGGGCTCCAGCGGGCCACTGAGGGCGTTGTCATCACTTGAGGCAGAAGCAGGGGAACTGGAGCCAAAGCACACCAGCTAAATCAGGGCTGAGAGCAGAGAGGAGACACTTTGCAGTCTGCCTGCAAGCCTGACGCGAGGGAAAGCAGAAACACTCCCCCGAATTGGGGCTGCTTGTGTGGTGACAGTTCTGTGCTGTTGGAAGCTAGCGGCATGAAGCACTTGCCAGGGAGCCTGCCCGGGGCTCCTCTCCCTGGGCTGGGACCGCCCTGTAGCCTTGGCCTTGAAGCTGGGGAGGCCCCAGCTGGACGAAGAGAGGAGCATCTAGGCTGGCGGAACAGGTCGAAGGGCAGATGCTAACCCCTGCCCCCACTGGTTAAAACTGCTTTTGACTGTCACAGTTCTGGGGACCTAGGCCAGGAGGACGGGCCTTAGGGAACCGCTGGCTTTCCAAGGGAGCGGGAGAGACCCTGCCTGTGCCTTCTCCCAGCCGCCTAAAGGCTGCGCTCCAGGGCAGCCACCTGAGGAACGCGTCTTCTGTCCACGCGTCCCGTGCCGGGCCGAGACCCACACCCAGCTTCTTGGGGGCTTCCCGCTCCCATCGCGCCGCCGGGCAGCCCTGGGGCGCCCAGTGAAGTTTTCCTGCGGAGTTCCGAGAGGGAGGCTGCGTGGCTGCAGGGTGCACGCGCCCTCCCGTGGGGCCCCAGGTGCCGAGCGCGCGGCTCCGCCCCGCCCGGGAGGCGGAAGCAACAGGGCGGCGACCGCGGCGCCTCCGCGCCCCGCCCCGAGGGCCCAGCCGGCCGCGCGGGGACGCGAGACGGGAGCGGGCCTGGCGAGCGCGCGCGCGGGTGTGCGCGCGTGTGCCCGGGGCGGGGGCTGCGGGCCGGGGCGCATGCTCACACGCGCCCGTGACGCGCCGGGCGGAGCGGGCAGAGTAGGCTCCAGAGGCGCGGCGGCGGCCGGGAGGAGGAGGCAGCGGAGCAGCGGAGCGCAGGCCGCGCCGGTCCGACGGGAGCAGCGCCGGGTCCCGGTGCACCGCCGCCGAGCCTCCGCCTCCGCCTCCGCCTCCGCCTCCGCCAACGCGCGGCCCGCGTCCCCTCGGCCGCCGGCCGAACGGGCATGAGCGCAGAGGGGCCGCGGCCGCCCCCCGCGCCGCCCAGGCCGTGACCGGGCGGGGGGCGGCCGCACGCGCGCCCGGAGCCCATGGGCGCGCCGAGCCGGGCGCAGCGGCGGTGAGCGGCGGGAGCAACCATGGACTGCAGCCTCGCGCGGACGCTCGTGCGCAGATACGTGAGTGGGGCCCGGGGGCGGGAGGCCACACTAGGCTCGGCGCCCCGCTCGTCCGGTGCTTGGGACGGGAGCCCCGTCCTCCTGCGCGCGGCCCGGCTCGCCCCTCCTCGGTGGGCAGGCGCGGTGGGCAGCGGGAGGCGTGGGACCGGAGATGGTGTTGGCGCCACTGGGTTCAGAAGTGAACTTTGCAAGCTTCGCTGCCTGACAGTGGCCAGTCCAGCGGGAGGGGCAGAGTTCGGTTCACCGCGTCGGTGGTGACCCGGTGGACACTGGGAGGCAAGACTAGGGAGTTGATTTTGTCTCACCCAGGGGAGGGAAAGCGGAGCCCCGAGAGTGGCGCCATCCGGATGTAGGTACCAAAGGGGTGTGTGCAGAAGAGGAGGAGAACTGTCCCGGGCAGCCTCCTTCCTGTGTCCCGCACAAGGCACTATTGTCCCCGCAGCTGGCGGCCCCTGGCAGTCACAGGTTTGGCAAAGCGCGGCCGGGCTCCACGCAGAGGCGACCGTGGGCTCTGCGCTCTTCCTGGCGCGGAATTGCCTTAGGCGGCCTCCTTTGAGTGGGAGACCAGGTGCAGGACTGTCCCCTAGGGGAACGCCACACCTGCGCGGTTCCCCTGCTTGTATCCACTGACCCGAAGACCGGAGTCAGGGCACTGTGTGCGCTCTGGGCAGCCACCCGATGGCCAGGAAGCTGGGGAGTTCGACCCGCGCCACGTGCCTCCCATGCGTCTGTGACTCTGGCGGGGAAGGGGACTTAGCAGGCCCAGGTTGGCCCATAAGTTTTGTATGTAATGTGAGTGGGTGGTGAATGACATGACACCCATGTTGTGGAAGACCCCATAGGTGATGGTAGGGACCAGGTAAGTGAAAGAGGAGATTTTATTGGGCAGGGGTCTTATGGTCTCAGTCCTGCCCCTCAGGCGGTGAGGTCTTCCGGCAGGGGAAGTGGAGAAAGTGAAGTAGCATTGCTGAAGATGTACTCGGTGTTCCTAGTTGATTCCATTCCCTTCCAGGAGTAACGGCAATAAAAGAGAGCCCAACTGTGGGAAATCCTTGAGAGGTGATGGGTGGTCTTCTTGGCTCCTGTAGACTCCCTCCCTGTGGTCCTCTCTTCCCACCAGCCTGACTACTGAGCAGACTTGTAGCCCATGGCGGGGAGGGGGCCGTGCTGTCTTCCTTGCTTCCTCCAGGCCTCTGCCGTTTTATGTGTATCGATCTAGATAAACTGTCATGTTGTGTACACTTTTAATTCGCTTTTGCTAAATTCTTACGCCCATGAAATCACATTTTCTCTTGAACCTAGCAGGTAAATACTCTTTCGTGAGCTTTTCTGGCACATGAATTATCTGGTGATGTTCCGGAATGTGAGTTATTCTGTCTTCTCATTGCACATTGTTACTTGCATCTGGCTCCTTCAACATACACACTTGCACAACCATTCATATCTATGACTTTAAACTGATGTCTGTGCTATTAAACTAATTTGACTTTTTCCAGAAACAATCATGATCTGTTTTCTGGTAATTTGGTTATCTTAATACGTTGAACTAACTAAATCATATTTCCCTTTGCTAGAGAAAAAAAGTCTAGGATTCATGGCCTCAGGGTTTCCTTAGGCAGCTTGTTTTATAAAAACGAGTGAGTACACCTCCTTCCCTCCACTGTTGGCATCGGCAGTCCTGGGATGGAGGGAGCTCCCCAGCTCCCTGTGAGCCCCAGGGTCGCAGAAGACAAAGGAGTTGTTGGAAAAATTTTCTAGGTGCTTGGTTCTGGGTTTATCCAGAGCACCAGAACATATAGAGCATTCTGCTCTGGTTAGGCCGTTGTCCTCCAGAGCCGGTGTCACTGGTGTTTGTTGGACATAGGCTGCACAGAACTGTTTGCACTGATCAGTGAACTGTGCTTATGTGCTAGGAAGTAGTTTACGTGCCCTGAGGTAGTTTATCCACAGTGTAACTTTTTAAAAACACGTAAAGGGCACGATGGAGAGCGAGTGCTGTCTCCTTTTTAGAGACTTGAGGAGGAAAGGGCGGTTCAGGCAGTGGGGGACATCCTGAGAGGAAGCAGCCTGGCCTCGTGAGTTACCAGCAGATCCTGGGGGAGGCTGCCTGACGCCAGCCTGTGTCTCACTGCAGCCGTGTGGTGGGGACAGGTAGCGAACACTTGTGCTGCCTCAGTGCTCTTGTCTGAGGATAATAGGGACCCTTGTGGAGTTATAGTGAGGATTGAGTTAGTACAGGAGAGGAGTCTGGCTCCGAGGAGAGTGTTCAGCCAGTTTATCACCACGGGTGCTCATGGGGTGCAGTACCTCTACGGGATCTCTTGGTGGACTCCGGCCACCAGCAGAGCCTGGGCTATGGTGAGAGATAAACTGAGCCCCCTGTATTGAGCAGTGTGTAGGGCTCAGGTGGGGTTCGAATTCTTTAAAGCAAGGTGTGGTGTTGTAGCGTAGGCCAAGCAGAAACATTTGGCCATAAACTCTATTTGGGGCTAGGTGCTAGTGGCTAGTGCCTCACGCCTATAATCCTACTTACTCAGGAGGCAGAGATCAGGAGGAGCATGGTTCGAAGTCAGCTCAGGCAAATAGTTGGTGATCTCCTGTCTTGAAAAACTCTATCACAAAAAAGGACTGGTAAAGTGGCTGAAGTGATAGAGCACCTGCCCAGCAAGCATGAGGCCCTGAGTTCAAACTCCAGTACCACCAAAAAAAAAAAAAAACAAAAAACAAAAAAAAAACATCGTAGTTCAGGCCCCTTTCTTGGATGACACGCATCTCTCCCTCGTCCTTCATGCTTCACATGAAGGGGATTTGATTTTTCTCCACATTTCCGTAGGTCAAGAGCGTCATTCTGTTGTGTCTGTAATTTGTGTTGTGTTCACCCTGGGTGCAGTTCCTTCTGTTTTGTTGCTTCTCAAGAGTTCCTGCCTCTACCCTCTCAAGTGTTGTTTTCCTGAACATTTTTATCATTCTGAGAGAGCAAACTTTGAAAAAAATCTGAAGGCTTTCCTTGCTGACAGTAGATACTTATTTTTGGAACAAGCTGTGTGTTCCACTAGAATTTCTTTATAATAAATAGAAAAACATTTTTAGTTCCTGAGGACATCAAGCAAACAGTGCCTTACTCCTCCTACAAGTTTAACCCTACGTGAAGATGTTCCTGCTTCTCTTTATTTTTTATTATCAAATGGTTTGTAACAGCGGACATCCGTGTGCGGCTGTGAGCTCGCCCGTGCTAATACACTTCTTTGTTTGATGCAGTTGTGCCAGTCCTTCATGGTTTGGAGTTGCTTCTCCTAATCTATCATTAGGTGACACAGGGTCTGCCTGTTGTCATTCTCCCAGAGTCTGCACTCCAGGACACGGAGTGAAACCACTTTAACCACCAAGGCCTTCAGGTGTTAGAAATAAGTGAATCCTTAGGCAGATACCCTCAGACTAATGGCTGGTCTGTCTCCGGCAGGCAGAGAAGACTTGTAAAGTTTATAATTAACACACGTTTAACTAGGCAGCAGTCAGACGAGTTTGTCGAGTGCCTGCCTGTTTTCAGGGGCTCGGCTTATGTGTTTCAGAGCTGTGTAATTGAACCTTTAGGTTCTAGCTGCTGCCATAAATCCTTCCCTTTGTCCTGCACCTCTCCAGTGAATGCGTGTTCATTAGAGCAGTTGATCCTCAGGTGTTTTTATTTTGTGCCAGAGACTAAATTTAATAACCTAGGGGAAAGAGGTTTATATAATTACAGCCAGTTGTATTTCTGGGGATGAGGGCACTGTCCTCAGTTTACAGTTAGTTAAAATGACATTGTATTCGCCAGGAAACACACAGTATCCCACTACCCAGATGTGCTGGGCTCTCGAACTCAAGTACAAATTGTTCTTTGGTGCTTGGGCCCTGCAAAAGCAAGGCTAATGCAAGCTTCCTGAGTCCCACTTGCAAATGCTTTCTTGTCTAAGGTAAACGCAGGTAAAAGTGCTGTTTATTTGCAATACAAATCAATAGAGAGCCATTTTTACAGTATAGGAGTTCAGCAAGATTGAATCAAGGACTGTTTTTGCTTTCCCTTGGATGCTGCTGCTGTCTGAGAAGTGCAGTTTTGGATCACTGGTTCAGGCATTGGGCTGGTGGAGTGGCTCAAGTGGTACAGTGTTTGCTTAGCAAGCATGAGGCCCTGAGTTCAAACACCAGTACCAACAAAAAGAAAGAGTTCAGGCATCAGAGACCGATGGAGCTGTGCTCACATCCTCCCTGGGCCACCACCTGCAGTGTGTCTTGGGCAAGCTGGTTGATGTCCCTACATTGGGGTCCTCTTTGTAGAGCTGGATCATTAATTGTGCCTGAGTGTTGGACTGAGACACAGCACCTGCATGTGGCAGTGCTTAGCCGGTGGGATACTTTGTTGCCAGTGTGGCCACTCTGCAGTGCTTCTCAGGACACTATTGCCTCTCAGACCTCCCTTCTGCCTCTGCACCTGGCAGACAGGGACCCACCTGGACTTTTGCAGAGAGCAGCAGTCAACAGCATGCCCCTGCCATGTACCCCACAGCCCTGCTCTGTTCTGGTGGGGGCAGTTGATAGAGGCCAGTCCTGCAGCATGTACTGTGGAGGTGACATGGTCTGCCTGGTACACAGTCCTGTCTTCACATCTGCTTTTCCTTATGGCTTATTGAATGTAGCTGACCAGCCTTTCTCTTCTCCCACTTCATCTTTATCCCACTCAGGGTTGCTTTTCTCAGGGTCTCTGTGACCTCCTCCAGGGCCCCTCTGCCTCACACTTGACCTCAGCAGCATCCATTGAGGTTCACATATTCACAGCTTATCTGCAGTGAGTGTACATGAGCACATGGACACATCAGCAATCCCATCCCGAGGAGCTCACCCTGCAGGGACAGGCAGGCAGAGAGCGAGTAAAACAAGCAAACATCGGTGTTGGCAGGAACTAGAAAGTGTTGAGCACTGAGGAAACAGTGGGATGGATGAAGTCAGAATGGGGGTGGGGGTGTTAGTTTTTTACCACTGTAACAAATACCTGAGAGAAACAGATATTTCCCTCTTTAGAGGAGGAAAGACTTACTTTGGCTCATGGTTTTAGAGGTTTTAACCTGTGGTCCTAGCTTTACTGTTTCTCAGCTGTGGAGAGGCAGGACATCATGGTGGAAGGAAGAGCATGGAGGAACAGAGTTGCTCACCTCATGGTGACTAGAATGAATAGAAGCACAGGGAGGGATGGGAACAAGATTACTCTTTCCAGGTCAATCACCCAGTGACCTGTTTCCTCCAACGAGGCTCTACCTTCTGGTTTGTTTCTGCCTTCTCTCAATAATCCATCAAGTCGTGAACTCATGAGTGCATCAGTCCACTAATCGATCCCATGACACAATCACTTCTCAGTGATTGGCTCCATCAGTGGGGGGCCAAGCTTTCTTTGAGCCTGTTTGGGGCGACACTTCATAGCCAGACCATCACATTGGGATGGCACCCCTGGCTAAGCAGTGTCCTGAGGACTGAGGGATAGACTAGACCAGTATTGGGTGATGCGTCCAGTGGAAAGAAAGGCAAATGAGGGGTGTGGTGGTGGCCCTGGGTCTTCTCCAGTGACTTTCCGGCTTTCTGCTGCATGCCACTGCCCCTTTTGGGTCTTTGTGGGCTCTCTGCCCTCACCAGGGTCATGGCCTCAGCACTGGTGGGCTTCTGCCTTCTACATGGACACCCTTATCCTCGGATATCTCACATTCACTCCTCTGCCCAGTTCACTCCCCATGTGCCTGAGCACTTCCTGTATAGTTGGAACCCTGTGACATTTGATAAGAGTCACAAGGACCAGGACCATCATGCCTGTGGCCCCAAGGAAGCTGCCCCAGGGCTATTTGATGTAAGCCTCGTGGTATTTCCAGGGACTTGAATGGTTAACATCTTTTAACACCGCTTCAAACTTCTGGATTCTCTTTCCTTGTTTCACTTCATAGAGTCATGGGAATGGAGAGGTGGATGGAGCTCTGTCTGATGCTCTGGTGCTTCAGGCTAAGGACCCAACCCATGGCCTCTGCTCTGCGCCAGTGACCTACTGCAAAGCCTTTCTGTGCTCAAGACAGCTGCCCTTCCTGGGGACCCTCGCTGGTCCTGCCATGACCGCTCTTCCTGGGCTTTGTTTCTGTTTTTTTTTGCATGCGTTCCTTGGACCTCAGAGCCCCAGAGCGGGGGAAGAGCAACGACGCCCCTCTGCTGAGCCTGGTAGATAGAGTGAAGCTGTGACATCCAGATCGAGGCAGTTTAAAATTATGAGTTCTTCAGAACTGGCCTCGGCAATCCCTTGGAACACTGTAGACACTTACAGTTCTCCTTAGCCTCTTCCAGTGCCGGGTTCTGGCACAGCAGGGAACTGGTCCTGGTGTGGTTGCCTTGGCCACCCAGTGGCTTTAAGAGCAGTTGAGTTTCTTGTCAGTACTTAAACACAGGCTAGTGCCCATTAATATCCACATTTCCCAATTCTTTCAGGGTCACCCTCTGGCAGTACTGGCCAAGTTGTTTGTTTCCCTGTTGACCCAGCGATGGAGGGGGTGGCTGTTTAGGGACATCCAGTGCTGTTCCCCTGAGTGTGTTGGCTGCATGTGACCTGTTCCTCTCCACCCCCCCCCCAAAAAAAAAATGGGGATACAGGCTTTTCTGGTTTGGGCCTACATCTAAGGAATCTAAAGTTGTTTTTCGAGTTCTTAATTGTGCTTTTCTGCATCTTGCTTTGTCTCTCTGTGTATGCTTCACAAGATAGAGGAAAGGAGCAATAGGGAAGAGTTCTGCTCATCACACATCCTAAGAAGGGAGGGCACTGAGACCCACCAGGTTGGGACTCAGTAGGGAGGACTTGGGCTTTCTCTGTCCACTCCTCCTAAAGGCCTGGGCTCATGCTGGACCTCAGCATCAAGCTAATTGCTAGCTGTCTCTTCACATCAATCCTTTAAACATTTTCAACACTTCTGGATGGAGTGGGAGGGAAGCTGGGTTTATGAATGACAGTCGTGTGCTCCCTCTCATGTGACATCCAGGGACTTGTCAGTGACATGTGTTTACTTATTTTCAGTTGCCTTTCCTTGAAGTTCTCATCACTCCTAAGAGCTGAGCTGGTAGGGTAAAGGTGACTTAGAGACATGTTTTCAGTTCTCATTCCAAATGTGTTTAATAACCACCTTCCCCCTTCCTGATTTTTTGTCCTTGCAAAATGCTTATCTGTCAGTTCTCATTCCAAATGTGTTTAATAACCACCTTCCCCCTTCCTGATTTTTTGTCCTTGCAAAATGCTTATCTGTTCTTCACTTTTGTGGTTATCAGGAATGAGACCACTTCTCGGAAGGCATAGTGAAAGGTTTCTGTTGGAACCACGGACTTGGCCACTTTTCCTGGGAGGTCGCATTGTGGCTGTATTGCTGGGCATCATGGTTCTGTGGCTGTGGCTGGTTGCACGAGGGGCTGGTGGCTCACTTAGAGATCAGAAAGTCCAATTCGTGTTTTGAGGGCAGAGAATTTTCACAAAGGTAGGCTGACACGGGTAAGAAAGGTCTGGCCCTGCACGCGCTTTGCTTTGCCAGATCGCGATCTGACACATCTGGCAGCCCCGTGTGTGATTGGCGCCCTCTGTGGTCTTTGGTGCTGGGCAACCTGGTGGGTGGCACCTACTGTTGCCTTCTGTGGCCAGCACCCTCCTGGGTGGTGCCTGACGTGGTCTTTGGAGGCCAGGCAGCCTACTGGGTGGCACCTACCTGTGGCCTTCTGGTGGCCAGGCAGTGAGCTGGGTGGTGCCTTCTCTGATCTTTGGAGGCCAGGCAGCCTGCTGGGTGGTGCCTATCGTGGTCTTCTGTGGCCAGGCACCCTGCTGGGGGGTGCCACATCAAGCACTCAGAGGCAGTTGAAAAACGAGTTCAGTGGTCTCTGCCGACTTGTCCCTGGGTAGTGAGGATCAGATGCACTGTGTACACGAACACAGTCTGTACATTGTAAAGTGCTATAAAAATAACTCAGCCGAGGGCTGTTGATTTCTTGTGTCTCTCATGTGACAAAGGTAATTTTTTTTTCTTTCCGACCTGAGGGGAGTGAAGATAATTTTTTTTTTTCTGGTTGGAGGATGAGAAAAGCCTTGAAAGAAGTTTCGCTACTTGTGAAAAAGACAACTAGATGGAAAGCCAGTGAGTTATGCATTCTGCAGAGCTGGGAAGAGCTGGGGTTGGAGGTTCTCCATGCTCTGTGCAGCTGATCCCGAGCCCAAAGAAATTAGAGGGAAGGGCCACCATGAGAGGGTGTGGACAGACTGTCCCAGAGGTCCTCCCCAGAGCAGCCCGAGCCATGCTGGTGGCATCTCAGCGGAGGGGGACTGGATTCCCTGCTGTCTGGTACAAGGGTTTGCCCGCATCTCCCACTCAATCTAGGATGGAGCACTGTGTCCTTCTGCCACAAGAAAACTGGGTTTTGTCCAGGTCACCACAGTCAGGATTGTGGTTAGCTGAGTGGGTCTTTTGATAGCAGTGATGCCTGCTCTCACCCTGCGAGGTTTCTCTAAGGTAAGGGGTGGTCATTCACCCACTTTGCCCCAGTGATGCCCACCCTAGGATAGTAGTCACAGCATCCCTGTCTCTCACAAAAGTGTCACATTTGCATAGAAAGTTATGCGCCCTCTCCCCAGGTGGGGCGTGACCACACAGGACCTGCGCCTCTGCCTTGAGTTCAGGGCGACCCTCCACTAACATCCTTCTCCCTCACTTTGTTGGAGAATTTACCTTCATGCATGTCTACTTTCCTTGCATTCTTGTGAAGTCCAGCACTGTGAGACCTCTGGCCTTGGGTTTGGAGAAGAGCTCATGTCTGACTGTGAGGAGTGCCGGCCCCTGCCAGGGCTGCAGCCTCTTGGGTGTCTGTGGAGGCAGGGACAGGTCAGGACTGGAGGGTGTGGCTGTGCATAGGCAAGGCACAGAGAGATTACCATCCCTACCATCACCATAGGCCTTGGTGCCCTGATCCCCGTGCCTTCTCCTTGAACAGACCCATGAGGAGGAGAACCTTAGGGTGTTGTTCAGAAATCACAAATGTGTCAAGTGTATTTTGTCTGCCTATTTAAAGTCTCATATGGCTACCGAGAGGGTGCCTGGTGTTTGGTGTACAGCTAGAGCTGTGTTTAGTTTTCCCTTGAAGGTGAAGAGTCGGGGTTGTAAGCAGCAAGATGGTCCTCTACCCCCAAGAGCACACTCTGAGCTTGCCTGGCTGAACTGCAGAGAGCTACCGAGACACTGAAGGCAGAACCAGAGTAGGAAGCAGCAGGTGTCTGGGCAGAGAGCACAGCCATGACACGTGGCTGAGGCACAGGACAGCATCACCACGGCAGGGAGTCGTCTGGGGCTGCCCTCGTGTCATCCATTTGTTGCCCCAGCCTCATTTGTGTTCAGAGCCTGGCAGACTGCTGACCTGGTCCAATGTCATCACCTGTAGTGATGCTTGAAGTCTCAATGGCAGCCCTCTGTGGTGTGTTCAGACACCTTGTGAAAGTGACCGGGGAGCCCTGCAGAGCCTGGCTTTCTCCTGCTGTTGCCCTCCATTGTGGTTACAGTGGAAGCAGTGCTGGGCATCTCCTCCAACCACCCGTGCGTCTGGCCCCCATCCCCATCCCATGCCCCTCCTGGGTGTGTGCCCTTTTCTCTGAGTCTTTGCACTCATTTTGCAGCAATTTCTCCCACCTGCCTGCATCTGTCTCCTCACAGTGAACACAGTGTCTGAGAGCTGACTAAACTTGTCAGATTGGTGCAGGAAGCGCAGAAGGGCCGGAGGCAGATTGAGGGGTTTGTCTACGCCTGCTAGTTTGTGGACTCTGGGTGCCTCTGCTTCAGGTTCAGGCTCTTCCCTGAGTCCTGGTAGATGGGACCAGCAGCTTGACTTTCTGAAGTGGCGATCTGGTGAGTGTGCAAGTTGGATTGTCCAGAAGACTGGTGTTAGGAATGTGACCAAGGGAAGAACAGTCCTCACTGTGGAAACAGCCGTGTTGCAGTGTTACTCGCTAAGACACCTGGGGTGGGTCTGAGTGCACCTGGCGGTGGTTGCTGGTGCCCTAGCACCTCAGATGTGAAGCTGAGACAGTGCACCTGTACCTCAGTGACCTTGGCGCCATCAGGACCCCTTGGCGGGAGTTAATCAAGGCTGGATGTGTGAGCTCGGTGTCCACAGGGCTGGGCTTTGACTGGGTGCTTTTTTGTGTCCTCATGGGACTAGGAGACACTTCTTCTGCCTCTTGTGAGGACACCAGTCCTCTCCATTTAGGACCCACCTGGACCTTGGTTGCATCTTTAAAGTCCAGTCTTCAAGTCCAGAGGACCAGGGCTTCAGCACATGAATGTGAGACATTGCATTTGGAACAGTTCACCATTGAAGGTAGTGTTCACAAAGATGGGAATTTCAGAGGAAATCCACTTTGCTCATGATTTATTTATCAGATTTAACATGTTCTACACATCTGGAAACACTCGGCTTAAATGAATACTTACTGGGTATTTTTTCAAATTTCGAAACAGGTGGGAATAAGCCAGTTTCTGCGAATTAGTCTGACTGATTCTTTTCTTTTTTCCTTCCTGGAGGGATGGGCAGGGAAAGGTGGGTGGTGGTAAGACAGGGCTGCAAAGCACTGTAGTCCAGGTACTCGGCATCTGGCTGATTGAGGGGACAGATGTTATGGCTTATGTCATGAAAGTGAATTGAGCATGGCTGTGCAGAAGGTAGCAGGCTGCTGGCTGGTGAGCCAGGTCTCCGAGAATGGAATTGCTCTTCTGGGATGCACAGGACCACTGTTACCTGCGTCAGTCCTATAGTGGTCCTATAGTGGAGCCTCAGGGGGTCTAGTAGCACCCACTCTGCCCTCCAGGCCAGCAGAAAGTCCCTGCTCCGCTAGCTGCTGTCTCACTTTCAGTGGGAGGTTTTTTTGTTTATTTGTTTTTTAAAATAACCCAAGCTTTCTTATCAGTCATTATTTGCTGAAGTTAGGTCAGAATGACATACAGTCTCTGGTGTAGCCGGAACAATTCTGGAGACTTCTCACTGTTCTTACTCACTGGCTGAGAGGGCCCATGCTAAGCAGAACCCCCATCAAGTTTGGTATTAAACCCCAGACTGCAGAGACTGATGCCCGGTGGCCTGGAACTTCTGTGCAGTGTGGACTGAGGCCCAGGAGCCACCGCTGCAGATCTCAGGCTCCGCTGACGTGGGGTCTGGCAGTCTTGCCCTCCTGCCCTCTGTCCTTGCTTCAGATACGGGACCGCTTGACTGTCCCCTTCATTCTCGCTGCACCTTCCTCCTGCCTGGGGAGGAGGCGGTGTTAAACAGTTAAATAATCTCCTGCCTCAGAGAAAAGAGGATTTCCACTGACCTACTTTGAGCAGAGGATTGGGGACAGTGAGGTCCTGCAACAGGACATCGTCTAGGTTTCGTGTAATTTTTCAAGATTGCCCCCACACAGAGTTGCTGATGATGTCGTGGGATGGTCGTTGTGACTGGAGGGCAAAGCCGACCTAGGCCTGTCCCTCACCTTCAGAAAAAACACGTCAAATGCCGGTAGCACACTGCAGCTGCCTTCCCTCTTTACAAAGGGAATCGACGTGTTCGCTTCGATACAGACGAACGTAAACCGTTAAAACACTAGGTAACCCTGAATTTATTTTTTCAGTAACTCGAGCGTTTTTTCAGTAATGATCGATGCTGATGTGAATCTGAAACATCAGGCATGTCCAGAGGACATGGCTGGAGTCATGTAGTCCTCGTTTCTGATGTTATTCAACTCATTTCACCATTCCTCAGATGCAAAATAAAAACAAAATGTCTTGGAGATGTGTCAGAGGCAACCAATGTACAGTCCTGTAAAGAATCCTGTGGGTTTAGCACGTGCCACCTGCTTCACACTTGGTGTCCCTTGGACCCTTACTGGGCACCTGTCGTAGCACTGGGACTCAGTTAGCAAAGGGGATAGAAATGGGGGGAGCACAGGGGTGAAAAGAGAGGGAAGGGTGAAGCAGGGGATGGGATGGGAGGATGGTTGGAGATGCTGTGTTGGGAAGGGGCTGGGCCAGTGGAGGAGGACTGAGGGCACGTGGACAGGCCAGGTGACTGGTGCCCACTGGGTCTGGAGGAGGAGCCGTGGTGGGAAGAAGTGGACACCAGATTGCCCCTGATGTGGCTGCACTTCACAGGGTTCGTGTTGGCTGCCCCTCAAGTTTTATGGTCTAAGATTGGAATAGATGTGTTGCACTTTGATAAAGTTTTAGACTTGTTTTAAAATAATATGGCCACCGAGAGAAAGTGTTGCATAATATTAACATTACAAGTGTTAATGTTTTCTGTTAACGTTCTTCTCAGTGGACACATAGAGATTGCAGGTGTGTTTGTGGGGCACAGTAGGACATCTTAGTACTTTTATAAATTGTGTAGTGATGTGATCAGGACGGGTGGCCTGTCTCTCACCTCAGACTGGGAAGCTGTTTTGAAATATCCAATCAGTTATTGTCAACTCTAGTTTCCCATCCGTGCTGTGGGACTTAAGTCATTCCTCCTCTCAGTGGCATCTCTGTGCTTCTAACCTTCCCTTCCCCCAACCCCCCAGGCCCTGCCACCTCTGCTCCATTCTCCACTCTGGTTCTCCAAGGTCAGTTTTCAGCTTCCAGGTGTACTTTCTGAGTGTGACTTACCTCACTTAAACAATGCTTAGCATTGTGAAGCGTGTGAGGATTTACTGAAGAAACAGCGATTGATTCTGCAGTTTTTTTTAATTGCAAAATTATATGTGTGACATAAAATTTACTTTGTACTTGCCATTTTATGTATGTGACGTAAAATTTGTCATTTACCGTAAGCTCATAGGATTAAATGCCCTCACCGTGTTCTAAGACCATCACTACCATCTACTTCTAGGACTTTTTCAGCATCCCCAACTAAAATTGATTTATGGGCAGTTTTAAGTACGGAATTTATTTTGGGTTTGATATTGTATATCTTGCTTTTTTGGGAACATTGTTTTTAATCAATAAAAAGACTGTAGCGGGGTAAGGAGATAAGTTACTGAAACCTAAGCATCAATTAAATT
This sequence comes from Castor canadensis, assembly GCF_047511655.1. Classification (NCBI taxonomy): domain Eukaryota; kingdom Metazoa; phylum Chordata; class Mammalia; order Rodentia; family Castoridae; genus Castor; species Castor canadensis. The sequence goes on along the minus strand of NC_133395.1, from coordinate 1,168,245 downwards.
TTAATAGAAAATGGACCCAGGTAGGAGGATTTTTTTTTTTCCTTTTAAATGGTTGGCAGTGGCTTTTTAGGAGGGTAAATGCTTGGGTGAGAGGATTGATGTGAACCTCACGTTCTGCCAGCTGAGGACTGAGGTCCAGGAGTTGAGATGATTATCCACAGAGAAATCCTGAGTTTATCTTAGCGCAAATAATCCTTTAGTAATAAGAGAAAAGGATCAGGGAAGTCATGCTCATCAGGGAGGACATCAGAGTCACCGCGCAGGACAAGTTCTAGTTATCACTGTAGCATTATGACGTGAGGTGGTTGCCTGCCCTTTTCCTAAGTTGCATTTATGGAAATTGAAATGATGGGTTTTGTGTGAGCCTGCACTCCAGAAGCTCTGTTCTGCTAATCGTTTGGCTTGAACAAGTTTTCGCTTTTCATCTATAACATTGATTCTTTTATTATTGAAAACATCCCTAAGAAATGGGCTGATTCAAATAACATCTGAGTGCTTTCCTGCAGAAGTATTGGTTCCGTGAGAACAATTTCCTGTTGTTTCTTCTCAACGGTGGTCTGAAATGTTTCGTTCTTAAGTTGACGGTGATTCTGTGAGTAAACTGCTGTTGCTTTTTAAGGCAAGGCGTGGTTTCAGAAGTGAAACCCGCTTCTTATTCCTGCTTGCTTTGTGAGTGAGCAGCGTCCATTGTAACGCTGAACAACTGTGTCTGTTGAACATTGGGCTCATCTAGAGCCATGTTGTAACATCAAGCTGGCCAGCTGCCTTTGAAATCTTTGGAATTGATGGGAGAGTAAAGGTGAAGGTGCAGAAGTCTGTGGCTTTTCCTTAGCACCGTGATTTTACTTCCTGCAGCAGTAGGATGAGGTGCTCAGCAGGTTGTCACCTTGCACATCTGGTGGGCAGTTTCCATACAAGCCAAGAAGACTCTACAGCCCAGATGGGGCTTTCCCAGTGTGGGGTTGGCATGTGGTCTCGAGGACTTGTCACGACCTTGCCGTGGTCAGGTCACATTGAGTTTGAGTTTACATTTAGGATTATTTTATTTGTTAATGGGCCTGACCAAAGGAGAGAGTTTGGTTCATGTCTTAGTGTCACAGGGCTGAGCTCTCCAGAGCAGCTTGGGGGGCAGGGTGCCAAGTGTTTATCAGGGATCCAGTTCACGGAGGGCGGTCACAGGAAACAGGACGGGACAGTGGGAACCCACCATCACCATCAGTCCCATAGGGAGCAAGAATTGCCTGTCGTGGGCCTCTCCTGGCTCCTTCACAGGCTGGAAATGGGTTGTGACTGAGATGGGCTGGGGAGCTGGGCAACAGGGGCCCTGAGCTGGGCAACAGGGGCCAACAGTGTGTGTCCACTGTGGCCCACGATTGCCACAGGTGCTTGGTGCCTCCTATTCTCCAGCCCCTTACAGTTCCTTAGAGCTGAGATCAGAGTTGTGGGGAGCACCAGACCTCAGACAGCCTGCTCACATAGTTTTCAGAGCACCCCTGGGCAAGGTGGGCCAGCCAGTCGGATGATAGCATTGGTACTTAGTTCTGTAGGTTGTTTGTGGTTTTCTTTACAGACATTTGGTGGGCATGACTTTCAAGTTATACCCACTAGCCTCATGGGCCCTTCTGGGAGAGAATAAAGGACAGCACATGGTCCTGAACACTCAAACTCTGAACAGGCATCACACCATGAGCAAGGGTGTCAGCATTTGGCATTACTGATGGAGTTGGTCTTGGACCTCATGAGCATAACTCTTACTCACATGTGCATCTAGAATTTGGTCTGAATGCATCTGGAATGCACCTGCTATTGCGCAGTTGCCACCCCTGTGGCTACTCAGTGCAAAATTAGCTTTTTCCAACAGGATGTAATGAACTTAGAAGAGGCAGGGCACAGCCACGCCCCAGCAAAACAGCCGTAGGGGATTTTCCTGTCTCCTCCCCATGCCTGCCCTGCGGGAGCTTTCCACTCTGTCAACTCAATGCTGTAATTTTAGCAATCAGGAAGGAACCCAAGGGAGGAAGGAGGGCTCCAGGAGGAACGGGGAGGCCCTTCGTGGTCAGCATCAGATGCAGGGACTGGCAGGGCTGCTGCGGCAAGGTGGTCATGTGCAGGCTTCCTCCGGCCAATGGCAGCAGCTTCCTCCAGTTCTCAGGAGCTGTGACTCTGACTCCTTGGTTTGCATGGTGTTCTCCGAACCCAGCCAGTTGTTAAACGTCACCAGGAGTGACAAGGGAGGTTGTTCATGGGTGGCTAGCATGGACAGTGAAGGGAAGAAAGAGGCCAGGTCCAAACAGAATAGGACAAGTCACAGCCATCTACTGCTTACATCTGCTGTTGCTGAGTGGTGTGGCTCCCTGGGGGGCTCCCAGTCCCCTTGTTATGTGACTGGTGGAGTTCGGACAAGACAAGGCTCCAGGGGAGGGAAGCCTGCGAACCATTGTGCAGGGCCTGCAGGTCAGAGCCTCTTCTGCTGTGGCTGCAGATGAGCTCTGAGAGCTCTCGGTGCTGGTCATCTGTCATCACGTGGCGCAGTGGGTGGGTGGTGGGCACTCTGTGGGCTCTTTTTTCTTGTCCCAAGGACACTTGTTGAAATTTGGAATTTAGTATTCAGTGTGCAGTGTGGTGGCTTAAAAACATGAGTTGGAGTAATAAGGGGAGAATTGTCCCAAGTCACAAATAAATCTGTTAACAGTAAAAACTCAGAGGGGAAGAGCCTGAGTCAGGTCAAGTTCTAAATCTGTCTGGCGAGAAGAGAGGAAGGAAAGGAAGAGGAAGTCATCACCAGGGCTGCCTTCTGGGGTGCCGTGCTCTGACTGCGGTGGTCCTCACGTGCTTTCAGTTTACAAGCTGTCAGAGCTGTGCTCTGCAGCTCAAACCCCAGTTCTTTGGGGAGCTGTGTCTGCAGGACTGGAGGCTGCCATCATTCACCTCCAGGTGAGTTTAACTTCTACCTTGAAGTGAACAGGCTGGTGGGGAGGCCCACCACTCTGCAGGGAACGGAAGGAGCCTCATGACTCACGGTGGGAGTCCCATGTGGACTCGGGGGAGCCTTGGCTGACAGCACGGTTCTGTAGCCTCTGACTGCGCCCTGGAGACACAAGCCCTCCTGTTGATAGTTCTAAACCATGCACAGAACAATCGTGCACGGCACAGGCTTGCTCTTGCTTTCAGGTGCTCTGACCCCCCCATCCCCCCAGTCTGGCCTGAGTGGCACAAATTGAATATACTGCAGTTGCATTCTGCTTCTCATAGGCCTGTGGCCCCCAGGCGTAAACAGTGTAGTGGTGCCCACAGGTAAAGATTAAGCATCGTTTCCCTGAATGTAGAGCAGTCCGTTCATGGCTTGGAATTACTGGGAATAAGGGAGCGAGGGCTTGTTTCCTGCAGCCCTGTGGGATCTGGGTGGTGTCATATAAGTGGTCCTGAGATGGAGGCACAGTGGAGGAGGGATGGCAGCTGGGCCATTGTACCACCACCACTCAAACCCTTACCAGTGGACAATCTTGAAATGATTTTTAAAAGTTTTATGGTTCTCATGCATGTAAAAATTTGTATCATTGAACATGTTTAAAATAAAAAGGAATGTTCACTGCATGAATGATGGGTCATTTTACAGGATTTTTAAGTGCCATTGTTTGACTGGGGATCCTGGTCAGTTTTTAGCTCGTGTGAATGCTGACTTTGGAATCTCCAGTTCCAGGCAGAAGAGAAGTGTCCCTGGTTTAGTGCGTGCAAAGGTCATGCGGTGCCATTTAGTCTTCTGATGACAGATAGCTGACTGCTGATAATGGCACAGTAAGGCCAGTGTCAGTTGGTTCCTGTCCACTTGGGGGATGGCAGGGAGGCTGATGAGCACCTGTGCAGAGAGAAGTGGTCACGGGAAGGTCCCCCCACTGCACCGCGCTGTCTGCTTCTCTAGCTCACGCCTTTCTCCATGATCAGCCTGGCCTCTCTCACCCTCCCCTCCCCCTCTAGCTTCACCCACTGCCCCAGGGAGTGTCTCCTGGCTTGGGGTGTCCAGCAGGAGCCATGGGAGCCTGCAGAGAGACAAGACCCTTATGTTTGCTGTGACTTTCCTATGTGTTGGGATGGAATGGAGGTGACCTCTCAGTGGGCATCCCTGACCTCTTGCTGCCCCACCCAGTTCTGGCCCCTAGTGTGGAGGCCAGGTGGCCATCCCTGGTCCACATTGCTGGCCTCGTAAAGCCTCTTGCACTCAGCATGCTCGAGGTGCCCCATGCTGACAGTCGCCTCGGTTTCTGCTGGGTTGGTGAGGTGGTGATGCTCAAAGCTTGACTATAAAATATGCATATCACAGTTTTTCATCTCAGCCGCTCCTGAGCTGTGCTCTCAGAGGCCTTAGCACACTCACGTTGTTGTGTCACCATCTCCAGAACTCTCATCTGCCCAAACTCGGCTCTGACTCCAGTCCTCACCGAGCACTGACTCCTCCGACTCCTCCCTCAGTCCCTGACACCCACCATTCTACTTTCTGTCTGTTACTTTGGTGACCCATGGACTCCAGTGAGTGGAACCAAGCAGGTGTGTCCTTTTATGTCCAGCTGACTCCTCAGCACAGCTTCCTTTGCTCACCCATGTTGTTGTACAGTGTCAGAGCCCCTGCCTTTTTAAGGCTGGGTAACTCTGTTTAGGTAACACTGTCCTCTGCTTTCCTGCTCATCCAGGGTGGACACTTGGGCTGATTCCTGCAGCAAAGGACCAGCGCCCCTGTGTTGCTCCAGACTCCATCCCAGAGTGGGCTAGCCCACTTCACATAGTGGAGAGCTGCAGCACGTACATTGTCAGCTCTGCAAAGTGTCTAGGCTGATGCCTCCCACACCTGCCCTGTTCCCCCATACCTGGCTGGTCCCTCTCACCTGGCAGGTTTCCCCACATCTGCCTTGTTCCCCCACACCTAGTCAATCCCCCCCATGGCTGGTCAGTCCCGCACACATTCCCCCACACCTTGCTGTTCCCCTTCACCTGACCAATCCTGTCACACCTAGTCAGTCCTCCTACACCTGGTCTGTTCATCCACATCTGGCAGGTCCTCCCACACCTAAGGGGGTTCCTCTATGCCTGGTTCCCTCCATATCTGGTGGGTTCCTACCACCTGGTTGGGTCCTCCCACACCTGGCTTGTTCTCCTTCACCACCACCTGGCTGGTTCTCTCCATACCTGATGGGTCCCCCAACACCTGGCTTGATCCCCCCCACCCCCACACCACCTGGCTAGTTCCCTCCATACTGGGCAGGTCTTCTCCACACCTAGGCAGATCCTCCAACACTGTCACTTCTCCCAGTGTCACCCCATCTCTTCTTATACTTTGTGAAACTGTCCTTTCTCAGGAATTCTTACAGCATATTCTTCCTCTAAAGGCAGCTTTCCTTGGTGCCATTTTGGCACAGGTGTGGCTGCGCTGCATAGTGTTCATTGCACCTGTCTGTTGCTTGTGAATTCCCCAGGTAACTTCAGGGTGGCGCCTTGACTGGTCTGAGGACTTCAGCCCCAGGGCATTCCTCCTGAGCATCCCCAGGCCAGAAGGAGGGTGTCCACCTGTGAGAGGCAGAAGAATGGTTTTGAAGGATCGTTCCTTAGAAGCACTGTGTGCCTTCTTTTCCCCTCCATCTCCAGTTGATATGGACGGCAGTGTGGAGTGGGGTTTTTGTTTCTCCCCAGCAGCCCTGGTGCAAGGTATGGGGGGGAGCTCCATGTGGGCTTGAGAGTTGGAACACGACACAGACACTTGGGGGACAGATTCCAATTCAATTCCCAGTGGCTGTTTGTGTTTTCTGGGCCTGGTTCCCCTGGTTTCTGTAGGTGTCGTGAGCCATGATGCCCTGAGGTAGGTTGTCTGCCAGAGCTCATAGTATGAGGTTCTAACCTAGCAGCCTGGCCCAAACCACAGCATAGTCGCCATGCAGTACAGGGCCTGACACGTTCTGTTTATGGGGAGGGAATTTAGGAGGGGGTGCTGGCCCTATTCCCCTGATGTGGTCAGTCCCCTTGGGCTCCTGTGAGCCCACTGGAGCTGCTGATCCGGTGCCTATGACCCCATTTCACTTCTCAGGACTCAGAGAGACTCAGTGGAGCCACCAAACTGTGGCCTGTGGCTGATGCTGCAGGTTCAAATCTAACTACAGGGCAGGGGTGTCCAGTGTTGGGGTTCCCCCCCCCCACCCAGGACCCAGGTAGACAGATTGTACTGCCTTCATGTAGTTCAGGATCCAGCGGGGAGCAGGGTTGACCTAGGTTGGCTCTTAACTCCTGTGTACTGTGTTAGAGGCTGTGCCCAGGTGTTGGGAAGTGAGAGCTGGGGTGGGTAGAAGTCCAGAGCCTTTACCCTTTATGGGGAGTGGGCTTTGTCCTCTGCAGGTTCTGGTGTTGGAGCCCAGCAGAATTCTGGGTGGACCTGAGAAACTCCTGTGGGAACCTTGACCCTAGGTTCTTCCCCCTTTGTGCATTCTAAACAAGGTTACAAGCAAAATAAAGGCACAATGACAGACATAGTGCAGTTCAGGAAGACACTTGGGCTAGGGCCTGTGCATCTGACCTTTTGGGGTGGAGGAGAGTGGGGATGTCCTCAGTACAGAAGTGGCACCCACCGCACCTGTGGCCTGCTGGTCTGCAGATGACCACAGAGGCTCTTGTCTGCCTGGGGGTCAAGGGCACAGCATCACACATCTAGATGAGAAAGGTGGAGGCTTCTGTTGATACTTCTACCACAGCAAGACTGGGAAACAACCAAGAGCAGGTGCTTCTGCTTTGAGGAAGATGCTTTTCAAGTATAAAAAATGGAGTGATCAGATCAGAATTAAATGCAAGAAATAGCTTCATTTGGTTGTACCAAATGAAGGCTGGTAAAATCATTGACGAGCAGGTCAAAGCTAAAATAACACCTGTCTCCCAAGCCACATCTGGAAAAGCTGCCTCTTTTCCAGAATAATACCTGAAAGCCAGGGTAGCCTCTTCTTTTTTCCCTCCTCTCTCTTCTCCCCTCCATCCTCTTTTCTTTCTCCTTTCCTTTCTTCACTCTCACCTCTCTCTTCTTTCCCCTTTCCTCTCTCTGCATCTCTAGAATCTGCAAGCTGCAGTCTCAGTCAGAGGTACCCAGGATTCTTTTGCAGACACATTTTTGGAAAGCACCAAACATGGTTTGGTTGAGCATAAATGTCCCCAGGCACTCAGGTGGTGTGTGTTTTAGATTTGGAGCTGCTGGTCCGTGTGCTCCACCCTTATATCACTGTGCATTTCCAACACTACTGTGAAGTTTGCAGATTCGGGGTTGATTTATCTGTTCATTTTCAGCTTCTCTGTGCTGCTTGTCATCAGGCAGACTGATTACCTTTCTAATATCCATTGATACTGAATTGATGAAATAATGTTGGTAGGTGACAAAACAACACACGTGAAAGGTTTGTCACCAGCTCCCTCAAGCTATGGACAGGAGCCATGTCTGCCTGGTGACTGAATATGTGAAGGGACGAGGGAGCTTCAGATGCAGATGCTGGTGCTCACAGAGGAGAAGGCGTTGTACTGAGGGCCAGCCCAGCTGAGAGCTCTCTTTCCTGTCCAGCCCTCCATCCCGCACACAGACCAGCCTGCTCAGCTCAAGGGACCCTACTCAGATCCAGCCACCTTTGCTGTGTGTTTCTGACTTGTGGCCCTTCACGAACCCTTGTGTCACTTACCTGGTGACAGACTGTGTCTCCAGGTGCTTACTATATCCACCAGGGTACCTCAAGTCCTGAAGCAAGTGCATGGTGTAGTCACTGACACTGAGGGCCCGGGGCAGCTTTCCGTCCATGGGAACTTAGAGGCACTGTCGGGGTAACCGAGCAGCTGAGATGTGAGGTAGAGCAGGTATGCTCCCCACCGCCCCAGTGCTCAACAGGTAAAGGGTGCGGGTCCAGGTAATGGACCTCATAACCCCTCAAGGGGTCCCTGTCCCTTGAGACCCTCCAGGATTGTGGAGGGTGCAGCCTGTCTCCCTGAGGATGGACCTTTGATTATGAAGGTCTGAGGTCCTGCTGTGAGGAAGGTGAAAAAGGGGGGTAAAGGGTCAGCAGAGACACAGGACCCCCAACTGTGGGGGAGGCATGTCCAGCTGCAGGGCACCAGGAGGGAAAAAGCCCTGTTCCCAGGGTCTCTCACTGCCCTGCCACCAGAGCCTCATGCCTTTTAGTCTTGGTCAGCTCTGCCACTGTGACCCCTGAAGAAGGAGAAGGTATCTCCAGGGGACCATGTCTGTCAGCAGAGTTGAGAGCTGGCGGGGGGTGGGCTCTGTCTTCTGTCTGTGGGGGTGTGGGTGGGCATTGCAGGAGGGAAGCAACCCAATGGTAGTGACACTTCCAGGATCTCTTCCAAGCAGAGTCTCAGATCTGCCCAGTAAATGAGCACAGACTGGTCATTAGTCTGGCCCCTGGCGGGAACTCGTCTCCCTCAGTCTGTGTTGCCTGCATGCCTTCACTAATCCCTTAGTGACCCCTACCTTATCCTTGTAAACTGGAAGAAACATCCATTTTGGGGAAGGGAGGGGTGCGATTTGAAGGGCTAAGAGGAGCAGAGAATCCGTGGCAAAGTGTGTTAAAAGTGTATGTTTTGCAGTGTGGGCTCAAAGCTTAGAGTTTATGCCAAGGGAAAAGACTATTCTGAGCAGAATGAAAACTGCAACCCCTAACTCTGCATCCTCAGACTTCCAGCTCTAATGCCTTTTCCTGCAGACATGGCAGGGAAAATCTCATGAAGACTTGGGAGACCTTGCACACTTTTTATTTGATGTACAGCTTTCAAACTCATGCATGTGTTCTGTGAGTTCCTGAATGTAGCTTGTTACTGGCCTCTGTAGCATCTGTGCTGCTCCTAGTGAGAACCTCCTCTTAGCAATGTAACCACTGTGCTCATTTGCTTTTTTCAGCCCGTAATTACCGCGCACCCTCTAGAGATCGGGTGTTGTGCTCGATGCATGCTGGGAATACAGAAACAAAACAACAAAAGCGGGAATTGCTCCCTTCCTGCTAGAGTTTAAAATCTAGTGGGAGAATCGGGTGCCATCCAAAAACTATGAGAAGTGTTAGGATCCCACAGGGCAGCTTTCTTCTTTCTGCTCTTTGTGTGAGAAGGATTCGGGTGCCCAGTGGAAGGCCTTGAGCTGCCTGTTTCCTGAGGCCCACTGGCCACGTGGAGAGCTTTCCTGGCCTTGGTCTGCTTCTAGAACTAAACTGGACTACAGGTGGTCAGTAGCTGGAGCAGCCAGGGCAAGTGGGTAAGGTGGAGTCCATGGTTCTCATTGTGTTCATGGAGTTGTTTTGACTCAGTGGTGGGGAGGCCTGAGCTTGAGGCTCCAGACAGAACCTTTCTCTGATAAGCAAAGGAAACACTTGTCTCCTAGACTGGGGGAGGGTGGGGTGCAAACTTGCTCTGGAAAGTGAAGGATAGTAAGTTTAGTAGGGGGCCACACGGCCCATGCAGGAATGCAGTGGCTGGGAGCCAAAAAGCTTGGTTTACGACGTAGTTCACTGATGTGGCCCATGCGAGAGGTATGGCCAAGGGGCCATGAGACTGTGCCCCTGGGCTCTGTGTGTTACCTGTGTCACACTGTCAGCATCCACTTAGCTCTTGTTAAAATGTCGCCAATGGCCTCCAGTGTTCCTTTCCTCCACCACCATTCACCCTTTGGATTTAGTGAACAGATAAATGTACACACAAAAGCCCCAGGTAAGCAAGGACTATACAGTGACATCTCCCTTTGCCTGGGCCTCCCGTGCTCTTCCGTGCAGGGCCAAGGTGGCTGCCTGCATGCCGATGACTAGTGCATGCACACTGACCTCAGCTTGGCTGAAGCGGGTCTGACCCAGGAGGTTTTCAGAATACTTTGTTTTGTGATGAGTGGAGAGCTTAGGTTGGTCCAAGGCAGGGGCCAGACATCTTCAGAACCTGAGCAATAAATCTTGAGACTGGACGGTTCTTAGCATAGCATCCAGGGTAGTCCTGCATATGGGAGTGTCCAGCAGGACTGGTGATCCTCCAGGCTTGGAGTACAGCGTCCTGTGACTGCCACCCCGATATGACCAGAGGCTGTGTTTATGACCCCTCACCAAGTTTGCACCTTCCTCCCCATGGCTCTTGGGGCCCTTCTGACTGCTTCCTGAAGAACGCCCAAGCCAGGCTGGCTCTTCCTTTTGCGTGTCTGTGTAGCTAGCGTGCCTGTGCATGAGTGATGTCAGGAGGGGCCGCCACCATGCTTGGCTATTTTTTACTGACCCTGCTATCTTTAGCTGATGTCGTCAGGGCCGGCAGAGCCAGCAACTGCTGTGATTCATGGGAGCTGTAAGAAGATGGCGACGCTGGTCCTTGATCCTTCTGAAGCCAGCAAAGGAGACCTGGGCACTATCGCTGTTATTTGGAGATTCTTGCGGACTGTTACTCTGGTCAATCTGATGAGACCAGAGAAATGATTGCTTTTCAGTCTCTCATGATAAGGGTTTGGTAAATACCTACAGTAACAGTAATATATGCTTCTCTAATAGCCAAAATTTACACTTAAGAAAATTAAAAGCATAGTTTTCAGTTACAGATGTGGAGATTGGAGCAGCTGTGGAGTTGTCATTTTTCAGTGTCTGTGTCCACACTCAGTGTGTGCTCCTGGTGGCTGTAGACAGGTGTATTTCTTTGTGGGAAATAGAAAACTTCAGTACCAATAAATGTAGATTGAGGGCCATGCGGTACCTTGGCTGGATGTCCTTGGGTGGAGGCCATCGTGTGCGGAGGGGTCCAGGCGACGGGATGTCTCTGCACTGCCAGCAGTGCAGGCAGCCACAGATGTTCTTCTCCTGGATTGCCTGGATCTGTGATGGCTGCTGAAGCCTAGTTGAGGGAAGACTTGGGTGGGGAAGATGAAGACAGCAGGTTCCTAAGGCAGGGCAGTGTGTTCTTAGAGCGGGGTCATGGGGCATGGTTTGCCACCGCTGTCTAGCAGAGATGGAGATTAGGTAGAAGACACTCCGGGACTGGGCTGAATGGGATCAGTGAGGTGGATTCACAGCGGGAGGATGGAGGTGACTCACAGGGAAGGTGGAGATCGCGCACGGCATCATCACAGAAGTGGGCTTAAAGTTGGGGACTTCACAGGCAGGCTCACTGTAGGTTTAGCAAGGCAGCTCAAAGTGGTGTTGGGGCCCACATTGAGATCTGAGAGGCGGGTCACAGTGCAGGTGGCCTCCCCAGGCACCCATCTGGTGACTAGCTGCAGCTCTGCCTCCCACATGGACTTGCGAAACGCAGGCACTCTGGGGAGGATTGCTGAATAAACACCCCTGGATTTGCTTGCACAGATGTGATTAGCCACACACACACCGCACCCTTCACTTTGGGGTTTTACCCAGTGCCAGAGACAACTGAGGCTTCTAACGAGTCACCCACAATAGAGTTTCTTTTGAAAGTATCTAACGTGTCACATGATGTTGGTTAATGGACAGGAGTCCAGGGTGGCTGTGGAGAAGGACTCTGACTTGGCCGCCAGGCTCACACAAAGGCATTGTATGCGGCTTTGAACCATATTTTCCTAGCAGAGGGCTGTTTGTTGTACAGTGTGTCTTACACAGAATGTGCAACTTTGTCTTGAATGGGTTCTGCCGATTATGAAGTGGGGAAGTGTGTAGCGCTCAGCTAAGCTGGGTTTCAGACTCCTGTGATGGCTGTACGATGTGTGTGCACACTGCGCTCTGTTCTCGGCCAGGAGTTCCAGCTCAGCTCAGTCCAACTAGCTGAGGTTTCTCCGGTTTGCAGCCAGTTGCCTAGCATCTACAGGGTTTTTCTTACTTACTAGATAAGTTTAAGGAACCACTTAAGTGTGAAAATACATGTGAGAATTTGTGAGCATCTGCTCATTGCCTGTCCATGTGCGGCCAGGCAGGGCCAGCTCTGCCCAGGGGCACACAGAGAGGGAAGTGGCTTGACTCAGATTCACATCTGTCCTATAAGTGTTACCATGTTGTAAGACTTGGAGCGGGTAGAAGTGCAGGTGGGGAAGAAAGACAGCTCATAGGTATCCAGGGAGCTGCATAGAGTCAGGGTGGTGCCTCACAGTTGGAGAAGTATAGAGGACAAATGGACACCAGTATGAGGAAGTGTGGGTTACAAGCACTGTCCGCACCCCCAGAGCAAGGCAGTGGCAGGGGTGACCTCCTCTGGGGGCAGCTGTACCGAGGTGCATGTGGCAGTTAAAGACTCCAGCAGAGCGACAGATCCTATCAGAAGGGTTGGTATGCAGTTTTGGGTACACAGTAGTAATCACCCTTGAACTGTTGCTTATGGAGGTGTGAGGGTAAGGAGCGGGTGGTAAAAGCCACAAGACAAGTCTCTGTGTCTTCTGATGATCCCAGCTTATTCAGAGGTCAGCAATTTTAGCATTTTAAAATTACGTCAAATTCTGATTTTTTGCAGAACAGAAAGAAAGTTTGCACAAGAATGTAAGAGTGCACACAAATGAAAAAGAAGGGTGTGTTGTAGTGGATGGTGGGAGAACCGGCAGCGGGGGCTTCCTCCCTGCCTGCCTCCCTCCCGCCCTCTCTCTTCACTCCACTCTCTTCCATGTGGACCCTGGGAGATGAGAACACGTTGGAGTTCAGATCGGAGCACATCTCCCTTCGGTTTGTGTTCACGTCTGATTTGGGTGGCGGATGTGATTAGAACCTTCTGTGCTGGGGATGGAGCAGTAGACACCTTGTGTTTACATTACATAAAGATTTCTGTGCACATTTGCTTCTAAAAATACCTTTCATTGTTGAAACTGAGCATTCGGAACACCGTGGTCGTTTCCTAAGTAGCTGGCTGTACAGGTGAGCACAGTTTTGAAGCAGACCTAGTCCAGAGTCCACACATCTGCACGCAAATGCTGAGAGCACGGCCCTGAGGGTCTGGGAGCTGGCGTAGGGCAGGGCACTTGCTTAAGATAGTGAGGACAGCTCCGGGTGCAGGTGCAGCCAGCACACAGGGCACAGCCTTCTAGACACAGGACTACTGTCCTGTGCGGGAGGAAGCCCAGACAACGAGCTTGTTCTCAGGGAGAGGTTGTAGGCAGGACACAGGAACCCCACCCCCCCACCTCATCCTGGGTGAGCATGTCCCGGGCAGCTCCTCACACTGGCCCTCCCAGTTACCTGCAGATGTGTCTTGTGAAATTTCGTATTCACTCAGCAGTTCTGGATGACATGCATTCGTGGTTGATTTAGTGATTCTGTTGCACATTAGGTTTGTTTCCGTTTTGGGGCTGTAATAAATTTTGGTGTAGCAGCACTTGTGTACTTTAAGGTAGCTTCTCAAAGGGAGAATTAATTTCTGAGAGAGAACGGTTTGAAGGCCATGACTCCCCAGTTTCTTGCAGGGTTCCTTTTGTGTAGCAGCCCACAGGTAGGTGTCAGGTTCTATTCTTTTCCTGCTAGCATTGAATATTGACATTTTTAACTTGAAAATAATATCTTTATTGTATCTGTTATACATAGACTATTATCGGACTATTGAAAATATTATCTTTGTTGTGTCTGTATTATACACACATTGTGTGAAAACTGGAAAATCTTCTAAAGGGAAGTGCATTTTTCTTTTTTTTTTTTTTTAATTATTGTTATACTGGGGGTACATTGTGACCTTCACTAAAGTTCTTATAGTATATCATAGTTAAATTCACCCCCTCCATCATTCTCCTTTCTCCTCTTGCTCCCTTTCCTGGAACAGTTTCAACAGGTCCCATTTTTCCGTTTTCACACTTGAGTACATTATATTTCACCATATTCACCCCCTACACCCTTTCCTTGTATCCTCCCCCTTCCCACTGGTACCATTCTTCACAGTTGGGTATTGAGCCTAATCTTACTGTTGACTGGCTTTGTGCTGAAATGCCTGCAGGTGGAATGGCTTATCCAGGACTTTTCCTGCCCGGCCCCCTTGTCACTCTAGACCCTCAAGCGTGCATTGTGGAAGAGCGTTGCTCTTTTCTTCCTAAAATGCAGAATGTACAATTGGAGCCTACTTTAGAAAAGGATAGCTGTTAAGTATAGTCATAAAAGTTATGTATTTATACTTATGTGTATTTCAGTTCTCTGTACCAGAGTCAGTGGAGAGCCAAGCACCCTCCTGACTGCTGTGATTTGTTTCTTCAGTTTTCTGGGCTGCACAGCAGTGTTCTGTCTTTTACTTTCTTTCCAAATCCCACATTAGCAATTCTGTGTTTCAGTGAGAAACACAGCTAAATACTCATCGAGTTCCCACCATTAAGCCAGGCTGTTGTGTGATTTGGTGATCCGGGAAATCATTTTATACAGATTAATGAGTTAAAATGGCTCTTAGGAAATCAAGTCACCAGGAGAGCAGGGACATGGGGCATCAGGAGCTGTACCACGAGGCAGCCACGTGTGCTTTGGGCTCAGAGCATAGCACACTGAGCGGGACCAGCCACGGGTGCACTGTGGCTCCCGGGCATGGCTGATGAAAGAAGAGAACTGCTTATTAGGAGGTCTGGCCTTGCCATCTTCCAGGAAGGATTTGAAGTCACTTAGCAATTAAGTGTGACATAAAAGGGGATCTTTTTTTTTTTTTTTTTTTTGAGGAAAATGTTAGGAGACTTCTGTAATGAATTTAACTAAAGTAAAAGAAATTTCCATCTGGGCCTGATAAAAACACTTGCATATTTGTTTGGGGAAACAAACTTTTATTATTATTATTATTATTATTATTATAGGGTGAATCAGCCATAAAAGGACACTAAGAAATCTAAATTGCACAAGTTTTGGTTTTGCTCATGTTTCGAAAATGTTCAGATTGTGATTATTTTCTTCTTTAAATAACAAGTTGATTTCTCTGAAGTTCTGAGCAGCATTCTTGTGTGTAGGAGACCAAGGGCCTGGTTTGCTGACTGTCAGAACTCACACAGGGCTGGAAAGTAGAGAGGCCCCAGTGGTGGTGACAGAGGCGTCATTCAGTGTCTGTGTTGGCCCCGTGCATCCTCAGCAAGTCCATGGCAGGCAAGCACCTTGCACCTTGCTGGGCCTGGCTGGCACACCAGGACAGTGGCCAAGACAGAGGTCAGACCTGGAGTTCCGTCCAGCTACCCCAATTTGAATTTGACCCTGTCACTTAACAGGCGTCTGACCTTTGGGATGTTACCTAATTTTCCTGAAGCCTGGTTTCCTTGTCTCTAAAAATGAGTATTACAGCAGTGCCTTTTTGGTGGTACTCCCCTGGTGATGACTAAGAGATGCACATTCAGCGGGAGGCAGGGTCTGACGTACAGCAAAGACACTGGAGTCTTAGCTGATTTTATAGGAAGAATGGTATCAAAGTGTTTGACAGGACACATGGCACTTCCTCCTACAATGGTGGCCCCCCTGCTGTCAGGCATTCTGTGAAACCTGCCTCAGTTCTAGGTTATAGGAGGAGGCAGCTCACCGGGAGGGCCTGTCTTCCTTACACAGGACCAGGATGGCCCAGAGGTAGCCAACGGGGTTTTTAGAAGCAATGTGGAGCAGTCAGCAGTGGAGGAAGTTCTGTTCCAAGGCGAGGCTGCATTTAAAATGCACCCAGCTAGTGATAGGCTCCGGGCTCAGTGGTTCCTGGCACATGGGCGTGTCGGCACCATCAGCATCGCCTGACCAGTTCACATGCCCGGACACCTGAGGCGTTCACCTCAGCAAGTATTCCCCAGCACACAGCACGTGGACCGGTGCCATCCACAGTGGGTTGTGGGGCTGAGCCCTGCTGGTGCCACAGACACAGGTTCTGTAGAGAAGGCATAACAGTATAGAGAGCCACAGGACACCGTGGATAAACCAGCTTCATGAAAGGTTAGGACAGCACTGAGAAAGTGAAAAGGCAGCCCGCAGGGTGGAGAGGGCATTTTCAAAGCCTAGATCCCGTAAGGGATTACTATCCAGTATACATAAAGAGTTCTTCCACCCCAATGCGTAACTGGGCAAAGAATCCAGCAGACATTTCCAAAGAGGAGCACCTCTGTCAGGGAGCACACGAAGATGTTTGACGTCACCATCATCAGGGAATGCAGGTGGTGACCACAGTGAGAACATTCTGTGTACTGGGAGGCTGCGGTGAAGAAGACAGATGCTAAACTGGGGAGGACGTGGGGAAGTTGGAAGCCTCCTGCAGTGGTGTGGGGTCTCTGGAAAACAGAACCACATGGAGTTACCACGGTGATCCAGCAGTTCCACTCTTTTGGTACCCAAAATGGCACACAAATGTCTGTGACAGCATCTTTAACTGTTGCCCAAGGTGGAAACCTCTCCCTTCCTTATCAGGGGATGAGGGCGGGGCAAAGTGTGACTTTTCCTCACTGTGGGGTACCATGCAACCGAGCAGTTCCGAGTCAGGCTATAGTGCAGATGAACCTTGAAAAAAGTATGTTAGTGGGAAGAAACTGGAAATAAAAGCTGGAATGAAGGTGGACATGTCCAGAGCAGGCAAATCCACAGAGACAGGAAGTAGTTTGATCTGGGGCTGGAGAGGGGAGGTGGGGTGGAGGGGAGAAGCTGCTCATGGTGCTGTGTGCCTTTTTGGGGGTGATAAAAGCATTCTGGAATTAGTGGTGATGATTGCACAACTCTGCAAAATAATAAAAACGCTAAATGGTACATTTTGAAGGTGAATCTTACAGTATGTGGATTATAGCTTACTATTTGAAGAAGGTAAGGGGGTGTGATGAGATTTTTTTGGTAGCATTTTGAAGCTCTGTCAGTTGCTAAGAGGTTGGATGTAATTGGTAGCCAGGTACAGTGACACATGTTTGTAATTCCAGCTACTCAGGAAGTAGAGCTTGAGAGGATCAATGTTTAAAGCCAGCCTGGGCATAGTTAGTGAGACCCCATCTCAACAAAAAACGTTGAGGGTCATGGTATACATCTGTGATCCCAGCCATGTAGGAGGCAGAAGCAGGTGGATCTCGGTTCAGGTTGGCCCAGGCAAAAAAAAAAAAAACAAAAAAGCAAGATCTATTTAAAATAATTGAAAAGCGAAAAGGGCTGGGAGGGAGTCGCTTGAGTGGCAAAGCACCTGCCGGGAAGCACAAAGCCCTGAACTGCCAAAAAAAAGTAAGTGATTTGTGCCAGCTGGTTCCTAATGTGTGTGTTGAGACTGCAGACAGTGCTGTACTCAGTTCCAGGATGGAGCTGTCTTTAGGGGATCAAAATCTTTCCTTGTTACTGAGCTTCTAAAAACTTAGCCTGGCTAGCAGAGGTACCACATTCTCGAAGGAGGTGGTGTCAGGGCTTCCATGTGCAAGCCCTGCGCTGACTGACCCAAGGCAGATCAAGCATGGAGACTCTGGGTCACTCTGTTCTCAGCTTGGAAGGGCAGATGGAGGCTGGTGGCCTTAGGACAGGACAGGAAGCTGGTGAAAAGACCCCTGTTCCTCCTGCAGTGGCTCAGGAGAGGATGAGTGAATGCTCGATGCTGGTTGGGAGGAGGCAGGTGTGTGTGTGACCATGAAATAGTGCTCAGCAGGAAGTGGGATGTGGGCTGGACAAGCCTTCCCTGGGACTGGGCTGCACAGCTGCTGGACAGTCCAGTCCAGTCCAGCCCATGGGGAAGCCTCGCAGCTTTAGGTAAGATGGATTTGCTTCCCATCCTGAACGTGGGCAGCAGGAGACCTGTGCACCATCCACGCTGCCTCCCAGGCTCTTATCATAGCCCGTTGGCATTGTTTGATGTACTAGAAACTCAGACCAAACCTACACTGTGGCCATCCCCAAACAACCACTGCCACATTTCAGCAGCAGGGAGACAGCGAGTGCTCAACCATGGTAGTCCAGGTCTTCACTCTTCAGCCTCTGGCTGATGGATACTGTAGGGGACATTGCTGGTTTTTAACTTCTATGTGGTGGACACCTGTGGACTGTGGCAAGTTCCCGAGTGGACAGAGCATTCTATAGGTGACAGGAGACACCGCACACAGAAGGGTTGTTCTGAGACATGGAGGTGCTTTTGCAATTAATCATATATAAAACTTAAGTTTAATCAAGTCAGTGAATTCAGAAACTTTGCTCAGGCAGCTGGAGCTTGAGCAATAACTCACCTTTATCTTCTGCAGATTTTTGGCACCACAGAGGCCTGTTTAAAAGTCATATGAACCACCAATTTACATCAAGAGAGTGTGTGACACCACGTGGCTTGGCTTCATGGAAAAAGCCAAGACTCTGTAGCTTTAATTGATCAAACAGAATTCTTTTGTGGCCTCTAAGTTATGCTGACACAATTTTTAAAATCACACGTTATTTCAAGTTGATAAAAAGTGATGGAGGGCACTTGTAATGACCTGTCAGGTCTGTCAGCATGGGTGACACTGCAGGCCTGACCTGGTTCCCGCCCAGCTGCCTGCAGAAGGCAGGAAGGCAGGAAGGGTGGCAGCCATGGTGGTGTCTCCCTGGTTGTGAGGTGAGCTGTGGGCTGGGTGGAGCTGTTGCATCTCAGGCAGAGCAAAGCACAGTGGGCTGTGCACAGAACTCGGGGTCCGGGGTCTGCCAGCTCAGGTTCTGTGCTCTGCGAGCCATGGGGTCTGAAGTGGTCTTACCGATTCTGTTTTGTGCCTCAGGTTTATGATCTGCAAAAGGGAAATCTTAATGGTACAAATAACTGTTTAAAAATAACTTCCATAGTCACAAGGCTTGGCCGAGTCACACTCAGAGTGCTTAGCCCTTTGCACTCAGCTGTATTGATGATATTACTGTTTCCGTTATTTATAAGGGGTGCTCTTGAGATTTTGTTTTCTCCCCCATGGAAATGCAAGTTGTGGTAAAATGAATGTTCTTTAATAATGTCAAATAAAACTGCCTTTAATAGAATCTTTCCTGAGTTGTCAGTTTCTGGTCCTCAGCAGAAGTGGCTTAAGGCCTAGGTAAAGACCTGTGGTCCTTCACGTGTCTGTGGTATGTGGCTTTTAAGGTGACTCCCACAGAGGGCGTTCAGCCTGGGAAGCAGGCTGCTTCCCAGGGAGCTCATTCACCTTGAAATGGGTCCTGCACCTCCCATCCTTGTCCCTGCATATGGCAGGGTGACTTCCTCTTGTCTCTCTGCATCACAGGGTGACTTTCTGTTGCCCCTTAGTATTGCAGGATGACTTTCTGTAGTCTGAGTAACACATTTGATGTCCTTCCCATTAGTGGGTGGAGCCAGACGCTGCAGGTGCCC
Source organism: Castor canadensis (assembly GCF_047511655.1). Lineage (NCBI taxonomy): Eukaryota > Metazoa > Chordata > Mammalia > Rodentia > Castoridae > Castor > Castor canadensis. The sequence goes on along the minus strand of NC_133395.1, from coordinate 1,149,054 downwards.
ATCCTACAGACTCCAACACCGTTACACACTCTCACTGTCACCCCAGTCGGGCCCTGCCACCCCACCCTGAACCCTGAGCTTAGGGGTGGTAGCCAGCTACCAAATGTAGTCCAAATGTGACCCCATTTGGACTGTGTTCTGCCTCTGCCACAGCACTGCAGGGCACAGACTTAATGGCTGCCTTGGGACCCAGCTGTAACACCAAGCAGCATCATGAGCTGGTGTCCCCAGGCATTTCCAGAAGGAAATGAAGCTGACCCTGTCCCTGCAGGGGGCTCCCCACAGTTGTGCTGCGAACAAGGTGGTGGGCTCCTTGTCAGGAAGCCCCCTAGCCCTGGCCCTGGCAGCAGCAGGAATGCTGATTCCTGGAGTAAGCAGCATCAGGAATGCTGGGGTAAGCCTCATCCCCTTAAAGTAAATGTGGGGTTGAGGCTGAGTGGTGGATTGCTTGCCTAGTGTGCACCAGGCCCAGGGTTTAGTCCCCTGCCCCAAAAGAAATGATTAAAAATAATGCAGGTGCAGTCTCCATTAGAGAAGGCACTCAAGGTGGACTGGGACAGGTGTAGGGCCAGAGGACGGCCCAGGGTGTCCACAGCGCCAGCCTCTGCCCTGCGTGAGGCCCTGAATGTGGTCAGTAGGAGCACGGCTGAGGGGGGCTATCCCTGGGAGGCCCTTGAGCCCTAGCATTGAATTACCTTGGGGTCCCCTGTGTGAGGTTCAATAGGTGGGACTTGACTTGAAAGTCTGTGGAATATTGGGGTAAAATTGCCATTAGCACTAATTTTTAGGTTCTAGAGAATCAAAAGGAGAAAAGGGGCAACTAAATCTTGCTGTCTGTAAAAACGACGCTAACCCCAATCGTTTGTATGACGCTTGTTCATGCCTGTTGTCCATGCAGCATGGCCGTGCCATGTTTTCTGTGGGCCCTGTAACCCCACATGACCTGGCCTTCAGACAACACCCCACAGGGCCGGGGAGTCTCGGGGCTTCAGAGCATCCTCGGCTGAGAGAAAGCACAGTGTGGGAGCCTGCCCCTGGAGAGCTCTGGCTTTCTATTTACGGAGCCTGTGTTTCTCAGCTCTCCCCGTGTCTGGAGGAGGGGAGGCCTCCCCTGGGAGCTGAAAGGTCTGCGTGCACCTTCTCAGGGTCACCTGACCAGCAACTGGACATGCCCTAGGAATTTATGGAGAAGGGACTCACAGTCGTGCCTTGCCTGCCACCCCACATGAGCGTGGGTTTCATGAGCTGTGCGTGTCCACCACCGTGAAAGGGACACAGCTCCAGGAAGGTGCAAGGGCAGACCACGGGCCCTGGCCGAAGCAGGCTATCAACACCTGCTGTTCGGATGTGGCAGGCGAATGGCCGCTGGTGTCAATGTTTATACCCTGTGCGCAGGGGATAAAGTGACACAGGAGGCAGTGTCCCCACCTTAAGAGACACTTAAGTTTGGCTTGGTAGTCTGTGGGTGGCCCTAGCTGCAGCTAAACGTTGGAGTCTCGTAAGAAGCTTAGGAAGCAAAGAGGCCCAGTCCTGCCCCAAGTAAACGAGAAGAGTCAAGGGCTGTGCTACACTGTTGCTTTATTTTTAATAACTTTTAAAATTTTTAAGTTGTGTTTAAACAAAGACATAACATAAAATTTACCATCTTAACCTTTTTTTTTTTGACAGGCCTTGGGTTTTGACCTCAGGCATCGTGCCACTGCTTGAGCCACACCTTCAGCCTTGCTTTTAGTTTGTCAGATAGGGTCTTGCTCTTTTTTCCTGTAAATGGCCCCAGACTGTGATCCTCTTACCTCTGCCTCCCGAATAGCTAGAATTATAAGCTGCCAACACATCTGGCTTGTGAGATAGGGTCTCAGTAACTTTTTTTTTTTCCTGGGACCCTCCTCTCTCTGTCTCAAAGTGGCCATCTTAACATTTTTAAGTGTGCAGTTCAGCTGTGTTAAGTAAGAGAGCTCCAAAACTTCCATCTCGGCACCCTTAAGCCAAGAGTGCTCTATTCCTCTGCCCTTTACCCCTGTGACACCCCCCCACTCCAGCCTTCAGTTCTGTCTCCATGATTTTGGTCGTTCTAGAGGTATCTCATCCAGGAGAATCTCACAGTGTTTGTCTGAACAATATTCTGTCTCATGGCTAGGCCACATTTTGTTACCTGATCACCTGTTGGTGGACACAGGGCTTCCGTCACTGGGGCAGTGACCAGTGAGTGACCGTGAGTGTGCCTGGGTCTCCACGGCCTGACTTCAGTTCCTTTGGGTAAATACCTAGAGGCAGGGTTGCTGGATCACACAGTAGTTCTGTTTTTAATTTTTGTCTTGTTTTGTTTGTCTCATTATTAGTTCAGGCTAGCCTCAGTCTCTCGGTCTTCTTGCCTCTGCCTCCCAAGTGCTGGAATCACAGGCCCATGTGAACATGCCGACTCTTTTTAATTCTTTGAGGAAGCTCCGTGCCGTCTTCCTCAATGGTTGCACCATTTTTCATTCCTAAAAGCAGCACACGGTGACCTGTGTTTTCTCTGTATCCTCCTCATCCTGGTTATTCTCTGTGTTTTTGGTGCTCAGGGGTGCAGATAGCATCATGGTGGTTTTGGTTTGCATCTCTAATTATTACTGATAATGGAGCATTTGCTTGACCATTCGTGCATCGTCCTTGTAGAAATGTCTGTTCAAGTCTTGCCCATTTTTCATCTGGTAATTTATTTTTTTTGTTGGGCTTCTGTCTTTTAAAAGCTCCCCAAGCAGTACTGGTGCACAGTAGCGGGGGGGGGGGGGATGTCCCTGCTTGTTTTGCGGTGCCAGCTGTGCGGAGGGCGCTGGGGGCTGGGTGGAGAAGCTGCTGTGGGAGGAGGGAGCCTGGTGCCAGGGCTCTTGAGATGAAGCAGATGGGGGTTAGAAAGTGCTGCCCAAGGTCAGGCCAGGTGGGGCAGGGACACACAGGTATGACAGAGCCTTGCTGGAGCCTATTTAGGGAGTCGGGGAAGGACTGTTGAGTGTCCCCAGTACCTGAGCTAGGTTTGGGAAAGAAAGTTGGTACTGAGGGAGGTGGTGGCCCTGGGAGCCTGCAGCCTTGACAGGTGCTTGTGCAGCTCCCTGGAGCACAGCAGCATTGCTCCATATGACTCCTTTCCACTCAGGGGTAAACCCCATCCATGCCAAGAGACTGCAAAGGCAAAACAGACTTTGGGCAGGTTTTCAAAGAAACAATCCATTTCTTAGAGCATCGTGTGTGTTTTTTAAAACACTTCGTGTAGTTTTTTGCAAATACAAAAAGGTAACAGGACTGTGTGTGCAAATAGAAAGGTGAAATTGAAGAGATGAGATGAATGTCTAAAGTGTTTATAGACAGAGGTTGGAAGGTCTCCTGAACTGAGATGATTTGATGACTATGAATCAGATGTATTTATTCTATGAGGTGGTTGTAAATATGGATGCAACTTTTAAAATTTTGGGGATATTTGTGATTTCTGTTAGGGCAAACAAGCAATTGTGGTGTTTGCTGGGTAGCTCCAGAGACTGTATAAGGAGTGTCCTGCATGGTGGTACCAGGCAGCAAGCCTGTCGTAGGTCAGTACCTCTGATCTTGCCCTTCAGTGTGCACTTGGCCTTGCTAAAACAGCATCCAGATTGGGCAGGTGTCTGCCACCAAATACTGCTGTCCCTGTCCACTGCTGTGACCACCATCCCTGCCTTCGCTGTGGGCCCTATAGTTTTTCTGTTGCAGATTGGCATTTGAACTGTACGTGGTGAATGGTCAGGCAGGCTGTGCCTCAAACACTGGCTTGAGGCTAAACTAGCCCAGCTGGCCCCTGCCCTGGGACTGGTAGCCCCAGCACACCGTGCCCCTCCCTCTGGCATGCCACCTGCACACCCTCTGCTTGTGTGAAGGCTCAGTGCCCCTTTGCGGAGCTCGTCCAGTGCCCCAAACCCCCAGGCTCTGCTTAAATCCCGCAGCATCGACTGGCCAGGGTTGGAATTGACCTCATCCTAGCCGTTCATTTCTGATGGTGTGCTGGTTTTCTTTTCTTTCTTTTAAGGAGACTTTCACAATATTTTTAAATACTCACTTTGAAGTCTTTTACTACTGAATAACTCTTCTTGCCTTACCAGTTCTCATAAGATAGACCCAGCATCAGTCAAAGTCTTAAGCATTTTTTCATGAAAAGAATCACAACTTTTTGAGTAAGAGAAGTCCTACAGGAAGAAATAGGCAGAGGAAATCTTCCAAAGCTAGAAGAGCCACAAGCACCTTTCAGTAGACAATCAAGCCTGGAGATTCACCTGGTTCTGGGAAAGCAGGTTCTGTGTAGTAAGAGCAATGGAGAGTTGTCTGCGTCCACCCAGGGGCATGGCGAGGACTGGCTGGGGAAGAGGCAGGCGACTGTGCTGCCAGTGAGCTGTGGGTCACCCCTTACTTTTTCAGCACATCAGGCAGTGTTGCTTACCAGTGCTGCGTGGATGAGGTTTTCTTCTGGGAGCATGGCAAGGCCTACTTATGCGTGGGGGGAAGTGAAAAGGGAGCCACCAGTCCCAGAGAGCCGACTTCCCGTGTGCCAGGCCACCTGGTCTGGCTTCCCTCTCTTGTAACAATTAGGGTTAGGGTTATAATTTCTCACTGTTACCATCCAACCAACGTTTATGGAAAGTTAATTCTACACTGTAGTTCCAGCACTGAGTCTTCACGTCACCCCTGAAGGTGGAGTGACACTGTGTTTTCCATTCCGCAGATGGGAATTGGGGCACAAAACGTAGAAAGTTGCCAGATGCGGAGACTCTTGAGCCATGGCCGTGGGGTTCCAGAGTCTCACTGACCGTTGTAGTGAGGCTCAGCATTCCCTTCTCTGGACAGGACATCCCTTCCCCAGCAAGACGAACCCGTCTGTGTGTGCCTGTGATCCTCCCATGGCTGTGTCTGCCCAGGACGTCTAAGGCGCTTCTGCAGCTCACGCCCGCAGAGGACATTTGGAGCGTCGGTCTGTTGTGTCAGAAGGCATGCTGTGTTGTTATTTGTTTACTGCTAACGGTTTACACACCCACCACTGCTGGGCAAGGCTGCTCCATCATCCTTTACAGCTCCATGTAGGGAACCGGCTGACTTTTCTTTTCCAGTGTCCTGGGCGGAATACGGCGTTGCACTCACGTGACTTAGCATTTCTGTATTTGGGAGGCATGTTGACCTCTTTTCTTTACTGTTGACTCGGTGTTTCTTTCCCTTGAACAACCTGTGAATGTGGTTTGGCATTTGCTAGGTAGGAGCTGTTCCTTTTTTCTCTCCATTTGTGAGAGGTCCTTTTATGTTGGAGAGATTAGGCCTTTGGGCTGGAAGTGTGGCTCAGTGAGCACTTGCCTACCACGTGCAAGGCCCTGGGTTCCATCCCAGCACCACAAACAAATGAAAAAGGCATCAAACCTTTGAATAATATGCATGCTGCAAATATTTCCTTCACCTTTTTTTGGGGGGGATGATGCTGGGCTTTGAATTCAGGGCTTCACACTTGCTAGCCTGGTCTACTGCTTGAGCCACACCTCAATCCTGGTTATTCTGGAGATAGGTGGGGGGTGTCCTCACTTTTTTGCCCGGGTCTGCCTGGACCTTGAATCGCCTATCTTATGTTTCCCGCAGTCACTGGGATGACAGGTACATGCCACCACACCCAGCTTTTTTCCATCAAGATAGTGTCTTGGAAACATTTTTTCCCAGGCTGGCCTGGAATTGTGATCCTTCATCTCAGCCTCCCAAGTAACTGGGGTGACAGTTGCACACCACTGTGCCCAACTGTTGGTTGAGATGGGGTCTCCTGAAGTTTTTGCCTGAGTTTGCTCTTTCTCAGCCTCCCTAGTAGCTAGGATTACACCCTTGAGCCACTAGTAGCTGGCTTGGCAGTTTTTCATTAGAGTATTAGAGTATGCACAGTTTATGTATATGTGTTTCAGAAAACACACTTATCTCTCCTTGATCTCTGGGAGGGTCTTTAAAGGCACCACTCCCCACCCCCAACAGATCAGCCCCTCTTAGAACTGATCTGTTGTGGTTACCCCATATCACTCTTCCCTGGGCCTTTCACTTTGCTAATTGTGCTGTGCAGTGCTGGCCTCCTTCAAAGGGATTTTGTGTTTGTAGCGTGAATGACCAATCGAGGCTAAGGTCCTCTGTGCCCTCCTGGTGGTGTTGGCTGTCCCTGTTTTGCTGTCGCCATGCATACCTTATCGGTGGCTGTGGCCAAGGCGGTTATCTAGGCTGTGCACTGTGTGCAGAATCCCTGGTGTTAGCCTGGGGGACTGTGGACCCTGACAATTGCCTGTGGTGCTTGTGAGAGGGGAAGAAGTGTTAGAGATGAGTACAGTGTCAAATGTGAAGAGGGTTGTCACTAGCAACAGTAGTTCCTGTGGTTCATTATGGCAGCAGTGAGCCTCCATTTCTGTTTTGACCTCGTTTTAGCAAATATGAACTAAGTGGTCACCCTACCCACTGTGTACCTGGCCTCTGGGAGAAACTGAGGCCTCCCCCCTGACCCATAGCTGTATGGGGTCGTATTTGACAGCAGCAGGAGGAAGAAAGTTGGCAGGGCAGTGAGGGGCGGGCTGGCAGGAGGCCACTGACGTGTGAAGTGGTAGGATATCTGAGAAGATGCTCACTGGCCCTACAGGCCCCTCATGGCCCTAGGCAGAGATGTGGGGCTGGAGGAGGTCTCTGTGGTACCACGAGAGCCTGGTACCACCACCCTGGTTGGCATGAAGCCCGTCTGACTGATTGCATCCTCCTGTGAGCACTCTGACCACGTGCATCCGTCCCTCTAGAGGAGTGCATGGTGTGCAGCTGTCGTCAAGACCATAACCCCAAGGGTCAGCAGGGTGCCACAGCTCCCGCTCCCTCCTAGATGCTGGAGCATCAGATGTTCAAGGGAGAACGCCTTCCACCTGCTGAGGGGCAACTGAGCATTTCCTGTGGGGTCTGTTTATGTCCATGTGCTGGGGTCTCCTTGGCCGCATAGGCACCAGAGGTTCCTGCAGAGTGGAAGGTGGAAACACAAGGACCCGGTGAGGTAATGAGGTTCCTTGTTTACTGCTTACCCAGCAGTACAGGCTGTCCACCCTACAGTGTGCTTTCTTCCACCACCACACCCCGCGGGCGCTCTCATGGGGTCACGTGTGGCCGCTTCTGCCCTGGCACGGCTGAGTCTGCTCAGCTGTGGGTTCAGGAAGCGCCGTACTCCACACACTGATGCCCACCTTGTCACTACGATCACAGAAGTCACCGGCCCTGTGAGTGCAGCAGGTGCTGTGTTGTTACCAGAATAGTTTGGAGATAGATTTGTGGGTGGGGGATTTCCGAGAAAGGGGAAAAACATGGTACTTTCACTCTTTTGCTTGGGACCACACGAGGACACCTGTTCCTCACCACCTCTAGAGCTCAGACTCATGGGCCTCTCTCCAGTGCTGGATGGAGCTGTGTCGCATGGGGCTTATTTTTGTTTCTCCTGAGCATCAGAGGTGGAGACTCTGTGTTCAAGTCCCTTTGCTGTCATATTTTAGCAGCCTGTTTACATTTTTGCCCAGTTTTCATTTGGGTTATAGGTCTTTTTGCTGCCTAGTATTAAGGAGGCGTTTATATATTTATGTAGCCTCAATGTTTTTGTGTACCTTTACATTTCATTATTAGTAATGACAAAGGAGACTGATTCTAAAACCGAAGCTGTAAATGCTGAACGGCAATCAAACAAGCTTATCTTATGAACACTTTCTTTGTTCAAAAATCCAGTATGGAACTATCTAAATTTTTAGCTGGGCACCATGGTTCACACCTGTAATACTAGCTACACAGGAGGCAGAGATCAGGAGGATTGAGGTTCAAAGCCAGCCCAGGCAAATAGTTCAAGAGACCCTATCTCAAAAAACCCATCACAAAAAAGGGCTGGCGGAGTCGTTCAAGTGGTAGAGGCCCTAAGTTCAAATCCTAGTGCTGCCCCCAAAAAAGAATTACCTAAGTTTTAAACATGCTTGAAAATTAAAGGAAGATAAAGTGTGTAGTATTCCTCGGAGTTGTTTGTGATTCCTTGCCAGGCCTATGCATTTAAAATATGTTACCTGTTGTGGTTCCTGGTCACTGGCTGATCTTGGTTGGGACCTGTACATTCATAGGTTGGAGTCTTAATGACTCGTGGTCACAGGTGGAGACCCTGTGGGCGACTGTCTCATTTGCCAAACCTGGAAAATTCCTCTTTGCTCATTTCAGTTTGGAGACTTTTATCCTGAGCCTTGTCTGGCCCCATCCTTCAAATCCTCAAAACATGAAAAGACCTGTGGTAGGTTCTGGGAGAGTTGTTTTCTTGCAGAGAATGACAGCGAAGGCTTTTTGTGATGGGCTTTATTTTATTCTTCTGCACACCGTCCACCTCTGTGATCAGATCCTCTGCACCCTTGGCTGATCTGACCTGGACTGCTATGGCGAGTGCCATGTGTCTGGCACCTCGCCTCAGAGTGCCTCCTGAGCAGGTATTACCTATCAGTTGCTCCATTTTTCAGAGGAAGAACCTGTGCACCCGGTCCCTCAGCCCAGTGCAGAGTTCCCGGGCACCTTCTATAGGACCTGTGGGGAGCGCGTGCCGCCCCCCCATGCTCCATCTCTTGGGCAGACCCTCTTCTGAAGCCTCAGGTCTCACTTGCTGGAATACCCCAATTTGAGGGCATCAAAACTAGCTGTATGTCACAATTGAAGTTGTGGGCCCTGTTTCCGGGAGGCTCTCCAGTGTTCTTAACCATGCTGTCCTCAGCTCTGCTCAGGCAAATGGCCACAACCTCCTCGTGACAGGGTCACAGACTGTCGAGGACCACCAAGGAGGGTTCCAGACTTCACTGCCTCAGTCCTGACTGCTCAACAGTGCTCTTACATGCTAATGGCCATAGACCACCCACAGATGGAGGCCACTGCGGGCCAGTAGCACTTGGTTCTGGACACTGTAAATTTTCACATCACGAAGTAAACTTTTGATGTTTTTCAATCCTTTAAGAATGTGAAAAATTTGTTATGGTGGGCCACGCTAAAACAAACAAACAAACAAAATGCAGGTCGTGGGGATTTGGGCTTCAGGTCATGTTGGTCAAAGGTCACTGGGCTCAGGCTCTTCTGAATCTGTCGCACGGCCCGTCCTTTCCTCAGATCCGACAAACTGTTCTGCTGTCGTTGTCTTGTCGTTGTGATGACAAGGGACTGAGTCCCTGCTCTGGATCTGACCCTTGTGCCCTCGTCCACGCTGGCACTATGGGTAGACTGCTCACCACTGCCTGTGGATAGCCAGGGCCTCTCTGGGCTCCCAAGGGGTCACAAAGGTTAGAACTTGAGGCTTCTGCTGCTGACCAGGTGTTCAGAAACGGCAACCACACTGCTGTAGTTCCAGATTTCGGTCTGTTTTTCAGAGCTGGGCTGGAAGGGACTTGCTGTCCACATGGCTACTGTTCTGGGTTCTGCTTCAGACATCAGCTGAGCAGCAGTTCCGAAGGCGCCATGGGACAGCCTAACCACGGGACTCACAGAGGTCATTGGCTGGTCCTCCTGAATATTTCTCAGTTGCCTCTCTGGGGCAAACTTCATGTATTTTTAATTATGTAGAGTGTTTTTTTGTTAAGACTTTTTGGACAGCAAAACATCAGATGCATGCTTCTAGTAGAGAGAAATTTCTAAACAGATTCTCTGTGCTTTGGGGGGCTTTTTAGTCATTAATAATAAGAAACATTAAAAACCATGACTGTTGGTGGAGGTCTGTAAATATCCTTCATCGGGGAAATTTTCACTTGCAATCCAGCCCTGGCATTGCTCAGCAGCCAGCAACAGCATCACAGTCACTGTGCTCCGTTGAGGTCCAGAGAACAGACAGAGGGAGGGGACTTGGGGCTTTTCCCAGTCTGGTGACAGAACAGAGAAGAGGAGGGGTGTCCCAAGAGTGGAAGGATGGTCCCCAAATCTTTTCTTTTCAAAATACCAGCTTCCAGAAGTCTCTGTGGGCCAGGTGACAGATGAGGACGTTATCTGACTATTGAGTCCCTGATGGAGAATTTTTAAATATGCCGAGGAGATGGCGTCAAGAATGAGAACTGAGTATCTTTAAGGGAAAAGTGGAAGGTAAAAGGTAGCCATGGTCAGTGTGGGCAACTCTGATGTTCATTAGTTCCCTCAATTATTGTGTACCATTTTTTTAAAGAAAATGATTACATTTCACAAATTAGCTTTATGTCGATTGACTCCACAGCCATGTGAGCACCACTGTATACCAGCTAGTGTGCCAAATTGCCTGCTGTTTATTTTGGCAAAAGATGAAAGTTACTGAAGTTATTTGATTGTCAGTTATTTAAATGACGTGGGGACCTTAGTCCCTGAGCTGACGGTTCTCACACCAGAAGAGGCAGGGTCACACAGATCAGAGGAACCAGAGCTGTGTTTTCTGTCCCTGTGTCTCACATTCAAAGAATAGGCAGGTGAGAGATTCCTGACACCACTCAGTATGGCCTAGAAGGGAACGTGTCCTATCCTGTCTACTGAGTGTCACCATCCTTGTCTTCTGTTTTTCCTCACATCTGTGTAACGACCCTAACAGGTGTTTGTGAAAACTGGAAGGTGTATTCAGATCAAAACTGGTTTCTCTGTTCCTTCATGTTTTTATTTGGCGTTTTTCCAAAACCATCTGAATTTTTTAGATGCTCAGAGGAGAATTGACTTGAATCAGGAAAGGCCAAGGTCCCCACATGGAGCTGGACCAGAACATGGTACCTGTTCCCTCTTCCATCACTGCGACAAATCCAACTTAAACCACTTAATAAGAGAAAAAGTTTATCTTGGCTCCTGAGCTCAGAGGATTCAGTCCATGGCTGGTTAGCCCTGTTGTTTTGGACCTGTGGAGAGACAGAACATCATGGTGTGGAGCACATGGTAGAGGAGGTAGCTGAAAGGAAAGAAAAAGACAGGAAGTGGCCAGGTTCCAGAGTCTCATCAAAGTCACCAGTGACCTACTTCCTCTACTTGGCCCCACCTCCTGAAGGTTCCACCACCTCCCAATTGCCAGTGGCAGGGGCCTAGAGGGGCATTCCAGATTCTGACCAAAACAGGTCCCAGCCCGGACTGCCCTCCACCTGGCCCGTGGCCAGCTGGGAAGCGCCAGCTGTGCCTTAGAGCCTGGCTCACCAGGCAGTTGCTGAATGTCCAAGTCTACCCCTGAATAGCTCAGTGAGTTTCGTTGAGAACAAAGGTGACAGACTTACTACTCCTACTCAAGTTCCAGCATTCACTCATCTCTGCTTCTGAGCTAAGGAGGTCCTTCTGGTCCATAAGGTAGGAGAATATCCCCTACTGTGACTACGAGTGTCCTCACTGTGTGCATATGGAGAGCTAGAAACCAGCTGGTGGCCTTCAGAAGACAAGCGTTAGACCCTCCTGGTGTAGCCCGGCCATATTTCCCAAAGTGAACCCAAGGCTTGCATCACTTACTGATCAGAGCTGGACAGACAGTGCCCACTGATCATATTTCACTCAAATCTCAGCCGTAGTTAAAGGTCCTTGAAATAGAAAGGATTGATCGATATATACTGCACACCTCTTAAGCCTGTCCTGCTAGCTTCCCTCACACTTAATCAGAGAATCCAGTAGAACCTGTAGGGCATTTCCAGATTTTTACCTACGCAGCCAGCCTCAGATTAAACCAAGCACAGCTCAGACCATTGAAAAGAAAAAGATGGTGCCTGTACTGGAGGTTTCCCTGTCGTCCCTGAAGTAGTAGTGAAATAGATTAACATACACAGGAGTTAAGCACAGAGACTGTGCCATTTTATACAAGGGACCAGGGCATTCCTAGACCACCCCTGGGGGCGAGGGACACTTGTATCTGAGAGTGGCTCCTTACGTTAGGTGTGCTCTCTTAAGTGCACAGATGCAGCATTTAGAGGGAAAATTGCCTTTAGAATTTTGTTTTGTAGTTTTTGGTTTTTTTTTTTTAAGTTTACATTTTGAACAACAATGTAAACAAAATCATCAGACAAATTAGCAAAACATTGAGAACATTCATGCTTTGTGCTTCAGTGAGTAACTGATGTCAAGTGTGTCCCTTGTAAAATGGCAACATGTGGACTGGGGATATGGCCCAAGTGGTAGAGCATCTGTCTGCCCAGTGGACTCAACACTGAGTTCAAACCCCAGTACCACCAAAAACAACAAAACTGGCCAGTACAGCGCTTATGCCTTTAATCCCAGCTACTTGGGAGGGAGAGATAAGGAGGACTGTGGTTGGAGGCCAGTTGGGCAAAAAGTTGGTGAGATCCCGTCTTACCTAATAAGACTGGCAGTGGTGGCGCACCTGTTGTCCTAGCTCCTGGGAGGCATAGGTAGGAAGATCCCAGTTCCAGGCCAACTTGGGGCAGAAATCCAAGACCCTGTCTGAAAAACAACTAATCACCTTGTGTTGAGAGGTCATTGAACTTGTCACATGCTAACCAAACTTCTGCATCACAAGTGGCCCAGCACATTTACTTCCTGTATCGAGACAAGAATCGGAGATGGTACTAAAGATGTTTCTAAGATTACCTGGCAGGGGTGCATTGACTGCTTTATAAACTATTATTTTTGTCAATTGAACTTCTTTTTTTTTTTCTGTTTTGCAAAACGGACAGAAGGAAGTCAACTCTGAAATGGAGAGTTCCTAACTGAGTATTAGCACATCAGTTTTACAAAGCCTCCTGTGCATTGTAGGGAACTGTCGTAACCTGCTCTGTAATAGGTTATGCATTTTTCATGTGAGTTGCTCCTCAGTTAAAAAAAAAAAAAGATAAACGTACAGTGGAATGCATAACCTCATCCAATCGATGTGCTGTGCTGATTCCTGTCCTCTTTGTCCTGGCGGGACTTGCAGGCAGCCTCCATCGTTACAGAGATCGGAAGACGTCGGGCAATGGGACGTCCCCAAGCTGGGCCCCATTCAGTATGCCTCCATCAAAACCTCAGGCTCCTAGTGTCTCAGTCTCGTCTACTTCAGAAACCCAGAAACTGGGGCTTGTTTAACCCGCTGGGAGCAAAGTCAAAGGAAAGGCCATTGGATGGGAGGGCCTGCTGTGTGCAGGCCCCGTCTCCTGGGGGATGGCCAAGACTGTCACAGAAACTCCAAGAGGCTGGAATTGTAGCTGAGCTGAGGGACAGGGAGGGAGAAGAGGCTTTGGTAATGCAAGTAAAAAAGATCTTTTCATACACCACAAAGAAACATGCACAAATGCTATGAATATGGTTTTAAGGTCAGGTTATTGAGTTGTCCTTTAAATACTCCTTTTATTTATTTACTTGTTTGCAGTGCTAGGGATTGAAACATTCCTTTTTTATAATACTGTATCAAGCACCAGTGGCTCACACCTGTAATCCCAGCTACTCAGGAGGCAGAGATCTAGAGGATCATGGTTCGAAGCCAGCCCAGGCAAATAGTTCGAGAAATCTTATCTCAAAAAAAACCCCTTCACATAAAAGGGATGGTGTTGGCTCAAGGTGCAGGCCCTGAGTTCAAACCCCAGTACCTCAAAAATAAATAAATAAAAGACAATACTATATTAACTTCAACACATCTACCCACTTTTCTTTCAGGCAGTTCACCCAGACGTGAATACGTGTTCACGGACTGTTCTTTCCTTGCTCAGAGACCAGGGCGCCTGGCACACTCGCTCACGGTTATTTAAATACAGTTATGAGTGCAGGAGGTTATTCACAGTATTGCCAGTCAATATTGCCTTACCGAGTTTGATAGGAACTCAGCTGAGATGTGAAATATCGTGGCCTGGGGAGGACCAGAGGATTTTCTCTAGGAAAGTTTTTATTTGTGCATTCTTCAGGCCTTTTCTTAGTTGCTGGTGTGGTACGAAGCCCATCCCACACATGCTCATCAGCTGGACGCCATGGCTGGTTCTAGGTGTGATTTTAGTTAAAAGCCGGGGGATACAGCTTAGCTGGGTGGATGGCAGCTGGCTCGGGGATGGCTCAGGACTGCAGGGTGACCTGCTACTCTCTGTGTGGCCCTGTGTGTGGAAAGATCCTGATTTCATCTTTTTTAAGGGCACGAATGCCCATTTTATGGGAGCTCTTTAATCTACCCTAGATCTGTTTTCATTGCACCCTGGCTCCTTGCAGTTTTTCTTCAGCTTCCCTTGGTCCTGGTCAGCCCAAGCAGCATCTCGCCTACCCTCTAGGTTCTGCTCTCCCATGCCGGGCTGGACAGGACAGAGACAGGGACAGAGCTCTGGGTTTGCCTGGACCCTGCTTCTGCTGAGGCATTCAGCTTGCTGCTTTTACCTTCATTGATCATCTCAGGTGGTTGGGGTGGTCATCTGGCTGGACAGTCAGCCATTAAGTCCATGTCCTCTGAGAATGGGGCATTGGAGGCCTGGTAACATTTCCTGAGAAGTATCGAGGTATGCTGAGTGTTTTCAGAAAGACTGGTGGAGTCTCCTGCAGCAGACATGAAACTGCTGTGATGGACCTGCGGAAACTGAGAATTTAAGGCTGTTGTGCTTTGCAGAGAGAGCTGTACTGTGTGCGCTATCAATTGTCCATCGCCCATTAGGACCTCTAGACTCTGGGAGAAGAGGAAGCCCACTGTTCAGAGACCTAAGTCAAGTAGAACAAGAGTAATGTTTTCGTCTGGATCTGGGTAGCTGGTAGCAGGTGTGGGGGACACATGGACAAGTGACCTATGTGGAGGACATCTTAGTCACCTGTAATTCACCATGCCATTGGTTCACAACCGCAAATCTCCTGGCCAGAGGTAGCCTGGAGGTGACCAGTGCAGATGCACAGGGAGGGGCCAGGTCTTCCCAGTAGTGTTGGTAAATGACAAAGTTAGGGGGACAATCTCCTTTTGTACACACGAGCAAACTGTACACTCACCTGATGGAACACTGACCACGGGTGAAGAGAGTGGCCTTGTGTCTGTCTGTCAGTGCACACAAAACTGTTGTAACTGTGATGCTACGTGAAAACAGCCGGCGGAAAGTTGTTGCAGCTTTCCTGCAACGTGGTCATTTTCTCCCCATGTTTGCCCCATCTGCGGTGAGTCCTGGAAGAGAAGATGAGAGGAGGGGCTGCGGTCAGCAGAAATCCTGTGCTTTGTGCCTCCTGGCAGGGGAGGCTCTCTGTCCTTTTCCGTTATCATCCATTTTTAGGGCATCAGAGGGTCAAGTGCTGACTGTCCACTGCAGGTGCTCTCAGCAGGGCCAGGAGTGTTGTTTGGGGTGCTTGGGTGTCATAGCTGGTGGCATTTAGTGGCCAGGCAGAGACGTTTGGCATCCTGCAGTGAAGAGACAGCTCATGAACCTCGTCCTCAACTCCACACAGGTGCCACCTGGTTTTTTTTGCACTGTGTGTGGCTGTATTTGTCATTTTTCTCCTGTGTTTCCATTCTGATGTGGTGGGCAGGGCTGCTAAGGCTCAGACAGCTACTCCAGGGCCTCTTCTGAGCATGCCCTGCGTAAGCAAATCCACGGTCCAGAGCCCTCAGCCTGCCACTCTTCCCTTCTCTACCCATCAGGGCAGCACAGACCCCTAGGACAGCCCCTGAACCCGTGCTGAGTTAGCCAAACCAGCCACTCCCAGGCTTCATGTTCTTCCCCTGGAAACTGCCATGAAGGTGCTTGCCGGGCAACCTCCCTTTACCCTTGATCAAGTCCGTGCTTCCCGGTGGCCTGTGTAGCAGCTGTGCCTCCTATTTCTAGGGAGCAGAAAAAATGAAAACCTTTTTGCTTCATGACAGTAATTTCCATGTGCACATATCTTATCACACCTGATTAAAACAGATCCCAGGCACATTCAAAACAACAGCTGCTGGGTACTTTGTGGGGATGTTACACGTTTTATTCGGACTCTACCAGAAGTTGCTATTTTTGGATGACAAGACGTACATCCTGCAGTGGTGCGTTCAGTGGCATGTGTCGAGCAGAAGTGGGAGCGTCAGTATGGGTCGTAGCTCAGCACACTCAGGGATGTCGTGGGCAGTGGCGCCCACGTTCATACTGACATCCCTTCTAGGATGCCATGCCTCCTGCGGTCATCAGGGAACCTCGCCTATTTTCAGGGTGCCCCTGGCCGGGCATCTTAATCTAAGCTAGGGCTCTATCATAGCTAAGATCCAGGAGCAGCTAGATCCCATCCTCAGAAGGAAGGCGTGACTACCATCACCCTGCTGTGCCTGGCTGTTCCACTTTGTGCAGGCATTTCCAGTCACCAAAGAAAGACCAGACAAAACCGAGGCACGGTGGGTGGGAGAACTAACTTTGGCCTCCCGCCCGGGAGGGTTTTCTTGAACACTGTTCAGTTGCCTTCCTTTCCTGCCTGGTTCTTTGTCTATCTGTGAGTGGTCCAGTATTTCCCTCACTACAGTGTGAAGTTAAGTGAAGTTACCATCTTCTCCCTCTTGTTGGCCTTACCTCAGGCAGAGATGCACCTGGGCCATTCAGTTTGAGGGTCAGTGCCACGTTGGAGAGGTGGAGAAGGGCAGGGTGGGAGGGGGCTGGCAGGCAGCCTGGGCTGCACGTGACTTGGAGGAGCATCCTGTGAGGCCCACACGGTGCTTCAGGGCACTTTCAGATTCTTTTGTGACCAGGCTGGGCCAGGATTCCCTGGTAGGCGTGTCTTTCTCGCTATTATCCCATTCTCATTCCCCTCCACCGCCCCCGCTTGGCCCTTTCCTTGTGTCATTAGCATTCCTCTCAGTGTGTTTGTGTGGCACAGTTAGGATTAAGAAACAGCCTGGAGAATGAAAAAGAAAATACTGGAATTTCTTAAGTAAAGTTCAAACACAGGAAGAAACATCTTGTTCTAGTTTCATGGTGAGCCTTCAAGGGAGGAAAGAACCACTCGTTCTGAAAGGTGGCCTCACTTCAACACAGACCCTGGGTGAACTTTTCCACCTGGGCACCATTGGATTCCATCCAGATAAGAGAAACTCGTGGCAGCTTACAGCCAAAAGGTCCCATTTCCTAGTGCTGAGTCTCATGAGCCAAAATCAAGGGTTATTTTGTTTTAGGGGCTGATGGGATCACCCCCTTTTCCTCACAGGAGCTATGAGGACCTTCCATTCTGGGGGGCTGGTTTCTGGTGCTGATCCCCTAGCCTGTGGTGCCTTGTGGTCAGTGTTTGCTCATGAATGTGGATTTTAGGGATACACCATTAGGGTTTACAGACACTGACAGGTTTTCTGATGTGTCTGCCCAGGAGTGAGGGGTGGAGATGGGTCTCCCTGACAAGAGCCCACCTGGTCTCCTTGGTAGTATGTATGGGGCTTTCTTGTACTAGACATCCCCTCCTCAGGTCAGTGTCCAGAGGGATACCTGTCTGAACTGCCCCAGCATCACCTGAGGTTAGGGTCTGGGGTCAGGGTGGCCGCTGCAACAAGACTCAGGCTCTTCCTCCGGTGGTGGCCGTCAGCACTGGGCTCTGCCTCCTCCTCCCTCCTCTCTGCAGTGTGCCCAGAGTCTGAGTCCCTGTCTGCAGGGACAGAGGGCAAGGGTGTGAGTGCAGGGAGGTCATGGTGCTTGATGCACATGTCAGGAGATGTTGGGCTGTGATGCTGTCACCACAAAGGCCCACGTTAAGGCCCAGGGCCCACCTTTCAGAACCCCTGTGAGGAGCGTTTGAAGGTTGGCAGCCCCAGTGTGGAGTGACGTGTAACCACAAGCCAGCTGCTCCCTTCCAGAGTCTAGAGGAGGCTTTGCTGTGAACTGTGAGCAGTCCCAGTGTCCACTGCAGGACCCAGGAGGCTGCAGGGCCTTCCCTGTCCAGGAGGACCCCTGCGAGGGCTCCAGTGTGTGCATGTGTGCCTTTATACATCCTAGCATCACGGTTAGAGTAAAAACAAACACAGAAAGTAGACCTCAGTTTACCTGAAATACCATTTCAGCACGCAGTCGTAAAGGGTCATTAGTGAGGTATGTTCCCTCAAGAGGACTCCATCTCAGTGGCGTGTCTCACGCAGGCACATCTCCACCGGGTCACTCTGCCTGGGGTCCAGCCCAGCCCTGAGCAGTGTCCAGCAATAATGGCCTCTCCCCTCGCTGAGCCATTTCCTCAGCTGTCAGCCCCCTATACCTGGCTGGGGAGGTGTGGAAGTGTGCCCACTTCACTGCTATGAGGCCTCTGCACCCCGTGGCCCCCTCAGCCCCGCCCTGGGCCCCTCCTGCCTCCCATGTGCCCCCAGCTGCTGCAGTGGGTCCTGACTGTGCTTTTCCGTGTGAGCTCTGAGTTTGGTGGTGACTCAGTAGACGTGTGAACCTGAGGGGTGGCGGTTGTGGACCGACGAGTGACGTGGAGTGACAGGTGGTGATGACTGAACCCTGAAGGGAACAGCATGCAGCGAGGAAGGGTGGCGGGAGGTCTGGCTGTGGGATGGGGTGCCCCACAGGCTTTGATGTTCTGCCATTTGAAAGATGTCACTGAGGGAGCCTTGTTTGCCTGAACTCAGAATTCCCAAGCTTCTGTCCCAGCCACCCCTCA
Organism: Castor canadensis; assembly: GCF_047511655.1. Taxonomy (NCBI): domain Eukaryota; kingdom Metazoa; phylum Chordata; class Mammalia; order Rodentia; family Castoridae; genus Castor; species Castor canadensis. The sequence continues at coordinate 1,130,556 of NC_133395.1, read as the reverse complement.
TATTTGGCTTTAAGAATGAGTCTGTTGTTCTGAAGAGAGGCAATTTTTCCTTACATCCTATTCTCAATAAAAGGCTGGGGTCCTACCTGACCCCCAACTTGGCCAGTGGTAGCAACAAATTCTGAAATCCTTCAGAGCCCTGGACTAGAACCCATGGCAAGGGGTGACTTTGACAGCTGTTGACAGCTGTTAGGTGGCTGTACATGTGGGTGAACATGTGTGTGTCTGTGCATGTGTGTGCATGATCTCTGTGTGCATATTGTGTGGATGTGTGTCTGCATGTGTGTGCATGCTCTTGTTTGCATATTCTGTGTGCGTGTGTACATGTCTGTGCATGTGTGTGTGTACACCCTCTGTGTGCATGTGTTCGACCACCTTGCAGCTTGATCTTAGGTTCTTGGCTTGTAGTTTCCCTGCAGGGCTAGGACCTTTCCAGTCCTCCACTGGGCGTAGGACAGACACTTCAGAAAGACACATCTGTGGTCAACAGAGGAGTAACTGCAGCCCTGTGGAGGTGTGGGGAGAAGTTAGCACCAGCTGAGAATCCCCTGGGGCATGGGGGGGGTGTTCTGTGAGTCCCACCCTCTTCCTCCTTCTGTACCCCGGGGCAGTAGTGGGTTTCCCCTCCATCCGAGTCTCAGGGCTGGGCCTGAATGGCAGTGTATGCAGGGGAGAAGAATGGTGTTTGCAGACCAGACACTTCTTCCGTACGCTCAGTGTACTGCCCCTTCGTCCAGGGCGAAGGGTCAGTTCAGACTTTGCTGCATTTTTAAAGGGGGAGAAAGCCAAGTTGTGTGAACGGGAGTCATTAAATGCAAAGTGCAAAGAGTGGACCCACACCAGAGCCTGGTGTCATAGCCACTGAGACTCAGTAGCTGGGAGGAGAGGAAGACATGAGTCAGTGAGCAGGTGCACTTTAGAAATCCACAGAGCACACTGCCTGATGGTCCTGTGCTCCTTACCAGGTCATCACCATGAGCAAAAGCACAGAGTCCAAGGGCTGGCCTGACCTCCCAGGCCTTTGTTCTCTGTTCCAGCTTGGCCCTGGCTCTGGTCACCTCTTCCTCCCAAGGCTTTGCCAAGCAATGTTGCTTTTGGGGTTTCCCTCTCCACCTTCATCCCATGTCCTCTTTGCTTGTCCTCCCAAGGTGGTATTTGTCCTGTGCTGTCAGCACAGCCCCACAGTGAGATGATCAGGGGTGGGGGATAGCAGGGGTGGGGGATAGCGGGGGGCTGGGGGGGTGGGAAGGAAGCCCCAGTCCCTCTGCCAGACCATCTGTCTGTTCAGCCTGGCCTGCTGCCTGTGATGTAGCCAGCTGACGCTGCTTGGCGGTGACGGTCAGCGCTGGGGCTAAGCCCTAACTCCAACGCTGTTATTGTCCCCAGGTGGAGTCTCAGGCTTGGGGTTTCAGGAACTCACACCCATCACAGGCAACTTGATCCCTGAGCCGTAGCCCGCCAGCTGAACTGAGGTTTCTGAAGTCATTCTGTGTGTGTTGTCACCCAATTTGTCAGTATTTTCACTAAACAGTGTGTGTAATTACTGACTCAGCCCTGCACTTGCTTTCATTAGATATATATTCAATATTTTGCAAATATGCCTGCAGTGCAGTTGGAAGGTATGTAATTTCAGCTTTTAAAAGCCCACATGTACACTGACATGGTTTTGTTTGCGATTTCAGACATGTTTGCGTGGTGTTCTGGCTAATTCATTTCCAGTACACAGAGATAAATATAGATATCACTTGCTTTCCATGCCTGGCTTCTGTGACTGTTTCTGGTAGTGCCTCTGGAGAATTTGGGGGCTGGAGGCCTGGTGTGGGGCGTCTGTCCTGAGCCGGGCAGCATCCACCGCCTCTGTACTGCGTCTCCCGCCGGGTGGACATGTGCCCGGCTTGTTGTCAGTGCTGTGTTCTGTTGTCTTCACCCATGTTTTGCTCTTGGGGCATGACTGGAGACATGTTGTAATTGTAACAACTGGGACAGGGTCTGTTTCTGTCAGGATGAGTGGGCGCATGGGGAGAGGTCTGTGGTGACCAGTGACAGTGGATTCGGGAGCAGGACAGCAGGGGCACTGGTAGCTCCCCGTCCTTCTCTGAGCTCCTGGCCTTCCCCTCCTTCATAGAACAGCACTGCCTTCCGCGCCTACGTTGGCAGTGAACTGACCACACGCTGTGGGCCACAAGGTGCGGCACCAACCTTCCGGACTCCAGCCCCGTTCGTGGGAAATACAGAAGTCACAGTGCTGTGCTGTCTGGGGCTTGACAGCCAGGAGGGCTCTGCCTGCCACTGAGGCACCAGGGATCTTAGGGTGGAATGAAGGAGCTGGCCTAGGACCTGTGGCTGGCGGTTGGGCACCGGGGCCTCCAGTCCTTTCTGGCCAGTGTCAGACTGGACTCTCTCTTGATACTGAGGAGGGGAGCCTGGCCCCAAAGCTGACACTGGGTTCACAGTCCTCCAGTGTCCCCCACCAGTGCAGGGCTCAGCAAAGTGAGGCACAGTGTCCCAGGGTTTGGGGAGAGTCGAGTTCTTGTGTAACAGAGGTGTATAACGGATGTGTTACTTCCAGTATCCTAGCATGACTTTAATCTGACTGCCACATACAGATGGCTATAGTACTTTCACCAGCACAGGTGAAGGAAAGTTGCTAACATTTAGGCATCTGCATGGATGTTCGAGCCCTCTGTGAACCGTGGTTAGGGGGAGTTCTGTCCCTGTCTCTACAGGTGTGATCATTACACTCTATTTAAAATCATTCAGAGGGCCAGGCACAATGGCCCACGCCTATAATCCCAGCTACTTGGGATGCAGACATCAGGAGGATCGTGGTTTGAGGCAGCCACCAGCAAAAGGTTAGCAAAACCCCTGCTGAACAAACAAGCCAGGCATGGGGCACATGTCTGCAGTCCTAGCTCTGCTGGAGAAACAGACGGAAAGATCGCCATCCAAGACCAGGCCCCAGTCAAAAAGCTACTAAAGCAGAAAGGCCTGGGAGCATGGCTCAAGCGGTAGAGTGCTCGTTAGGCCAATGCAAGGCTCTGAGTTCAAACTTCAGTACCACCAAAATAAAAGAGGCTGTCAGAGCCATTGCGGGAGACTGGGTGGAAACCAGGTCTGTGGTCACTTCCCTGCTGTCTTTGCCTGCTTTCCACGCGAGGTTGGCCGGACCTCCACCAGCCCAACCGTTTTCACATATGTCTGTGAAACAGGCTGTGAGCCGTGGTTATTCTGGCCCGCCTGTCCATAGTGTGCTCACTGCCCTTCTCTACCTGCCTCACTCACCCCGGTACCTGAACCCTCAGGCCCACTTCTCGTCCCTGCTGTGGACTCTGGGGACTGAGGCAAGTCAGGAAAGCAATGTCCTTTCTGTTTCCAGTCCAGCTCTGGATCAAGTAAGTTTTGACTTAGGTCAGCCAGTGTTCGTGGTTTCCGAGTCAAGTGGACAATCAATGCTCTTTTGTGATCTTAACGGTCTTGGGTTTAAAAATACCCACACGGCAGAAAGATGCCACCGAGAGCCTTACAAATACCCAGGACTTTTAGGGGAAGGAGAAAAACTCCATTCCTACCATTGAATATGGTGACAGCAGCAAGCAGGGTGTAGTTTTGACCCTGAACTCTAGCAGAGGCTGACTCTGGCAGAAGACTGTACAGATCTATGAAGAAGTGAAGGGGTGGGCTTGTCAGGGGTCCCGTCCCACCCCTGGAGCCTCCGCTGGGCCTTGGCCATGAGTCCAGAGCCACCCCCAGGAACTCCCTAGGCAAGGATGCTGGTCTCCTTAAGACCACTGATGGCTGGCATTCCATATAGGAGCATTCATTTTTACTTCTTATACCTGAGCCTGTCCTGCAACCCAGCAGTGAAGACAGGGGGGTGGAGGGGCCCTGAGATGCTGGCCCTGGGCTCAGTGGCTTCATCACTGGAAGTGAATGGAGAAGGGTCAGGAGGCAGGAGGGTACTCATCTTAATGATACCTCAGTGCATGCTGCCTTGTGATGCATGAGACGGGAACTTTGCAGACATCACAGCAGGGGCTCTCTGTCATCCGATGCCTGTAAATTTGAGCATTGTCCTCTGGGGGAACCACCTCAATAACAATTGATCTGTAATTGCGGCTTGATGACATGCTGGTTCTCTCCCCGCAGTCTAATTCGGTTAGTGGGTTTTGCTTGTTTCAGCTGAAACTTAAAACTGCCATTAGGTGACCAACACCGGATAAGATTTCCAGTTTCTCTTATAAAGCTGGCTTTTGTCCTTTGTACTTCTAACCCCACCCTAACTGGTCAGCTGCTGACGGGACTGCTGGGGAAATGAGGTGACTTTCAGTAACTCGGCCATTTTCTGGTTGAAGTTGGAATTTGGGAACGTCTTGTCCCCCTGGTGCAGGAAGGGATGGCCATGCAAGCATGGCAGGGGCCACTGTGACATTCCCTGTTCCTGTTGACCTTGGGTTTGAGGGGAGGCTAGAAAGCGACTGCCACCTTTTAACCTGCCTCACTCCACCGTGGTCTCTGCTTTCCCATTGTCTCCCTACGGGCACCTGCTGAATTCCGTTCCATGCACTGTGAATTACTTTATTAAAAACTGTAGAAATGTTACTTCTAAATGTTCTACTGAAAACCGAGCTCTGTTTTGCTGGAAGGGGTGGGAAGGCAAAGGTAGTTCTAGCAAAGAAAGGGCGATAGTGCAAGACTGACTGCAGGGCTGCACTGATTGAGGACCAAAACCATGGTGGTGTTTGGATCCGATGGGACAGGGGCGAGGTGTTGGTTGAGATGGGACCTGTGTGTCCTAAGATCCACTGGTCTGAAGGGTCCAGTTCAGGACCTTTGTGTATTTACCAAGATATACAATCTAATTTGGAAACACATCTCCCCCAAAAGGAACCCTGTGCCCATCCTCACTCACTGTTCTCTCTCCCCCGTTGTCCTCCCAGCCCTGGGCAGGTGCTGACCTCGTCTGTGACTGGATTTGCCTGTGCCTGTAAATGGTGTCCGACAGCCCTGGCACTTAGGGGTGTGGCTCCACCTTGACTAGTGATGGTGCACAGCCTTCCTCTGCCTCTTAACTATTTGTGGATCTTTGGAGAAACATCTGTTCAAGTCCTCACTGTCTTGTCTTTTTAATTTTTCATTAAAGGTGTTTGGTAGTACAGAAGTTTGAATTCAAGGCTTGTGCTTGCCAGGCAAGCGCTCTCTACCACTTGAGCCCTTTTTGCTTTAATTTGTTTTTCAGATAGGGTATTGATAACTTTTCCCTGGACTGGGGTTAAACCACAGGCGTTCTATCAATGCCTCCCTGGTAGCCAGGATCACAGTGTACACTCAGCCTGTCTTTATTTTTGAGTTGGGATGGCTCTTCCTATGTCCTAGGTACCCATCTGTTATCAGACAGATGATTGCCAGTGTTTTTGAAGGGCTCCAGTAAAACCCTAACAGCCTTGGCTGTGTCCATGCTGGTTGCACAGGCAGACTAGACCCAAAGCCACATGAGTCTCATGGACTGTGACCCTATGGGAGCAAAAGGGGCGGTGGCCTGGGAGGTGCTGTTCAAACCTTCTCCAGCCGCCTCCTTCCTTCCCTGGGGTCCCATGAGTTGCTTGTCATCACCCCGGATTCTGATGAGGTGAGACGTCCTGCTCCTCTAGCCCCAGAGCAGAGCTGCAGACTGCGACCTCTCAGTCGTATCTGGACGGGCCTTGGTAATGAGGGGTCTCACCGTCCCCATGACATCCCTGCCCCTTGGTTTTGGGCTCAGGGACATAACACCACATGGACTTACTCACTTATATGAGCAGAGGACCCTCCACTGTCCTCCCACTGACCTGTGCCTCTCACCTTTCTCCCTCCATGGCTTGTTGTTTCTCTGAGCCCTGGGGTCCAGCAATGACCGGGAGATTCTGGTTTGCCTTTCTTCCCTCTGAGGAGAGCAAACCCTTTTTGCTTTAATTTGTTTTGCTTTAATTTGGAGCTTCTGGCCATCGTGACATGTGCGTTTGCTGCCTTCAGATGGCTGACATCATTGAGGGTTAATTGTACCTCCTTCTAGAGAGTAGATAGACCCTTTCCTGATCTGGCCCCTCCTTACCCCTGAAGAGAGATGACAGGCTATGGAACCAAGCAGAATTGGAACACTGTCCCCCCAGTCATGTCCCCCCCCCTGCCGTGTGTGTCTTGAGAACCACCAGGAGAGAAGGGCTGGCTGCACACCTCAGGGACCTCTGCCCTGAAGCTCAGCTGGCTCTCTACCTGCAGGGAGCCCTCCACACCTGAGTTGGGTCCAGGAATCACTTCTGCCTGGTGCAGGACACTACTGTTGGGACAAACAGGTGAGTGGACAGGTTCATCTAGGGAGTTTATAATTTAAATTTAGTGGAAGCACAGAAACTCCCCACGGGAAATTGGTAAACGTCATCTTGCATTTTCTGGGCTCAGCTTCAGGATGTAGGTGCCCATGGGATGCTGAGGTTCCGAGCTGACTTCCCTCACTGTGAGCCCATGGTGGGTGCATTAGGAACCTCAGGCTGCCAAGGCCCTGCTCTCCAGCTTGTCCCCCTGTTCAGCTCCAGAGGGTCCAGAACTCTCCACCAGAGAGGAAGGAACCCATCCAAGAATTGCACTGAGCATTGAAGGCGTCCAAGATGTGCCTGCTCAAAGATCAGGGCACAGAAGATTCCAGTTTTGTTAGCTTTGTAAAAGAACTTTTATGAGCAACTCTCCCATGACTGTGGCTCTAAGACCTTCCTTCCCTTTTCAAAATTGCTGGCTGCTGTTTCCCATCTTGTCTGCCCCAAAACTAGAAGTCGACGTCCTAAAATCACAGCTCTGGTGACTCCGGCTCACAGGTGGGCAGACCATGCAGGGAACTGACTTCCCCATGTGACGTCCTGAGACACTGTGGGCGTCTTGGCTCTGTTGTTACATCTGGTGAGATGGAGACAATGACAGTTGGGGAGAGTGGAGCCCTGTTTCAGAAGCTATTCTAGTCAGGCACTCGGGGGAGGCTGAAATTTTGGTATTCAGGTTGCAAGCATAAGGTCATTCTGTACCCCACTCACCTAAACAAACAAAAGCCACCTGAGCCCTGGAGGACACCGCAGGCCAGGGCTTTCTCTTCCAGTCACCAGTGCAGCTCATTCGGGGAAAACCAGCACAGCAAAACAAAAAACCAGTGCAGGAAGCAGAGTGTCGCCCCCCAGCAAGGGCTCTGAGTACCCATATCTCTGTGTGGGTCCTGGGTTGCAATTTTTTTTTCCTGTGATATTGGGGTTTGAACTCAGGGCCTCATACTGCTAGGCAGGCACCCTTAATGCTTGCACAACTCCGTCAGCCCTTTTTTATTATAGGCTTTTTCAAGATAGGGTCTTGCAAACTATTTGCTCAAGACTGGCTTCCTCCTGATCTCTGCCTCCTGAGTAGCTAGGCGTGAGCCACTGGTTGTGGATTTTTTGTGCCGGGCTCTGGGTTGCGATTTTTGAAAAGTGCTTCTCACTTCAGGTCACAGTGGAAAGGTTTGAAGACCATGATTTCTTGTTTGCTCTAAATCAGCGTTCTTGTCTCTTCTTAGCGCTCTCTGGTCTTGTTAGATTGGCCAGCCGGCACAGGTGCACTGGCTTCTGTTGACTGTGTGATGCAGGCCTTAGGTGGCACACAACCATTCTGTCTCCCCCATCACCTGAGGCCTTGGCATTTTTGTCACTGGGGTTCACCTGTCATTGTGGGGTGCTGTGCCAGTAGGGATTGTGGCATGGAGTAGGGGTCAGAGGAGAGAGCAGAGGGGTCAGAGCAAGGGGAGAGTCTTGGACAGAGCTCTGGCCTGACGTGTCACTGCAGACGTTTGCGTGTTGAGTGCTCAGGGGATGTCACATGGCTCTCCTGAATTTCCTATTGAAGTGGGGTTCACAGAGCCCTCTCTGCTGGGCCAGCATTTGTGGGGAAGCTCGTTACCAGTATTCAGGATTTTCATTGCATTATTCGTGTTTATTTATGGCTCCCCTCCTCCCACAAAGACTGGAGGACATGTGCCTGTGACCTGCTCTCACTTGACAGTCTCGGACAGCATTGGCAACCTCACACGCACAGTGACACTTTTGTTGAGGAAATGTGTTGATCTGTCTGGGTGCACAGGGGAACCTGTGTGGCAGAGGTCATCGCTGTCACCACAGCCCACTGCACAGTTGGTGGCTGGATCTGCTCCCTGATTCCTGACCCAGGCATTTGGCGAGGCCCCTCCAGCCTGGAAAGTTCAGGTCTTAGTGAGGAAATGGGGTATCATGGCGATTGGAAGGAAAATAGAAAAGCACGAGCTTACATGGGGTGAGGGAATGTTAGAAGGGGTGTGCCTGTCAGCTGGGTACAATGGTACATGCCTGTAATCCCAACTGCTTGGAAGGTAAAGGTGGGAAGATCACAGTTCCTGGCCAGCCGGCAAAGTTAGTGAGCCTTCATCTCAAAATAAACTAAAAGCAGCCAGGTGCCGGTGGCTCACGCCTGTAATCAGAGCGGCTCAAGACCCTATCTCGAAAAACCCTTCACAAAAATAGGGCTGGTGGAGTGGATCAAGGTGAAGGCCCTGAGTTCAAGCTCCAGTACTGCAAAAAGCAAAACAGAACAGCAAAAAAGCTAGGAAGTTGTTCAAGTGATAACCCTGAATTTAATCTCTAGTACTATTAAAAAAAAAAAGTGTGCTGCTCCACTGGGGCGAGGAGGGAATGGATGGGGTGTCCACTAGGAGGATGGGACTTGGCACCCGTGACCTTCCCAGCACCACCAGAGATAGCACAGCTCCAGAGCAGCCTCGTTCTCCCTGAGGCCTCTGACCACCGTGGTCTGGCCGTCCTACCTTGGGTGGAGACTAAAGAGACCACACTGGGAGTGAAGCGGGGATGACACACTGCTTTTCTCCGGCTCATGCGGTCAGCACTGGTGACAAGGGAGTCCACTCCTGAGCTGTGGAGTCGACTGGGTGATCGCGCTGGGCCTTTCTTCTCTTGTGAATTAATGTGTCCAGGGGTGCCTTGCCCCTTACAGCACATCATGGGTTTTTTCTCTCATCCTCCTTACCTACTGCCCAAACTTTTTAAAAGAGAGAGGAGGTGAATACTGTTAAATGACTTTATAAGAAAAGTCTGCATTTTGAATTAATTTCCATCAGAGAATTTCTGAAATCTGGGTGGCTTATTCTGAGCTCCGGTTTTCTGTAGGTGAGTTGTTTCATGACATCCCTCCTCCAATCTGAGTGGAAGAATTTAAAGAAGCGTGGAAGTGATCAGGGTTGGTGGCCAGACCTCAAGAGATCATGGCTCCTGCCAAAGCCTTGGCTGCCCGGGGCAGGGGACAGTCAGGACTGACCAAATGACCACCTATTTTGGGTCCCCACTACCACCTTGGAACCAGCTCAGGAAGCCAGATGCTCTTCCCACGCCCACCACAGGCTGCCGAGCTTCTGGAACCACTGGCTTCCCAGGCAGCCCCTCACGGAGGCTGTGCTGCTGTGCTGCCGACCCCATGGACTCTGCTTGCCTTGGGGTCTTCACCTGATCCATCGGTCTGCGTCAGAGCACGCCTCCCGCTATCCCGTCACCTCAACGCTGCACAGGAAGTAAAGGCGCAGGACAGAGCCGGGGTCCTTGGTGCTGTTCATGAGCTCATTGATTTTGGCCTTGTCTGTTGAAGTTCATTCCTTGGTGCTGCCACTTCACTGTCCTCTCAGAATTATTGATCTCCTCTTAGTACTTCATGAATTAGTCATCGTGGGTAAGGTCACGTGACCAGCCAGACTGGGTTCTGTCACTGAATGTTTACCCTGGTTGAGGCTGAATTCTGTGAGCCTTCTTGCTCATCAGTTGCGTGTGGCTTTTTCAAGTTACGGCCCCGGCTTCCCGGTGGTCTGCGTGGTGTGCGTTACTCTGTCAGGGAAGTGATTTCAAGCTCCATTTAAAGAGAAAATCAGTCACATGACTCAGAGGAGCAGCTCAGGCTCCCGGGCTCAGAGGTTAGGAAGAGCAGGAATTAATATTTAACTGTATGAGGCTCCAGCACACAGCCAGCCTCTGCCTCAGATCTCCCAGCCCAAGTGTCATGGCCCCCACTGCCTTGCAGTTTCTTCTTCCTGGGTGAGAGCTGCATAGCTCAGCTCAGAGCCCTTCCCCAGCCACCAAGCCCAGCGCTGTGCTCCTGTCAGAGTTGCCCTGCCAAATGTGGGAAGGAAAACTGGGGTTTTCCAGCAACATCTGATCATCCCATTGTCAAAAATGTCCTAGAAGGAAAAGAATCAAGGGAGGGAGCCACGAAGATCCCTCCTTCCCTCTCTCTGGGGAGTGATAGGAAAGTGGCTCCCAGGACATCCTGTGGATACTCATTTCCTGAGAATGTACGGTTAGGGGAAGCTGGCGCCTTTCAGGATGGCCCCTCCTGCTCCTGCCCTGCCCACTCCTCCTGCCCCACCCTTCTCGCCCTGCCTAGCCCTTTTCCCTCAGCTGCAGTGCTGGATGCTTCCTGAGCTCGGATGCTGGCTGGAGGAAGGTGGTGGCCAGACAGATTCTGGGGTGCACCTTCCTGTCCCCCAGTCCGCGGGAGTTTCCTTCCATCTTCTGCAGTCTTATGTGAATCTTAGGAAAGGGCAGGACTGATATTGGGCTCATTCCCCCCAAACCTTCTGCAAACATGTTCTTTTCTTGGGCAGGTGAGCAGCTGAGCAGTGTTGGGAAGCCCCTGGAGGCTGTGGCGGGCCTCACATCAGCCTCGTGGTGCCTCTCGTTGGTGTTATGTAGTGTGGTAGGACACAGGTCCTCTATACCAGCGATCCACGGGGCGAGATGGTCCAGTTAATAGTTGAGAAGCCCCTGCAAACCCCAGCCTTCCGTTTTGTGCTGCACCGTAGGGCATGGTAAAAGGAACACATCAAAGCTGAGTCGTCTTTGCAGCGTTACAAGGAAACCTGATTTGGTTACTGTCGTGGCCTCATTTCTAGCTGTGGTAATTTATCACATGCTCACAAACTGATAAAAAAAAAGACTATTTACTCTGGACACAGGGCCTTTTGTCTGAGCTGCTGCCTGTTTACAACTCTCAGGTTTTTTTTCCTTCCTGGAAGAGCTTCATTCCTAGGTTTCTAGAATTTCCTTGGAAGCCTGAGAAGGGGATGTAATTTAGACAGCTTCAAATGACTGTTCCCTCTAAGGGGATGAAGCAGAAAAGTCATTTGCAAGAGAGCCAAAAGCAAGGAGAAAGTGATAGCAAGTTACGGCATTCATGCAGACAAGTTAACTGGTCTTTGATGTAAACGCTACCTGTTTTGTTCCCACAAGGACAAATAATTATTTGCATGCAGATTACATATGACTTTCCCTTTAGCAAAAACCAAAAAGTACATTATTTTTCTTAAGGTATAATTTACATACCATAAAATTCATCCTTTGAAATCTGCAGTTCTTGTTTTGGTTGGAGTATACCCACAGGGCTGTGGCAGTGCTACCCTCCAAACCAGAGGCAACCCAACGCGTGGCAGCCACTGTTCATCAGTGTGCCGATCCTGGACCCCCTGTGGAATGCGATCATTGTTCTTCGACTTGCTGGATATGTCCAGGACTTCTCCCCGTGGTGATCTGGACCAGCCCCCTCGTTCACTCTGTGACTGATCAGTGCACCACTTTGTGGCCATACTTCTTCTGCCTGTCCTTTTGTGGGGTGGTGGACATGCAAGAAGCTTCTACCTTTTGGCCACGGTGAATGCTGCATCCATGAGAATCCGGGCACTCGCTTCCGTGTCCCTCTGTGGTCAGCTCAGGCGTTTTGGATTCATGTTCTTGTCTTGGACTCACATTCTCCACAGTGTTGCTGATGACAGTCCAGCTGTGTCCAGGGCTCAGTTGGTGTGAATTGTGTGAGGCTGTGGTGTCCTGTACAAGCAGCCCCCTCCCCAGAAGTCAACATTACTGTCTCCATTCTTGAGCCTTCCATTTTGTCCAAGACTTCCATTTTGTCCGTGTTCCATGGTGATTGTAGATGCTTGGCTGACACTGGGTACCATCCCAGCTAAGTTAAGAAATGAGGCCACGTGACCTTGTAGATAACGATCCTATCCTTACAATCATGTAGACATGACTCCAGACATGGTGGTGCCTGGGGTTTTCCAGGGGCCCTTTCTGCTGAGTTCCTGAACCTTCCCAGCATTTGCATTTAGCCTTCCAGAACCTGACCATGTGGGGGGAGGCAGTACATGGCACATGCCGTGGTATAAAATCTTTACCCGAATTTGCCCAGAGTCTACTCCCCATGCCCTGTGTGGGACCACCTAAATGACCTCACAGCCTCATCTGCTGTCCTTCTGTCCTCACCTCTGGCTCTGTTCTGGTAGCAAGGTAACTTCTCAAGTGTCCATCACTTACTCTGTCCTTTGGGTGGTCACCTGAGTGCAGCAAGGAGCCAGAAGGTGTCCTTTGGTGGCTACTTCTCTCCCTGTCCTTGGCCCACTAAGTGATGGCTCTCTTGTGCAGGGCTCAGCTTTCACTTGGTGTGCAGGCATGCACTGCATGGGACTTGTTCTCCAGTGAGTTTTGTCTTGAGGCTGAAGCAAGTTCTGCACCGTGGTGGGCAGTTTATTTTCTGATCCTGTCATACAGAAATGGGGATTCCTCTGTGTGTTACTTGAGGCAGCATCAACTGTCGTTATATTTGAGTTGTTTTAATGCATTTATTTAACAGTGAGCATCTCCTTGACAGTGTTGACCGGAAGCAGTCTTAATAAACCATCTCTGGCTGGGAGCAGCCAGCGATGCCAGCTTCCCCTGAGTAGGACCTTGTGAGACTCAAGGGGAGATGTCAGGTTTCAGAGTCACAGTGGCCTGGGTCATGGCGGGCCCCTGCAGTCCAGCCGCTGCCTTTGAAGCTTAGACGACAGGTCTCTAGGAGGCCTTGTGTGTTAAGAGACAGGCTTGTGCGCTTCTATTCCTGGTTATTTACAGCATGGTTTGTCAGTGAGGGTCTGAACAGGATGATAGGAAGGGAGCACAGCTTCCTGGCTTTTTGTAGGTTTGTTTGTGAAGCTGCTAAGAGGGTTTCAGGTCACGAGCCCTTGCACTTGTCAGCCTCACCACGAAGTGCGTCCTCCTGTGCCATGTCCCAAGCAGAGAAGGCCATCCTGGCTGGGGTGGGGGGAGGAGCGGGCTGTGGGCCTTTGGCCTGGCCAGGCAGTGCCGTTGAGCAGCCCCCTCACTGAGGAATGTTTGGGCAGCAGGTACTGTCAAGCCCACAGCTCCCTCCCAGAAGCCTCCGCCCGAGTTCCTACCAAGGAACAGTGCTCTTGGCTCCTTCTGGTATGGAGCCCAGTCACTGGCCAGAGAGCAGCCATATCCATGACTGTCCCAGGGCCTGGGAAGTACCGGCTGTCCTGGAAGTGAAGGTCCTGTCTTTGCTGTGAGTGTCCTGCTGACTGCCTGCAGTTCACTGGGGTCAATCTGGTCTTTATCCTTTAGTTACACAGACCACTTTGCAAAGCTGGGCCCTATCAAGAGAAGTTCAGGTGGACATGTGCACAGTGTGGGGACCTGCAGGAAAGGCTTTTTTGTCCCCAGAAAGCACACAAATGAACAGGAGGGCTGATGGTATAAACTGGACCAAAAGAGCCAGGAGGGGACACACAGCCATGGAGCTGTGCACAGAGATGTAATTGTGCTGTCTCTCTTGCTAGCTTTGGCCTGAGAGAGGCCTTCTGTGCTGCAGAGGCGGCCTGCCCGGTGAAAAGACTGACCCAGTTGCTCTAGGTCTGTTGGGTTGTGCCCTTGCCATGTGGTTTGTGACCACTGCCTTGATTGGCCTCTGGACAGCTCTTGAGTAAAGCACCTGCACCCTCAGGGTGACAAGGCTGCACATCTGGAAGTACATCTTGCCTGCAGCTGCTCTACAATCTCTTGTGCCTGTAGAAGAATTGGGGTGCAGGCCTGGGGCCCTGGGCAAGGCCCTGACTGATGGGACGTGATGTCTGTTTGTCACTTCAGTGCACCCAGCGTATGGTCTGGTCATGAGGGTGGGAAGGCCTTTCTTGTCCTTGGGATTTCCTTCCTGCTTCCTGAGTGCCACACTCTGTACGTCATGCAGAGTGGGAGGATCCGTGGCCTTCCTGAGTGACAGCGCCTGTGGGGCGGAGCAGTTCCCATTTGAATCAAGTTTTCTTTCTTACATCACTGGAGGCTTTTCTTGTGATCTTTGTCTTTTCTCCTCCAGCAGCCTTAAGGCTTTGCTGCTGCTGCTATTTGAAATGCACCAACCCCTTGCTTTGTGCATCACTTTTATAGGTTCCTGGGTGTCACCCTGGGAACAGACAGCCACTCCTGGTGTCTACTTGGGAAGTTGGCTAGGGAGCTGAGGTCCCTCACTAGTAGGACCCAGCAAGTTGGGTGCTCCATGGGCTTCGTGTCCACAGGGTGGAGCTCTGTTCTGATGATGGGTTCTGGGGGAACTTGGGCAACAGGTCTGAGGCTGGTGCTGATGCTCCTTCTCTCTCCACAGTGTGCAGGAGAGGAGAACTGGGTGGACAGTCGGACCATCTATGTGGGACACAAGGAGCCCCCTCCAGGCACGGAGGCCTACATTCCACAGAGATACCCCGACAACAGAATCGTCTCCTCCAAGGTAGCTTTGTCCCCAGCTCTGTCTGGTCCTGCTTGCTTGAGGGACACTGCCACAAGGTGTAGCCTTTTCTGAGTAGCCACAGTGCCATCATGGCCACTCTGCTGTCAGGAGGACTTAGGCCAGGGCTGGGCCGAGAGCCTTCACCTCCAATGTGCCTCTGCCTGCCCCACTCACCTCAGACCTGCTGAGGTGCATGGTGTGCCATCTTTGCTTCTCTTTGGGTCCCACCACAGCAAAGGGTCAGAGCCTGCTGCTGCTCACACATGCTCTGTCTGGCCATGTGCTCATCATCGAACACCCTGGGCTCGAGTAAAAGAGAAGCAAAAGCAACTGCCCCAGGGAAGGGGCAGGCATGCCAGCGCCCCCAGAGAGAGACACTGAACAGAGAGGAGCTGTCAGTCAAGTGGGCCACACACTGAGGAGGAAGAGTGACTCAGAGGCCACACCTCCGGGTTCTTTCCAGGCAGAGTGGGTATGGAAATGCAGATGTGTTCCACACATAAAGAGAAATCCAGAAATGGGGCTGGAGAGCAAGGGTCAGAATTTAGTGCTGGCTTCAAGTGAGAGGCTGAAGGGCAGCTTCCCAGGTGACAGGGAACACCTCCCTTCAGGTGCACACACCTACATGTCTGAGAATGCATGTGTGAGTGTGTGGAGGTGCAGTGTGACTGAGCAGTTCACAGCCAGGTGTCCTGGTGTGCAGACCCGTGGGGGAGACCTGCTTACAACACATGTGGGTGTCCTGTGTCTAGACCCATGAGGTAAATCACTGAGGTCACATGTGAGTCCCAGGTACTAGGTCTTCTTATTTTGTACCTGGTGTCCTGTGTGTAGACCCGTCTGCAAGGTCTGTGTAATACGTGTTAAAAAAGTTCTGTGCAGGCTGCAGGAGAAGCCTGTGCCACACAGAGTTCCCGACTGAGCATGTGTGAGAGTGAGTGCATGTGTGTGGGGGAGTGAGGGAGTACGGAAGCTGAGGGTGCTTTGCTTCCTATAAGAGCCCCAGCCAGTGTCCACACTGCAGGTCCCAGGGGCCATTTAGACAGGATTTCCCTCATATGAAGGATTTCCTTCATACCAGGAAGCTCTCAGCAGGAGCCAACAGAATTGAGTCCAGTACACTGTGGAGAACAACCAAGAGGCGAGGCCTGGCCTGGGCCAGAGCACTTGAAATAACTTTCATTTCAGCCTCAAGTAGGTTCTCGGCAGGAGTGAACACTGAGAACTCTGTCCTCAGAGGTGGGGTCAGCACTTAACCTTGGTGCCAAGTAGACAGTGGTGTGAGGTGTTGGGGGACAGGTACGGTATGCAGCCTGGCCCTCGAGAAGACCAGGGTGTTGAGGGAGCTCGGAACTCAGCTAGCACTGGGTTGGCAGTGGTGTGGGCTTATACAAGTTGGAGCAGAATTGCGCAGTGTGTGATTGAGGATTTATAAATGTTTTTGCTTAAACAACAGCTTACGTCTGTGAAGAGTAATATTTAATTTGTAAAACATAAATTGACAACAGATTTTGGAGGATATGTATCTGTTTTCATGGAAGGAAATTTTTGCTTCCACTTTACAAAAATAAAAGACTTAATAGTTGGAATTCTCAACTGCCACGGAGCCTGTGCTCAGCAGGTTTACTTTCACTAAGCAGATGGTTGGGAGGTCCTGCCTTATGAGGTGCTGGGGCTCGCTGAAAACGCTGGTCCAACCACGCCAAGCTCTCACTGTGTGGTAGAAGTGCTGTTCCTGGCGGTCAGCGATTGGCGAGAGTTGTTTCCTTTTGAGGGGAGACAGTGTCTCATAGAACAATAAATGACCTGTATGGTGCCCACCTTGTCTCCTGCCACGTGCAGATCTCCCCTAGACCCCAGCACCCCTTTGGGGAGACCCTAAGCTCAGGAGAGGGATGGCTTCCCGCTTGCTCCCCTGTGAAAAATTGTACTTTGGGGCACCAAATATGTGTGGTCTCTCCGCTTTGCCCTCACAAGGCTGTGGAATTAAATACTGGCTCAGTCTATTCTGTCACTCCATGCCTTCTAGAAAACTGAATTACTTTGGGTTATTGGGAAGGGGGGAATTACCTCGGTTGGTTAGTGAATGTGGACAGTGTTTTATTGAATGATATAAATGACTTCCACCATCCTATCATGAGACCACAACTACTTACTATTCCCAAGTGAGGAAACTGAGGCAACAATGTATGGAAGGCCACAGAAGGGGAGCCCTCAGTGTCACTGTTCCTGAGCTCAGAGTTCCCTCTGCATATTCCAGTGCTCCCTCCTCTGCGGCCCTCACGATGCACCCTCAGCCACCAGCACCAGCAATCCAGAACTGTGTCATGACCCCTGCCTTTAAATCAGGTTCTCGATCACAGTTGACGCCTTGGACTCCACTTGAGTAGATCACCCTCCAGGTGGGCCAGTGTCCTGTCTCGTGTCTTCTTAGGACAGTCACATGCACACCTGGGGAGCTGGATCCATTTCAGGTGAATGATGGCTGAGGCTTCAGGACAGTTTCCAAGTGCTTTGTACTCTGTCCTGGCTGCTGGGAGAGCACAACAATGTCCAGTTCTTGTGTGTCTCACTGCCATGTGACCACAGGTAGAGAGGTGGGACTTCCCCGAGCCTCACTGCGGACCGTAACCCAAAACCAGAGATAGGCTTACCCAGAGAAGTAGGCCACCCCACGCAGACTTGGAGCTCAGGTGGCAGCGCAGAGTTCCCAGCTCAGGGTGGAAATACGGAGAGCCTTGTCGACCTGGATGTGAGTCTTCGTGAGTGAAGATGCACGGGGCTTATTAATTAGTTGTCTTGTGATTCCAGTGCCTCATCGGAATGAAACATCTCTGTAGTTGTAGATTCTGTGGTTTCCTACGTGACCCAGCTTCCTTTCCAATAAAACAAACAACCGCTGTATTCCTCACCTGTGGCTTTGATACCCAGAGTCTTCCAGGATTGAATACTCTCCCTGATGGCATCAGAGTAGAAGTAGGACTTGATACCTGAGTGCAGGGCAGGTAGGACATTGTATGGTGGCCCACGTGACCAGGCAAATATTTAGGCTGCGGGAGATCAACAAAGATGAAAGATGTGTCTTGCACTGGAGGCCCGAATACCGCCATTGTTGCCACCGTCATGTCTCTAGTGACCCCTAGAAGTTCCAGCACATTCCGTGAGTCCTCAATACCACCATCGATGGGCCCTGGAAAATGGACTTGCCACCATGCATTAAGGGTGTGGATGAAGAGATGTTCGTGATGTTGAGGAAAGCAGACACTGACCTGCCCACTCACCAAGAACGTGTGAGCACTGTGACACACAGTCCGCGCCGTGCAAGACCTCAGACTTGTTCTTGAACAGACAGAAGGGCATAAAGGATGGAAAACACAGCCAGGTTCTGGTCAATGGCCTGGACACCAAATTCTATGAAGACCTGGGGCAATGGAAGATTAGAACCCATAAAGGCCTGGTACCACTTCTGGGACCTTCACGTCAAAGGCCGGCACACCAAGACCACTGACTCCTGGGGTCATGCTGTGGGTGTGTCCAAGAAGAAATGAGTCTGGGCCTTTCTGTTAATAAATAGTTTATATATCTTAAAAAAAAAAAAAAAGGTGAAAAATGTATGGTCAGCCCTCCTGGTCCGTCTGCCAGCTCTTCACTGCATACGTAGCAGAATGTTTGTTTTGTTTTGCTTCACCCATGTGTTGCATTGAGTGCATTCATAGAAATTTAAATTATTTCACTGGGTTTTCACTTTTCTCATCTATGTCACCAGGAATTAATAAACATCTTTTTTTACCACATTACTAACTAGCAGTAATAACTTGCACAGTGCTTTACTCCGTGAGCCATGGAATTGCAGAGCAAATGGCTCTTAGCTGCAGTGGGTCCTTCAGTGTCTGCTCAGAACATGACCAGTTGAGTGGTACGTAATTCCACAGCAGGCCTGGTTTCCTGGTAGGTGGTAGAATTTGGGACTCTGGGCGTCTCGGGTCCTGGAACGGTAGTACTCAGATAGCAAGAGGCCAAGTGATGATGTAGCCTTCCAGGTGTGGAAATCCACTGTCCACACTCAGGACCTCTTTGCAGTGCAGCCGAGGGGCTGCAGGGGAGAAGGCTCAGCACACATTTGCCGCCTCCTGGAACCATCTCACAGAGCCGACTGACCAGATGGGGGCTCTGCCTTGAAAATGATTTTTTACTTAGCAGTGGGTAGCAGAGCTACCAACTGTGATCTCAACACTAGTTGTACATAGTACCGGCCACAGCTCGTCAGACCTCACCAGTGCCAGTGAACTTCCTTCATGGTGACCTGCAAGTGTTCTCTGTCCTGATAAAACCCAGCCTTTTCTGCAGACACACCAGACCCCTCCCAGCCTCCGCATGTGACCCCAGATTGCACTCCTCTTTATTCTCCGATAAACCTTCCTTTGTGGCAGTTACATCTCCGTGTTTTTGTTTGACTTTGGCACCTGAAGAAAGCTTGGTCTGCACTCTTAGAAGGATTATAAAACATGATTTATCTCATACAAGGTCTCAAAACTTCTCAAAACAGCAGCCAGCAGTTCCCAGATAAGCAAATGCCCATTTTAGATAACAGTTGATTGACACCTGGAGGTATTTCAGAGGACAAAAAGAGGAATTTTAAGTAGGAACTTTTTTTCTTAATTCATGTGACTTGGTCATTGAGTAATGTATTCTAGATATCTGGGGAGGTGTTTCCCCTGGGTGCAGGGAGGTAAGGATGGCTTCGTGGAGTAGGCTCTAAGGTACAGTAAGCCTGCCTATGTGTGGATTTATTACACATGGTTTTGACCAAACACAGTCAGAAATAACGGTGAATCAAAAGTACATCACACAGCTCAGGTGATGTGAAGGCACCCTCAGTCGGTCCCGTGTTATCAGCTGTGTTTAAATCATGTGTGATCTGATTGTTTCTCTGCTAAGAAGCAGTCAGTGCCCAATAAGCAAGATGAAGGTGAGTGTGCTTAATTGAAGTGATAAAGTGAAAATTTTAGGTTTACTGGAAGGCTGCATGTCTGTGGCAGAAGCTGTGTAGTATTCTGTGAAAAATGAATTAAATATTCACAGTACAACACTGGACTCTGCATCCTGGGCGCTCATGGTTTTGCTTCAACAGTGGACTCCTTGGAACTATATCCCATGGACACCAAAGGTGTACTGTGATTCCACTTTGGGATTGGTACCTCTAGGAAGAATTAAAAAGATTACCCTAAGTTAGTCACAGCAACCTGAGGGTGAGAGATAGATACTGTGATTACATAAAATCTTTTATGTTTCTAACATCTTTCAAAAGTTAATGAAAGCAACTGACTTTTTCTTTTTGGTCCATTTAAAGAAAATATGTCTTCCATTAAAATTGAAGGAGACTGACGACATGTACAGAATTTGTCAAGATCTAGGATTTCAGTCTCCCATCATTTTTGAGTACTCGCTTTAGCCAGGACTCTAAGGTCATCACAGTTCTTCCAGGCACAGCTGGCATATTCAAGACAAGAATACCAAAACTCAGCCATGAAGAGGAAAAATGTAAGACTCTGATAAGAGAAATTGAAGAGGGCCTAAGGTGATGGGGAGCTGTCCCATGTTTGTGGATCAGAAGACTTGGTGTTTTCAAGATGTCCTTTTTTGCCAACTCAGTCTACTAAGCCAAGTCCCAGCAAGTCACTTGGCCAACTCAACAAAGTATTTCTAGATTTATGTGGAAAGGCATAAGACCCTTGGGTAGCCAACACAGTATTTCAGAACATTTGGAAGACTGGATACTGCCCAACCCCCAAACGTTCCATCACCCTACATAAGGAAGCCGGTGTGGTGTTGCTGAAAGGACAGACAAGTGGATTAATGGAGTAGAACAGAGGACAGAAATAGACCTGCTCAGGTGTGCTTAGCTGATCTTAGAGGATGAAAGGCATTCTGTGCACAAAGCAAAGTCTCTTCAACAAATGGTGCTAGAAAAACTGAGTGTGCAAAAAAATGGATCTAGACTCCTTTCACAAAGATTAACTCACAATGGGTCGTAGACTTAAAGGTAGAGCATACAACAATGAAAGTCCTGAAAGATAACCCAAGGAGGAGAGCTAGGTGATTTGGTTTTGATTGTACCTTTTTGGATACAACACTAAAAACACTTATCCATGAAGGAAAATCAGTATGTTAACTTTGGTAAAATTAAAGCCCCTCTCTGCCAGGACCCTGCTAAGAAAATTGAAAGATGGCTCCTGAATGGCAGAAAATATTTGCAAAACTCTGACCTAATAAAGAACCAGTATCAAGCAATATGGGGAGATAAGGTGTTAGGCTGGGTATGGTGGGGATGGGTTAGGAAGACCTAAGTTGATTTAACTGTGCAGACCCTTTTCGAAGACCTCTGACCCCATCTATTGGGCCACCTGAAAAGGGAACTGAAAATATGATTGTCATAGGTTGTCACAGTTGTCATAGGATGAGGTGAATGAACATCGTTATAAAAGGTAAAATCACTTTGTGAATATGGACTGGAATAGAACTTGCAGATTGTGTACATACTCTTAAGGAATTGCAAACTTAAATCAGTGAACCTCTACATGAGGTAGGCATCTATAATCCCAGCACTTGGGAGACTAAGGTAGGAGGATTGCAAGTTCTAGGCCAACCTGGGCTGCATTAGTGAGACCCTGCCTCAAAAAAACAAAACAAAACCAGAAACAAAAGACACATGGATTTCCTCTGAAGTACATGTGAAAGCCAGACTCAGAATATGTTGTGTGGTTTAGGGCCATGCTAGCCTTGGGTTATCATAGTGAATTGTGAGGACGGTCTTGTGATCCTGGCACTAGAGGATTGTGGGTGTGAGAGTTTGATGGCCGATGTGTAGAGGCCAGTGGTGGCCAGCCCTATGAGTGGGAGAATGAAGCCCGCTGTTGCACACCATACATGGTGAAGGTTGTGGTGCAGGGATGTTCTCCATTTTCAGTGTACTGGCTTCATCAAAGGCAAACAAGTCATCAGAAATATAAAAACAGTTTCCAAACTCAGTGCTTACTACTGTTGACACCTGGGACCTTGTTGTTCACAACACAGAAGTAGAGTGATAAGTTTGGAGACAATATGAGGGCCAGAACTGTCCTCCCTTGCCTCCCAAACAAAGAGAAAGGGCCCTTGCCTACAGCGACGATGCCAGGTACCATGTCCTGCTGTGTGGACACTGCCTCCAGGCCAGTTCAGGCCCTACCTCACGTGTTGTGGACCCTGTCATACTGTACAAGAAGTGATTGTGAGGAGCCCATGGAAGTGGGACGCTGGGCTCGTGTGCCTGAGTTCCTCCTTGGGCTTGTACTTGAGGTGGGGCATCTGCACAGTAAACTCCTGCTGAGCGACTTTGAATTTTATCTTAAATCCGCTGGGATTGGGTAATTTTTGCATGCTAGTTTTGGAGCACACATTCTGTTCAGCTATTTGTTTTGTGGTCAACAGATTGATAAACATCACCCTAATGTTTGAATGACAAGTTTGTGTGTAAGACTAAACCTCGTGTGCTCTGAAATCCAGCGTGGCTCGTCAGGTAGTACATGATCCCTACATAAAAGTAGACTCTGGTCAACATTCAGCATGCCTGACTTGCTTTTCTTTTATACAGTACACATTTTGGAACTTCATACCCAAGAACTTATTTGAACAATTCAGAAGAATAGCCAACTTTTATTTTCTCATCATCTTTGTGGTACAGGTAAGGACAGTCCTGGTTTTCTGTCCCATCAAATGTAAACGCATAAGAGATGCCTTCTTCTCACGTTGACTTGTGACTTGCTAATAAAAAGCAAGGAGTTGGTACCCCTCACTTACAGTTCATTCCTTTGATTCTCTGAGACTGACCTTGGCTAAAACACACATGAGATAATTCAAGCTGTTCTCCCACAACCGAGGGGAAGTGGGGTAGGCTCACCACCCTCGCCACACATTGCTCCACACCCAGGAGATTAAAAGAAAGATCACAGCAAGGGTGTGGATTAGGGAGAAACACGTCAGATATGTATTAAAAGCAGCAATGCAGTTTTCTAAGTCACGATGAAGTATGGTCAGCTGTCAGCATTAAATTCCTCCCAACAGTGTGATTGAAATGTGACACCAGAAGCAGTGTAATAAATTAAAACAAATGCATACACCAGCATCAGACTGTGTCTTTGTCACATAGTGAACCTGGCTTCCTTCATCTCGCCCCTTATTTAAAGGGACTTCCATGGCGTTAGTCGGTAGGACAGGCTGCTGTGACTCCTGTCCATCGTTCCTCTGGTGTCAGGACAGAGAGGAACCAGCAGAGTGCTTCGAATAAGTAAAAATGGCACGAGGTGGCCATGGTCCAGTGGCACTCAGCAGTGTCACGATTGATTGGTGACCGTACGGCTCTCTTTTTCCCTGCAGCTGATCATCGACACACCCACGAGTCCAGTGACAAGCGGACTCCCACTCTTCTTCGTCATCACCGTCACAGCCATCAAACAGGTAAGAAGCTCGCACACAGCGTTGCCTTTCAAAGCAAGGCAGTCTGATTGCTTCAGCTCTTCATGGAAAAGGTCACCTACTTCAGATTGAGTCCGAGTCAGAGCTGGGCTAGTTTGGTGCCTTTGAGTTTGAGAAGAAGACAGGTCTCCTGTGCCACCCAGAGGCAGCCCCAGATTCAGAGGTGCTGTTCATCGTCCGGGGCCCAGAGCGGCCTCTCCCCAGAGCACACTCCTGAGAGGTCTAGGCACGTGTGCTGGCCCTCAGGTGAGGGGACTGCTCCTGACAAGTAAAGCCCATGACCAAGAGAAGACTGTGTCTCAGGCTTCCCACTACCCAGTTTCCTTGTGTGACCTCACCACTGTCCAGCTCCAGAAAACTCTTACCATCCCATAAGGAAACCCGAACTCATTGCAGTCGCTCCCAATTTGAGAGGATTCTACTGCCTGACCCTCCGGATCTGCCTGGTCAAGGCATTTCGTATGAAGAGTCATGAACACGTGGCCCTTTATGGCTGATCTTTTTCACGTAGCACAATGTTCTCAAGGTCTATCATGGTATAGCCATGTTGTGGACGAGTAGTTGTCCAGTGTGTGCTTAGGCCACATTCGTTTATTTGTTGATGGACATTTGGGATGCTTCTACTTTTCGGCTATTACGAGGAACACTGCTCGGAACATCTGTGTATGCGTTTCGTGTGAACACGTATTTTTCTTTCTGTTCCCACTTATTTTTAGTTGAAGAATAATGATTGCTTATATTATGTATTTATGGGTGGACATGGGACTTTGGTGGGGGGAGGGTCCATACTGACGGGTAGAATTCTGAGGAATTGGCCATGTGTCTCCTGGAGTGACTGCTGCACCATTTTGCCCCTCACAATCTGTGAGGGTTCCCTAATTGTCAACGCTAATACCTGGCGTCACCCAGCCTTTCTGTCTTCGCCAGCCGGGTGTGTTGGAACGGTGTCTTGCTTTGTGTTTCTCTGGTGGTCATGGAGCCAGGTGTCTAGTCATATGTTTGTTGGCCATTTGTGTAACTTCTTTAGAGAAATGTCTTCAAATCTGTCACCCATGTTAAATTATCTTTTTTATGAATGAGTTGTAGGAATTCTTCATATGTTCTCCATAGGAGTTGCCTAGCTCTTACAAATTGTTAACCCCATGAATTTGCATTCCAGTGTTTATAGATCAGTTTTTCATTCAGGCATCTGAATAATTTATGTAACCATAGCTTCTAGCTAAATTCTTGATGGTCAGATTCTTGCATGAGACATGGAGTGTAGCCCTCAGCTGACAGGTAGTGCTGCTGTGATTGCAACAGGTGTTGGGGGGGAGGGTCCCCATGTTACCTGGCACATGTGTGTGTGTGTGTGTGTGTGTGTGTGTATTTAGGAAGCCTGCGTTTTCCTCCTGGGAGTCTAGTGAAGGTCTGGATTTGTTTTTTTAATATGAGATTTCTAAACAGCATTTAAGATTTACTTAGTGTTAACTTGAGTCTTACTTCTCACTTGATAGTAATCTGGAAATACAGGTTTGCTAGGTGTCCTGTTTCATACCTGTTAGGTTGGTTTTTAAAACTCTGCAGATCTAGTGGGGGCGAGTGTGGTTGGCAGACACTACCTGTGTCTGGGGCCAGCAGAGTCACCATGGGACTTGGCATGTCACAAAAAAAGCCTAAACGTCTTGCTCATCTTTTGACTCAGATATTTCCTTTTTAGGAATTTGTCTTGAGACTGTGTTATGCATATATATAAAAGGATAGTTACAAAGTTACAGAGATTTTTATCAAATTTATTTATTACTTCAAAAATGCATGTCAAGAGGACCTGGTGGAATCCAAGACACCCAGGCTGACTTTCTGTGCTTAACTCAGTTTTCTTCCCTTCCTGTGTTTCAGGGCTATGAAGACTGGCTTCGCCATAAGGCTGACAATGCCATGAACCAGTGTCCGGTGCACTTTATCCAGCATGGGAAGCTAGTCCGGAAGCAGAGCCGGAAGCTAAGAGTGAGTGTGCGATGACTTGACTGGCTTTACCTCAGTAACATCCAAAGTAAAAGTAACGGTTTAAATAGCTCTGCAATGAGCTGTTAGAGTAATGAGGGTGTCAGCGAAATGTTTAGTATGCGTTTAGATTGTGTAAGTGACATCTAGCAGCACCTGTGTATGTGAATAATGAGCGTGACTTCAGCCACCCCTCCTTTAGTCGTTACCTGTCTGTGATCCTAGACTCCAGCCCAGCCGGCCTCTTCTTCCTCCATGTTCCCTGGCCCTGTACAGGCCTCTCCCTCTCCTGGCAACTCTGTCCTGCATCCAGCTGCTTCCCCAATGGAGCCGTTGGATTCCCTTCAGGGACCTTGGCCAGCCTGGTGTAGGACAGCTCCTGACCAGCCCAGCTGACACCCATCAGCTGGTCAGCAGGAGTTCAGGACATGGACACAGCCTCCTGCCTCACTGCGGAGTGGGACAGCACCCCCCCAGAAGGCGTGGATCACAGAGGCCCCTTAGGACAGCTGTGTCCTCAGTCTGTGTGTGTCTGTGTGTTAGCCTCATTCCTCTTTCAGTGTTAGTACATTACTGTGTGCCTGGTTGTTTCTGAACAGCCTCTTTAGAGAACTTCCTTCTGGTGGTTCAGCTTGGGGGTGTTTTCCCAGTTGTCCAGGGGTCAGAGAGACACTGAGCTGGGAGCAGCCAATACCATGGCTGGGAAAAACAGCTGGGCATCACATCCACGTGGACAGATCAAATCTGAGGCTCAGCACAGCTGTCTGTAATGCTTACATTTCCTTCACTTTTAGATAAGCATCCTTAGGAACCAGCTCTAGTGTCTTCTGCAGAGAAGTGAATGCTCCATGCACTGACCTCCAGGCCTGCCTGCTTGGCGCATCTGATCTGACAGGCCAGAGAAGACTAGGGTCTTCTGGGGCCTATCCCCAGCCCTGCTCACTGTGGTGCCTCAGCCTGTGCGTGCACAAGAGGTCCTGAGGAAATTGTACCTTTCCCCAGGGCCAATTTGTTTTCCTTTCTTGAGTTTTATTCTGGATGATTTTAGAGTCACGTGGTTGTAAGCAGTAATAGGGTCTTTCTGTTGGCCCCCAGTGTGGTCCTTTTCTAAGATTTGTTCTTTTCAAGGTCCTGCAGTCAGAATCAGTCTGTCCTTTTGGGGTGGGCCTTTTCACTCAGCCCCATCCCCTAGCCTCACCTGTATCTCATGTAGCCACAGCCCCTCCCTCCTTGCTGCTGAATTCTGTCCTTGGTGTGCACCTGGCACAGTGCAACACTCACAGGTGGAAGATGTGGGTATTTCATACAGCCTGCTGTGAACATTTTGTGTACAGGGTGTTGAGAGAAGGTAGATTTCACTTCTTTGGCCTAAAAGCTCGTGAGCTCAGCTGCTGGCTGTATCTAGAGGCCATGTTTAGGTTTAAGAGTTGCTGCCCAGCACCTTCCAGAGTGGCTGCTGGTCCATGTTCGCACCAGTGTGCGAGTGGCTGTTTGGCCTCCTCCCCAGCCCATGGCGCCTCTGGCGTCGCCGTGATTTGGGCCTGCTTTCCTATGACCGTCTGTGCTGCTTGTTTTCCTGGGTGCTCATTCACCATCTGGTAACCCCGTGCAAAGTGCTTCTTCCTCTTTTATTTACCCTGTGCTCGTGGGTAGTTGAGAGTTTTTATTCTGTGAGGTGACATGTAACACCCTTCACAAGGTATTCCGAGAAGCAGAAGTTTTTAACTCACTCGAGTCCATCTTCTTCCTTTCTGTCTTTCCATGCTTGAGAGCCATTGCTAGCCCCGGAACCCAAGGATTTGCTCCTGCGTTTTTTCCTAAGTGTTTTCTCGTTCCATGCCTTACATTTTGAATGAGGTTTTAAACAAGACGTGACGTTTTAAGTCGAAGGTCATTTTTGGTCTGTTGCATCAACATCTGTTCCACTGACTGGGTCCCGTCCCTAGCAGCACCTCACTGCTGCCTGCTGGGCTGTGTGGTCTCCTGCCCTCCTCGCCTGGCTCCCCCACTGCAGTCCACTCCTTCCAGACTGTCCTGGCTGTCCAAGGCCTGTGCCTTTCCATTTGCACTCACACTAGTAAGTGTATCTGCGTCTCACAATCCTTGCTGGGATTTGATGGTCCATTTGGGGGCAGTAACCCTGTGATTTTAAAGTTCTCAGTCTTGCCCATGATGTGTGGTAAACCTCATTTTTCGGGTAGATGGGAGCTGTGATGTCCTGACTGGGCATGCTGCTCAGGGGTCAGCAAGGTTGTTCATGTGATAGGGACGGGACACCTTGCAGCCTTTACTGGCCAGCTTGAGCCACTCACCATGTGGGTTTGGTAATCATTTACCTTCCTGACCACAGTCCATGTCACAGTGGAGGAGAAAGATCCCCTCCCCCCACCTCTCATGAAGACGCCCTCGTTGGCGATGACATGGAATAGTACAGATGTAAAGCTGGGCAAGTGCGTTTTATATGGAAGTCCACGCGGGGCACAGCTGCCTGTCAGTCATACTGTGGTAGCCAGGACCATACTGACTTTTGGTGTTCAGGGATCACTGTTTTGTAAAGCACAGAGTCCAGTTGACATCCTCCAAAGGGACACTTCTCACTCGGTCACTTCAGCAAACACCAGAACTCTTCCTGCCTGCTTTGAGTCAACAGTAATCTTGTTGGGGAGGTCTGTGTTTTTATTGTAACACATTCTGTCCTGGGAGTTCTCAAATGTGGGTCCCAAAGACCCAGCGGGGTTTCCTTGTTTCAGCAGAAAGTCTCGAGGGGGCCTTTTCTTGACTCATGTCAGTGTCCCTGTCCCAGCCCTTAAAACACGGTGACAGTGTCTCAGTGTGGACTGGACACTGCGGAGGGAAGAAACCCAGCATGGGCTGCTGTCCTGCGGCGGGGCCTCTTGGTGATGCCCTTTCTCTTTGTCCTGCAGGTCGGGGACATTGTTATGGTCAAGGAGGACGAGACCTTTCCCTGTGACTTGATCTTCCTTTCCAGCAATCGGGCAGATGGGACCTGCCACGTCACCACCGCCAGCTTAGATGGAGAATCCAGCCATAAAGTATGGGCCTGGGTTTGGGGCACGTTTTGGGGTCTCGGCAGCCATACCAAGCTGTTGGCTGCGTGTCACATCTGTGCACAGACTTCTTTCAGGCAGCAGGGAACTTCCCTGGGTTGCACCCGCCAGGATCCCCCTAGCTTTTGCTTTCCCTATTTTCTATTTCTTTCCACCCTCAATGTCACAGCTCAGGGGAACAGAAACAACTGCCATTTTAGCTTGGGTCATTTAGCTGAGGTACTAAATTAAAGACTTAACACATAGATTTTGGAATTTTAAGGTTTAATTCCACTTTACTGGTCAAAGTTAGTGTCTCTTCTAGTATAGAATTATGTGAAAAGTCACACACACAATCACAGATTTTGCCTACTTTTACTGCAACAAGTGTTTTTTTGTTAGAATGTCGTTAAAGGGTTTTCTGAAGCTATCGTTAATTCTACGCCGACAGCTGCTGCTGCAGAATTTTTTCACAAGAGGACAAATACAGCACTGTTAATTTTCAGGGTTTTTTGCCTAAAGTACCTGGAAATTCTCGGAGATTGTGAGAGTGAGTGTAGTTCATTTTCATAGCAGCTCTGAAACTGCCCAGGTGATGCCTGTGGATCGAGGCAGTTTCTAACATGGGAGAGACTTTCTATACACAATCACCAAAGCATATGAATAGTTTATGGTGTCATTGTAGGAAGGCCTGCTACCTTTTGTGAGAAGCATGTCCCAAGAGAACTGACAGTCAGCCCGAGCAGTTGTAAGCAGCAGTACTTCTGGGCGAGGGAGTCCCTGGGTGACTCAGGGATTTATTATAAGCTTGAGGGGGTCAGGGTCCAACTGTCCTGTGACCTCAAGAGCCTCTCATGCTCTGTTGGCAGAGGGGTGGCTGTGTTCGCACAACCTGGGGATGGAACCTAGTGGCCATTGCCCTCGCCCAGAGCTGAGGGCATTGCAGTTGTTGCTGCACGCTGGCTCCTGCCATATTTGCATTATGACTGTGCTCTCTGCGGTTCACTTGGCTGGGTTCTGAGGACTGGAGTTCAATGAACCCTTCCCTTGAAGACAGAGCAAGACAGGGGAGGCTCCAGCCAACCTCCACCTCCTTGGAGTCCTTTGCTGCTCATGTGACCTCAGGTGGCTTCTTCCCCCGCCCAGACTTACCCATCTGTAAAATGGGGACAGGCCTGTCTTTCAGGGGCTCTGGTGAGGGTATGATTAGAAGATTTACACGGCAAGAGCCCTAGTGTGGTGGTCACTCCTTTTCACTTGGATTCACTGCACGCTCGCTGTCCAGGGCTTCATTATTAGAAAGAAGCCCAGGAGAAGATGCAGTTGCCCACTCAGTGCCCTGGACGTGCACCCTTCTCTCCTCTCGTCCTGAGGCACATCTGCCTGTTCCCGCTTACACGTGCTGTCTAGGCTAGTGGGTGTCACCCTGTGAACCCAGGCAACAGCACCTTGTCACCTAGGATCCACTTAGAAACGTGGTTCTCAGGCCGTGCCCAGACCCGCTGAGTGGAGAGTGTGAGGGCGTCCCTGCAGCCTCCAGGTGCTTCTGATAGACACCAGCTCGAGGACCCTGAACAGCTGTGTGTGCAGAACCTGGGCTGGCCCAGCAGTGACGGGGAGGGCAGTTTGGGGCAGAGAAACAAAGTCATGCCTCTGGTAGCTCCCCAGGCTTCGTATTAAAGAAGAGTTTAGAGTGGTGGAGTACGTCACGCGGTAAGAGCACCTGTCTAGCAGGTATGAGGCCCTGAATTCAAACCCCAGAACCACAAACAAAAAAGAACGAAAGAAAGAAAGAAGCGTTCAGTCTCTGAATCCTGTTCCTAACAACAGCCGCTGCCAGCACAGACACGTTGCAGTGTCTGGTGTTGGAGAATCTCCAGGCTCGCTCTTTGTCCTGCTGGGTTACACAGGGTAGGCGTGGAGAGTTCGAGGTCCTGGCACCCCACAGGTGAGGGACTAACAGAGGGCCTTGCCTGTTTGTATATTCAGCATTCACAAACTCCCTGTCTTACACGGGGGTCTCCAGGCTTTGTAGTGCCCTAAAACCAAACCCCACAGCAGCCCCTGGAGGTGGAGGGAGACACACACAGCCAGGCTGGAGTTGAGGCTTGGGTGTGAACTCACTCTCCGTCCACCTGCAGACTCACTATGCGGTACAGGACACCAAGGGCTTCCATGCAGAAGAGGACGTGGACGGACTTCTCGCCACCATTGAGTGCGAGCAGCCACAGCCTGACCTCTACAAGTAAGCGAGCGCGGCTTGGAGAGAATGTGTTCCCGCTCGAGCGTGGAGACCCAGCTGACGTGGGTCATGGGTTCCACAGACTCGCAGCATCCACACCTGTAGCTTCTTACACGAATACTTGAAGTGGCTTAATGACATTAAATTTCTGGAAGAAAGACTAAGTTCCCTTGGCTTTGAGGAAGTAATTCGTGTACTTTGGGGTGAGGAGGACCATCTGAGCCACGGGCAAGGAAGTAAGAAAGAGAGCCCAGGGTGGGATGCAGTGCAGAGCTGGGTCCACCTGGCCATAGCTCATGTCGGGAGGGACCTGTTGGGGTCGGGAGTCAGTAACTGGGCTTTTCTGTTACCAGGTTCGTGGGGCGCATCAATGTTTACAATGACCAGAACGACCCTGTGGTGAGGTGAGTCTTCTTGGGACCCCCGGCCTGTTCCTCTCCGTTGTTGCCTTAGAAGATTGTTCTTCATTGCTGCTCTGTTCAGTTTTGAAAGTGGGGTTCCATCTCACAAGAGCACAGGCCACACTGTCTGCCTTTTCTCCTGGGTGCACGTCTGTGTGTTAGCTTTCTGATTCTCCTTAGAACCTCTCTCACCAGACTGCTCCGAGCATGGCCTCCCAGGACAGGCCCTGTCAGGAGCCCACAGGACAATACCCGGGCAGAGATCAGGGCCCAGTGCCCCCTGGGAAATGCCGTCTCGTGAGTGACTGCAGATAGGACGTCGGCTGTGAGGTTGGGAGGTTTCCAGTTCAGAGACCATTTACCAGAATGCATTAGTCTTTCTCGGTTGTCACCAGGGCAGGTCTTGCTGAGGGACAGTCCGGCTGGTGACCATCTGGAAAGGTGGGCAGCTGTTGCTGGTCAGAGTTACGATGGGCGGCTGCACTGTCTCTGTGTCAGCAGCTGCAGTCACACACACACGTCCACCAGGACAGAGTGGCTGTCAGATGGCCTGTCCAGCCCTGGGCCACCAAGTGACGATCCTGGGCACCACCCTGAGATGTCCCCTGCCAGGCGTATTTATCTGACATTGTTTCAACATTTGTAGCGATTTGCCCAGGAGGGATGTGATCTTTACAGTCCAGGAAACTGGCTTTTAGTCCACTTGGTAGAGAAATGACCTTTTCTGGAGGTTTGAGCCGTCTTGTGGCTGTCCTGCTGCATTGCATGTTAAGGAAAACATTTGCCTAGAACTAGAAGCAAACTCAATGGGAAACTTCTGCCAACAAATAGTTACTGATGTGTCAGTCCTGGGGCTTGCTCCTCGTGCAGCTGGGGAGCGATCACTCTAAGGAAGCGGTTTGTCTGCTCAGCTGTTCCGGCCTCAGTGTCCATCAGCAGGAGGGTGGGACGCTGGGAAGCACTGTGTGGTTTTCTTGAGCATATATTATTCCAAAGCTCAGTTCCTGCTTACTCTGGTGAATCGGTCGCTTGCATTTCTGTGTTGTGAGAACTACTTGGTGGTGGGTTTTTGTTTTTTTCGGTCCTGGGGATTGAGCCCAGGGCTTCACACATGCTACGTGGGTATTCTACCACAGGATCCACATCGCCAACCCTTTTGTTTGTATGTTGTTTTTGAGATAGGATCTCAATAACTTTTGCCCAGGCTGGCCTCCAGCCCATGGTCCTTCTGTCTCTGCTTCCCTGAGTAGCTGGGATTAAAAGTGTGCCCCACCATGCCTGGCTTCCTTTATTTGAATGAGTGAGTGGGTTAGGTTTATCCCTGTTGCCGGTGGGATGGGTCTGAAGAGCGAGCTGACTCTGGACTTTCCACAGGACTGAGCTTACTGCCAGCAGGTGGGAGGATGGTCACTAAGGCGCTCTATTACTCTAACTTCACCTTTTAATATTTACACGCTTCAGTAAACTTAACTTTCAGATTTTTAAGGATATTTATAAAATGCTGGAAATACATAAATTGTTGGCTTTTGTTTTTTTGGCTGTACTGGGGTTTGAACTCAGGACATCACGCTTGCTAGGCAGGCACTCAACCACTTGAACCGCCAGCCCCTAAAGTAGGAGACTTTTTTTTTTTCCAAGTACTTGGGCTTGAACTCAGGACCCCAGTGTTTGAGGCACTGTACCATTGAGTCACTCTGCCAGCCCTTTTTTGTATTGGGCATTTTCAAGATAGGGTCTCCAAACTATTTGCTTGGGCTGGCTTTGAACTACAGTCCTCCTAATCTCTGCCTCCTGAGTAGGTAGAATTACAGGCACCCAGCTGGAAATGTACAAATTGGATGAAAAGGTTTGGATGTTATAAGTGGTCCATCCAGGTTCTCAATCCATTCACTTCTATTTTCTTCTCCTGTCCAATCTAGACGCAGAGTTCTTCGTCAAGTTACTTATTTTTAGACTTCTCAGAGACCCATTTTGAATGGGCCATTTGTTTTCGTCAACGCTTGTGACAAGAGTTATCATAAGCACATTGCTAACAGAAGCTGACAGCCCCCTGCAACCCAGGGCGCTGCATCTTTAGTGGCTGTCAGACCAAGGGAGCAGGCGGCCAGCTGCGAGCCCCAGCCGCGCCTCTGCGCGATGCCCCGGGCAGCTCATGGCCTCCTCCCTGCCTCTTCCCTGCCTTGCCTCCAGCTGGGTGCTGACTGAGCTGCATCACCCAAATACACTGAGCTCATGTTAGGTGTATGACGACTGTCCACAGTAAAAGGAGATTAAATACAAATGTTTTCACCTCTTTCCTTCTGCTCTCCAGAGAGAGTATTAGCATGTTAGCAATAGCAAATTTGTACATTTGAATCCTACTTCTTGTTTGTCCTTCCCTGCTAGAGAAATGAGAAGAAATGGTGCTTCCATCAGCAAGGGGCTCTGCAGCCCCTCACTGCAGCGTCTGTGTCTGCCCTTCGCTGTGTTTGGAGCCTAGAATGGCACTGACTCTTTAAGGATTGGCTCTTAAGGTGCTTGGCTTGTCCCCTGGGGTAACCAGGCGTGGATTGCAGCCACCTGCTTACAGATAGTCTGCAGCTCGACTATTAGGGTTCACAGAGCCTGGGTGACCTGGCTCTTCACCCTTAAGATGGGATGCATCAGTGGGACTGCTGAGCCTCATGAAGATGTGACAGACATGGCTGTAGGCTGAATGAAACGAGCTTTCAGTGTTTCCAAAGCGTTCTGGGGCTCCCTAGCAGAGGAGAGGCTTGCTGCCCGCCCCCCGGAGTCTCTGATGCAGTAGGCTGGGGTGAAGTTTCTGACATGTCCCCGGGTGCCACTGGTGGGGACCTCACTGGAAAGATCCCTGTGGCGGGAACACCATTGAAACATTTAGGCTCCAGGTAGAGGCCTGGGATTTGGCTTTCTCCCAGGCCCCTTGGACACTGTGATGGCCGCAGGAGACAGAGGACTGGAGCTGGGCCCAGCAAGCCACGTCTCCACCCTGGGCAGAGCCCACAGGCTCCACGCAGACGTGGCTAGCCTAGCAAGGTCAATAGGAGGGCAGATTTGCGTTGGAGTTGCTGAGTCTGAAGACAGGTCTCTGAGACGGCTGAGCTGCTTTCCATCAGTGTCTTGTGTTTCATCACGCTGCTTGGGTCCTCCCTGTCTTCACAGGCCCCTGGGATCAGAAAACTTGCTTCTCAGAGGAGCCAAACTCAAGAACACGGAGAAGATCTTCGGTAAATATATCAATTAGTGGGTCAGTAATAATAGCTTCTAAAATAAGGCTGCAGTAAGAAACCTAAAATTCACAGTGGTGGTCAGAGCAGTGTCGTGTGTATGAGTGCCCCAGACTTCACGGCAGTAGTGACACCGCCTCACTGATGGCTAACTGAAGTCCAGGACAGTGACACCAGAGACTACGGCTTGCCCGTTAAGTGCCCATAGTACGTGGCACAGAACAGGAGGTTAATCCACAAAGGAATTGCAAAACCCGGTTCTGCAGAACTTTAGGTGTTCGGGTCTTTGCTCATCTCCCGTTTCTAGGGTACTGCTTCCTATGTTTTAATTAAAGGAGACAGCTTTTTAAAATACACGAATGTGCCCCACTGTCAGAAAATCTACTCTATTGAAAACTGGACTAGAAAAAACAAAGTCCGAATTGCTTTTTATGCAGGAGGAAAGTCCTCGCTGTGGAGACTCCCATCCCATGACAGCTCACTTCCCTAGAGGAATGGGACACGTAAATTCCATGGCTGTGTGGAGTGTGAGCATGAGGCCAAGATGTGTCTGTGCCATCCTCACGCTCTCTTCTCCTTCCAGGTGTAGCAATCTACACAGGCATGGAGACTAAGATGGCCCTGAACTATCAGTCGAAGTCCCAGAAGCGGTCTGCTGTGGAAAAGTAAGGCTCCTACCCGGTTACTGACTTACAGGCATCGCTATAAACAGGGCACTGTTCCTCCTGGGTCACTCCCTTCCTCCAGGGTCTAGAGACCCACTGTCACACTGACTACAGATAATTCAGGTGGACTTTGTTTTACTGGCATGGTAAATAGCCATGTGCCTCCTTATCTTACTGTTAATACCCAGTGGCCAGCAGACACGTGGCCTCTCAGCCACTGTCCAAGGTCCTGGTTCCTAGGTCTTTCACAGACACCCCACTACAAATACATGCAGTCGCTTTCATGGGGTCCCTTTTGAGGGTACTGGTGATTGAACTCAGGGCCTAGGCAAGCACTGTACCACTTCAGCCCCAAATGGGGTCACTTTATCCCAGGAGCCTTGTGGAAGCCAGCACTTCCTGCTTTGGTTTTACTGAGAACCTTAGTAGAACAGGTGGTCTCTTCGCTAAATAGTAAATCCTTATGACAGCATGTTAGGGTGATGGCTGGGTCTGTAAGAAATGTAGCCGGGGGGTGATCTTCTTTGGCCCTTGTTAAAGTTTATCCTTGCTTGAGGTGGATAGCCGAGTGGTTTCCACACTGCCAAGTGGAGCTGTGTGCTAGTCACTGACCACCTAGGAGGCTTGGCCTGTCTGTGGTGGACTTGCCTGTGCACTTAGACTTGGTGTCACTGGGCCTCTGTGGCCTGTGTCTCCATCAGGTGTAAAGGTGGAGACTGGCTTTTCATGAATTTTGCATCCAGACCTCTGCATATGACAGATGGATTCAGGAGCAGACAGTAGAAAGCAGAACTGCTTCCCAAATCTGCAACACCTGGGTTAAGGATTGGATTCTTCCACCCATGGGCGTCCCACCCAGGGTACTCACTTTGCTGTCCCCTGTCCTCCAGGAGGTAGTCACTCATTTTGGACTTACTTTTTCAGGCTGCATGGTAGAAGAAGTTGGCTAGGTGTTCTTTTAAGTGGTAGAGTTCCAGACGCACGGAAAGGTTGTCACTAACTAGTATGGCTTTTCACAGCTTCTCTCCTGCTGGTGAACCATCCCTCTGTGACTCTGTCCTCCCAGCCCCTCCCACTGCGTGAGGCCAGGTGCCACCTGCCTTTACTGCTCATCACCGAGCGAAGTCCTGAGTCTGCGTGGAAGGGCAGGCATTTGCTCAGGGAGTAGCTCCTGATAGTCACCTCCCTCTGTGTCCAGGTCGATGAACACATTCCTCATCGTGTACCTTTGCATCCTGATCAGCAAGGCCTTGATAAACACCGTCCTGAAGTATGTGTGGCAGAGCGAGCCTTTCCGAGACGAGCCCTGGTATAACCAGAAAACCGAGTCAGAGAGACAGAGGAATCTGGTAGGAAAACCCACTCTCTTACATGATCTGAGGTGACCGGTAGGCCGCTGTTACAAAAAAAAATGGCACCAGAAAACAGTGATGGTGAATTTGCTGCAGGGCTAATGCTTCACACACTCACTGATCCTTACAAGTGACCGCAGAGGCCCCTGTTCCTGCTGGCCTTGTGTCTGAGAATGTACAAGCCTGGGATGCTTTGGTGCCTGTAGGAAATACAGAAGAGCTGTGACTGAAATTCTTCTGTTGTCTGTAAAACCCAGCACGGTGTCCTCTGTTTACAGGGTGCTTAGTGAATAGTTACTAGTGACTGGCACAAAAGGTGCATATGTGAACAAAAGGGCCTGTGCAAGCCCAGCCTGTGGGTAACTGAGGGCAGTGCAAGGCCATTGCTACCCAGTCAGTCCTGTGCACCGAGGGCAAAGCAGAGCCATGTGCAAGCCCAGTCCTACAGCAGTGGGGGCAGAGCAAGGCTGTATGCTACCCAGACCCATGTCCCAAGAATTTGCTTTTTGAGTCAGCCTGCCCCTCCCTAAAACCTAACAGCCTAATATGGCTTCAAACACAGGAATACGACTATACAGAAAAGTCATTTTTACCAGGCTTTTTTATTTTGGGTATCTTACTGGTTCTTTCTTAGCAGGTTTGATAATTTGTCAGTCACAGAGGGAGGTCATGAGTACTCAGAAGTGACGGTCTCTTTGGACCCTAGTCAGCCTGGCTTCCTGCCTGGGTAGTGCGGCTATTTTATTATGCTCACCCCTCTGACAGTGCAGCCATGCAGCTCAGCTCTTGATCTGGGGTAGGGCAAGACAGGCTAGTGCCTGCACCACCCCCCAGATAATCCTCACCCTGGGATTTTGAAATCCTTGTGTTCCCATGCCCAAGTCTGATGCTTTCAGAACTTGCCGTGCGATCTGCGGCTTGCTAATGCAGTCCGCTCTCAGTTTCTCAGGGCCTTCACGGACTTCCTGGCTTTCATGGTCCTCTTCAACTATATCATCCCTGTGTCCATGTATGTCACCGTGGAGATGCAGAAGTTCCTGGGTTCTTACTTTATCACCTGGGATGAAGACATGTTTGATGAGGAGACAGGGGAAGGGCCCCTGGTCAACACCTCGGACCTAAATGAGGAGCTGGGACAGGTTGGTGTCTCCCGAAGCATCTTCCATAATTGATTAGTCCTGCGCTGGTGCAGGCTTCTGGGTCCCCTGGTTACTGCTGCTCAGGTGAGTCATCCAGAGATCAGATGACACCTTTTCCATTGTAACGCATGTGTTTAAATACACCTGTAACCAGGAAGGACAGCAGCAGGGTTGGTTTTGGACTTTATTTGCATAACAGTTGGCGATGGTAGCATATGTCAAGTTCATTGCATTAGCTGACTTGTATAGCTCACCCCTGGACTTTCTTACTCGTTTTGGGCCTTACCGTTGTGAGTGACAGGTCGCTGAGGATCCACGTGTCACCTTTCCCCTGTGCCTGCCCTCCTTTTTCTATGCAATATTTAATCCTCACAGCGAGCTAGGTTTCTTCCCTGTAAAGACAGGCAAATAGAGACTTGAGAGAGTTTCCGTGACGTGGCATGTTGCAAAGAGTTCAGGACACCCGTTCAAACGCCAGTCCTCAGTGACAGCCTCAGCTTGGGCAGACAACCTCGTCTCTACACCTCAGGTTTCATGCCTGTGCAGTGGGGACCTGGCCAGACCGTGGTGCTGATGACATGAGATAGTGGATGGGAGGCGCCCACCACAGATGAGGGTTGCTGCTGCTGCCACCTGTACCCCACCTATAGCTGCAGGGTCCCCAGAGTGTGAGAGCAGGGCTGATGTGCATCCACACCTGCCACCACGCAGACACTCAGTGTTGCTCACAGGACAACGGAGCCACAGAAAAGCCGGTCCTTTCTATCTTACATGGCCTCAAGGGTGGTCCTAGGCCACCCTAGTCTGACCCCTTCCCAGCCTTTATGTTGTAAAAGGCCATTTGGTAAGTGTTGCTTCATTACTCTTTAAAAAGGATCCTCATCTGTCACCCAATACCAATCTGGAACTGGCTGGGTAGACTCTCACACACGGCAGCCATGACCTCTAGAGAAGAAGCATGTTACCAAAAGCAAAGACTTTGTCTTTTGGCAGGTCTGACTTTGATGTGTTCCCCATCCCTCAGGATGGGCTGTTTCAGGCAGTAGTGCCAGGAGAGGGCTGAGGTGCACAGGACTGAGGCGTTTTACCTCACAGTGCCTGGTCTGTTTTGTGTATTCCTGAGAAGTTCACTGGGAGCACTGCTTGGTGCCACAGATTGCCTGTCCCCTACCTGGAGTTCATTGTGATAAGATGTGATCTGTGCTGCTCTCCCGAGCAAAGCCAGGGTGCAGCCAGAGACAGAGTTGTCAGAGTCAGGGGAAGTGGGGCCCACTGAGGTCAGGTCTGATGGGCAAGCCCACAAAGCAAGGATTCCACTTGACTGCCCGTATGTAGCAAGTAAGATAGTTCTGCCTATGAAACAGGAGCCTCCCCGCCACCACGTGTCTGTGTCCACAGCAGCAACGACCACCTTCCACAGGGATTGTGCCCCACACAGCTGGTGTGTTTTCCTATGTAATCCTGTCGAGCTCTGTGAGGTGGGTACCACCGCTTCCATTTCCCAAAGGAGAAACTGAGGCTTGAAAGCTTTGCTGTGCTGCCTCCGAGTTCAGGTCCCTGTGTGCGGTCTTGCTGCAGGCTGTGGAGCAAACCTCTGTTCTGAGCACTGAAGGTGATTGCAGCGTTGATCAGCACTTGACTTGTGTTGACTACTACACTCAAGAAAGAAAAAGAGCACTGGCCCGTGTCCCTGACTGTCATAGATGCAAACGTCCTCAGCGAAACACTAGCACAGAAATCCAACTGTCCACTGAAAAGGTCACTTGCCTTAATCAGTGGGATTTATCCATGGGATGCCAGATGGGTCAGCATATACAAATCAGTAGCCATGACACAGCCCATCAGCGGAAGGAAGGACAAAAACCATTTGACCGTGTTCTGTGCAGAGATGGCATTTGACACAAGCCAGCCTCCTTCCATCCTTCCCTAACAAATTAGATGTGGAAGGAATGTCCCCTAGCACAGTACAGGCCACATGAGGCAGGCCCACAGCCAAAGGTTCATAAGTGTGGAGGAATACTGGAAGCATTTCCTCTGAGATCAGAGGACGCCTGGTCTCAGAACTGCTGCTCAGCACGGCCCTGGAAGCCCCAGCAGAGCAACTGGGCAGGAGAAAGAAATAAAGGATATCCCAACAGGGAGGCAGGGCATAACCTGTCCCTGTAGATGTCACCTGTAGGAAACCCTAAAGCCTTCACCAAAGTCTGTTAGAACCAGTAACAAGATTCAGTGTAGATGAAGGATGTGAAGTCAGTCACATTTCTAAACAATCACAAACTCTCTGAAAAATAAATCAGAGACTCCCACAGGCAGGTCTGGTCATACCAGAACAGTGTCCCTGGCGAACAGAACCAGTTCCATTAGCATCCAGCATTTTTTGTCTTTGTTTCCAGGTTTGTAAAACTGGGGTGATAACACTGTCGATGTGAGGATTAATGAGGTAAAAATGCCCAGTGTGTGCCTCATGCTGAAAGTTCGATATGTGTGTATGATAATTACGTTTTTATTGTCATTAATTGTCATGGTCATAGTCTCTAGAAATAGGCTGCCTACTTGGCTGTGCCTAAGCAGGTTGATAAACCAAGCTTAACGTTAATTTTGTTC
This sequence comes from Castor canadensis, assembly GCF_047511655.1. Lineage (NCBI taxonomy): Eukaryota > Metazoa > Chordata > Mammalia > Rodentia > Castoridae > Castor > Castor canadensis. The sequence goes on along the minus strand of NC_133395.1, from coordinate 1,090,754 downwards.
TTATCCACTTATCCTTTTAAAAATGGCTTTAGACTAGCTAGCATTTGTTGCCCTTAATGCAGAGAAACTAAAGCAGATACCTTAAAAGCAACTGAGGCCAATAGGAAAAGGGGACCAGGAACTAGAGAAAAGGTTAGATCAAAAAGAATTAACCTAGAAGGTAACACACACGCACAGGAAATCAATGAGAGTCAATGCCCTGTATAGCTATCCTTATCTCAACCAGCAAAACCCCTTGTTCCTTCCTATTATTGCTTATACTCTCTCTACAACAAAATTAGAAATAAGGGCAAAATAGTTTCTGCTGGGTATTGAGGGGGGGAGCGGGAGGGGGTGGAGTGGGTGGTAAGGGAGGGGGTGGGGGCAAGGGGGAGAAATAAACCAAGCCTTGTATGCACATATGAATAATAAAAGAAAAATGAAAAAAAAAAAAACATAAAATTCACAGAAAAAAAAAATAAAAATAAAAATGGCTTTAGGATGTAATAATTCTTCATCCTAAATTACCTCAAGTCTTGTGTAAAAAGGCAGTGCAGGGATTTGTCAAGCCTTCCTTTGCTGACCCAGGGGAAGTCTGGTAGCTGCTTGTCCTGCAGGAGCCTGGGTGTCTGGAAGTATGGGCATCTGAGATGTCCTGTGATTGCTGATGCTCACACTGACACCAGTTGAGGAGCTGTTCACTGGACCTTGAGGTCCTGCAGGGCTCTCAGGGATGTGGCCAAAGCCCCTGGCCCCTGGCTGTGTGATGTGGAAGAGGTTCCACTGGGCTGGCATTCAAACAGCATTGCTGTGACCTTATGGTTTATTTGTTGCAGCCATACACACAGTGGTGGGGCACTTTCTGCTGTGGCTCTGTGGGAACACGTTCCTGGAAGACCCAGTAGAGCACATGGGTGGGTCCTCTCTGGCCCCGTGTGCTTCCTTCCAGCTCCCCACACAGCTCGCCTTCCATCCCTGGAGCTGTGTGCCCGTCACCCAGCCGCATCCACCTCCGGCTGGTGGCGTGGCCCAGACACGCTTCCCATCAGCTCTTCATTCTGAAATGCAACCTGCATGTTGCCTGAACTTAGGGTTTAAGCTGGATGCACCTTTCCCACTCCTCAGTTTGCTCTCTGAAGTGTGTGTTGTCCTTTCTCCCATCTGGGTCCCGTGTCCTAAACCTCGTGGTCTTGTGAGCCTTGACTGCCAGGCCTTAGAGAGAACATTCTAACACTCTATCCCAGCTTTTTATTGTTCAGTGAGGTTCAGGATTTCCCATTGCCCTGCTCTTCCCAAACGCAGGGAACTTGGCTTCCTGGAGGGAAGGCCACATTCGTCTCTGTTGTGCACCCGTCACCAACGTGAGGAAAGCAGGGCCTCCTCTCTTCCTCCAGTGACCCCTGTCTGGTGGCAAGGGTAGCAGTGGACACCCACCCTTGGCATGGTGTGTGTTGGGGGAAGTCCATGTCCCAGTAGAATCCTAACGGGTGCTGGTGAGAGGCTGAGTGTGCAGAGCCTCACTGCGTGTGCTGGGCCCACAGGTAGAGTACATCTTCACGGACAAGACGGGCACCCTCACAGAGAACAACATGGCCTTCAAGGAGTGCTGCATCGAGGGCCATGTCCACGTGCCGCACGTCATCTGCAACGGGCAGGTCCTCCCCGACGCCTCCGGCATCGACATGATCGACTCTTCCCCAGGCGTCAGTGGGCGGGTAGGTCACGCTCCCCGTCAGGGCACAGACGTGCCACAGTGTTGGATGAGAATGTGTGTGTGCTCTCCCCCTCCCCAAAAGTGTCCTCTTTCATTCCGGGTGTCTGGGAAAGATAGGAATCCCCTATGGGACAGACATGAGGTCTCAGAGGCCACCATGTCCCCTTGGGACAGCGATTCCCACACTAGAATTGACTTAGACACCGGACAGGCAGGGCTGGCCATGTGTGGAGAGCAATCTGTGCAGACACAGTACACGTGCACGCACATATAGATATACGCGTGCATACAGGCACATAGCTGTGCTCCCATCCCCTACCCTAAGTGGCCCTAGATCTGTGGCCCTAGACCTCAGCATCTATGCAGGGCTCTAACCCTTGCGCTGGTTGTCTGGACACTTTGTTATCAAACATGTCTTGACTGCAGAGCCCTGCTGGGGTCCACCAAGAACTGGAGGTGACCTGTTTGGTGGGTTGTGTGGTCACCCCCTCACAACCAGGACACTGCGTCTCTCTTACGTGAGCACAGTTGGTGTCGGTGCAGCAGCTGCCATTTTATCACAAAGAGGAGAGAGGAGCAGTCCTTTGACCTACCCTGGTATATCCACACCCTCCACTCACCCCAGCTCCCACCATGCACACTGGGTGTCAGGCGAGCTCTTCCTCTGCTGCCAGGCTACACGCAGGCTCCCAGGAATCTCCAGGCCCCTGGACTGCAGCATGGAGGAAGCCATGCCTGATGGTTGACCCTGAGTACATCCCTTCTTCCTAATACGAATTCCCGCAGTTGCAATGTGGGGATAACGGCTCCTGCTTAGAAGGTCGTGTTGACGTTGACTTTTAGGTGCAGGTGCACAGCAGGTGCTTCAGTCCTGTGGGGTGTGGTGCTCATTGCTGTTAGGAGAGCATGGCACCAGGTTAGGAATAACAATGTCAGCATGTTTGTTAATGTCAGTGTGGATCACATGTGTGACTCAGTCTCCCCCACCGTGACCTCCCAAACACCAAGCATTTGCTTGCCCTTCCTAAGTGCACTCAGCTGTGCCTCTTTTCCTGAGTTGAGCCTATTCCTCTAGTCTCCATCGCCCATTAAACTCACGTGGTTACCCGGAAGCCTGGAGGATGGAGCCAGCCATGCATGGACTCTGTTGTGACCATCAGGACACTAAAGACCGTGCCCCTCCTGACTGTGCTCTTATCTGTGTTCCTCCCATCCCAGCAGACACACTGTAGGTTTTTCTTGCTTGCTTTTTAACAGGAGAGGGAGGAGCTGTTTTTCCGGGCTCTCTGCCTCTGCCACACCGTCCAAGTGAAAGACGATGATCAAATGGACCATGGGGATGGCCCTGGGAAATCGCCAGACTCAGGGAAGTCCTGTGTGTACATCTCGTCCTCACCAGATGAGGTGGCGCTGGTTGAAGGCGTGCAGAGGTGGGTAGGGTGCGTTGGACCTGGGTTTCAAAGAGCAGGTGGTGTGCTCAGTATCCCATTCCTTCTGGAAAGTCCAGCCCCTTGCCCTCTGTGCTCGTGGGGCTGAGTCCTCCGACTCAATTGACCAGTGAGAAGCAGCACAAGTTCTCTCTCTTTTTTTCTTTTCTTTTCTGGCACTACTGGGGTTTGAACTCAGGCTTTGCACTTGCTAGACAGATGCTCTACTGCTTAAACCACACCCCAGCCATTTTTTCCTCTGGTTATTCTAGAGATAGGGTCTCACTTTTTGCCCAGGGCAGCCTGGACCAAAGTTCTGTTTCGAACTTCCTGCAGTAGCTGGGACAACAGATGTGGCCACTGTGCCCAGCTCTTGTTGCTCTCTTTTTGGGTGGTTTCCTCCCTGCCATCTGCAGTGAGCTCCAGGCCATCCCAGGTGGCCCCAGCCCTCTCTTTCAGGCCTCCTCCCTATCCGAGATCATCAAGCAGTATCAGCGTTCCCAGAGTCACCTGAACTGGAGAGGGAGAGCTGGCTGGGTGTCTGCTGTTCACTGCCTTTTCTCCGTGTTCTATGGTGCTAACAGTGCTTTTGTGTCCAGCGTGGGGGTCTTTTCATCGGGGGACTTGCTACCTCGCAAGACCTGGAATTTTAAACAAACCCTTGGAAAGATACTTTAAATGTTGTGGACAGTGGCACAATTTCAAGTCAGGGACATTCTTAGACTCTCCTGGCTTAGGATTCTCACAAAGCACTCAACACCTGACATCCCCTCTTCCCTGCCAGTGACAACCAGACACTGCCGTAGGGCTGACAGAGTGACACACAGAGCGCTTTGCACCTCTCACCCTTTACGGCGACGTTTGATTCCAGCTACCCTGCTGCTTGTCCCCTGTGTGGCTTGAGGAGTGGCACAGCCCTGTGAAGGATGTCACCTCGGGCCTCATTCAGTGCACATGCAAGGAGCCCAGGCAGGATGGAGACAGAAAAAGTTAGGACAGGCTGTTCCATCTTCCCCTCTGGCCCATGGTTTTTGCTTCCAAGGGCCAATCTCACTGGGGTGAGCTACTTGGGAAGCCCAGGTAAATAGTTCGTGAGACCCTATCTTTAAAAATAACTGGAGCAAAATGGACTTGAGGTGTGGTGGAACACCTGCCTAGCCAGTGCAAGTCCACAAGGTCAAACCCCAGTACCACCAAAAGAAAAAAGAAAAAATTAGTCTCCTGACTTCATACTGTAGTTTATAACCTCTGTTTTCTTCAAAAAATAGAAAGCCTTTCCTCCGTGTAACACAGATACCCTGTGGAGGAATGGTGTCCAAATTTGAGATTAAGCCCTGGCTTTCCTTTTCCTGTTGCAGGCTTGGCTTCACGTTCCTGAGGCTAAAAGATAACTACATGGAGATCCTGAACAGGGACAATGACCTTGAGAGGTGAGGAGAGCAGTGACCGATCCTCTGCCTTCTTCCTAGTGCCCACCCAAGGACATCATGGAACCTTCTAGACACCTAGACCATGCAGCGAGGGGGCAGAGGGCTGATGTGTCACAGGACCGACACCACCTGAATGCCTTGGAGGCATAAATGGGCGTGCAGCGGAAAGAGTTTCTCGGGTTAAATCAGGGTCTCCTGTAGCGTGTAGAATATTCTGGCCTCCCGAGGCCCCCTGGCTGTCTCCATAGGGGAGGAAGTGAGTGACCATCCCCACCTATGGCACCAAGTGCCAGGTCGTGGAGCATAGGAACCTCTGCAAGTAGTTTGCACAGGAGCGTTTGAATGACTGACTTGGATTTGGGGGCCGCTCAATGTTGAATTTCTTCTTCCTGAGACAAATGACATTCCTCGAGTTCTGAGTAAGGCAGTTGGGGATCACATCTCCTTACAACTGAGCAGTTGTGGAACAGTTAAAGACCACAAAGTGTAGTATTGATGACATCAGAAAAACTGGATTTCAAAATTTCATTCTTAAAAAAAAATCCCCAGGTGAGTAGGAAAGGGTGGGGGCTCCTGGCCATCCACTGCTGCCACTTCTTCCCTGCAGAACTGGGCCTCTTGGGGCTCAGGACCCCTGTAGTATGCTGACTGACTGGCTTGTTGCTGCTGGCTTTGGCTGGGAGGTCTCAGCACTGCTGAGGACCTAGTGTGGGCAGCCTCGACCCCCAAGACCCCAGCTGGTCTCAAGCCCAAAGAGTTTTCAGAGCTAGCGGAGCTGTTTTCGACATTGCAAATGCCACACAGATGTTGTGAGTCTTGAGGGAGGGGCAGAGCCTAGCTCTCTATCACCCAGAGCACGGCGAGCTGCATGTTCTGTGAGGTCCGGAGCAGTCGGCGGGAAGCCACTGTCCTGCGCGGAGTCTCCCTCCTTGAAGCGTCCAGATCCAGAGGAGTGTTACACTTTTTACTTTTCTTTTTCAGATTTGAATTGCTGGAAGTTTTGAGTTTTGACTCTGTAAGAAGGAGAATGAGTGTGATCGTAAAATCTGTTACAGGTAGAGGCTTCTCTTTCTCTTGATTGCTGAAATTGTACGTGGAGGTGGTTTTATTCCAAAGGCTAAATTCTATCGGCCCTTAAAGGTTTAGAATTTAAGAACCGTTTATTGTTTTTATAGAAGTATAGGGACACCCTTCCATAAAATACTGTTGTGTAGAAATGAGTAGTGGGTAGACACCCGGCAAGTTCTTTGTGCATCTCTATGATGTTAAGCCAGGGCCATTGCACTGCAGTGGGCATCTCACCCTATTTATGAGGTCCATATCTGCTTACGTTATACAAAACATACTTTCTTTTTCTTTTTGGTGGTGCCGGGGTCTGAACTCAGGGCTTCAAACTTGCCAGGCAGGTGCTCTACCCTTTGAGCCATGGTTCCAGCCCCAGAACCTACTTTTAAATGACCATTTTTAAGGAACTGTTACAGGTGTCTGTAGATATTTGTATATTGATACTGAAAAGCTACATCAAGGGAGTTTTCTTGGTTGGCTGGTTGCTGTGGCAGTGGGTCTGCGTGGGAGAACAATAAACTCGGGTTTGTGCTCTAGAGTGTGAGGAGATGAGCGAGTGGGTGCGGTCAAGTCCCCCTGGCACTGTGACTCTGGCTGACCTCTGCCTGTGAGCTCCATGCTTGTTGGTGTTTGGCTCCTGGACCTCACTCAGTCCTGGGGCTGTCCCTGCTGGGTCAGCTCCTCCTGGCCTGAAGGTTCTGTAGTGTCCTCCTCAGCATCTCTGGAGGAGTCTCCCCCTTGGAACATACATGCACAGGTGGACACCGTGCCTCACATCTCACTCCCTGCCCTCAGCCTTGCCTGGCTCTCATAGGGCTTGGCTTACACAGTCCTATGGCCCTGGCCCCTCAGTCTCTTTTGGTCTTTGGCCCTTGGGCTCTTGAACCAGTATGCCCTGCAGATCTGGCTCCATTTGTCTTTTCACCTCTTGCACAGCCCCACCTGCTTCCTGGCTCTGCAGGACCCTCACTGAGGCTCTCAAATGCCTTCCTGGTTGCTGACCCCATGCCACCCCGACCGTCCACATGGGGAGCTGTCTCTCGTCCCCACACCCTCCCGGTCATTTCTCCTACCTGGTGTATCTCCCACCTGCAAGGCCCTGTTGCTCTGTGCCTTTCTGGGGCCAGCTCGGCAGCCGCCTGGTGAGGACACCATCCCCTGCTGTCTCAGGCATGCACCTCCCTGTCTGCAGGCAACTGGATGTTGTCCTCATTGGAGCTGTCCATCTGTCCTTAGCCTCTGCACTCTCCAGGAGTCTTCTCCCCACAGCACTGCCCACTGCTGAGCTCTGTGGACACTGTTGTGTTCTGTTTGCTGAACGCAATGTCAAGTGACATTTTATCAAGAGATGACAAGCCTTGTTTTTGGAGTTTCCTAAAGCTGGATAATACCAGCTCTGCTTGTCTCCTTGGAAAGGTGCCTGGCGAGCAAGCAGAGCTGCCACCCTGAACCACACACGTCCAGTGTTGGAGAGACTTCTGTCACTGCATCACATCAAGGGAGTCTCGTTGTCCACATGAAGTGAGCAGAGCCACCCTGGCATTCTGGTTGGGAACAACTGAGCCTTATTTTCCTTCGAGGACTGCTGACAACGTGGGCAGGAGTTTCCCTCGGACCTTTTAGCAGATCCAGTGAATTGCTGCCCACACACTGAGGTCTAAGTGTTGGCTAAGAGGCCTCGTCACGGTGCTGTGGCTGCCTGCCATTTGTCTGTGCCAGCTCCCACTGAGTCTCAGAGCGTCACCCCTCAGCAGATGCTCGTGAGGAGCAGAGCCTCCTCAACTGCGTGAGACTTGAACTAAAGTCGTAGGGCGTCAGCCATTGAATGCTGCTCGGGGAATAAGGTTTCACCACCCAAACCACGCAGCCAGCAGGAAGGGTGGTAGAGAATAGCCCAGGGGCTCTGACACCAGCTGGAGGACGGGAGGCTGTCCACTAACCCTGCTGGGACTTGTCCTGCAACTTGAAGACATTCAGAATTTTCCAGAATGGGAGCGTTGAAGGGTGAGAATTTAACCGATCGATTTTATCGCAGGAAACCTAGTTGAGCAGCATTGAAGGCACTGTCCCCAAGCCTGGGTGCTGACTGCTTTACCCTCCATGGAACGGCCACTGAGGTCACCATGCTTATGTAGGGGGCTTCACCCCATATCTTTGTAAACACCCTCCATTATCCAGAAAGCTCGAACTTTTGTCTGAGCTGGGCGTGATGATGGACGCCTGTAACCTCAGCTCTTGGGAGGCTGAAGCAGGAAGTCTGAGGTCAGCCTGGGCTACCCACTGAGACCCTGTCTCGAAACACGAAGCACTGAAGATGTAGTCAAATGGTCAGGTACTTGCCTAGCATGCTCCAAGCCCAGGATTGGATCCTCAGCACCTCAAAAACATAGAACTTAGGTCTGAGATGCAGTGTCCCTGTCTACAAGGACACCACTGGATTTCCTGGGGCCTCTCTGGGGAACAGTGTGCTTACGAGGAAAGCCCATCTGGAACAGCCGCTTCGTCAGTTAATTTTAATAGAAGTTTGAATATTCCATTAAACCAGCTGTTCTCTGAGTAGTAGGACATCTCAGGGGGTGGACACTACCCACACAGCCACTTGGGCCACTTCTCCAACTAAAGGGTGGGTGGACCCAGGCCTGACCACAATCAAAGGGCTGCCCACAACTTAGGAAGACTTGTCTCAGACGTCTGAACCTCTGTGCTGTGAGCTTGTATGGGCCTCACCAAGACTGAATTGAGGAAAGGACATCAGAAGTCCACGGCACTTTCTGCAGTGTCCATGCCACCCGAGGTGAAACACAGGACACACCTGACGTGGAGAAAGCGTAGTGACAGCTGTACTAAAAAGTTCCTTTGGCCTGCTCAGCTGACGCTGTTTTCCTCCCACACAACAGCCGTTACTGAGATGTCTCTGTCATGCGTGGCTTTCCACTCACTGAGCCAGCTTGTGTGGGACACAGTGAAGGCCACTGTGAGCTTTTGTCCCTGGAGTGGGTGGCCAGGCACAACCGACAGGACCGAGTTGGTGGTGGAGACCAGATCCCCACGTGTTCAGTCAACGTCACTGTGTTTGTCCTGTGACCTCACTCTTGTCCACAACCCGGAAAAGCAGGATCTAAGACTTTTCCCGGACACTGCCTGCCTCTGTTCTAGAGACCACATGCGGTCATTGAAGGTTGGTTCTGAAATCAGCCTGGATGGTGTCAGTAACCCCAGCGGCTGCCATCCATGGCGAGTGCCTGGGCACCTGTAGTAACCCTGTGGCTGGGCAGATGCTGTCTAGGGCAGGACCTGAAGCTTCCTCAGATGGCTATTTCAAGGGCTGGTTCTCCCAGCCTTTGTTCAGCCACCGGCTCCACCCTGGCACTCACAGCACCACATTGCCCTGTACTGACCCTTCTAGCCTTGGTTGATATCAGCCTTGGCTGTGACCTCTGCAAGGAAGTGTTGCGTCTGTGTTTCAGAGGCCTTCCCTGTTTGTGCACTTCGGGAGTTAGTTCTTCCCGGGAGTCAGAAATAAAAGGTGGGCTCCTGACATACCCCTGAGTCATGGACCTTGGCCCAGTCATCAGCCCAGGAGTGTCCCTCTCCCTCACCCCAGCCTGGGAGGTGATCAGTTCACCTGCTGACCTCTGGATTTGATCCCTGTTTACGTCTAAGGGCTGTCAGCATTAGGGACTAAGGAGCCATCTCCACCAGGGACCTGGGCCTCCAAGCCTCCTGGGAACTTCACACCAACCATGGTGTGCCCTTCCCCAGCCCTACGTCCATTGTGTGTGGCATTTCCATGGCTGCCCCATAAAGACACTGCCCAGCAGGGAGCTGCAGGGCCCCTCAGCCTGAGCAAGGCGTCGAAGAGTCGGGAGTGTGCTGCATCAGAGCTGGTGTCTCGTCTCAGCTGCTGCTTGGCCGTCTGCCAGCGTCTTCCTGACTTGTCAGAGAGAGAAGGCTTCATCTTGAACACTGAGAAGCATGTGTGCACAAGGCCGATGGACATGAGATGGAGATGTGGGGAAAGATCCACAAGCGGTGTTCTCCTGACTCTTGCTAAGACAAAGGATGCCTGTGCCGTGTCAGGACACACTCTGAAAGGGATTTCGTGTCCACTTAGTGGCCCTCCTCCTGGTCAGCCATGCGCCCTTTGTTTTATCACATCTCCCCTAGCTTATTCTTCATTTGTGTCTTTCCTGGAGAGAAGAGGGAGGCTGATACCCAGGGGCTAACTTCCATTCTTGACCCCCAACTTTCTCTCAGAGCTCTAGGTTTTAGGAATAAAATGAAGCTTTGGGATATTCTGAAGAATTAATTGTTACTGATCTTCATTTGTTAACTGATCCATTCAAATCTCCCTTAAAATGGTCTCAGGACCACTGCCCCTAGTTTTTGTCTTTTAATATCAATTTGAAGCTGGGCACAGTCACTCACAGCTGTAATCCTTGCTACTTGGGAGGCAGAGATGGGGAGGATTGTGGTTCAAAGCCATCCGAGGCAAAAAGTTTACAAGTTACTATCTCAGCCAATAAGAACTTGGTATGGTGGTGCTCACCTGTCATCCCAACCGCATGGAAAGCATAAGTGGGAAGATCGCAGTCCAGACCAGCACCAGCATGGATCCGAGACCCTATCTGAAAAGTCACTAAAGCAGAAAAGGACTGGGGTTGTTCCTCATGCAGTAAAGCACCTGCCTAACAAGCACCTAGCCCTAAACTCAACCCCCGTTCCAAAAAAAAGCCACTGAAAAATAATCTAGTCTTCCCCGTATTGTGGTTAAATCCAGCATTGTCTGTTCTCATTTTTCAGGGGAAATTTACCTGTTTTGCAAAGGAGCAGACTCTTCCATATTTCCCAGGGTGATCGAAGGCAAAGTGGACCAGATCCGATCCAGAGTGGAGCGCAACGCGGTGGTGAGCTGCTGACTGTGCTCCATTGATCCCTCTCCCTCTACGCACATGGGTTTCAGATGTCTCCTTCGACTCTGGGGCTTTCTGACGTTGCCGGTGGCCTCGGCTTCCTGTTGGGAGGCTGCTGGGTTCACAGCACAGTCAGAGACAGGTCTCCAGAGAGGCGATTGCTCCCTCGTAGCACGTCCTCCCAGGGCCAGGGGCCAGGGGGTACACAGGACCTCGATGCCCTGGGATGAGGCGGCATTCCACTCCTGCTTCTGTATATACTCTTTTCGTTTGTTTGCTTGCTTGTTTTGGCGGTACTGGGGCTTGAACTCAGGGCCTCATGCTTACTAGGCAGGCACTCCGCCACTTGAGCCACTCCATCAGCCCCACTCCCATTTCTGAACGCTTCATGCTAACGTGAACATGTCTTCCCTACAGCACCATTTACACCACCTCAAAAGAGCGCCGTTAATGGCATTGCACAGCTTGGGTTGGGTCTCATCAAACTTAGTAGGGCGACATTCTTGAAATCCTGCTGGTAGCTGCATTCTCACCTGGGCACATGGAGGATTTTGCCTTCTCCTTCCCAGTGTTCCCCGGGACACTGGAACCTTGGTTGTAGTTGGCAAGCAGACTGACACTGGTTATACTTCCATTTGTTCTGCACGTTCTCCCTTACTTATCTGAAAGAGAAATGTTTTTGGGAGAGTAGAAGTTTACATTGTGTTTCTTATGATGATTTTAAAGTCTTTCGTTTTTTTAGAGAGCGTGTTATTAACGTATAAGTGACATACTTACAGGACTATAAAGAGTGTAAAAGTACGTTCAAGGGTGGGAAAGTGGGGCAGGACGGGGAAATGACCCAAACAGTGTATGCACATGTGAATAAATGAATAATTAAAAGAAAAAAAGGAGGTACAAGTGGATGCCTGAAAGCATTGCCCCTGGAGTTTGCCTTCCTTAAGTCCCCCAATCCCCACCATAAAAAACAGCTGTTTGCTGCCACCTCCTAGCGTTTTGTATCAATAGAATCACAAAATCACAGAATCTTCATATAACTATTTGAGATTCGGTCAGGTGCTGCATGTACCAATAGTTCCTTCCTGGTTTTGCTGAGTCCATTGTGTGAGTGGATCACTGCATCTCATTTACTCACTCGTTAATGCACATTTGGAATTTTTCCACCCTGAGATTGAGCAAAGCTCCATGAACCGTCTAGAGCGTGCATCTCGGTTTGAGTGGATATTCCCTTTTCTCTTGGGAACCTGATGTCACTGTTCTTGCTCCTCTGTACACACCATGTCTTCTCTTTCCTGCTGCTTTTAAGATCTTTGGTCGTGTTGTGCCTTGATGTCTGATGTCCGTGTTTCTTCTGCTCAGGGATCTTACACACCTTGCACCTGTAGGTCTTTATCGGGGTTGAGAATTTTTAATGGTTATTCTACTATTATTTTTTCTGCCCCTCCCCCCTCGACAGCAATTCCAATCACCCATTGGTCACATTTTTTCTTACGTGGTATCTAATCTGCCATAGTCCTGCCTGGGTGCCCTTCCTTTTGGACACTGGAGTTTTCATGTCTGGAAGTTCCACCAGGTTTTTTTTTTGTCCCCAGCTTCTCCTTAGCTTGGGTCATGAGTGATGCAATCGAGGTGGCTGTCTACACTGGGTCACCCGCAGCTGATGGGCTCATCTCCTGGTCTGGGGTGAGGGCTTGGCCTCTGCATGCTGGATACTGCCAGGAACTTTGGCTTGCTGGGTGCTGGGTTGCTTGGTGTTCCTGTAACTCTTGGGTTTCATTCTGGGATGCAGCCGAGTTTCTCAGAGATAGTCTGCTCCATCAGGCACGGCCTGTATGCTCTGTTGGTGCTCTGCGAGGCCCCTCTGCTCCTTCCAATGGCTGGTGCCTGGCCTTCCAGTGCTTCTTCACCCGTGCATGCTCCTCTGTTCCCTGCTTGCACATCTCAGTGCTGAAATCACAATGTATGATCCTTCAACTGTGTTCTTTTTTTTTGGTGGAGGGGGAAAGCACTGGGGTTTGAACTCAGGGTCTCACACTTGCTAAGCAGGTGCTTTTACTGCTTAAACCACTCTGTCGTCCTTTTTTTAGTGTGTGTGTGTGAGAAGAGTTTTTTCGAGATAGGATTTTGTAAACTATTTGCCTGGGCTGGCTTCGAACCAAGATCTTCCTCATCTCTGCTTCCTGAGTAGCTGGGATTACAGGCAGGCGTAAGCTGTGAGTGCCCGGCTCCAACTTTATCTTATTTTGCAGTAGTTTGGTTATTCTGAGTGCCTTGAAATTCTATATGACTTTTTGGATAAGTTTTCTGTTCCTACAGAGGATGCCATTTGGGTTCTGATAGAAATTCCATTGAATCTATAGATTGCTTTGAGTAGCATTGTTGTCTACAAAATATGTCTCCAATCCATGAACACACACACCTTTCCTTATGTAATCTCTTTCAGTAAACTTTTGTAGTTTTCAGTCTGTGAGTCTTTTTCATCCTTGATTAAATTTATTTCCAAGTATTTTTTTTTTTGGTACTATTGCGAATGGAATTGTTTACTTAATTTCCTTTTCAAGTTGTGTCTTGGGGCTTTATGAAACGTAATTGGCGTTTGTGTGTCAACTTTGCACCTGCATCATTGCTGGATTCATTTGTTTGCATTGATGGTTCCTGTGTGGCGAGGTATCCATTCTTAATGGTTTCCCAGCTATAGGATCATGTCTTCTGCAGATAGTCTTTAGAAAGTTGTCCTTTCTACCCAGGGTGCCTTTCCCCCATTTTTTATTGTTTAATTGCTCTGACCAGACCTTCCAAGACTGGGTTGAACAGAAGTGGCAAGAGCAGGCTTCCTTGTCTTGTTCCCGATCTTGGGGGAAAGCTCTCTGTCTTCCTCCATTGAGTGTGACGGTATAGCGGCGTGTTGTCCATGTACAATTTTTCTGGTGTTGAGGAGGCTCCTTCTGATCCCAGCTTGTCATGAGGGCACTGGATCTGTTCAGACATCAATTCAGATGATCTCACGGATTTTTCCCTTCAACCAGTGGATGACTGGTTTTTATCCACTGAGTCACCCTTGCATTCCAGATAAGTCCCAGTTGGTCACAGTGTGTCATTCTTTCAATGTCTGTTGGGTTCAGTTTTGCAGGAGAGGATCTTGCATCCTTGCTCTAGAGGATTTTGTGCTGTGATCTCCTCACAGGGCAGTGTGACTGCCTGATTGTTTGCACACTGGCATTACTTGGTGTACACCATGCAAAACGTCAGCAGTTCTGAGCAGGAGGAATGGAGAAAGGACTTCCACCCACACGCCCACAAGTGGAAGTCCCCAATCTCCTTTAAAAACAAGCACTTCTTATTTCTGAAAGCCTCCGCTTACCACCCCCACAACCCCACGCTCTGGGCAGCTCTGGATTATTACCCTCAGAGAACCATTTTCTTGCCATGTGGTTTTTCTAGCTTGGGAACACAGCCAGCTAGCTCACCTCATGGGCCTTCCTCCCTCTGGCTCTTGAGAGACATCAACCCAAGTGGTGCTTGTGTCCTTCAGCTAAATTTGGAGGACAAGTTTGGCAGTCTGAGCAGCGAAGAGAAGTCTGAGGCATTCCCCCCAAGACTTGCAGCACGTTTCAAGATGAAATGGGAAATCTTTTTAGAAATCTTAAAAACCAGTTTCACCCAGGTTTTGCTGGCTTATTTAGGAGGCTTGGGTTCTTGCACTGTTGAGTGTCTAGCTGGGGATGGAGGAACAGGGGAAGAGAAGGGAGCAGCAGCACAGAACCTGTTATTCATAAATTCTCAGTAATATGGATAAATAACCCTGCAGTCTTCCCTCAGTGACCACAAAATAAGATCAAACTACTTTGCAGAGCTCCCCCAAAATAACATGTTTACTCTAGAAATAACCAATTGATATTTACCATAAAATTGCAAAGTATTGTTGGGTGTGGTGGTTAACACTTGTAATCCCAGCAGTCAGAAGTCTAAGATGGGAGAAATCTCAAGATCAAGCCCAGCCTGGGCTACATAGTGAAGCCCTGTCTCAAAGAAGTCAAACAAAACCCCACAAATTATTATGCTTTTAAAGAAGGCTTAGATTGCATGCTGCATTTGCCAAAATGAAAAAGCAAAGACTCTTCTGATGTGATGGCCTGACGTTAGTTACCTGCGGGCCTCCTGGTTTGGAAGTTTTACAATCCATATTGACGATCTGTATTTAATGTGGATTTAATTCAGTTGGGATTGCCTGACTCCTTCAGTGGTTCGTCGTTCTAATTAAGGGAGCACTGAGGAAGTGCCTGGAGGTGACATTCAGTGGACAACACGGGGTTTTCCTTACACGCTGCCTTGTACTCTACAGGAGGGGCTTCGGACCCTGTGCGTTGCCTACAAAAGGCTTATCCCGGAGGAATACGAAGGTGTCTCCAAGCTGCTGCAGTCTGCCAAAGTGGCGCTTCAAGACCGGGAGAAGAAACTAGCAGAAGCCTATGAGCACATCGAGAAGGATCTAATTCTGCTTGGTGCTACGGCCGTGGAGGACCGGTAACGCCACACGCCTGCCTGGTCTCGGTTATAGATAATGATGGGGCAGGGATGGAGGGCCTGTTGCCCAGGTGCCCAGGGCAGGGTGTCCTTCATCAGGACAGAGAGATGGAGCAGAGAAAACCCCCAGCTTATAGGATGCAGCGGGAACTTAGGGAGATTTACTGAGTGTTACCTCCTCCAAGCTTACTGGCCTTTAAGGTCCACTTTTGTCCAGAACTAAGTCCTCGTCCCTGAACCCATTTCCTTTTACAAACCCTCCTTATTTCTCCATCCCGGTGGAGTGTTGGGCAACCTGGGGAACTTGGTTGGTTTTCGTTTTGGAAACAGATGAATGCCCTGAGAAGCTGCCTTGTCTGATGAGTAAAGTGCCAGGTGGCCAGCGTGGTGCTGGTGCCACGGACCCTGCTTGTTGTGGAGAAGAGGGGTCCTCCGTAGGACAGTGCTGGCCGGGGAGCAGTCTGATTGGCCCTTGAGAGCAGTGGGGTTTAGGAAGAGGAGGCTGCTGCAGGGAGAGCCTCCAAATGGGTGTACACGTTGCTCTGGGATGGTTGACTTGGCTGAGGTTGGGACACAGAACCCTCCGTGGGTGGGATGATGTGGCTAGAGAACAGTTTTAGATGACAAGGTTTTCTTTAAAATTCTGAGTCGGTGTCTTCACAAACCTCTGCAGACCACAGATTCCTTTTCAAAAATGTCTAAAATGAGCTGGCTTTTGTCACTTCTAGAATTCTAAGCTTGTAGGGTCTTGACACTTTGAGCTAGGAAGTTCCAGAGTGTCACCAAGTCATTCCATTTAGGATTTAACCTAGAAATAAGGCACATTACCTCCCAAGCCTCTCGAAAGTTGAGACTATTATCAAAAGAGAGTGCAGGCTCCACACTTGAGGCCATTCTGCTGTGACACCAGCCCTCTGTGGATGGCGACAGCCTGACTGTCAGGACACCATTTGTCCTCAGCTCTTTTTGAATGTTTGCAAGCTTTGTGTTTTCCACACACAAGACAGGCGGTGGTGAGGTCTGACCCCATGGGGTTACATATAGCACCTGGCTTCTCTGATGCACGTTAGCTAGCTGTGGGGCACTGGCACGGTTACCAGGATTTGCTATTAGTTAGAGACAGCTGTGCTCCATTAGAATAGTTTATACCAAAAGGAAAGGTAATGAATGTTGCTGGCACCTTGTTTTCTGATCCCATTTTTCCCTGCATAAGACTTATGGATTCTTCTTACAGCTGCCTAACTGTAATGATTTGGTGAGGCTCTGGGAGGAACTTCCTAGCTCAGAGTATCAACGGTCTTGCGTAGGGAGAGCCAGCGAGGCAGGGAACTGGGGTGTGGCAATTGGAGCTCAGTCCTATGACACAGCTTCCGTCCTACTGAATGCTCCCCTGCATCTGTCTGTTGGGTTCTGCGAGTGTGAATTCCTGAGCTCAGGTTCAGGTTCTGTACAGCAAGATCAGGAATATAGCAGTACTGTGCTTCTGCATCCCCAGGGCCTGAGCTACTCTGAACGACTTCATTTCTGAAATTCTCCTTTCGCCGGCCTTCGCCAGCCCTGATTCCCGTGTCATACGCTTTCGCAGGCTCCAGGAGAAAGCCGCAGACACCATCGAGGCACTGCAGAAAGCAGGCATAAAAGTCTGGGTGCTCACTGGGGACAAGATGGAGACAGCTGCGGCCACCTGCTATGCCTGCAAGCTCTTCCGGAGGGGCACTCAGCTGCTGGAGCTGACCACCAAGAGGATCGAGGAGCAGAGCCTGCACGATGTTCTTTTTGAGCTCAGCAAGACCGTGCTTCGTTGTAGCGGGAGCCTGACAAGGGACAGCTTCTCGGGGTAGGCAGCATCTCCTTCCGTTCACAAGTCAGAGCCTTCTCAGCCTGCATGCACCTGGACTCTAATGTCAGTGGCCTCATGGTGCACATGAACACTGGGACCAGCCGGGGGCCCTCTCTCTGAAGCTACTGGGCCTGTCATCCTGCATGCATGTATGCATGGTGCAGTTTCAAAGTCAGGAGAAGGGACACAAAGGGACATAACTGTACACATTTTGACTGTGATAGTTCCCATCTGCTCCTAAGACTTAGGACCCATTGCAAATGCCTTCACAGAGAGGCCAGGGTATTAATAATGCAGGCTGTTTGTCTGACACACAGCAACATGCCCGGGAGTTAATTCCTTCCAAGAACATTCAGCATTTTTGCTGACGTGTCTTATCAGTGGCTGTCCTTGCTGGCTATTGGCACCTCCTCTGTGATTGGGTCTTCCTTGGATGGGTTCGGATTCTCGTTAATGTCGGCAAAGCAAATCAGCTCTCTCATCGTACACAAGCTTTAAATTATTCAGCGGCAGCACAAAGCTATTCCCCTGTGACTGCTCTGCCTTTTAGGGATTGGAGGCGTCTCTGTAGTGTTGAAGCCCAGCAAAGGGGAAATTTTGACCGTGTTTTAACAGCTCAGGTCGTTGGGGCAGAGACCCCAGGAGATACTAGCTGTGCTGTCAGACACACAGGCTGGCCAAGGAGGCCGGCAAGACCAAGAACAAAGGCCGACCAACATCTTGAGACTCCCGTGAGGTGGTTAAAGTCCCAGAACTCACAAATTGCATTTGCTTCATCTGAGTGAAATGAGAATGTGTCATTAAAACACAATTTTACAATGTGAGCAAAGTGCTACAAAGGTTATATTGATGAAACAAGAGATGCAGCTTTTTTTATCTTTTTGTATTGTTGTACTGTTGTGGTATTTGCCAAAGTTCTTACAATATGTCATAGTTGAATTCACCCCTCCATCATTCTCCTTTATCCCTCCTCCATCATTTCCTGGAATAGTTTGAACAGGTCTCATTTTTCCATATTCATACATGAGTGCATAATACTCCACCATATTCACCTCCTACACCTTTTCCCTATCCTTCCCCCACCCACTGGTACATACCCCCAGACTGGACCCGTTTTACCTTCCTGTTCCCTGTTTTTGAAAAGACATTCTCGTTTAAGATAGCTACGCAGAGTTTCCTGTGACATTCCACGTATATATGTAAATATGACCTTCCCAGGCCCACGAATTTGTAGCATCTCCCAACACCCAGAAGTGTGCAGGGCTCTCAAATGTATAGATTGAGTGACTAAGTGATCTTCCTGGTCTGTGTGCTCCCCCAGACTTTCGACCGATATGCACGACTATGGTTTGATCATCGACGGAGCTGCGTTGTCTTTGATCATGAAGCCTCGGGAGGATGGGAGCTCTGGCAATTACCGGGAGCTGTTCCTGGAGATCTGCCGGAACTGCAGTGCTGTTCTGTGTTGCCGTATGGCACCCTTGCAGAAGGCCCAGGTACCGCCTGCCCGCTTCCTGGCCACAGTGTGCTCGGCGTGTGAGACCTTTCCTGGGCCTCACAGCTCGATCAGGGAGGTGCCACCTTTTAGAAACAGAGTACAAAAGTGAGAGAGACTTTAACCTGGATTCTAGACCACCCTCAGGAAGTAGTGAGCGTCAAGAGTCAGTTTGGCCCTTGCTACAGATGCCCTTGCTTCCCCTGCAGGTTATACTGTCACATTGCTCTCAGCCATCTGCCCTGAAGGTGCAGGGAAGGGAGCTGGCTTTTTTTTTTTTTTTTCTGGTGTTACTGGCAGTCTACAGCTTGAGCCAAGCCTCCAGCTTTTTCGCTCTGTTTATTTTGGAGACAGGGTCTTGCTTTTGCCCAGGCTACCCTGGACCACGATCCTCCTGGTTTATGCATCCCACACCTGGGATGACAGGTGTGTGCACCACACCCAGCTTTTTTCCATCGAAACAGGATCTCATGGACCTTCCTTTGCCCAGACTAGCCTAGGACCACCATTCTCCTCATCTCAGCTTCCCGATCTCCCTCAACCACTCAGCAATCTGAGATGAGACCCAGGCCCCTGTGCCAGCTGAGGGCTGACACTCCTTGAGGACCTACCCTTGCCACCCACAGGCAGCAGTGCTTTTTGGCCTTCAGAATGTTGGACGAGTCAGGGTTTCCTAGATTCCAAACTCAAAATGCTTGTCCCAAAGCATCCAGCTGGAAATGATAGTCAGAATTTGACTCTCATCTGTCAGGCCCCAGCTGTGTCCTCCCCCACCCCCATGCTCTTGTGGGAAACACATCTAAAGTGTTCTTTTCTTTTTTAAGCACTTTGAAATGTGTCTGGAAAACATCTGCAAACGTGTCTGTAAGCCTGGAAGAGATCCACCTTCATCACAGCACGTTTTAGGTTCAGTAGGCCAGTTTACCTTGAATGTTCCCGGAAGAAATCTGTGACTTCTCAGCCTGGCCCTGCAGTTAAGGTCGAGTGCACCTTGTACAGACTGAGAACCGGGTACAAGGCACTTTGTGGCATGTGCTCTGCCAGTCTGTCATTGTCACCAAAGCCAAAGTGTCCCCAGGAGACTCAGAGAAGACAAGCTGAAACAGGAATTCATATACATCCCACTTGGGATGAAATGGCTTTATTACTACCCTCCCACTTACATGGTCAAATCCATGTAAACCTTGATTAATTACTTCCAGGATGGCAGCTAAGGATTTTCTATACTGTCTTTAGGTTGTCAACTAATTTTGAAAAGTTTTGTACAAAGTCTTTCACCCTGAAATGAGAAGGGGATCCAGTTTTCCATCTTTCTATTCTCATCCCTGTGCTGTTGCACTTGGGCACATGAATGGAGGGAAAAACTAGAAAGTAGCTGGCTACTTTCTGGGAGTCACTGGGAGTCATTCATTGCATTCATCTACTAGACTTGGTTTTTTTACATGTGACAAATCTGAAGATTAAAACAGCATTGGGAACAGTTACTTTACAAAGTATTTGCTTGATACCAAATAGCATAGAGTCACATTGCAAGTAGCTTCTCACGGATTGTGTTGTTTTCATCCCCCTCTGTGTAAATACATACATGTGACAGCCACTCTTCCCTTTTCAAATCATGTCACCATGATCATATCTTATTAACTTTTACTTTGTTTCGTATGAAAAAGTTTTTGTCCTTTGGGGAGAAAATAGACCAAGTATCATAAATTAACTTTATACGGTTTTCTTCTCTTTCCTAGACCTCCTTTATGTCTTCTTTAGTTCTGCCTCCTTAATGGTTGATTGATTAGTGATTCTCTAATGAAATACAGAAAATAAATGCTGCACTTAATTTCTTTTCCAGATTGTTAAGTTGATAAAATTTTCAAAAGAGCACCCTATCACGTTAGCCATCGGTGATGGCGCAAATGACGTCAGTATGATCCTGGAGGCCCACGTGGGCATAGGTAAGCATCACAGCTTCAGTCTGGGGTCAGCATGTCCTGGAGACCAGGTGTGTCATTTCGGCAAGACAAGGGCGGTATCATAGCACCAGAGGGCCACCAGGCCTCCAGCTGGAATTGGTGTTCACACCGGGACACTCCTGGTGATGGTTCCCCGGCCTCGTCACCCACACGTCCACTCCTTCCTTGCAGGTGTCATCGGGAAGGAAGGCCGTCAGGCTGCAAGGAATAGTGACTACGCAATACCAAAGTTCAAGCACTTGAAGAAGATGCTCCTTGTTCACGGGCATTTCTATTACATCAGGATATCTGAGCTCGTTCAGTACTTCTTTTATAAGGTAGGAAGCATTTCTCTGCTCCTCGTGTGACCTGCTTGACAGTGTAGCCTTTGTCAGGGGACTCGATGCTGCTGTGAGGGTCTTTCACCTATAAACAGAAGTGACTGTCCTGTTACCAGGAGAGGAAACCCTAGCAGTCCTGACCTTCCCATAATTTGACGTGGAACCAGAAGGAAGGTTTGGGTGTGGGGTGCCTGAGGAAGGGCAGTCTTGTCAGCTCCTCTAGCACTGCCTCTCCACGAGGCAGGCCCTTCCTTCTCGATCCGCCCTCTGCCTCCCCCGCCTCAGCTAACACTCCTCCCTGTATGTTTTCTCTGTTGGCGAGACCACAGTAGGGTCGTGCGTACATTGTAGTTACCTCTGTAATAGGAGAAGGACTTCTGAAGCCCATTACGCGCTTTCTGTAGGATGTGGGGCACATTTGTTTGAAGCAGATTACATTGACGATAGCTATGGATTCTAGGACAGGCAGTGATATCTCCCACAGAACATCACTGAGTAATGCTTGTGCTTGTCTTTCAGAATGTCTGCTTCATTTTCCCTCAGTTTTTATACCAGTTCTTCTGTGGGTTTTCACAACAGGTCAGTCCTATGTTTTAAATTAGAAGCTTGCTTGATCCTTATTGTCCTTTCCCCAGTGGGTGGCTTCTGTGGGGAGAGCAGACTTTGGGAATGTGCAGGTGAACCCTTGGAGGGAGGAGGTCAACACCTTTCATCCAGGGTGGCCAGGGCCAAGTGAATCAAGGCTGGAAGGTGGTGATCAGAACTGCAAACTTTTTATATAGCTTTTCAGTTCACAGTGGTAGAATTGAGGGATCCGAGCGGGGCCTTCTGCCAGTTGTAGTTTTAATCCTGACGGGTTTACATCATGAAGCTTTTGGAAGTTGTCCTGGTCCTTCTGTGTCTGCAGAAAGATGGCTCCCTCATGTGTTTTAGCAGCCTTCTGTGCTCATCTGTGCTTCTTGCAAATGGAAACCTAGCACTGAGTCATGTCATGGTTCAGCCTGACTCTCCTTTCTGCAGACTTTGTATGATACTGCATACCTGACTCTCTACAATATCAGCTTCACCTCCCTCCCAATCCTGCTGTACAGCCTGATGGAGCAGCACGTGGGCATCGATGTGCTCAAGAGAGACCCCACCCTGTACAGGTGCGTGCCTTGGAGAGCAGCCAGGTAGCAGTGCTGTTCCTTCCAGGAGACACCTGTGGACAAGGTTGAAAAGCCAGAAACACTTGGTACAGCTGGCAGGCTTGGATCCACATCCAGCGTGGACACAAGAAGCTATATGGCTTCTGAGGGGGCCGCACCTTGGGTCAGTCTGCCCTTCACTGTACTGCTTGGTGACTGTGGAAGAACCAGGGATGGGCTGTCTCTCCTGCTGTGACCCCATGAATTTAGGCCTAAATTATCCTATCATAAGCTCTGTTCAGAAAAGTTCACAGATTTAATTTGTGTGGTCCTTCCTCCTCAAGGCTTTTTTGTTTTTGTTTTATTTTAGTAAGAAGGAAAAGATTGTTTTCTACCATTTCAGAACTGGCTCAGGATCTTTGGTGGATGAGAGTTTCTTTTCTTTGTGACACTGAGGTTTGATCTCAGGGCCTCTCTTGTTGGGTAGGCTCTCTACCACTTGAGCCATGCCCCCAGCCCCTTTTCACTTTCGTTATTTTTCAGATAATGTCTTGTGCTTTGCCTAAGACTGGCCTCTGACTGTGATCCTACTACCTATGCTTCCCACATAGCTGGAATGACAGGCACTCACCATTACACAGGGCTTACTGGTTGAAATGGGGTCTTGCTCAGTTTTTTTGTCTAGGCTGGCCTCAAACTGCGCTCCTCCATATCTCTGCCTCCTGAGTTTTGGCACCTGCCTTGTAGTAGACTTTTTAATTAAACATTTATTTTTCAGACAATTTAGATGCACGTGTAGCTGTGAGAAGAGGATATTCCTGGGCTTTTGTCCCAGTTTCCGCCCCCTGGGGTGGGGTAACAGGTCAGAAGCTGCAACATGGCAGCCGCCTGGGGTGTCAGTGTTGGCGTCCTTCACTCACCTCATTCATATTGCCCAGGGTCACTTGTACTACTCATGCATGCGTATACACCTGTTCTCCTTGGTCTTCACGTGTACAGTTCCCGAGGCCACCACCACGTCAGAGACCACTTGCTTCACCTGTCCAGGAACCCACACCAAGCTTCCCAGTCTTCGTGAGAGTATTGACCGTGTATGAGACCCTAAAAGCTAAGGAACGGACGTAGTGCACCGTTCCAGACACGCATCTGAGGGAACACTGCACACGACCTTGTGAAACTTACAGGCCAAAGAAGCCCCGTGGCAAGGGAGGCAAACCCAGGACCTAAGACTGTTGTAGCTAGCTCAGGTCACACCTTGCATGTTGTGATTAGTCACCTTCAGGAGACAAGCTATGCCCTGGAGCCTCTGCCCATACACATCACATTCGAATACGGGCGAGAAAACCGTCAGGCGAAAACCGGTGGAGGCCACTGGTTATGCAGTAAATTCGCAATCTGAGTGTGAACTCATGTCTGTTGGTGACGCGCTGCAGTGTGGGGGGAACCTGTGCTGATGTCACAATGTCATGACAATCTCTCGCCCCTTTTCCTCACACAGAGACATCGCCAAGAATGCCCTCCTCCGTTGGCGAGTGTTCATTTACTGGACATTCCTTGGCGTGTTTGACGCGTTGGTATTTTTCTTTGGTGCTTATTTCATGTTTGAAAACACAACTGTGACCAGCAACGGACAGGTCAGTACCGAACGTGATTTTGTTGACTTGGTTGCTTAGGAGTGAACAACCCTGCGCAGGCGTTGTGTTTTGTGAGGACAGTAGCCCAGCACAGCCCGTGGTCAGGACGCACGTCTGTGTGTCTGTCGTGCACGCTGCGTTAAGCGCGCACAGTGTCAGCAAGTGCCGTGCTCCACAGAGCCTCCGGTAGCTGTCGCGAGGTGCAGGTCGGTCCTTAGGGCTTCTGACCGTGTTTTGTAACTCACGTTCCACCATGAGCCGGTCACCTATGACTGATTGTCTCGTTGTTCCCGCCTTGCCCTTTCCATGGGATGAAGTTCATATTACACACGTTAGTGTTTTCCCTGCAAATATGTCTCCTTTGCAATGAGTAGAGTGATTGGGTTTTTAGAGAAAGTTCAGCTCAGGTTGTTTGCAAACTTTCTGGGGTTTCTTTTATTCGTATCTTGCTTTTTTTTCTTTTTGCTATTTGCTTCCCTTCCCACTCTCAGATAATGACCACCAACACACACATGGTAAGACAACGTGGGTTTGTCCTCTGTGTTTTTTGGAGTGCATCACAAATAAAATATTTCTTGAAAATATTTTCAAACGTGACTTCCTCTGTGTGCTTTGTTGGTAGAGACGCTGTTAGCTGCTCCTGCCCTCTGCTGGCATCAGTCACTCCTGCGTGTTCTGCCCACCCCAGGTGCCCTCTCCTGGGTCTCTGTGTCAGGGCTGCAGAGGCTGGCCATAACCACATGTCCCTTTGCTAGGGGACAGGAGGCCTGTTGGGGACCTTACTTTGGTTGCTACCTGTAACACCCAAGGGAGCTGAGAGGCATCAAGTAGACCTTAACACTGTCCCCACTTAAGGTCACGGGTACCGAGCTGGCTGCTGACGTCAGAGGAAACTCCTGCTCAGCTGCCCCTTTGGGATAGCAAACAAACAGAAGCGCTTCCCGTTTCTCATTTAACCCAGAGAAAGGTCTCCTCCCCCTGTCGTCTTATCCAAGTTGATCCTTTAGCTGTTGAATTGAAACCCAAAACTCTGGCTACCTGTCCTGCCAAGTGTTTACCCATCGATTTGTTTCTGTTTTGTCATTACTAAAAGGTGCTATTATCTTTCATCATAGCTTACTCAGATTTTGCTAGATCGATCCCAAGAATACAGCTTACTTCATTGTTCTGAGAACTTTACACTTTGCTGTAATTTACTCTTTGTCTCAGTTTATTTTAATTGAATAGCTCCTGAGTGCCACCAGGCCATAATGTAATTAAATAGAGCCACCATTAATTCTCACATAGCTCTTATGCAGTTTTCCCTCGGCTCAGGCCTTAGGTAAGCACGTCGTGGTGTCTTAAACACTACACTGTCTAACACTAAGCCCTGAGGACTTGACCCAGAGTGGTGGCACTGAGTCAATGCCATGGCAAGGACTGTCACTTGACACTTTACTTTCCCCGCACATCCTGTCTCAGTACGGTCTGCTCGTTTGGAGGTTGCGGGCATGCAGAGGATAGGAAGGGAGCTCACTAGCGTGTGAGGTCAGGCGATGGAGGGAGGCAGGCCCAGAACTGGGACTCCAACTTTTGCCAGCTGTCCTGGCACCCGTCTCATCCCCCACTACCTGTAATAGCTGTGGTCTCAGGATCTCAGAGGACAGTGACAAGGCTCCCCAGGAGTGCCCTGGAGACCAGTTACAAGGGAAGAATGCAGACAGCTCCCTGTTCTAGAAAGGCAAGCAGCATGCTCACTTCTGAGTGTGGAGCAGACACTCCACAGAATCTCTACCATCTTTCATATCTCTTGATGTGTCTCCAGACACTACTGCTGACAGTTCCCCTTCCCCATACTCCTCACCCTCTACTCCCCAAACCTCATCCTTCATGCCTCCTTAGGCCACCAAGAAGCCTGTATGGTCTCCTGGGAGGATGCTGTTCAGTTGCCTATTATGTCCCTGCCTGTCACGTACATTCCTGTCATCAGCTATTATTAGACAGAAGTTTTCATTAGAACTTGAAACAAGGACAGAGTCGAAGGCAGAGGGCATAGGAACCAGTTCAGCCCAGCTAAGTATCCCACGGGGCCCTGCCATTTGTGGAGGGCTTTGGTGGCCCCTCTCCCGTGCACGCTGACCTGTCAGTGGAGGCTTAGCATTTTGTCCCATAAGAACTCCTGAGGGGCTGACATCAGCAACATGACCAGTCTTGGGGAAGTTGGCACTAATTCAGAGGATGTGTGTGTCTAGTCAGGCATGAAGATGGGAATGTGCTCTAAGCCACCCAAGCTTTGAACAGGCAAAGGAGCCAAGAGGCTG
Organism: Castor canadensis; assembly: GCF_047511655.1. Lineage (NCBI taxonomy): Eukaryota > Metazoa > Chordata > Mammalia > Rodentia > Castoridae > Castor > Castor canadensis. Next base: position 1,065,022 of record NC_133395.1, on the reverse strand, counting down.
GGCCTGCATGTCCAGGTGGCACAGGGGAGTGTCCTGGTGAGGAAGACATTGGAGGGGTTGGGATGGCTGAGGCGCAGGCGATGTGAGGCCAAGGGAGACATCTGCAGCCCCACTGTGCTCAGGCCTCTGGGAAGCCCCTCTCAGTCTGAGTTTAGCTTGTATGTGTTTGGGGTGTAAGGGTGTTAGCTTACACTACTAAACCAAAACCGCAGTCGTGAGTGGGTTCTGCAGGGGATCTAGGAGAGCGGGGCAGCTTGGGATGGCGCCCCTCCTTGGTTCTGGGACCACAGTTTGCTATTGTGATTCTCAGCGTTTCCCGAGGATTCAGACTGCATCTTACTATGCTTCAGTTCAGAAGCCTCGCTCCGTTGATGGTTGGTAGGGCAGAACTATTTTTTTTAAGTCCTAAATCACTGTACATGAGTATTTATAGGTGACATGCAATATTACGAGAATGATAGAATTATCGGGTTTTTAAAAAGAAAAATTTACTTATGGAGAATTTTCTGCACAGATATCAAAGGCCACAGTTTTCTCTCATTTTGATGCCACAAGGGCAGTCACCGTCACACACTTGCTGGGTAGAGTGTCCTGCATGGACACTCAGGTGTGGGGCATCTATAGTAGAAGTCAGGAGACCAGAGCGTGGCTGAAACAGGGTCATCAGTGCCAGTCATCACAGGTGCACAGCTGACTGATGGAGTGCGGAGCTGGTGCCAGGTAGATGTAAAGGTGTCACACCCTGACCTCGAGAAAGCACGTGTCACGTCTGACGTGAGTGTTTCTGCACTTAGAGATTAAGTTGTCCTGGGTTCCATGCCTCTGTGAGCAGAAGCATCCTATACAAAGCTTTATCCTCAGAGGAGGGTCAGGCAAACAGATGAGACTGGACTGACTGATGCCAGCTGGAGACCTGCTGAGACACTGTGACTGGGCTGAGCAGTTGACCAGGTCATAGGTGGAGGCACACTGTGGAAGTGTGAGTCAGGTCAGTGGAGGTGCACTGTGGAGGTGTGAGTCAGGTCAGTGGAGGTGCACTGTGGAAGTGTGAGTCAGGTCAGTGGAGGTGCACTGTGGAGGTGTGGGTCAGGTCAGTGGAGGTGCACTGTGGAGGTTGCGGGTCAGGTCAGTGGAGGTGCACTGTGGAGGTGTGGGTCAGGTCAGTGGAGGTGCACTGTGGAGGTGTGAGTCAGGTGGGTTGTCAGTGGAGGTGTACTGTGGAGGTGTGGGTCAGGTCAGTGGAGGTGCACTGTGGAGGTGTGAGTCAGGTGGGTTGTCAGTGGAGGTGCACTGTGGAGGTGTGGGTCAGGTCAGTGGAGGTGCACTGTGGAGGTGTGAGTCCCGTGGATCATCAGGGGAGGGTATGGTTAGAAACAGTGTAATCGAGGTATTGATAAAAGACCGTCCCTCTGGCCAACCTGTGCCCTAGAGACTTGTCCCACCTCCCCTTGTTCCACCTTCCTGGTGGAATCATGGCAAAAACCAAAGTGACCATTGATAACAGACTGGAGGCTCCTGCTGGGGACAAAAGAGGAAATAGGGACAGCTTCCCACCATCTGTCCCAGTGAAGCTGTCACTAGCTGAGGGCTGTGGGCAGGGAGGATTAGAAGTTCGTTTTTTCTGAGTTCCTGGCCAAAATTCCACATTCCACATTCATGATGGGTGCACCTCGCCATTGTCTGCCTATAGAAATGACCCATGTCATGTGTCTCAGGTGTCCAACTGGACACGGGGCTAGGGTGTGTGCTAATGTGCTGCCCCAGGCCCTACCATCCACCAGACCCCAGGATACCCGGCTGTGAGGTGGAGGGACTCTGTCCTACCGTGCAGGCAAGTGCTGAGGGCGAGCTGTTCAGCAGGTTGAAAGGCGACCCGTGTGTGCTGCCGTTGTAATTCAGTGTGACCCAGGCACTCCATGTCCACATCCCACTGCTTCAGTTTTTTAAGGCACTCTGCACTTGCAGCTGAGTGGTGGCACAGCCCACGCGGCCCTGCAGGTGCTCCTCCCCTCACTGTGTGGCTCCATCTGGCCAAAGACTGCAGCCTCCAGTTAACCAGCCAACAGCTGCTCGCTCTTTCTCCAGCACCATGTTGGCAGGCGTTGGCAGGGTTAATGTTCTCAAAAGTCCTAACACACTTTTTCTAGAATTCTACATGTAAGTCCTCACCCCTGGAGGTATCCAAGGATTCGTGTAGTCTAGGCATATTTCTTTGGAAACGAACTGTGAAGAAAGTCATGAGGATCTAGCTTTTTGATTCTTTGTAAAATAAAACTTTAAAGAAGTACTGGGAGCTCTCTGAGAATCACTGGAAGCTGGAAGTCGGGCCCCTCGTGGAGCGTAGCCCTCTCAGAGAACCATTTGGCAGAAGGCGGCTCCTGTCAACTGGGTCTCACTGACAGTCTCAGGCTGTGATGTCTATGGCTGGGAGACGTGTTGTCCTCCCACCTGTCCCCGCTAGGAACAGAGCAGCTTCAAAGCCCACCATAATTCCTCTTCTTGTGGGTTTGGTTGTTCATATTGGTGGCTGTGATTGTGGGCCTGATTACCGGAGGGGCAGCCTTTGTCCAGCTCTGTTCTGTCTGTATGCTTCTTCTCTGTCCCTCAGTTTTGGCTGTCCTCCTCAGCAGTGGGCAGCTGTGTCAGCAGACGCCCTGAGCTTATTCTCAAGACAGGCAGAAGCACAGGAGGGGACCAAGCAAATGTCTCCTCTCTAGGAAACAGTGTAGGAGTCGCCCGAGTTTGCCCTGTGTATTTTTAACACCACCCATGTCTGAGATGTCAGGACCTTTGCTTGCCGTGTGCGAGCCCTGGGTGAGGCTGGCATCAGCAGAAGCCCGAGTTTGGTTCTGCCCCAAACCAGTCTGAGTCACTGCACTGGCGAGGGGCCTCCCTGAGCTCTGACTCCTCCAACCCGATAGGAAACCATAGTCCCTGTGTCTCTGGGCTGATGTGCACGAGCTGTGGGGTGTGCTCTCTAGAACACACGCTTCTTGTGTGAGGATGGGTGCTTGTCCACCGGAGCTCACTCAGACCGTTTTCCCCACAGATGTTTGGAAACTGGACCTTTGGGGCACTGGTGTTCACTGTGATGGTGTTCACCGTCACGCTGAAGGTGAGTCCTCATGGCCCATGGACAGGCTCCTCACCACAGCACCTGGCTCACAGCAAGTCTTCCCCTGGGCTCTCGAACCCCTGTCGAGGCTGGAGGCCCCTGTGCTAAGCCAGAATTGCTCGGAAATGAATGAAGGGACAAGTCACTTCTTGGTAGAAGGGTTCATATTAATTCTTTTATAAGAGGTAGCCCCATCCCCAATCTAGTCCAGGCAGTTGTTTGAACAAACTGCTGTGTTTTGGAAAACCCAACCCTGTTTAAAGTCACGTCAGACTCTCTGTACAATGTCATTGTGAAAGTCCCCAAACCTATCTCGAGCGGCAGCGTAACCACCACGGAGAAAATGCTTCCACTTTCTGCTCCCCCGGGATCCCAGAGGCCCACCAGGGGTGACGTCACAGCTTCTTTTTCTCCATCGGAAGCCTGGGGTTTGCTTTGGTTTCTCCTAGAAAGCTCTGTGTAGGCATTCAGCTCTTGCATTTTGCTTTTGATTTCTCATCCTGGATGTGCTGGATGATGCGGTTACTCGCCTCTCTCTCACAGCTGGCGCTGGACACACACTACTGGACTTGGGTAAACCACTTCGTCATCTGGGGGTCACTGCTCTTCTACGTCGTCTTCTCCCTGCTCTGGGGGGGAGTTATCTGGTAAGACCATGACAGACCTCCTGTGGTCGTTAATACTGTAACCTTTCATTGAGGGTCAAGACTGCGGAGCCTATGTGTGCCAGCCTGGGCTGCAGACTGTTTTCTGTTGCTGTAACAACACCCAAGGCTCAGGGGTTGCTGTCTCACGGCTCTGGAGGCTGGAAGTCTGAGAGCCTGGTGCCAATACCTGGGGAGGGCCTCGGGCTGCACCATAATGTGACAGGGACATTGCACACCAGACAGCGTGTCAGCTCTGGTCTCTTCCTCTTCTGTAAAGCCACTAATGCCACCACAGGGGCCCTCATCCAATCCTCATCACCTCAAATGCCACTGACACAAATTGGGGACCGAGTGTCCAGAGTGAACTTACAGGACATGTCGAGTCCCTCCTGTAATGATGTACACTCCCAGCGGAGGGCCACACTAAATGATGAGGAGTGCACTCTGAGGCTACCAGGAGACAGGCAGCCCGCAGTAGCAAGGCTTCATTGGACACTGGAAGGTCAGCTGACTTTTCAAAAAGTCATTTAGAATGAAGCCTGTGGAAAGTCGATCACTGAATCCGCCACGAGGCTCTGTCCTCTACCTGACAGGTGGTCTCATCTGTCCCACTGCACACCACACATCCTAGGCTGCCGAGCAGTGGGGACTCCGGTCAGGGAGCTGGAGTCGGCTATAGCAGCCCAGCTGCATACACAGCCCAGCTCCTGAGGGAAGAAGTGTCAGGTTCCATAGAAGTGGCTGCACGCTCAAGGAGTAAGTCTCTGTGAGCACCTTGGAGAGGGTCAGCCACAGTCGACCTGTGGCTTGCTCGCATTGTCCCTGCCTTTGGGCAGGCTGGCCTCACCCTAGTTCTCGCAGGCTATGAGGCCAGAGCCAGTGTCCTCCTCGTTCTGTATCTGCAGACCCCAGGGAGGAGCCACGCCTGAAAAACAGCAAGACTGGGCTTTCACCATCCTCTCTCTCCTCCTTCCCAGCTCAGCCAGCTGGGGACCTCTTGTGGCCAAAAGGCGGATTGCACAGCTCCTGGAGCCCTGGCAAGGCCAATGGGAGATGAGCTTTTGCCAGAGAATCCTTAGGTCCCAGTGACCTCAAAAGCTGCGGGGGAAGAGCCATGTGACTTCTCACATCCTCTCCTGAGGCCATGTCACCAGCCCTGTGTGAGCCACAGGGGCCCTGCCTACCCCAGGCCATTCCAGCAGCTTCTGGAATGGCACCTGTGGTCTGCCAGCCCTACTCACCCCTCCATGCTGCAGTCACATCGTGCCTTTCTTTGTGTCCACACCCAGTTCAGCTGCCCGTCCGTGGAGGTGGGGCTTAGCTGGGTCTGCAGTGCTGGTGTCATCACAGGCATCGGGTGGAAATGTGGCAAGTAGAACCACTGTCAGTATTGGCTTTAGAACCATGGCCTTTGCAGGTCTTCCACGGAGCCCGTGCAGCGTCTGAAGGCATTCCGTGCTGTTCTGTCAACTCTGCAGTCACTCTGTGTTGACATCTCGGTGACCACTGCTGTCTATTTGGGATCTAAGCTGGGAGCATCACCATCTCCATCTTTTTCCTTTTGCTGGATTTCGTGAATTCCTGCTTCCCTTTGGGATGGATTCACATAAGTCCTCTTCCCTTTCTTATAAGATTCCAGCATTACCAAGGAGGTCACCATCCCATTTTTCCCATGACAGAATCAGAACAGGCAGGCGAGGTGGCTTGCCTAGTGATGGTCAGTGACAAGGGTGACAATCCTCAGCACAGATAGCCTCTTCGTGAGGATTTGGGGAGTGATAATCAGATGTCAGCGTCCATGTTGAAGAGGTCTAACCTGCACGGCCTCTCCCTCACTGCAGGCCATTCCTCAGCTACCAAAGGATGTACTATGTGTTCATCCACATGCTGTCCAGTGGGCCTGCCTGGCTGGGCATCATCCTGCTCATCACGGTCAGCCTCCTCCCGGACGTGCTCAAGAAGGTTCTGTGCAGGCAGCTGTGGCCCACGGCAACAGAGAAAACCCAGGTACGGAGCCCTGCCTGGCTGGGCACGTGCACCTTAGTCTCCCAGTCTTCAATTGATAAATAATAACTGAGAAGGTGGCATGAGAGGCTTGGGTGTCACAAAACTCTGATCCCAGTCCACATCTCATAGTGATGCATGATTTTAAACATTAAGCAGAATTCAAGATACTGCTTAATTTGATGTTTAGACTAAACATCACCTGAAAGGAGAGAAAGAATCAGAGAACAACGATTAATACAGAAGATTAACTTTTCTGCACATTCACAAAAAATTTGAATTAATCATCACTGTGCAAGTTAAATCATTTTTGAGGATGGTGAATTTGGCTTGGGTGTTTGCATTTCCATGAAGAAACACTGGGTGTTGGTACGGCTGCTTGTTTTCTGCATTCCCAAACTGGCCGCCAAGCTGATGTGGGTGCAGAGGGGAAGTGACACATATAGCCACTGTCCCAGAGCACTGCATGGGTGGAGGACTCGCCCCTGACCCCTATGGGCGGCAGTCCTAGCTCTGGTCTCTCCTCTGAGGGGCCCTTTACCTCCCTCCCACTGTCTCACTAGGACCCTGTCACCAGGGCAGATGGTGGAGTTTTCAGATGTAGCCTGCCTGGGTCATATCCCTGGGAGGTCAAGGTCACCCCCCAGAGTTTCCAGTCTTTAGATGAAGTGGAGCCCTGGTATATGCACTTCCAGCAAGCTCCCCATGACTTGTGATTTTTGTGCCCTTGGAAGCACGAGACCCCCCAAAGGGAGGCTGAGGACAGAGTCCACATCGGCTCCCATGAATGGGAGGGTGGCCAGTAATGGAGTGAGATGGAAACTCATGACCACTCCTCGCATTCAGATTCATGGAGCTCCAATCTACAGGTGGTGCCAGCTGGCCATGTTTGGGTTGGAAAAACAGGTAGCCCTGCCTTGGGGTGGCACGGCCCCCCTGCCACTGGTCCCACGTTTAAGTGGGATCTTGAATTGCAAACTTCGCTAGAAGTTTGTGCTCACCAGTGCCGCCTGCTCCAGCCATCCCTGCTTCATGCCTCCTGCCACAGTTGGCAGGACTCATGAGCACAGAGCTCTACTCAACAGCAGTGGACACTCCCTGCATGACAGTTACCACCCTCCCACCAGAGCCATGCAGGGCTGGGCTTAGGACTCAGAGCCACCTGCCTCCCAGCCCCTTGGAAAGCAGTGACGCTGTGGTCAGTGTTCAACTGCCCTGGCTTCCGTGGGAACATCATTGTCCCCAGCCAGCAGCCCTGCCTGTCTGGGACCCGGAAGGAGCCATCCAACAGCTCCTTTCTAAATGGGAGCCTGAGTGCCTTGGCTCTTCAGCAGTGCAACTCCAGGATGGACATGGGCCCCCAACAGCACCATGTCCAGGGATGCAGGTGGCACCCATGTTCACGACACCGTGCATGGGGAGGCAGCCAGTACAGGCCTGACCCTGAGAAGGCAATGCAGCTTGGGATGTCCACGGAGTCCCCTGTCACAGCCACAGCCATGCGACTCAGCTTTCACAACAGCATGTTCTGTGCAGCACCGGCGCAGGTGTGGGTGGTCATGAGGTGCATGGACACACCTGAGCCGGGAGAGTGCAGCTCTGCAGGCATCACAGCCCTTCCCCATGCCCCCAGGATCCCCAAGCTCTGCTGTGACGATGTATGTGACCTGCACAGAGGGAGGGCAGCCAAGTGCACCCCAGGTTCTGACCACAGACCCCACTTTGCGAATATCTTCTGGGGGTGGGTGTCCTTCTGAGGCATGGGGATGCTGGGAAGGATCTCCTTGCTCCTCCGTTAGCAGGGGGAGTCCACATTGCTGCTGGTGTGCTTTGCGGCCATGACCCGCAGCCCAGGAGGCACAAAGCTGGGAGGAGCCAGCGGCATCACAGGGGGGGACGAGGAAGCCCCCGGGCCCTGGTCGCAGGTCTGTCTGCTCAGGGCGATGGAGTTAATGTGCGCTAGGATGTGTTTGCCTGTAACCGACTCACCTCTCTTGTCTCTTTCCTCCTCATCTCCTTTGTCCTCTGCTGCTTTTCCTAAATAACCACTATTCACTTAAACGCTCCCGTGCGTGCGTGCATGGGCTCCAACTGCGGCCCCAGGCCAGGAACCAGTGCCTTTCTGTCGAGCAGCCCACCGTCTTTATGCTTTCACAGACCGCCAGTGGTCTCAGTTTCTGACCAACAGGTGACCTTCTCTGCCTTTCGTATGTTTGGGACGGTGGCCATGGGCCACAGGGGGAGAACTTAGTGCCAAGGTCTCCAGTGCACTTTAGGGTTGCCATTCATTGTAATTACCAGGCCAGGAAACAGGGGGACGACACATCACTCACAGTTGCATGCCATCCGAGGGCTGGACGACAGCTGCCTCGGGCCGGGCCCACCCTAAACACAACCATACACCGTCACAAGAATCATAGCCCTGAGCACGGCAGCTTCGGTGCAGCCCTGTGAGTCTCCTTCTCAGGGAGGGGGAACCCTGGAAGGCCAGGAGGAGGTGGTTTGTTCTACACACATACCTGACTCCCTTCCCACTGTGTTTAAAGAGACCCGACGGCTCAGAAAACCCTTCTCAGGTGCTTTCCCTGACCGTCAGCCCCTGTCTAGGGCAGCTGCTCGTGGCCATGCCTGCCCCTCCAGAGCACAGTGCTGTCGCTACTCAGCTGTTTCACACCCAAGTTCAATGACACTGGGAGGAGCCTGCTTGGTATTACTGCTTTGCCACTGCAGCTCATGTGGTAGGAAAAGCCTAAAGCAAGAAAAAGGCTGTTTTTTTTTTTTCCTTTAAATGACAGTTCATCTTCTGTATCTTTATTTGTATTTTTTTGGCAGTATAAGACTTTGAACTCAGGCCTTGCACTTGCCGGGCAGGTGCTCTGCCACTTGAACCACATGCCCAGCCCTTTTTGCTTTAGTTGTTTTTGAAACAGGGTCTTTTGTTTCAGCCCTGGGCAGCCCGGATTGCAATCCTCCCGTTCATGCTTCCCGCATAGCTAGGCTGACAGGCGTGTACCACTACACACTCAGCTTGCTAACTTTTTGCCCAGGCTGACCTCAAACCACAATCCTCCTAATCTCTGCCTCCTGAGCAGCTGAACTACAGGTATGAGCCACCACCCTAAGCTCTGTACCTCTTAAACACTGGTGTTTTTTTTTAAACTAACAAGATGATATGTTTTGAAGAGCAAGTCATTAATTGCAATCAAAATTTTCCTAACCATCAGAATTTGTTAGAATAAATGACATCATTTTACCCGTCGTTTACATTCTTGAAACATTTCAGACGAGGTTATCAGGAACACTGATAAACACAACTCAGGCTGGACACAAATGTTTGGCTTCATGAGCATTAAGTTGCTTCTGTGCATGTGCAGAAGCTGGTCCCTGCTGCCTGGGAGGCCGCATGCAGTTCCTTGTCCATGGGACAGAGGGTACCACACCTGCAGACGCTCAGCCACCACCCACTCCAGGCACACACAGTGGACGCTCTGTTGCTCTAAAGCCCTGTGGTCCCACAAAACTTTAGAGGAATAAACATGCACAAACCCTCAGTCGGGTGGACTTTACCTCCCACAGATGGACGGATGGACGGATGGATGGATGGATGGGGTTTCCTTTTGCCCTGTTCCTACTTAACAGAAAGCGTCACAGACACCAGGTGTGCATGCTGTCTCTGCAACTGTGTACATCACAGATCACAGTGTACATGGCCTTTGCTTCTGTCTGTCCTCTGCCACTGACTCACGCAGCTTACGCTGCCCCACTCGGCATGAAGGATAGCAGCTCTGCCGCCAGCTCCCTGTCATTCGTCAGTTCAAAGCTGCACTTCTCTGATTCCAACCTGTACTTCTTCAGCTCCTAAAGCTTCTTCACTCCTCCTTACTGAGGAACTGGTAAGACAGGGCTGGAAAACCTGTGTTCAGATGCCACCCTGGGCCCAGGCCCCAAGCTGCCAGCTTTCAGGACACACGTCTGAGCCGGATGCCCTGTCTGCAGGGCAGGATTGGCAGAATCCACTCCTTGGCACACTGGCAGCTCTCTGAGACTCCAGCTCTGCCCAGGAACCATGCGCTAGGGTGACAGCTACATTGGGAGTGGGGACCTGTTGGGGCCTCCAGCTGGCAGATCCTGACCATCTGCCTCTCCCGTGGGTGCCACAACCTGTCCTTCGATGTTTTTGCCGGCTCTGCTGCTTGTGCAGTTTTCTGACCTGAGCCCTGTTCAGAGAGCCATCTGTTCCCCCAGGAGTGGCTCGGTACCCCCTTGCCGATAGGCAGCCCCGGGAGTCCTCTCTGGCCACTCTAGTGGCTCTGTGACAGCTACGTGCAGACACCTGCAAGCAAGGCTTTATAGAGCCTGCCGTGGCCGAGAACGTGGGGACAGTGCAGGTTGGTGTGAACGTAGCCACAGGCCACAGCACCTGGGGTGCAGGCCACTGGCCTCCACCACCTCCCCGCTGCAGGCCAGCATCTCAGTGTCTTTCCTCGTCTTGCAGAAGAGTATTCAACACAGAGCATCGGTTGGTGCCATGCCAAGCAGCAACAGGCCACTGCTGAAGGACTTCATACCACGGCTGAGGCACGATTAGCCCAACGCTAGGTAACGGAACGGCCAAAGCCCGCTGGGAACGTGGCCGGTGTGCTGTGACTCTTTCAGACTGTTTTTCCTCCAAAGTTTTGCTGTGCTGTGCCTCTTTTTTTTTTTTTTTTTTTAATAACAGAGGTTCATAATGAAAACGTAACACCCCATTTTTGCACATGTACACACACTTTCTGTCCCAGGTAAGTGACACACCTGACAGTGAGCCAACCACATAGCAGACGTGCACACACACAGGCATGATGGCCAGTGGGTCAACTGGCAGGACACAGCCCACCTCAAAGTCAAAACAGAATCTTACTCAATTGCCCTGGACGTGGGGCTGGCCATTGTCCTGCTGAACTTGTGTGCTCCAACAGACCCAGGGTGTTCCTGACCTGGTGTCACTCACAGGTGTGCCAGGCATTCGCCATCTAGTGGTTCTCGGGGATGGTCACCCACTTTAGCAGCCTGTGCTGTTCAGCCTCCTGCCAGCTGGCTTTCTGATGCTGTGTGTGCCTGTGGTGGCCACAGTGGGCTGTCTCAAGAAGCAACACAGGCCATTCCTATCAGGTAACAGGCTGACAGCATGCAGGGTGGATGTGGTCAGCACTGGTCCAGGCAGGTGAGCCCGGTCCTTTTCGGGGCAGTGCGTTCAGAGATCTCTGAGGCTTTTGAGCTATTACCACCCTTGGCGATGGTTATGGGGAGGATACCTTGTGTGTCTACAACCCTAGTTGCCAATGTCCCCACCCCCTTTGCTCTTAGCTGGGACATGGCGGGCCATGTACGAAAGCAGAGGCATCCATTCCTAGTTGTGGGGAGTCACATAGCCTCTGTGGGTGGCCCCTGTCCCTCAGGTGAAGGCCATAACTTGAGACAGGCGAGTGCTCGTGAGGGAGGACGGTGGTTAGAACATCGGGCTCCTGGGGGTGACTCGGGTCAGTATTAGGAGGCTCCCAGGAGGCTCCATGAGACTGACCGTGTCTTTTTTTTCTAGCAGAACCTGCAGCTTTGGACCCGGGTCTCAGAATTCACCCCTCTTGCCTCTTTGCAAAGCCTGGGCTCTCAGAGCCCTGGACTCCTGACCGTCCCACGCGGCTCCCCCTTCAGAAGGCAGCATGCCTGCTCTGGAGGAGTGAGGAGCACAGGGTGCCCCCACCCTCCCCGGCCTCTCTCACCACTGCTGCAGGTCCAGCACAAGGCTCAGCTGCTGGGGGTCCAGTCTGAAAACCCCGTGTGATGGACGGACGGTCCCCAACACCAGCACCTAAGGGCCTGTGTGTACGTGTGCTCCGCGCCATCCCCAAGGAGGAGAGGTGAGGGGCACAGGTCACTTGCCCAGGTGCGGCACACTGCAGTCTGTGTGACAGTTGTCACTTGTCCTGGGACCTGTGGCTGCGCATCCAGCTGGACTGTCAAAAAGGACATTTTGCCTGGTCCCATCTTGTGCACTTCAGCTGCAAGACTGGCCCTCTGCCCAGCCCTGGGCATCCACCATCACGTTAGTGTCACTGTCTGCTGTCCCCTGAAGAGAACAGCCGTCCGCTGTTCTGCAGCTTTGTGCATCCAGTGACTGTCCGGCACTTGGCCACACTGTCGCGTCCTGCTGCTCCAGGCCATCTGTTTTCCCCATAAACCCTCTACACTTCTTGTTTGGGAAGTGACCACATCAGACACTAGACGGCTGTGTCTGTCCCTTGGACCTCGCTCTGATCGTATTCACCATCCACGTCGCAATGCTGAGCTGCGGTGACCCTGTGTAACAGGGTCCATGTCCCCATCCCATCACCGGCTTCCCTGTGGAGGAAGAGGAGGACACTGTCACATGTGGACTGGTCCACACTGTTGGCCAAGGCTCTCAGGAGTGTTATATAGTCTACTGCCACACATTGAGGTGACGTGGTCAGCTTACCTGATTGGGAAACTTTGTTACGTGGCTGACAGGACAAGGTAGTGGTTTGGGGCACCCAGGGCCAATCTTGTCCTTACCAAGGGTGGCTCCATCCTCTGAAGCCTACCTCGGGCTGACGTTGGTCCGCTGGTCCCAACAACAGCTCATCCCACCTCCCACACTGCACAGCCTAATAGGCGTCTCCTTTTCTGAGCGTTCCATGCAGGGTTTTATGTGGGGTGGGTGGACAGTCAGGAGGCTGCTGGACTGCAAAGTCCCTGTCACTACCCATGTTTCTGTTTCTAGAAGAGTATCTGGCGTAGCCTTACTGTTCCTAACCCACAGAAGACGTTCAGTGTGAGGCTGAAGCCTCAGACATGAACACGGAGGCCTTTCAGAAAGATCCAACCCGTGGCTGGAGGAAAAGCCAGCACTCTGCAGGCTTATGCCATGGGCCGGGGTGAGTGGGAAGGGATGCAGGTCTGTCTCCAAGTCCTTGAGAGCAGATGTGCTGAAGTGCGGAATTTGCAGTTTGCTCGTATGCGATCTCACCTGTGAAGTACTTATTTGACAGCAAGAACGGAGCGCGGAGGTGGGGTGAGCGAGGGGAGAAACAGCACCACACCAAAGATGAGGGTAATGGCGCTTGGCCGAGCACAGACAGAGAAGACCACGCAGCCCTGAGCTGAGGGTGGGCTCCTCGGCTCCGGCCACCCCTCAGCGCCCACCACCTCGCTGTCATTGTCAGGTGGTGTCACCTCCTCCACATGTGGCAGGCAGCTTGTGCTTGGCGCCCCGGTCCACACTAACCCCACAAACAATGGTGTGTGCATTTTTACAGCCCCTTCTAAGAACCCAAAGTGGGTTCGATTTTAACACCTGTATGGGGACAGATTCTCTGTATGTTTAGTTAACAAATTATTTGTAACGTATTTTTTTAGGAATCTTCAAATTGCCTTTGCACTGAAGTATTTTCATAGCTGTTTATATTTCTTATTCATTTGCTAATGCATCTTCTAATTTTTAAAGTATGTTTTTAAAGCTTTCATTTTTTAAGTTGATGAAAAGTTGACCACTTCACATTTAAATTCTGGCGAGAGTTTGGCTGAATGTTGGCTCTCTGATGAATGTGACTTTTCTCTCTGTGTCTTGCTATTTCTGGAGTCTGATCGGCAGAAGGGCACGTTAAGAGCACATTTTCTCTGCTTTTCGTCGCAGTCCTTTGCGATTTCGTGTGTTTTTTAATTTCCTGCAGCCTTAAAAACAGAAGATTCTTGCTCGAGGGCTCAGCACCCCCGATCCCGCCCTGGGTGGGGACAGGACATCTTTACTGCTGAGACCTCAAGTCTCAGCATGAAGGCACCAAACTCGGACATTTAGGAACTTGGTTGAGAAATTATTAAATAAATGCCTAATAATTTGAAACAGACAAGGGACACGAAATTTAAAAAAAAAAAGAGGGAAGGAAGAACCCCAATGAAATGATACTTCAGATAAGAGGACAGCTTTCCACCTCACGGGAACGGGAACTTATTTACCTTAAACTGACTTAAGAGCAAGCAACGTCAACTGTAAGCATTTTTCTTCATTTTGAAGATTATTTGCCATTGCACATATCAGTAAACTATCAACTTGTGATTTCCTGTTCTGCTGAGAATACACAGTTCCTAATTCACACTTCATCCCTTCACATGTGCACGAGGGGGCCTGGCCACGTTTGTGTTCTCTTACTTAGGTCCATGTTGAATCATAGCTGTGCACATGTGTGATCTGTACAGATGGGTTCACACGTGCACACACCCCTCAAACACACCTGCACACGTCCTGTGCAGCCTGCCTTCTCCCTAAGGGCTGCACTCGCTCGCAGGCTCCATGAGCCACACCACAGCTCCTGGACTTGAGCTCTCTCCCCGCTCCCAGGGAAATGCAGCTCCCCAGCCAGAACCTCCCCTCACTCAGTCCCCAGCCCAGGTGGCCAGCAAGCAGGCTCAGGACCACCGAAACTGCACACGTGGCCGTATGCCTCTGGGAGCAGGGGCCGGTCCCCTGCCACTTGCCAGCTGGGAAAAGGCATCCTTGTCCCCAAACTCCAACGACCCATTCCTGAGCACAGCAGACCAAAGGGCCCTGCCCAGGGAGGGCCTGGCCAGAGCAGGCGCTGGAGGCTGAGATGGAGGAGGAGTGTAGCCCGGCACCGTGTGTAACGGAATCACTTTTAGTTGTTCACTGAGCATTTTGCTGCTTCAACTGCAGAATGTCTTGTGGGCTGTCACAGCTGCTCTGAGTCTCTGAGCCTCAGCCAGATGTCCCATGCAATCTGGAGAAAGTTCCAGCCTGGGCATTTGAACTTCCAGCTCATGTGTTCCACACTGACTGGTGCTGAGCTAACTCAACCACTTTTATTTTAACTTCCTATTATTTATTGGGAATGTAGCATAACAGCAGGTCCTTGTAGTCTGCATTTCTTCTGGAAGTTACCCGTTTGTAACTGCAAAAACAGGGAAGGTATCTGTTGATGAGTGCAATCTTTTTATTTAAGCTAGACAGTGGGTGAACAGGAGCGGGATCCTTCTGGTACTGTGTCGATAAATAAAGCTTTAATGAAGATAATGCTGCAAGTATTCTGAAAGTGATTCTACTTTTGCAGAAAAAATATAAAGATCAGTTTATATAGCTTTATTTTTTACCTTATCAAGATATACAGAATTTTAATATGCATATATTGTCTGACTTAAAATGTGTGTCTGCAGTAGCGTTTAAAATGTCTATTAATGTAACCAGAGAGAATCTTCACAAATGTGTTTAACATGAATGATGTCTACAGCCTTTATCATCAAATACTGGAATTTATTTTTAATTTATCAACTATCGTAAGTACATTTAACATAAATCATTCTCCAACCAGTAATGTCTCACTGATGATCCATTAACCTGCTTTGAGAAGTTCATTGTGATTAAACCAAATCAAACACCTCTGATTATTTAGTACTCCGTTTTTAATTTCCATCTCTGTAGGTGAAGTGCCACTTGATAATTACTTTAGACTCTTCTGGGGATCGTCTAAGGAGGAGACCTGAGCCTGCTTACAATAAAGAAAAACCTGCCTCCGATTCTTCATACGCACACGAACTCTCATGAACGCACATTTTCTGACAGAAACCAGACAATGGACTCTCGATGCGTGTTTCTCTCTGGGGTAGCAGTGGACCGGGCACTGTGAGGGTCAGAACCATCGACCTCACTGAAGATGTGCGGGGTGGGCTCCTTACCTCTCTTCTGTTGCTTGAGCCTCTGGGGTCTCTCTGTGGCCAGGGTACAAGGCCCCAGTGTGACAGCTCAGTGTCACTGGCCATCTCCACCCTGCGTTTCTCATACCCAAGACCCCAGCCTGTTCCCCGCCCCCACCCCCATTCTGCTTTCACTGTTCTGCAAACTCCGGGCTCCCTAACCCTGTCCTCTTGAGCGGTTAGCTCTCTGTTCACCATTCCCTATCCAGGTGGATTTTGGGTGCTGTGTAAGGAGCTCCAGAGTGCCCCCTGGGGTACATAATCTTTATCCACTCAGGGCTCCTTACTGTCCATCACTTCTTCCCTCCCTCCCTCCCGCCCCTTGCGTCCCCTCCTCCTGGTCTAGGCTCTGTGCAACTGGACGGCCTAATGCAGATGCCTCAGGTCCCACACTAGGCTCTTGTGTCACTGGGACACAAACAGCTGTCAAACAGCCTCCCTGTGCCTCAGCCAGGTGCTTGATCCCTCCTGGGCCAGCAACTTCAGAACAGACTCCCCCAGGAGCCAGGTCAGGCCCTGGCTCCCTGGGTGGAGCTTGGACCTTCTGGTCCTGAAGACCATGGAGACGGAGCCGCTCCTGGTATGTCGGTTCTCCACCATGAGAGGCGTGGTGGGCAGTGGGCTGCAAGCCCACAGAACCACACTGCATGCCCTTTCCAGCTGTTCTGGCCACCAGTGGCTTTGTGCTTTTGACGCATGAGCCTGAGGCCTTGTTCCCTGAGGCCACCTCCTCCTTGGCAGCAAGAGGAGCACTAGGGCTATGTGCGTCTGGAAAGAGGAAGGGGAGCGTGCAGGCTCAGAGGTGCCTCACACATCTCGGGGACACTCCAGCTCAAAGGTGCTTGCTGCTCCTGGCCACTTAAGTGGGGTGAGGGTGAGCCTCCCCTGCAACTGCCCCCCTGCAAGCGCACCCCAGGATGGGCAGGGAGCTGGCTCTCCAGGTGTCCTGTCACCTGCCAGAGATCTTTTGTGAGTAAAGCTGTAGGTGCTGCCATTGGGGAAAGTTGAGGACGTTCTCTTGTCAAATCCTGCAGATGTGGGACCTGAGCAGGCGCCTCTGGCTGTAGACCCCCTTCCTCAGGGGAGCTGACAGCACCCAGGCTGCCCATGGCAGTCAGGCCTCGAGGGGAGACAAGCTGGGGATGAGGGACTCCCAGGACACAGGCACGAGGCCAAGGTCTGCCCCCCCCCCCCCCCCGCACCCAGCATGCTGACCGCTGCAGCAACACAATCCACAGGTGGCCCCACAGCAGTCTGGGCTTGCATTCCACAAGCACAGGTCTGTGGGGCGAGAAGAGGGGCATGTGTCCTGGGACACGTGTCCTTTGTGGGCTCTGGCTCCCCGACTTGGTGCTGAAGCCACTTTGAACCTGGCTTCAGTAACATGAGGACAGCACTGAAAATGAGGAGGGGCCTGAGACCCCCTCAGTCTTGAGTACATCCTAACAGCCCCTGCTCCTTCACGCACGGATTCTCATTGGTCCCTTGCATGTTGTTTAGGGAATACCTGCAAAGTGAGGGACAGTGGCTTTGGGAAGTCCAAGGAATGGAGGGATGAAAACAGTTTCAGACCCTCCAGGCTCAAACTCCCGGGCTTCCACATGCCAGGTCCAGCCATCCACCCCTAATACTAGACAAAGAAGCATGGTGAAGGGCAGAGAAAGATTTATTACGCAGCCCGGGACACCGTGGGAAGAGCAGACAGAGTAAGCACTCAGCAGCCCGCCGTCTTTGGAGTACAGACCTTTAGTCTTAAATAGAGAATCAGGGCAGGAGACAAAAGGCATGCATAGACAGTCCCAGTGTCAGGTGTGGCCTGATGGTCATCACCTCAGTTCTGGTTCTCGGAGGGTTCCAGTCGTCACTTGAGGGGAGCCATCTGGTTCCTAAGACGTGACTACTCCTGCTCCAGGATGCAGCCTCCTCATTTTACAGTGCCTGTCCTCAGCTGGGCTCTGCTGTTCCTTAGGGGAAGTTTCAGTCCCTTGTCATAAAGATGTTATCGATCATTCCTGTCCTTTCTTGATTCCAAGGCGGCCGGGGAAGAGAATGACTCAGGTGCAAAATGGGGACAGAGATGCCAGGCTTTTCTCCTGTTTTTACTTAATTCACGGGCCAAAGTAACAAGTCCATGCTTTTCAGCAAAAGCAGTTTAAGCAGCTTTTCCAGGCTGAGGCTGGGCACCCCTCTGCCCGGCCGACAGAGCCTTCTGGGAGCCGTGGTTCTTGCAGCACCACCCAGCCTGAGGGGTGCTTTTCCAGCCTGGGTTGGTCTTCAGGGCAGGCTGCATGCTGAGCTCTTCAGGTCCTGAGCTGGGTCACTGTGCTTATGGCCCGCACAGGGACCAGCATGAAACCTTCCACCTAGGCTCCTGGTCCTCCCCCTGTAGTAGCCGGGGCCTCAGTCGCTGTCCCAAGGAGGCCTGCCCGCTACACTGGGAGTTAATACCATCCTTTCCACACTGCCTGTCCACCAGTGGATGCCCTGTGGCCTCCTCCCGTGCTCATCTCTCCCTCCCACCTCCTGCCCTGGGTGGGGGAGCCTTGGTGGCGGCCACCGCAGAGCCACACAGGAGCTACAGGAAGTAGCCAGTCCACAGGAAGTGAATGCCAGTGGTGAATGGAGGGTCTCAGGAAGACCGACACTTGTAGAATCTCACCTGTCACAGATGACCCCAGCGTGTGACCACACAAATGCTGCCAGCATAACGTCTTCAGAGGGGGACACCTGTCTCTGTAGGAGGCTGGCAAGGTCCCTGGGCACTGTCCCATTTTTATCAATGTGGTATGCAAAAGGAGCTTTCTCTGCCATGGAAGAATTTTGGAAATGTTCCCATTTCTCAATAGTCTACGTAGCAAGGAAATACCACTAAATTTTTATTATTACATTAACTAAAATAAAAAATGCTTGCTTTTTTATTTTGTCTTCAGGAGGTATCGGAATGCTTTGGGAACATAATCAAGTGTGTGAATCAGGTGAAGAGTCAAACCCCACGGGTAGCGAGGGGATGGGGGGGTAAGGGGGGTGGGAAGGGGGGAGAAATGACCCAAACATTGTATGCACATATGAATAATAAAAAAAAAACAGTCAAACCCCACAGCCAGTGGACAGGTGCTTCTCAGTAAGAAGCTGACGTTGACACCGGCTGCAGAGCAAAGTGCGCTGTCCTAGTGAGACAGCTAGAATTAGGGAAAGTTCAGGCCTCTTAGAAAATATGACTTACTTCACATTGAACAGTCCTCTCTTCCTCTGAGCCTGCTTTTCAGTTGCAAATGTGAGTGTGGGTTATCCCACAGTGCAAAATCATCCTAACCTGGCTCAGGGACCGCCCATCCCCTCCCCGTCGCATTGATTATTGGTTGGGAATCACCAGGTTCCTCCCTTCCCACAGGCTAGCGCACGTTTTGAAAGCATCTGGAAAGAGAAACGCGCTCTGCTTCCAGCTTGCACCTGTGCCCACCACGCCTCCTTTTGTAATTCCCGTCCCTAAATTTTAATAAACTCCAATTACACCCACGTGTCCTGCCATGGATTCTTCCATTTGGGACACAAAGGATTTGGAAGTCTTCTTATCAGCCACCGCCCCATTGCTGATGACACCAGGGGCACCTGGCCTGCAGGAAGCCAGGAGAACAGGCTGCACCCCGCACGGTGGGGCTTACTGACAGACACTGTTCCAATCACGCACTAAAACTTTACTGAGAACACGGGTTCCTGGACATACTGCTTTCCAAGGGTGGACAGGAACCCTTAAAACTAGTCACACAAACCTTAACTTGAAAAATCCACTTACCAATGCTCTCGTTCACTTGGTTTTTTACAAGATTTAAGTGAATGGAAAGGCTTTGAGATGACTGAGCATAAACACGGCCTCTTGAGAATTTCAGGTGATGTTAATACCTTTAGAATTTTGAAAGAGCTACTATAGAATCTCAAAATAGAAGACTTCACAGATACCCAAGTAAACCCCACCCTTTAATGAGCTAAGGGTTTATTTTGTTAGAAATGACTACAGTTCCCTGAATCTTATGAGCTAGTTGAACAACAAAAAATAAATTTTATGTTAAGGTCTGGGGGCGTGGCTCAAACCTAGCAAGTATGAGGCCCTGAGTTCAAATCCTAGTACTGCAAAAAAAATGTGTATGTGTGAGAGGAGAGAGAGACAGAGAGAGAGAGAGAGAGAGAGAGAGAGAGAGAGAGAGAGAGAGAGAGGTTAGGGGTGAATGACGGTTAAAATACTGACCAGTGATACTAACGCATCAGACTTGAGGGTTGTCCTGACAAGGTAAGGGGGAGGGGTAAACGGTATCCTACCTGGACGGTGTCCTGTGAGGGACCGGTCCTGGCAGCACAGACGCCATCCTCCAAGGAGCAACCTCACAACACGAGGCGCTTGCTGCTATAAGAAAAACAACCTTTTCTATCAAAGTATATGACGCCCTCTTAGATTACTTAAAATTCCTCAGGTCGCCATTTTAGGTGGCTTGCATTGTTTAGCAAGTGAAAATTGCCCACCAACCATGTGCCCTAACCCATCCCCCAAGCCTTTTACCCAATCAAGAAAGACTGTGACCCTTTGACCTGGACAAATCCCAGGTGAGGGGCAGGTACAACGGTGCCAGGGATGTAAGGAGGAGCCACTGTCGACCATCGTGTGCTCGCGTGTCCGCTCAGCTGGATCAAAAGGCATTGCCTTGTCACGATCTTCTCTGTCTCTGTGTGTCTGTTTTCGGCACTGGAGGGTCTTCGACTCCAACTCTGCTCCCTGTGGGTCGCCAGAATCAAGAGGCGTGAGCAGCAGAATCTACTCCGCGTGCCTGGTCCTGCGTCTCACCAGCTCCTGCTGTGAAGGCTTCACTCTGATCTCTGCCTCTGTTGTCGCCTGGCCTCTCCTGGCCTCTGTGTCTCCTCATAGAAGGACACTGTCCCTAGTGCATTGGGACTAACCCCAGTAGCCTCACCTTCAGGCGCCTATACCTGCAAACCCAAGTCCACCGGCCCTGGTCCCGATCTGCCTGCTGTGGGGTCCAGCCCTTCCTAGGAGCTCCCAGCTATTCCTAGGAACTCCTGCCGGTGGCTGCACCAGGAAGATCCTCCCTGTCCTTCATTCTGCTGCCCCCACCTGCACAGAGCCACGCAGCCATCCCTCCTGAGGGCACAGATTACCGCAGTGCCGTGGAGCTGCAGCCTGTCCAGACAGGTCCGCTCCTGTACTGGACATCAGGGGACGAGGCACTGCCCCAGATGAGTCAGGAGCTTGATCAGTGGACACCCCAGCCAACCAAGAGGCCCTTCCCACGCTCACAGGGCTCAGACGTGAGCTCGAGGGCTGACAGATGTCACAAGGGACCCCTTCCTCTCAAGAGCATCAAAACCCATCCGTGCGTAAGTGCGCGCACACACACTTGACCCGAGCTACACTGGAGTGAGCTTTGAGCTTCCCGCCCCTAACAGGCGCCCTCACAGATGGCTTTGTAATGCTAATTTCCTTGTGCCTGGCTGGGGGCCTTAGGGGCCTTAGAGGCAGCTGGGGCACAAAGGGCGTCCCCTGCGAACAAGCCCAACCCCTGCAGGGCGCTGCCAGGGAGGTGTGGTGGGCGGGACATTCTTTGTCCTGGCTGAACTAAGTCCCCTTCAATTATGGCACCTTAGTCTGAGCCAAACATTTTCTGAATAGGCGAAAAACTTGGGGTTTGGTCCCCTGACTCTCAGGAGAGGGGGCGAGGCTCTGGTTTGCTTGATGTCGACGGCGGGGGTGGGGGGGTGGCGGGTGCTGGTTTGGGCTGTGTAGTCCCTGGTCTGTGCAGCTAAGAGGCATTATTCTGGATGTCAGGGGACATCTTGCCTGGTGGCAGGACACATTTCATTTTGGTATCGGTGGCCTGTGGGTGTGAATCTGCCACCTGAATTGTAACCCTCAGTGGGGTCACAGTTGGGGCACTGGCTACTTCCCCTCCATTCTGCACCAGTGGTTCACACATCCTGTAGGAACTCCAAGCTGCCTTCCTTTGGACTTTTGTTGCCCCATTAAGTGACTTTTAATGTGCTATGAGAGGGTCTTTAATGCCATCATGGGAAATGGGGGTGTTTGTCTTTAAAAAGCAGTTAAGGCACCAGGCTCCCGTGGCTCACACCTGTAATCCTAGCTGCTTGGGAGGCTGAGATCAGGAGGCAAAACATTAGGGAGACCCCATCTGATCCAATAACCGAGCACCAAGGTGCCTGCCATTCCACCAACAGTGGGGAGCCTAAAATAAGGCATTGACTCATGGTCTAAACTGGCCTGGCCAAAAACCACAACCCTATCTCCATCAATCAGTCAGTCAATAATAACCAGAGCAAAAAAGGGCTGGAGACTTGGCTCAAACAGTAGAGTGCCTGCCTGGCAATCCTGAAGCCTTAAGTTCAAACCCTAGTACTGGCAAAAAACCCAGCCAAACAAACAAACAAAAACAACCAAAAACCAGTTAAGGAACTCCAGGCAGGTCCAGCCTGACCTTTTCTGCAGCAGGTGCCTTGAGAAGGGAACCTGCCCAGGTCTGCTCTCACAAACTCCCAGACTCCTGGACTAACAGAAGAAAACCTCACTGGGTGACTGGTGGACTTCCCAGGGGTCCCCTTGCTGGTTGTCCTCAAGCATCCCTTCCTGCCCATCTTGTGGGTTCTGTCTGCTCCCCAACACTTTCTCCCTGGCACCCTGCACCTGCCCCATGAGCACCTCCTGCAGGAGACCCGGGCAGTGAACCTGCTCCAGCCTGGGGAGCAGGCTGGTCATATGCCGTGGTCTGGGCAGGGCCAGGGTGCTGCTGTCTAGGAGCACTGCAGAGTGAGGTGCCCACCCAGGACGAAGGAACTGCAGTGGCACTGTCCACATGCCCCTCCCAGATGGGTACAGTCCCCGCACTGCACCGCTCACGGCTGCCAGGGCTGCTCTGGCTTTATTCCAAGGACTTCTCACTTCTACCCACTAAATGAAGACATTTTTAAAGCCTCCGCCCTGGAAGTTTAAAAGTTTGGGTCCACATTTGTGATGCTCATGCTTTTAGTTTTCAGCAAACTTTTATGTTCCCCCAGCCTTGGAAGCTGCAGGCATTAAATGGTGGGGTCTTCTTTGTTTTCTTGTAAACAACTTGAGTTGAACACCAGCTACCAAAGCAATAGCCGCGGCATAGGCATCCTGTTTGTGACCCTCATAAATCAGGGTCTTACACAAATATGGGGGTATCTTGCTCTCTTCTTGCCCTGGGACCAGAAAACGGGGGAGCCTTGGCCCGGCCCTTCTGATCTTTGGGGTAGCCCAGACTGCGCATGCTTTAACAGTGTCCCTTCCTGGTAGCCTCTCTGTGCAGCACCGTTCAGAGCTGGCTGTCATCACCCTTACCCTCCTGAACCCTAAGAACGGACTGTGAGCTGAGCCTGTTCTTGGACCCAACACACAGTGGAGAACACTGAGGCCAGAAGGGTTTGCTAGTGACCTGTGGGAAGCCACTGGCCAGTCAGCCCTGCTGCCAGTGGGTCCCCACCTGCCTCAGCTCCGCGCCACCACACCTGCCCCAAGGCTGCAGAGAAGGGTCCTGGGGAGCTGGAATCCCAGCTGGGTCGGCAGGGGTTCGGAGCCCACACAACCTCCCTCGGGCCAGCTCTGATCCCGCGGGCGCTGGGCCAGGTGGAACCAGGAGAGCGGAGCGGGACCTGAGCACCCAGGGCAGCACCCCGTGCCCAGCCAGTGCCTCCGGGTCCGCCGCGCTCCGCGGACAGGGGGCGGGGCTCTGGGCGCCCCGCCCCCGCCCTCCAGCCCCGCCCCCGCCCTCCCCATCCCCTCGGGGGCCCAGCTCCCCCTCCCCCCCGTGTCTCTCGGCCTCCTAGCCTTCTCCTCTCCCGCCTTCCCCTCCCCTATCCCCATCCCCTCCCCTCCCCTCTTCACCTCTCCCCTCCCCTTCCCCATCCCCTCCCCTCCTCTCTCCCCCCTCCCCTCCCCTTCTCTCTCCCCCCTCCCCTCCCCTTTTCACCCCTCCCCTCTCCTGTGTCTCTCGGCCTCCTAGCCTTCTCCTCTCCCGCCTTCCCCTCCCCTCCCCTTCCCCCTCCCCTTCTCTCTCCCCCCTCCCCTCTTCACCCCTCCCCTCCCCTCCCCTCCCCCGCCCAGTGTCTGCGGCCGGGCGCGGAGCTCGCGGACGGACGTGGACGATCCCCGGCGGGGCCAGGTGTGCGGAGGCGGGGGCGGGGGCGAGGGGAGGCACGAGGCGGGGGAGGGCGGGGGAGGGGACACGGGGACAGAACCCGCTGCCCAGCACCGTCTGCCCTGGCCTCGCGTGGATAGCCCCAGAGCCGGGCGTCTCCCCCGCGACCCCCCACCCCTCCCGGCTGGGAACTCGGAACCCGCCGGGCTCAAGCGGGGTCTCCCGAGGGTGGCCACGTGCAGGACCCCTCCTGTTCTGTGGGGTTCCTCGCGCTCTCCCGGGTCGCCTGAAGGGGGAGGGTCCTCACCTAGGGGGCGGGGCTTCTCCAGCAGGTGCCTGAGCGACTCCCAGAGCCACACTCCAAGCGCTCCCTGTCCTCTTGGGGCCTGGTGATTGGGCAGGTGATCAGGACAGGTGCTTGGGGACCGGCCAGCGAGGGTTGGGACCCTACCCCTGATTCTTTGACTCCAGCGGGGCTGGGAGTCCTGGCAGAGAAGCCAGGCAGCAGCACAGCCAGGAAGGCTGGTGGCCCTGGGCTTAGCTGGTTTGCTTTTCTAAAGAAAAGAAGACCGGCTCGCAGCAGTTGCAAAACAAGAACGTCACCTTCTCATCTCCTCCAAAGCCTCCTGCTAGGAGTTAATTTTTGATGGGCCTCTCTTGCTGGTCTCCCTCCGGCCCCTGGCTGAGCAGTGTTGCTCTGGACCTGCTCAGACCCCTCAGGGGTGACCAACAGACCAAGTGCAGCCCCAACTCTTCCTGGACACCCCTCCAGCCTGTGGCCAGTGTTACTCCCAAGGGAGCTGCAGAGCCCCGGATCAGGAAGGGTTAAGGGGCCCAGCTGTAGTTTCAGGCTTCAGGATGTGCAGGGGCTGGCCGTGGGAGGCCCAGGAAGTGTGGCCCAGGCAGGGCAGGGCAGGCACAAAAATAAAATGCTGTCTCTTCCCACCCCTGCTGCTGGTGAAGTGTCCAGTGCCCACCTCCCCAAGCAGGCAGAAGACCCACTAGGCCAGGTAGGAGTGGGGTGCTAACCCTGAGGGAGGAGGAGGGAGAGCCCCCTGGAGGGGGGGTGTCTTCTAATAGGCAGACTGTGTGGTGTGACTGTCCCGAAGCTGGTCTCAAGAGCCGAGCTCACAAATGGGCATCTTCCAGTTCTGTCCTAGCTTCTGTCAGCTGCAGCAGGAGGAATTCCCAGCTGTCCTCACCTCTCGGGGCCTCCAGAGCCCTGCTGCTGAGGTAGGAGGACTCTGGGGCCAGCGGTAGGAAAAGAGGATTTGGCTCTAATTTTGGGTTCCCCATCACTTGTCACCTACCTTTGGTACCCTGCCCTCTCCTGACACTGTAGGTCTGGCCTGAGGCCTAGGAGTTGGCCACTCGAGCTCCCAGGTTGGGTTAGGGTCAGGAGCCAGCATCCTGTCTTGCAGAGGGGGAGAAGCTGGACGATTGGCAGAATGGGAAGGTCAGTGGGTGAGAAGTGGGCGTGGCACCGTGGCCACTGGTCCTGGTGTGGTGGCCTCCCTCATTTCCATGAGGCTCTTCAGAGCATTGTTTCCCTGCACAGCTGCGGGCACCTTTGGTGGGGAGGGATGAGAAGGTTTCATGTCCTCCTCCCCACACTGCTGAAGCCCCCACTTAAGCTGTCCTCTCACCTGTAGGTCCAAGGTCAGCTGCATGTGGCGGAACATCCCAAGTGCAGACTTTGAACTCTGCACATTTGTCTTGCAAAGGCATGGTATTGAGGTAGAGCCAACTGTAACCACAGTGACCTCAGAAAAGAGGCCTTGCAGGTTATTTAATTAACTTTTATAAAATGCTAAGAGAGAAAAAAATCAAAATAGAGGCTCCTGGAGTAAATAGCAAGTAAAGTGGGTGCCACCACCCTAGTGACTTGTGGTTCTATCAGTGGCCCAGGTGACGCAGCAGTGAGAAGTAAAGTGGGTGCCACCACCCTAGTGACCTGTGGTTCTATCAGTGGCCCAGGTGACGCAGCAGTGAGAAGGGTAAGGCAGCACTGACCTTACTCTTACCTGTGGCGGTCACTGCCTTTCCTCCTCCTGGTTCAGGAGAGACTATTCTGGATGCCACAGCCCAGACTCACGTGGTGCTCCTGGTGTGAGTCTGTCAGTGTCTTTAGTCCCTGATTCAGAGTGGTTCCTGGTTTCCTCCCATCCCTGCACCTCTGGGGTGACAGGAGCCTCATCTTCAGCAGGTGACATTGGGTGCAGAGGTTTTGAGGGAATCCCAAGGGTGGGTGGGTGGAGGGCTCCTCTGGGGCCAGCAAGACACTGGTGAGAAGAGCCACTCAGGGCTGAGAGCCACTGTAAAGACAA
The DNA here is from genome assembly GCF_047511655.1 of Castor canadensis. Lineage (NCBI taxonomy): Eukaryota > Metazoa > Chordata > Mammalia > Rodentia > Castoridae > Castor > Castor canadensis. Next base: position 1,038,993 of record NC_133395.1, on the reverse strand, counting down.
CTGTGAGCTCCCCACAATGGGCTGTGGTCTTTACGTGGCCAGTGTGTGTGTGTGGGGGGGGGTGATGGTTTCTCCTGAGAACTGTGGGGTCCCTTGTGGACCCTGTGTGGCTCTGAACCTGTTTTGACTTGTTTAGGGAAGTGTGTTCCCCGCCAAGTCCCTTCCCTCACGTGGAACGTTCTGTTTGTATTTTGTTTGGGTAGCACTAGGGTTTGAACTCAGGGTCTCATGCTTGCCAGGCAGGTGCTCTACCACTTGAGCCCCTCCATGAGTTCCAAGTGAAGCTTTCTGGATAGGACAGTGGACACTGTGGGTGGTTACCAAGAGCCCCTTGGACACCTAAGAGGGCTGATCACCTTGAACTGGGTGTCAGGAACCCAAAAAAGACAAGTAGTGACCCAGGGTCACTCTGGATCCCTGAAGGACAGGACTTCAAGACCCCATGGAGGTGTGAGGCATTGAGGAGTGTGTGCCCAGCTGGGGAGGCTCTGGGTCTCCCACCAACCCTTGAGAAAGTGGAGGGCATTATTGAAATTTCCAAAGTGGAATGAAGACAAAACCAAAACAAGTCTGCTGAGAAGGTACAATGCGGACAGCAAAGGAGAGAGTCCCTCCTCACCACAGTTGTCACGTCACTTTTCTGTTTCCTCCATCATCAGACAGAGTGCATGACAGGACAGACTCCTGTCAGGGAACGGCTCTGGAGGAGGTGGATGTGGGTGGCAGAAGTGGACATGGATGCTGGGAGGCTGGAGTGGAGGTGATGGACGTGGGGGGCGGAGGTGAGGGACATGAGGGGCAGAGGTGGACATGGGCAGTGTCAATGGTACTGAGTGGTGAGCTAGGGCGGGTGCACCGAAGTCTGGGGCATTGCTGGCCTTCGTCGCTCTCAGCGTGGGCAATAGATGGAGGCATCGGGGCACCGGTTGTGCAGTGGCTCCCCTTGGAGGGGTTGCCTGCGCCGTGTGTGGTGCCAGATCTGCCCTGGTGCTGCCGTCGTCTACCGCGTGCTCCTAAAATTTGAGCCGGTGAGGGTGGGAGCTGCACCTGTGGACACACAGCAGGCTGTGCAAGTGAATGAATCTATGATGTGACCAAGTTCTAGCACAGCCACTGCTTGTGGCTATGGACAGGTTTAACTCCTTCGTGCACAAGGTGCCTCATGGCTCCAGGACCTGGTCTTTTCTTCAGTGGAAACTGAAAACCTGGTGCCTTGAGATTTTTAAAGCGCCAGCATGATACGCAGGGCATCTGGATTTATCTTCTGAACCCTCAGCATTGCACTAGACACAGAGCTGACCTTCCTGTTTCTCAGGAAGCCATCCTTGGCAAATTGCCCTGGGCTTTGCCCGGTCTCTCTCTGCCTGGGCAGTTCAAGGCAGTTTCACCACCGCTGTCCTCTGCCCTTCAGGAACCGATGTGCCACTCAGCTGAGAAGTAAAACCCCGTGAGAAGAAGGGGCTGTGCAGCCACTAGGGCCGGAGCCCAGGCCTTGCTCCTGTCACCCACATTGGTGGCAGGGGCTCAGGCACTGTTTCTCACCTAGCTGGTGAAAGCGCCTGGGGTCTTGTCAGTTGTCCTTGGAGGTGGAATGACAAGACTTATAATTCCAGCTGTGTGGAGAGGGCAGCAGGAGCCTTGCCTGGTGCCACAGCAGCAGCGAGGGTGTGGACCCCCGTCCCTCTGTCTGGAGGCTCCGGCCACAAGTCCAGAGCATAGTGGCCTTGTTCTCCCTGAGGAGGGAGCTCCCTGCCAGTCTACTCGGGTTGAAATTCTCTGAGTAGAATTTGGAAGGAAAAAAAAAGGACCAAATAGGGTTGTTGTTTTGTTTTGTTTTGTTTTTTGTCCCAACAAGGTAAATGTATTTTCCTTCCCCCTTTTTTTTTTTGGTGGTTCTGGGATTTGAACTCTGGGCCTCACACTTGCTGGGCAGGTGCCCTACCAATTGAGCCACACCCCCGCCCTTTTTGCTTTAATTTTTTTTTCAGATACTGTCTCAAGGTTTTCCCTGGGTTAGCCTGGGACCATGATCTTCCTACCTATGTCTCCCTTGTAGCTAGAACAACTTGTTAGTAAAGATGGGGTCTCACTAACTTTTTTCCCTGCACTGGTCTCCAACTCACAAGTAGCCGGGATCACAGCTGCAAGCTACCATGCCTGACCTCTCACTTTTTATAATCAAAATTAGGTTCTCACAAGCCAGAAGTATGTCTTTGGGCCTGGGTCTGATTGCCTTCTGAAGGCTGTGCCCTCCCCATGTCCCCACATGAAGGCAAAGCAGGTAGTAGGATAAAGCCGTAATGTGCAGGTCCCTGGTCTGCTGGAGCTCCTGCCCTCCATCCACCAGGCATCTGTCCTCTACTGGAGCTGCAAGGCCAGTTTGAGAAAGCACTTGCACAAAGCCAAAAGACGTGCACAGAGAGTGACACAGAGGACACGGGTGAGCAACAAGTTTCTGACCCACAGCGGGATCAGCCACCACAGGGGGTGAATGCTGCAGTCCACCTCCAAGGTGATGGGGGTTGGGGAGCAGATGTGGAGAGGGTGCAGCCTTTGCTGGCACCCAGAGCTTTTGGGAGAAGAAACACGTGCCAGGCAGTGGGCATCACCTGGCCGGGCAGCCTCCTTCCTCCCTAAAAAGTCACACGGTGAGCCAGCGGCCCCTAGAATATCTCTTTAGGGCAGAACACAGCCTTACAAGGCTCCCCAGGCTGGTGGCTGAGCAGAGGCCACTGACCCTGGATGGACATGGGGTTCTGCTAAAGAGAAGGAAGGGAGGTGCAGGAGGAGCTGGGAGAGAAGTCAGGGATCTTAGTCACTAACCTGCCAAGGAGTGGCCTCCTGGGGGCAGGTGGCCACCTTCCAGATGGAGCCAAGGAGGAAGAACTGGCCATCCAGGTGCAGCCTGAGGCAGGGACACTGGCAGAGCTAGAGGGCAAAGCAGAGGACACTGGTGACAAGGACAGGCGGCTTTCCTGGAGACCCGCCAGTAAACTTTGTTTAAAATCGTCTAAAAGTCAAATTGTTTGGCAGAATAGGCCCGCCACCGAAAACCAACGGTGAGGAGCCATAATTAACCAAAACGTGCTGTAAGGCCACAGAGAGAACTGAGTGATGACCTGAGGAAGGCACGGTTTGCCTCAGGTCATCACCGATGGCCCCGTTTGAAACAGTTCCTTGATTTTCTCTTTAAAGATTGCTTCCTCCAAAATTTAACTCCGGTGTTTGTCAGGTTTTCTCTGGATGGAGAATGCCATGGTGTTTGTTCTGGAGCTTTGGGAAGACATTCTTTACTCAGAGGATTTAAAAACGTTTTTACGTAATCTGAGGAAGCCATCAGCACCGGCTTTTAAAAGTTGCCAGGTCAGTGAGTTGGAGCACCAGGGACTTTCATGTCCTTGAAGCAAGAGCCTAAATGTCACAGAAAAAGCCTGGGGTTTTCTTCTTTTCTTTCTCTTAAGCAGCAGAAGTAGACATGTTTTGCTTATGCAGGCTTTTATTTCGGTTTTTATAAGAGGCTGCTTGCTAAACTGAATGTCGATAGCATAGAAAGTCTTTGGAGAAGAATGAATTTAATTTTCATTCTTGGATGTAACCTGGTTTTTGGTTACATCCAAGGACACAAACCTTTGGGAGTTTTTGCAGCGGGACCTGACTTTTAAAATCTGCGCTTTGCACTGCAGCCTCATGTTTGACTGCTGGAGATTTCTCCTGCGCAAGGAGTGTGGAAGCCACCGCCGTCCTTCCGCACCTCGGCCCGATGGGGCCCCGAAGGAAGAGGCCGACCACCAAATCGACGTGTCCGATGGCATCTGGCTTGTTCAGAACAAGCCGGAGGCGCCGCCCGCGCCCTCAGGTAGGTGCCTGGCCTCGCAGAGCTCGCGCTGAACCAAACGCCTTCCTGGCACCTGTAGGGTGACGTGGCTTAGGCCCCGGCTGCGTGTGCCTTGGTTAACTTAGCTTTTTCCTTGAGCCCACTTCTCAGTGCGGCCTGTGGTCCTTGCCTTCCTGTTGGCTGCTTAAATGAGCATTTTAAAATGAGGTTGACTCATGGCTAGGGATCATGACAAACGTGTGTCTTTGGGTTTTAAGGAAAGCTCAGCCAGCAGGGAAACTATTTGTAGTCTTTGCTTCTGTTTTTATTATTATTGTTTTTTTTATTTTTATTAAAAACATAGAACTGTGGCTTGGGTTTGCTGTGTTGTCATGTGCATATGGCACTTTTCCTGGCCATCCAACCAGTGCCCCTGCCCACAAGACAGAGTGTAGCCCCGAGGTGAGCTCTAACTCTGGAGGGTGGGTCTTTCTCCAGGTGCAGCCCAGCCTCTTGGCCAAGCCGGTCATGGTCATGGCGGTGCTTCTTCTTTGTCCCACAACACGCCCTGAAGGACAACTGAGTCTTGCTTTTGCCTCAGTTAACTGTGTTGTATTCCTTCCCACCGACTGACTCCAAAATCAGAGTTCTCAGTGGAGAAGGTGGCCTGGGCATGCCATCGAGGGGAGATGCGAACTTGACCTTAAGGTTCTATCTGGGTCTGTGGTGTCCACCTGGACAGAGGGGCTGGCTCCAAGGCCAGCGGGTGGAGGTTAGTCCAAACACTTTCACCCTCCATTTCCAGAGCTTCTCTGGGCCTGGACCCCTGCTGGCATTTGTGCGAGTCACCCCACCTGTGGCATCAGCTGGGTGGCAGCATCGCTCTCCGTGGCTGTGGGTGACATCCTCAGGGCACTGTGCTCAGGCGGCACCTGTGCGTTTGCTCTGTGGAAGGACGATTGACTTGGTGACCGTGCATGGGGCTTGCCGGGGCCAGCATTGTGAGCCTCACCTCCCTGCAAAGTCCCTTGGGTTTGAGAACTCGGGGTCTTATGAACCTGGCAGGAGGGCTTGGGTGCCAGTGTGCAGCCCTTGCCAGTTTCTGTGGCTGGTTTTGCAGTGTAGAGACCTGGTTTCCCTCCCTCTCTGCTAGTGAGTGTCCCAAAGCTGCGGCTCGAGTCTGACCCTCCAAGGGGGCTCCTTGGCGGCCACCAGGACCGCCTTCTGGAGATGAGCCGTCTTATGATGACCTGCTCCTCTTCCCGAGGAAGGAGAAAGCCACTGCCCACAGAGCAAGGGACAGGGCCCTCAGGGAGATAGCCCAACATGCAGCTGGCAGAAGGGGACTCTGGAAGGAGCCTGTGAGGGGGACTGTTTGGTGGATGCTGATACCTAGGCATGTGTGACTTCGGTTGCTGGATGGTAATCTGGTCTCTCAGGGCTTGGCATGGCTGCCAGTGAGCTGCCCTCACATCTCAAGCCTGGGAGCTAGTTGGTGATGGTTGGCACTGGCCAGCTTTCCCTAGGCTGCCTGGCAAACCTCCCGGGCACTGGGTTGAGGATGGCTTGGGAGGGAGAACTTTATCACTGACCTGGCCACTCCAAATCTGTTCTTAAGTTAACTGTGTCCCTCCCAGGCTTGGGAAAATACTATAAAGACCGTGTCAGGGGATGGAACCCAGGCTCAGTTCCAGCTTTGCCACGCTGCCTGTCCCTTGCTGTCCACTCAAGCCTGGCGAGTCCTGAGCTCTCCACAGTGGACAGCAATGGCAGTGCCCCAGGCTGGCCAGGAACTGCTGTGCCGGTTTGGGCTCTGAATGATGTCACAGGCTGACTCCTTCCTCCCCCCCAAATCTGCAAGGCCCCCCTGTTTGGTAGTCCCAAGACCCAGTCCTGTTTTGCACTTCCTCCTTCCTTAGACTCCAGCAGAGGGCAAGACACTCTGCTGTCAGAGTTCTGAGCAGAGAATTCCTGCTCGCTTTTCTGGTCTTGTTTTCCCTGTCTCCTGTGGACAGAGGAAGGCTACTTGCAGGAAACTGGGACCTGAGCTAAGCCAGGCACAGGGCTGCTGCTTCCTGGCACCCCCTCCCCTTCTCCTGGTCACCTGGGATTTTCCAAGGGTCCAACTGAGTTTATTCTAAAGTCCCTTTGGGATACTGAAACCATGCCAGAACTTCAGTTTTTGGAATCAATGATATTTTTTGTTGTGTTAAAATATACATGACAAAAATTAGCTTTTTAGCAAAGTAAGTGTGTGACATTGCACAGCCACCACTGCAGGCCACTGTCCTCTTCCCAGACTGAAACTCTGTCCTCATCAAACACCAGCTCAGCCCCCAGCTCTGGGAAGCTTTCTGTCTCTGTGAGTGTGCCCATGTGTGAGTGGTCACACAGTGCTTGTCCCTTTGTGACTAGCTCAGTTCACCCAGCATCCTAGTGTATGTCACTTTCCTTCCTTTTCAAGGCTGAGTCATATTCCAGTCTATGACAGACTACATTGTGTGGGTCCATCCGTCCATCGACGGCACGTGCTCTGTGTCCTCTGTAGCCACTGTGAATAGTGCTGCCTTGAACACGGTGTACAAACTGTGGGAGTTCCCACTTTCAATCCCTGTGGCTGTGTCCCCAGAGGTAGGATCGCTGGCGTGTATGCTGATTCCCCAGAACGGTCTTCACTATTTTGTTAATCTGGAGGAGTGACATGCAGGGGACCCAGTGTCCAGTTCGCTGTCCACACTCCAAATCAGTAGGCACTTGTCTCTGAGGTCACGCGGAGGCGTGGGCTGTGCTGGGTAAACACTGATAAGCCTGTTTTCCAACTTGCTCGCTGCGCTCTGCAGCCCTTCTGTTTGCTTTTGGCTTTTCTTTAGCCTTCTTCATTTCAGCCACCATAACAGCGCCTCTTGCCAAGTTGTTCCACGGCTCTGCAGTTAACCATTTCACGATCGCTGTGGGGAGGCCGCTGAGCCCCAAAACACCTGTGGAGGCGCCACTGGGTGCCTGGGTCCAGGCCTGCAGCCTTGGCAGGTTTGAAGCAGCCTCCTGCCCAGCACGCCTAAGCCGTGGGTCCGTCTTCACTGTGATCAGAGCTGGCGCTGCAAAGCTATCAGGGCCGCAGAGCTCCGGGGATGGGGCCTGGGAGGCCCTGCACACACCCTCCCCACGCGCCTGCCTCATGTCCCAAGGCCTGATGCACTGGCTCCTGGGACCCCTTGCTGGAATGCGTGTTTTGGCTCACCTGACTCTGGGTGCTTTATCTCTACACCCTCACCCCCGACATCCTGATGTCCCTCAGGTCTGCCGGGGCCCTGCGGGTTTCCTTACTGCTGGCCATCCACTCTGCATAGCAGCCCTGCCCCCCAGCCCTGCCTCCACTCCCCTGCTTTCCCTTCATCGCCCGGAAGTGCACCTGCCTCTGCCAGATGCCCTAAGCGTCTACGATGGCCCTTTGGGGTGGGCCTTGGGGAGTGCATTGCCCTGTGAGCACCTTTGTCACACACATATGCGTGTGCACACATGCACGCATGCATACACACATGTCTGAGTCTCCTTGCGACCAGCAAGAGTGGCAAACTGTGAGGTCCTGGAGTTGAGGCACGGTGCGATCCCAGCCCCTGCCAGAGGTCCAAGCCAAACCTGCCATGCCATGCTGGCCAGGCTGAGCCCTCCCTGCCAGGCACCACCTCTGGGCAGGTAAACGACCAAGCTGATCGAATGGAGCCTCCTCGACATGGGAGGCACTCAGACCTGGGGGAGAAGCCAGGTCTCCTGGAGGTTGGTGGGCTGAGGGCGCTCTGAGAAGGTGCAGGTGGAGACACCTTTCCAGGCACTGCACTCTCTTCAGAGGAATAGGGAGGCTTCACCTTCGCTAGTTTGTAGTATACAGGTGGGAGGTGCACATGAATAGCCGGGAAGGTGGTGCCTGCCTGTAATCCTAACTACTTGGGAGGCAGAGATCAGGAAGATTGCAGTTTGAGACTAGCTCAGGCGAAAAGTTAATGAGACCCCATTTCAACCAGTGATCTGGACATGGTCATACACAGCTGTAATCCCAGATATGCAGGAGGCCATAGATAGGAGGATCACAGTCCAGCACCATCCCTGAGCAAAAACTCAAGTCCCTATCTGAAAACAACTGAAGTAAAAAAAGGGCTGGGGTCATGGTTCAAGTGGTAGAGCACCTGGTTAGTAAGGGCAGGGTCTTGAGTTCAAAGCCACAGTACCACGTGGACAAGGTGTGAGCACACAGGCATAGACATGTGCATACAGACACAGGCACACACGTGTGCACACATTGCACGTGGGTACATTTCAGTGAGGTGTGTTGAGAGCCCCTGTGGCTTTCTGGCCTCCTCACTCTCCGTCCTCCTTGGGGCTCTCAGCCCAGCACCGGTCTGCAGGTGCTGCCTGTTGCTCTTTGCAGAGGGTCAGCACTACAGTCGGGCCCCAGTGTACCAGGCCAGGAAGCAATACGTAGCCTGGGACGGCTGGTCCACTTCAGTGACTGCCCTCTTTCACCTTGAAACCTGAGTTTGAGAGGTGGAGAGGACGCAGTCATGACGGGGAGCAGCTCCCCGGGACAGGGGTGAGGACAGAGCTGTGCCAGGGGCGGCGCCAGGGGCGGGTGGCATGGTGAGCCCTCCTGGCATCAGGCGCACTGAGCCATGCAGCTCTTTTAAAACCCTGTCTACCGACTGGCTCGGAGAGTTTGTACACAGGTGAACGATTTTTCTTTCTCTACAAAGCTTGAGTGTCACACTGCTTAGGTACTGGACAAAATTTTCAGTTAGGAGCGAAGAAAAGTGGCGGTGTGGTGGGGCACACTGTGGTTCAGCTACTTGACAGGTGAAGGCAAGAGATCTCAGTTTGAGGCAGACCTGGGAAGGGCTATTGAGTGACCCTCTGTGATAAGCAAGCTAAAGCAAAAGGGGGGGGGCGTGGCTCAAGTGGCAGAACCCTGGCCTAACAGTGTGGTTTCGAGTTCAAACCCCAGTAGGCAGAAGAAAGGAAGAAAGGAAGGGAAGAAGGAAGGGGGAAGAAAGAAGTTGAAATTCATTCATGAGCTTGGGTTTAGGGCAAAAGGTGTGAGGGAGTCACGTGTGCGGCAGCTGAATCAGGAGGTGCTCTTTCCCGGGTCGCTGACCGTTGACTGTGGGAGGTTTCCCACGGCTGACCCTGACACTCAATGCACTTATGATATCGCACACATTGCTGGGCGGGGGCTTGGGCGCAGTGTTTCCACGTGGGGCATGGAAAGGAGTGGGGGTGGAACGAGTTTGGGGGAAGAAGAGCGACATGGGTCCAGCCTTGGAGAGTTCAAGAACAGTTTGCTTGTGCTGAAGGTGTGTTTGGGGAAGGCAAAGGGGCCTCAGGAACGACTGGTGTGTGGAAGGAAATCAGGTTTTGTGTTATCTCCAGGGCTTCAGGGGAGATCCCAATCACAGCCGATGGAGAGTGCGCGAATCACACACAGATGGTGGCTTTTTGGGGTCTGATGGCTGCAGACGTGGTGCTCACCGTCCAAGGACTGCAGTCTGCTCTTGTTGCTGAGGAGACATTCTGCAGTGGTCTTGCAGCGTCTGCTCTTTGTGTAGGTCCCAAAGCTCACCTGCCTTTTCCTCGTGTGCTTTTTAACGGAAACCAGCAGCGCTGAGAGGAGGTGATGTCAGCGGCCCTTCCGAGGCAGGGCGTTGTGAGACACAGTTCGTGCTGGAAATGGTGCTTACGGCTTGGAAATAACTGGCTAATGTGTCATTTTCCCCTTCCTGGGTCCTTAGTAGCTTTTTACTTGGGGTTTCCCTGTTATTTGGGAGCTGGCAGGAGCAAGGTTTGGAAGTGGGTTTAGAGCACATGAACTTACAGACGATCAAGGACTAGCTGGTGTGTTGCTCATTTGTCCTGGAGGCACCATTAGTACTCTTACGTCTGCTCCCAGGGCTGGGTGGCCACCAGGTGTCAGGGGCACAGGCACTGGGCTCGCCAGACCCCACCCCAGCCCCGTCCTCTCCCCAGGGCTCCTCAGCCTGTTGCGGATGGTAGTGACAGAGGGAGCCTTTTTCCAACTTCGCGTTCTAATGAGCGGGCAGTGCTGTGTGAAACAGGAAGGGTGATTCTGAGCAGCTGCAAGAACATTCCTCAGGTGAGCTGAAGGGCATTGTGTCCCCAAGGTGTCCCCCAAGCTGTCCCGAGAGCCCTGGTCACTCCTCACCAATCTGCACACAACCTGGTGTGCGAAGTGATTTTGCAGGTGTTTCACCAGAAGCTCGGTGGCTTTCCTCCTTACTATGGCAGTGGTCCTTGCACACCCTCTGTGAATGTCACCATCGGGTGCTCTCCGTAAGGTTATGGTAGAGAAAGCCAGTCTTCCCTGAAGAGCGGGCTCGACATTGATGAATCAAAGGGGACGTGTTGGTCACTGTGAGGAAAACAGCCTTTTCTGTCTAAGTGTGTCACCATCTTAGCTGCTTGCAGTTCTGGGTGCTTATTCACTGAGCTCGGGTTTTAAGCCTAAATGACGACCCACCCCTCCCCAGATTCCAAGTGTCACATTAGCCAATTGCAAGCAGATTGAGCTCCACCAAAACAAGTACAGGGCAGGCCACCGCGGCAGGACTAAGAGGACGGCTGATTGTCCCTGTGCTCGCGGTGCCCGAGCGCCTGCTCACCCTTCTGCAGAAGGAAGTTTTGCCTTGCTGAGAGTTCTCCATTTCTGGGTCTTCAGTTGGCTTCGGGGGTCATATTGCTAACAGTTTGGTGGCTTGTCCGGAATAAGTCCATCCAGGAGGGGGGCTCAGAAGCCCCTTCCCCCGAGAGACACGCATCCCTCCGCCTCCCTGATGGGTGCGGTGGCCTCGATGTGTCAGGCAACCGATGCTCTTCGACTGGAAATTCATTCCAGGCCTGAATTATCTCGGCAGCTCGGGGTAAAAGGGCTTAGTGAACACTGTGGCGGCCAAGCGACTCTGTGCAGGGAGCACAGTAGGAACCGCCATTGGCTGGCAGAAAATCCTGGGTGGACGGGGAGGGCCTCAGGTTGTGTGAGAGCGAATGAAAAGTGTCTGTGACACAGGGCGAGTGTGGAGTCCCAGTCTGCAGTGTCACAGATATCCAGGTGACTACTTACAGCCCAATAGCCATCCGTGTGACCCAGTCGGGGCTTACGCTGACCTGGGTAGTGACAAGTCGCGCCACCGGCTGGATATCGTCCTGCCAGGGAATCCAATGAAGCTCGTGGGGTAGCGTCCCAGACACCTCCAGGACATTAGGGAGGTTGGGCATCTTCCAACAACCAGGTAGACCGGGATGGGGAAACCTCGCAAATAAAAAGAGTTCTTAAAAAGATGAACCTAAAAATAAAATTCCATCAGACAGTCCGCTGGGACAGATGGTAAAATATTGGCTCAATAATCCTCAGACCTAAGGCACAAAGAAACAGCAAATGATCAAACATTGCTGCTTTGTCTGGATGGACCCAGGCACCCATTCTCAAACCGGCCATTTTGTGGTCAACATTTGAATCGGATGAGGACTGGGGCTGTCGGTTACTTAACTGAATATGTTAGTGAGAATGTCCAAGGAGTCAGGAAGAGATTGAGCATGCCCTCTGTTGGAGACAGGGAACTGTGGTTCTCTTTCCCTTAAAATTACGAAAGGGGGACAAATCTGAGCTGAAAGAAAGCTCCTCCAAGTGGGACCCCCTGTTCTGCTTACCTCCCCCTTATAGGCTGGAGGCCTTGGCTTCTTGGGTGGAATCCCAAGACCGGGATGGAGACTGTGGTTAGGAGCCTCCAGAGGCTCAGCCGAGCTCCCTTCTGAGCCCCAAGTGACTCCCTGTCAGCTTTGGCCCATCCTTCAGGTTAGAGTTCATCATTTTTGGGGCTCAGAAGGGAAGTCCAACAATGTCAAGGGGATACTCAGAATCTCCCCTTCCCCTGTCACCCAAAATGCAGTCACAGAACTTTAATCCACTCAGGTCCCAACTGGAGGTGGAAACTTTGGTTTTGTTGATGCCCCACTCACTGACTAGCACACTTTTCAGAGAGTTTTCAGAGTTGGTGCCGAGACCTGCTCAGAAAGCCCAGAAGGGAAGACCAAACTCACAGGCTTCAGGTGGTAAGAAAAGAACAGGTGCTACCGGTGTGGGAAGCCAGGACATTTCAAAGGAGAATGTCCTGGGGGAAGAAAGGAGGAGAAGATGGTTCCCCTTATGACTTTGAGGAAGAATAGGGGGGTCAGGGGGTCTTTTATATGGATGGGTCCAAGAAGGAGCCCTTGATAAATTTAAAAGTAGTACCCAAAGAAAAAGAAATCATCTTTTTGTTTTACTCTGGAGCAGGCAGGTCGTCTCTTCTATGGCCCCCTGACCTGTCCCTCTTCTCAGGCGGCTCCCAACTTCAGGAGTAAAGGGAGAGGAATTTTATGTTCCCCTCTTCATATGCACCCAGGTGAAATTCCAAGATTGGGTGGCATGGGTTAATCTTTTTGTACCTGAGGCTGGGATCAATCTTTTAGGAAGAGACTTAATATCTGAGCAAGACATAGGAATAAAAGGGGAAAAATTTTGACATTTCATTAAATTTAATGACAGCACAAATTGAGGACCAAATTCTCCCTGAGTTCTGAACTGGGGATGGGAACAGAGTAGGGCTGCAGACACCCCCAATTCATATTGACCTGAAAACCCCAGTGAGACAATACGAAGGAAACAATATCCTATACCCCTGGAAGGGAGACTGGGCCTGGAACCCATAGCCGAGGGGCTACTAAAGAATGGCCTTTTACAACCCTGCATGTCCCCTTTACACCCAGTCCTGCCAGTTAGGAAGTCAGATGGATCTTATCGGCTGGTACAGGACCTCTGGGCCATTAAACAGACAGTTCGCAGCAAGCACCCAGTCGTCTCAAACCCCTATAGTCTCCTCAGTAAAATACCTCCAGATCATCAGTGGTTTAGTGTTGTAGATTTAAAGGATGCATTCTGGGCCTGACCCCTGGTACAGGATAGCAGGGACATCTTTGCCTTTAAACAAGAGAACCCCCAGGCAAGGAGAAAACAGCAACATAAGTAGACAGTCCTTCCACAAGCTTTCGCTGACTTCCTAACCTATTTGGCCAGGTCTTAGAACAAGTGCTGGAGGAATTTGCCCTTCCCCCCAGATGGATTTCTTACAATATGTGGATGATTTTCTGTTGTCACGACTTACTGAGAAAGAGGTGACAGATACTAAAATTAGTCTCCTAACCTTCTTGGGCCGCCAAGCATTAAGTCTCAAAAACTAAGTTACAGTTTGTTGAAGAAGAGGTCAAACATTTGGGACATACTTGACTAGCAAGGGAAAATGCAGATTAGGTCCTGAGACAATAGAGGGAATTACTGAAATGCCTCTATCAGAGACCAGAACAGAACTTCAAAAATTTCTGGGTTTAATTGGATATTGCAGGCTGTGGATAGAATCCTATGCTCTCAGGACCAAAACCTTTCTTCCAAACTTTTGGAAGAGGAACCTGATCCTTTATGTAGGAAGCCAAAGGACGTCCAGCTAATAGAACACCTTAGACAGTCCTGTATTGGCCCTCCCTTCCCGAGAGAAGCCTCTCCATTTATTTGTTAATGTAGATAAGGGAACAGCCCTTGGAGTCCTCACTCAGGAGTGTGGCCTGTTTATCTAAATTCCTTGACCCTGTAACTCGAGGATGGCCAGAATGTATTTTAGCAGTTGCCACTATGGCCCTATTGACTGAAGAAAGTCAAAATTCACTTTTGTAGGGTCCCTGATAGTGCACCCTACAGGTCAGAAGTATTCCTCAGCAGAAGCAGGAAGATGATTGACTGACTCCAGGATATTGAAATATGAAGCCATCCTACTGGAAAGGGATGACTTTGTCCTCAGTACTGAAAACTATCTAAACCCAGTGGAATTTCTGCCCAGGACCCCATGGGGTATTGCTCTCTGGACCTTGTCAAATACTAGACTAAAACCAGACCTGATCTCAGGGAAAGTCCCTTTCTGGATGGACTTGGCTGCTTGTGGATGGTTCCTCTAGAGTTATTCAAGGAAAAAGACATAATGGATATTCAGTGGTAATGGAGTCAAATTAAAAGTTATTGAGTCAGGAAGGTTATCCAATGACTGTTCTGCTCAGACCTGTGAACTATTCGCACTCAGTCCAGCACTAAAATTCTAAAAAGGCAGGGAAGGAACAATCTATACTGGTTCTAAATATGCATTCAGGCTGGCACAACCCTCTGAGAGGGTTGGTTAATAGTAAAAGATAAGACCTGGTTCACAAGGAGCTGATTACCAGATTGCTGGAGAATCTAATGCTTCCTGAGGAGACTGTAATAGTCCATGTCCCAGGACGTCAACGAGGCAGTGCCACTGAGGCACACCAGTGCTACATCTCACTCCTGTCGTTCAGACCCCATCCCTAACCCGTTTTCACTCCCCAGGAGAAAGCTCAACTTGGGAAGCTGGGCGCCTCCCAGACCTCAGAGGGAAAAATGGCTCCTCCCAGATGGGAGGAAAGCACTCTCCAAACCTGTCACGAGAGAGGCATTAACCCAATTACACCAAGCAAGTCATGGGGGAGGGGTTCCAGGCTATGTGTGATGCCATCCTCAGAGTTTATGTGTGTCCAGGAATCTATACTCTTGCAAAACAGATCACTAAAGGCCGTCTAACCTGTAGGAAGATTAACAAACAGGCCTTAAGGGAGCAACCTTTACGGGGAAGAACTCCAGGCTTGAGGCCCTTTCAAAGTGTCCAGGTGGATGACACTGAATTACCCCTGGCGGGCCATCTGAAGTACTTATTGGTTATGGTGGACCATCTAACTAATTGGGTCAAGGCTGTGCCTCTATCTAGTGCCACCGTCAATGGTGTAGTTAAAATGCTTTTAGACAATATAATTCCTCAGTCTGGACTTATTGAGAATATAGATTCAGATAATTGGAGTCACTTTATAGCTAATGTAATCAGAGAATTGGCGAGGGCACTAGATACCGGGTAGGAATGTAATTCAGGAAAAGTTGAAAGAATGGATCAGACCTTAAAAAAGGCAACGACTAAGTTAGTTCTTGAGACCAGATTACCCTGGATCAAATGCCTACCTCTAGCCTTATTCAGGACTAGGACAGCCACCTGGAAAGACATAGGAATCTCTCCTTATGAAATGTTATATGGGTTACCCTATTTGGGCTTGCCTTCAGGCCTCCCCTCCTTTAAAACCAAAGATCAGTTTCTCCAAAATTATGTGCTCGGTCTCTCTTCAGCCCTGTCATCCCTTAGGTGACAGGGACTTCTGACCCAGTGCATCCACACCAACTGGGAGATTATGTCCTGACCCTGGAGTGGAGAGAAGCTCGAGCCATCCTGGGAGGGACCTTATTAGGTGTTACTCACACCGAGACTGCAGTACACACCTCTGAGAAAGGATGGACCCACTTCACCTGAGTATAGCAAGCTCCCAAGGAGGAATGATGGGCGCGTCTTCAGTCCAGTGACACAAAAGTAACCTTAAAGAGAATGCGATAGGATTGTTACTCCTTTTCCATTTGGGAAACTGACTCCTATCGGTGTTGCTCAGACCTCTTCCCCTATAGTTACTGACTTTGATGCATGTGTCATAATTCCCTGTGGGGATCTTGAGAACCAGTGTTGTATCCAGATGAGGGCTGAGACCGTGTATGTGTGTGTAGACCCTGCTCCTAGTTACAAAAGGGTAGTTAGTTATGAAGGTGGTTACTGTCTATGTTCTTCATGGGGAACGATAGGGTGGACATCTGCTCCTGGGGAATATATCTCACCATCCTACTATACCCTCAGAATGGGGAAAGGATAATTGGGGGAAGAAATTAAGGGATAAAATCCAGCTTAAGAAAGTTACTCCTCCTCCCAATTGTCAGTCCTTCCAGTGCAACCCCCTACAACTGATCATAAATGATCCCCTTACTATGAGCACGCAGCCATCTGTTTTAAGGCACTATGGGCTAGGAGCTAACCAATAAGGTTAGCTAAGGTTCATTTCTCTTAGAATTGCTACCACAGCAACCCCCTGGTGCCCTGTCCCCAACACTGCTCCCCCAGCTCTCTCATAATGAGACTGGGATCACTGTAGTGGATGTCAAGATCTAAGACAGACTATAGCTATTGAAACTGGCTGTGGAGAAATGAATGCCTGGCTGGAATGGATTAAATAGTCTGTCCATACTTTAAATGAGAGTGATTGCTATGTCTGTGTGACAGGGACACTGGAATCCCTCTGGGATGGACCACTGACCCTGCCGGTATGGCATGCATGATTGACCTCTTCCAAGAAATGACAGTCTGGGGCAATGGGTCTTGCAGGACCTTGTCACTACCATTTCCCACGATTAATGACCATGAGAGGCTAAAGCCACCTCAGTTGATCAGACCCTCATCTTGGAGCTCTAACTACCTAGAGTAGGTGGGGGAAGGGGTTAGAGTTTCTGGGAAACGCATCTGGGTGCAGTGAAGGCCAATCCTTTGAAGAGATGAGCAGTAAGTGTGCACTAACCGTTGCCAGGGCACATGCCTGGTGGTGCTCAGTGGACCTTTCCGTGAGGCTCTTCCGGTCAAATGGCATTCTGGAAACCCAAACCTTCCCTAACCAGGAAAGACAGAAATGAGATCTGGTTCCCTTGGAGGGTCGTCTGACTCCCATGTCTACACAGATGCCTCTGGGGTCCCACGGGAGGTCCCTGATGAATTCAAAGCAAGGAATTGAATAGCAGTAGGATTTGAATCAGCACTGTTCTGGTGGTCTGCTGTGAATAAGAATGTGGATTGGATTAACCATATCTATTATAACCAACATAGATTTGTCAATTATGCTAGGGATGCAGTGAACGGAACTACAGAACAACTAGGACCCACCAATGATATGGAATGGGAGAACCAGACGTCTCTAGACATGATTTGGTGGAAAAGGGGGGGATATGTGTCCCAACTTGGGGGCAGGTGTTGCACATTCCTAATAGCACAGCTCTGGATGGCACCGTCACCAAGGCTCTCCAAGGCCTGACAGCCCTGCCAAACAACTGGCTAAGAACTCAGGGATAAATGACCCCCTTACTAACTGGCTAGAGCAGTGGTTTGGAAAATGGAAGGGTGTGATGACCTCAATCTTAGCATCCCCCATTGTTGTATTTGGGGCAATGGCTCTAATTGGGTGTTGTGTTACACCCCGCGTACCGGGACTAATTCTTAGGCTCATAGAAGCCCTGACTAAACAAACCCCATATCATACCAGTTGTTGAGTACAGGTGAAATAGAGAGTCAAATAATGTGAAGTGAGTTTGGAGAAAAGAACAAAAAATAAAAAGGGGAGAAATGTGAGGACACACTCTCAAAGTGTGTCACCATCTTAGCTGCTTGCAGTTCCAGGTTTTTGTTCACTGAGCTCCATTTTCATGCCAAAATTGCTACCTACCCCACCCCCAAATTCCAAGTGTAACATTAGCCAATCCCGAGCAGATCGTGCACCAGAGCTCGACCAAGCGAGTAAAGGGGCAGGCCCACTGCGTCAGGCATAAAAAGGAGGACCTATTGTCTGCTCCTTGTGCTTGCTGTGCCTGTGCATCTGCACACCCTTCTGCAGAAGTGTATTTTGCCTTGCCAAGACAATTCTCCATTTTTGTGTCTTCAATTGTGACTGTGGTGGTCTTCAGGGGTCTTATTTTAACAGTCACCAAGTGTCACCACACTCATTATTGTGTGTTTGATTATCCCTGCCTCTCCCAGTTGTGCAAGGGGCATCGTCTGGTTTCCACTTTGAGCTGCTGACTCTGTAGAAACCTCTTTCTCCTCCTTCCCTGTCCACTGTGGTGGAGACCCAGCTGTCTGAGGATGGAAGGAGCACTGCCTGCCACTCACAAATCTTCCCAGAGCTCCCAGCCCTCTCCCTATGCTTCTGACACAGCTCTTACCGTCCCTGTCTCTAGCAAGGGGGGTCCCTCTGGGCTCTAACAGGCACTAGGCAGCACCATGTCTCCTTCCTTTGTCCACAGGAGCTGGCTGCCCAGTGAGGAATGAAACTGGCTACAGTGTTGAGCTCCACCACCTTTAGGGGTCTGGGACAGCCCTGGCCACTCAGCCCAGGGTCATATGTAGATATTCTCATCTCCTGTCCAGGTGCCGCATGGAAAGTGTTTGGGAAGTGCTGCACAAGCATGCGGTGGACAGTCGATGAACTCATCAGTCCAGTGCCAAATAGTGGTCAGTGACTCTGGTGATGAAGAGGGATGCCTCCAAGAGATGCATTGAAACTGTGCATAAGTCACCGTGAAGAAGACTGACCACAGGTGAGACACCAGGAAAGAGGTTGCAACAAGAGATGAGACCTTCATAAGCAGTGGACTTACAGAGCAGGAGAGACGGATGACAGAGAGTTGGCGATGGCGCTGGTAACAGTACACTGCCATTAGGATGGATCCAAACTTTGCAGTGCCACAGAAACAAACTACAGGAGCAGGATGGCTTCTTTGTTTCCATTTTTATGGACACAAATTAAGGACTGGAAGGAATGCCAGTCCTTTTCATGGAAACCAAGTTGCTGTGAATGAGAATCTCAGTGTCCAGCTGCCCATCGTCAGTGTCCACTTAAGGAACAGAAACTAGGAAAATTAGTGACAAATTGTCACAAAGATTCATGAAGAAAGGTGTCATCACAGCTGTTACTTGTAACTGTGAAACCTTGTGGGAAAGCAAATTTGTGGTAGCTGTTGGGGTTTGGCTGAATTATTTAGTTGTTAGGATTGGAATTCCCCATGGCACATCTTGTGTAGTAAGTGAAGTAGTCAGTTTTAAAAGCAACGTGCAGCCCTGGTAACTTTTTTTTTTTTTTTTTTTGGTGATACTGGGTTTTGAACTCAGGGTTTCACACTTACAGAGCAGGTGCTCTACCACTTCAGCCACAGCTCCAGCATGACCCTGGCAATTTTGAAACACAAATTATGTGTAGTTCTGTAAAAGATACACATTTTCCTATGTCTCAGTTTTGCCATGTGCCTGTCATCGACTGGCCTTTTTTATTCTCTGCATTAGGAAACCTTACCTATTAAAATGTTTCCCAAAACAGGAATGAAACAGAAGCCAGCAGGTACAGGACACTCGCTTTGCCCTGGACCTTGTTGTCAGGAACCGCTTATCTGTCCGGCCACTCCAAGTGGAACACTTGCCACTCTCCTCAGTTACGTCACCTGGCAGTTTTCAAGGGAAAAAGTATTCATGGGAGAATTTATCTGAAATCCTGCTGGTGGCACCTTGGAGAAAGGGCTGAGTGTAAATAAAGTTGCAGCCAAAGCCATACTTGGGGGCGTGGATGGAGAGACAGGAAAGGTACCTCACACTCTTTCCCTGCTGGTCTGGCCTGGTGCCCTCAGGTTGCCAGGCAGGGCATGTTGACAGGGCTGATGTCCTGGCTCCTGGCCAGCCATTGGGGGACTGGCTGTCCTCTGGACTCTACAAGACGAGGCCCACTCCAAGGAGCTGAGTTCAGCTTCCCTTTGTCATCAGAGTCAGCAATCCAGACACCCAGAAGCCGGTCTGGTCCAGGGTGAGGAACAGAGAGAGCCTGTTTTCCATGCCCATGACCAGAGCAATCTGGCTGGCTTGTTCCTGTGTCCACAGGCGTAGGTGTGGGACCTCCCCACTCCTAAGCTGGTGTCTATCTGTGGTTTCTTCCAGCACTCTCAGCAAAAGGTGTAGACCCAGATGCACAGTGTGGATCCAGAGGTGCAATATAGACCAACATGAGCTGGCTGAGTCTCTGTTCTGGGGTGAGACCACTATCTGGGCTCTGCCACTGCTCTTCTGTCCCCGAGTTTCTTACTACTTGCAGACAATGAGAACCCACCTCAGAGTGGGGCACCTCCATCCAGAACACGTGATGTCTAGTTGTCATGCTTAGTGGCCCTTGGTGGTCTTTCCTAGGGCTACTGAGCAGTTCTGAGTTGCATGTGTCCTCACTGTGTCATTCCTTTCACCTATTAAATGGAGAAGCATTCCCTGCGTGTTTTTATACCCTCCCTTCTTACATAAATGTCTGATTGTGTCCATGTGACTGTGTGTCTGTGTGTGAGTGCGTCTGTGTGAGGGTGTCCATGAGATCATGTGTCTGTGAGCGTGCCCATGTCTGTGTGTGCTGAATGTGAGAGTGTCTGGGTGAGTGTGTCCGTGTGAGTATGTGTTTGGGTGTGAGGTGTCTGTGAGTGAGTGTATGTCCGTGTAAGTATGGGTCTGTGAGTGTGTCTGGTTGAGTGTGAACATGTGTCTGGTTCTGTGTCTGAGTGTGTCCATGTGGGCATGTGTCTGTGTAAATATTTGTGTGAGTGTGTCTGCGAGTGAACACGTGTGTATCTGGTGAACCCCAAATGATCATTATTGCTCGCTCACCCGGCAAAGCCAAAACTAATGAGCTGTGTGGATGTTGAGACGTGTGGCCTACAGGGTTTTCCCAAGCTCACCTTGGTATTGGTTGTCCTTACTGTGGTTGCACCCTTCTTTGTGAGGGACAAATGCGGCCTTTGTTCATTCAGTTGGGAATGAGTTTACCGCACACCATAAACACCCCTGGGCTTGGGAAGCAGCTGCTGGTGACTTTCGTCGCAAACTTGCTTCTTCTCCCATAGAGCTCAGGACAGACAGCCTCCCACAGGTTCTGGGCCCTGAGAGTGTGTTTTAATGATGTCACAGGGCTTAGCCCAGAGTGGCCCCCAGCAGCTGCCTGTGGACACGGGGAGGATCCAGCCTGACAGGTTGAGAAGCCCTCTCTCTGTGTGCTCTTCAAAGTGTACATAATTTTACATTCTGTTTCACGTGATATGCAGGAATTTTAAAAACAGGTCTTTGTTCCGAGCACTGCAGAGGGTTCCTTCCTCCACCTCCATGGGAACGTCTGGATGAAGGTCATCAGCTAGTTGGGGGTCCTCAGAGCCCCCCATTGCTGTGTCTTAGGTCCAGACCCCCCATTTGTGTTTGAATTGAGCTCCCAGTGGACATGTCCTTCCTGGGGGCTGGCCTGGGCTCCTTTCTTTTCTGTCTCTTTGCTGTCCTTTTTTGTGGTTTGTAATAAGTAGTACACATTTTTTAAGGCTCAAAAACCAAAACAATAAGGCAGACATGCCTTTGAATCCTTGCTCTCATGGGCGGTCATTTTATCAGAACGCTGTGCAGCGTCCCAGTGCTCCCGGATGCAGACACAAGCTGGCTCTGTCACATCCCACTATAAACGAAGGGTAGCTTGCTGCACTGCCTGCACTCACCTCCACTCCTTGTGCCCTGGGGGTTTCTCCACGCCACAGAGCGCCCAGCTCTCTTTCTCAGAAAACAATGGCTCTGCAGAAGCCCCTCTGTCACTACTGCCAGGTTCTTTATTTTCCAGACACTTGCAGGTGGTGATGTCACAGGTGTGCCCTTTCACATAGGTGCTGGGGCATGGATTTCAAATCCCCACAGGTTGGGGATGCTTTGAGGGCATTTTCAAGTAGCTGCTTTGTGCATCATGGGGTCTCTGTCTGGCCTGGGTGGGAGCAGGAGGCATATACTTTATATTTTTCTAGTCTGAGAACTGAGAACTGCTATCTTGGGGCAGCTCGAATTGCACTAATCTTGAGTGACATGAAGCATCTTCATTTGTTTATTGTTTATTTCTTATTTGTTCTTTTTTTTTTTTTTTTTACTTGTTGCTAATCTTTTTTTTCTGTTTTTTTTTTTTGGTGGGATTGGGGTTTGAACTCAGGACTTCACACTTGCAAAGCAGGTGCTCTTTGCAATTGCTTGAGACACTCCTCCAATCCATTTTGTTCTAGTTATTTGGAGACGGGGGTGGGTCTCACATCTGTTTGCCTGGGCTGGCCTGGAACTGTGATCCTCCCATCTCAGCCTCCCAAGTGGCTTGGATTACAGGCATGAGCCATGGCGTCCAGCTGGGTTGCTAATCCTTTAATGATTTCTACAAGCTCTTTATGAACTAGGGAGATGCACACTTGTAGTTCAGGTTGAAAGTACATTTCTCAAATCATCCTTGTCTTTCCTTTTCATCTTTTCTTTTGCCATTTTTAACTTGTCATTGGGTCTTAGTATTTGGGATTTCTGGGTTTTGAATCAGTTAAAAGACTTTCTTATTGCAAGGTTATAAAATCAACAAAACATGCTGAGTCTAGGAGAGGATTTGGGGGGAGGGGTTTCAACTTCAGAACATTATGTAGGGGCCAGAAGAATACTTAAAGACCGCTCTCACCAGCCTGGTCCATGAGGGGGAAGGGGGAGCTCCCACAGGCTCAGAATAACAGAGCGCTACTTGAGCTTCCTGGTGGGAAACCATCTTGGTCGTATGGTTTACTTTAAGGTGGGGCTTCCCACCTTTCAGGCCTGTGGAAGACCTTTATCCTTGCTGGCTGGTGTGAGAGCTAGTCCATTTGGGGAAAGAGAAGCCTGCTAAAGTCAGTGTTTTGTTGCTATGACAAAATACTTGATAACTTAAATGCTGGAAAGATTTGTTTTGGCTTACGGTTCTAGAGGTTTTAGTCCACGGTCACTTGGCCCCATCACTGATGTCACAGGGCTTAGTACAGAGTGGCCCCCGCAGCTGCTGTGGTGAGGCAGGACATCATGGTGGCAGGAGTGTGTGGTAGAAGAGGTGCTCACTTAACGGTGGCTGGGAAGCAGAGAGAGCAAAGGAAAGGACTGGGGACATCCTTTCCAGAGCACAACCTTACCACCCTCCTCTAACGAGGCCCTACCTCCTGGTCCCCACTTCCTCCTCATAATGACATCAAATTATGGATCCATCCATGGATTGATCCACTGGTGACGTCAGAATGTTCGTGATTCAGTCTCTCCCCAAAGCACCATCTCAACACTGCCACACTGGGCGCCGCACCTCCAACACCCGAGCCTTTCGGGACACTTCACATACAAACCGTAACGAGGACTCAGCTCTGGGAAAGGCCGGGTCAGAAAGCCCTGTTCTGGTGCAGGGGTGGGTGTCTCTGCTAAGTCAGGTAGCTTGGAAGACCCCC
Organism: Castor canadensis; assembly: GCF_047511655.1. Lineage (NCBI taxonomy): Eukaryota > Metazoa > Chordata > Mammalia > Rodentia > Castoridae > Castor > Castor canadensis. The sequence continues at coordinate 1,016,137 of NC_133395.1, read as the reverse complement.
TCAGCAAGGCAGTGGGAGAGCTGGCACCTGCCACTCAGCTGACTGTGTCCTCCTGCTCTTCCCTTGGACGTCTGTAGATATAAGCATCCACCTGTGCCTCTCTCCACTGTGCCCCTCCACCTGTCCTTTCCCATCTGTGCCCCCCTCTACCTGTCCTTCTCCCTGCCTGACCCCTCTCCAACTGACCCCTGCCCACCTGCACCCCTCCCTGCCTGTCCCCCTCCTCACCTGACACCTCCCCACCTGCAGGAAGAGCTTGACCCACGCACAGGAGTGTGCCATGAGCAGCGTCTCTGGGTCTCTGACTGGAGTTTGTCGTCTGAGGACTCAAGGCCTCTTGTAATACTCTTTTGTTCTGCATGGAGACGGTTGTGCACAAGGGCAATTTGGTTCATTTAAAATCATGATTTAAAATCCTGTAATGTAACTTTATATATTCCAGAGAGAGAAAATCAGGTAAGAATTTGTCATTTTTATACTACTCAAATGACATTTTCAAATGTTAGAAACTGCTGTTTTGCTTCGAAAAACTGCTCATAAGCCCTTTGGACAAATGGAAAGCATATGAACCATGCCAATTATGACAATAATTGTTGTCAGTTGAGCTTGTATCCCTGAAAATTTGCAGGCGTCGTTGTGTGGCTAGTGTGAAGCTGATCCCAGGACTTAGCTAGGAAGACTTTTCAGTTACGCTCCTGATAACGGTGTTCATTCGTTTTATCGGCCCCATCTGGAACTCTGAAATGCAATTTTTATTTATAAATCAAGTAGACCATGAAATGTATTTGAGATGCAACGTTAAATTCATGCGTTGAAGGACCGAGCAACCAGTACGACTCGGTGTGGTTTCAGTCCCCTCAACGTGAGACGTGGCTGCATTGTGGTGGTTCATATTTTTCTTTCCTTCTCTTGTCACACTGAGCAGATGCTGAATAGTGTCCCACCTCTCTCATGAAAGGCAGGGTATGCCAGCATTTGAAGCTGCTATGATAGCTTTTCTCACCTCTGTTTGAGCTGCCTCTTGTCCTTTGTGCCATGCGGCTGTCCCCGAGTCTGTGGTGACAAGCAGATGATTGGGTGCCTAGAGTTGGCACTGAAGGGAAAGAAAGAGCCTGACAGAGAAGCCTGTGTCACCTCGGTGACCTGTGACTGAAGCACTCACGGATTTGTGCCTTGGCAATGGGGAGGAGGGGAGTGTGTCTTTAGAAAGAGTTCTGTTGTTAACTGATGGAAAACTGGTCTTGTTCCTTTCTTGGCACAGAATGCAAAGGCAAACTTTGTACTGGTGAGCAGTTGTGAAAAGCAGTCTGTATGTCGCTGCCTGCATGTGTGCCCGAGTGTGGGAGTGTGACCGGTTATCAGTACGCAGGCACATGTTGTCTCATGCCTGCTGGCTTCCTGGTGTGGTTAAATAAAACCCACGAGAATGTACTCTGTTGAAGAGTAGAGCCCGGTGCCTGTAGACAAATCTTGGAAGATGGGACAGAATTTGGCAATGTCTGTAAGACAGAAAGCTGCATGCTGCCAGTTAGCCCGTCCATCTAGAGAGGAGCCCTGGGGAGGGGCTGCCATGAGGACCCAAGTGGACTTGGAGTGTGGACTGGCCACTGCTGAGAGGGAGGAGGAAGACCTCGTCCTGGCTGAGGAAGCTGGCATGGCATGCAGGCTCTGTCCCCGATGGGAGAGAAGATGTCCTTCCATCTATAACAGCACGTGGACTGCCTGCCCACATGGGTACTGACCCTGCCTCGGTGCTGGAGGCAGAAGGGACGGGGGAGTAGTGGCCGGTTCCACTGCTGCTGAGAGTGGACATCTAAGAGCTAGTGGCCCTCCCCTGTAGGACAGGGCCAAGGGAACTGTGTGAGGCTCAGGGAAAAAGCAGCACTCACTACAAAGGTGAACTTTCTGAACTCCGCAAGCACTGAACAGATGAAAGGAACAGCATGTTGTGCGTGAGCACACAGGGACACGCATGGACACAAACACAGGTGCAGGTCACAAGAGGCGGTGGCCATGTGGGAGCAACCACGATGATTTAACTCACCTGCTAGAGAAAAACTCCCAAACTCACAAAGGAAGATCCATCCATGTCCTGTGCACAAAGACACACCGAAGAGACAGAAATCGGGAGTTTTGTGCACTTAATGCCCAGATAGGCAGCACAGCCCTGCCAGGGTCCTTGGCAGAGCCTGGGGAGGTCACAGGCCTTTGCCTACCCAGCAGTCCCACCTCTAGGACTCAGTCCCCAAAGTCCACAGGCAGAAATGTGAAGAGCTGTTGGCAGTGGTTGTAAGGGGGTCCGCCCTGACTTTGAATCACACAATACCTGTATGAATCCAGTGTCTTTCATCTCACAGTGCCCACTTATGTGGTTTCTACATCTTTCCATGGAAAAACTGAAAACAAAGCTTTCGACTCTGTGTGCCATTCCCGCAGAGTAGCTTTGGAGGATGGCCAGGTCTGGGACAAAGACTGTGCCAGAGGAGGCCAAAGCAACCCTCTGTGGAAGGTAGAGAAGCCACAGAGGTGGCTCAGGTCACAGTGATGCGCTGGGTACCGCTTTGAGGTGCTCCCTGGGCAGAGGGGACAGAGGACTTTGAAGTGCACCCTGTGCACTTTGAGATGTGTCCCTGCTACTCCAGGACAACTTGGGTCACCCTTGACAGACGCTGGACCCAACGTGTTTCTGGCAAAGGAGTGAGCAGGGAAGGAACCCGGTACTTTCTACCTTCCCGGTGTGGTCTCCGCCTGGAGGTCACAGCGCTAAGGAGGGACTGTCCCTTGACATGAGAATCCCAGCCAGTAGACCAAGGAGGCACATCATCAGTTTTGCTGCACTGTGAGTTCTTGGAGCCCGCTCCTGCTGACACCAGAAAGGGCGAGCCTCCCTCATGAGGTGTTCTTGCAAAGAAGCAAATAAGTGACACTGAGCAGCATCTGAACAGTTCTGGAGAGGTGACAGTCTGCAGGAAGGCTGGGGACAGAGGAGCCTGAGCCATCACAGAGGCCACCTAACACAAAATCCAGAAGTAGAAGACTCCATGTGACAAACAACCTCATTTCAACACCACCAAAAAAAAGTGCAAAGACAAAATAACCCAGAGGGGAGTCTGCCAGTCAGAGACCTTAGGAGAGCAATGGTTGCAGTGTGTGCACCAGATTGGATTTGGACTCTAGCTCTCACATACAAAAGTGCAGAAAGCACCGAAGAGGAGCAGAATTGATGCTGTATCAGGGAAGAGGATCAGAAGAAAACAGACTAGGCCTGAGTCCTGATAAAGTAGCAGGGGGGAAGGGATGGCATGGCAGAAAGATAAAACCTAAAGAATTCAAAGGTGAAGAAGGTCACTAGCACTAGGGTAAAGGAGCCTATAGAATTGCATGGAACCATATATGGGTTAAACCTTGTGTTTTAACTTTATTGCCTCTATAACCTGCTTGCAAGGGTATATAAGGTGAGACTCCTTTGTTCTTGGGGCTCAGCCTTTGGACACGAGTCCGCTGGGTCTGTGCCAGCACAATAAAACATTGCTTCATGCTAAACTGCCTCAGTGTCCCGTATCTCAGCTAGCAACCTCCTGCAACAATGCTGGTTAGAGATTTAATACCAAAGTCATTGATTGTAGTGTGTTTATGTTTTATCAGGTTGTTACCTTTCAGAACTGTTCCTGTGTGAAACCTATGTGCTGTCCTTCCCAGGTTGACCAAGGTGGGAACCACGGCCAGTGAGACTGGCCAGTCTCACATGGACCACGTCTCTGGAGTTCCCCTATTGCTCTTGCTGTCTTGTACATGTTTGACACTTCCGTGGTTTAAAAATTGTCATGGCCTACTCACCTTGTTCCTCGGGCTCCCAAGTGTGGCAGGAGTCTGGTCTGACACCGACCCACTACGTAGCAGATAGCAGGAGGAGAAAGAGGTTACAGAGAAGCAAAAAGGGACACCAGAGGGATGGGTCAGAAGCATTGTTGGGGGGGTGGCGGAGACGTCCATGTGAACTCATGTTAGGCTCAGTGTAGACACAGATGGTCACATCAGAAACGTGTGCACACCCAAGTACACGCATGTGTTTCCTGCCTTGTCAGCTGACAGGGCCTGTGGAAGCAACCACACCCAAGTATTGATGAGCACACGTGGTGGCCGGCTCAATGTCACCCACCACCTTGCAATAGGAAGAGTCAGCGCCTACACACGACCGGTTCCAGGGCCAGGGCAGGAAATATGAAAGCAACATCTTGAGTTTCCAGAAAGTTAGGAAATGCGAAAACAGACAAAACAAAACCGTAGCCCCTGGGATGGAAATGTCAGAGGGACACAGGCACCGGTGAGAGTGCCCCACGACAGCACGGGAACAATTTGAGCAGCAAAGTCAAGTCATTTGGATCCTAAACCCAAGTACAGAGAAATGAGGGTGAGACTGGGCAGAAGAGTCCCAAACAATTGATGTAGCCACGTCACCATCAAGGAGGGCTCTCTGCCCTACTTCCTAAGTGTGGGATCACCTGGCAGAGTGGTTCAGGAGAATGCAGGTGTCAGAGTCACCACAGCCCAGCAATGGGCGTCCACAGCACGTCTCGTGCTGCTGTGCCTCTGTGGTCCTCTCTGAACAAACCCACCATCGGCATGAGGAACTACCAGGCGATCCCAGAGGACTCGAACCTGTGACAGCCTCCAAGATGGAGAGATTGAGAGACCGTCACATACACAGGAGCCCAGGAGTCAGGAGGACTACACTCCCTGCTGTGGCTTGGGTAGGACCCTGAAGAAGTTACCAAGTAAAAACAGGGAAACTTGAAAGAACCCCGGCATTAAGATCGCACAGCTCACAGTGATGCCTGTGTATCGGCTTGGTGATTGTAATGCAGTACTGTGAGCTGTGCGATCTTAATACCGGGGAGCCAAAGTCTACTGTCACAGTTTTGCTCTAAGCCCAGGGATGTTTCAAGCAAAGCAAGTATGTTAAAAAGCAGCAGCCCGCACCGTAAGCGGGCAGGTGTTTGTATTTTAGCAGAAACAACCCTCCACAGCAGTAAGAGGAGCCAGGAGTGCTGGGACTGGAGCCTCTGAGCCCAGCAGCCAAGCTAGGAGGCTGGTCTCTGCCTCACAGTAGATCAAGGCCTGGTGATCTGCTGGGAATATGGGAAAAGCACTGGCCACATCTCCCCAGGTCCCCAGTCCACAAGCAGAACCACAGCTCCTCCTCTGTGGAGGGGTAGGTTGCGTGTCTCTCCCTTAGCCACCATGCTCACACACTCCAGATGAAGCTGTACTGATGCCCCACAGTGGGGAGGGAAGAGGAGCACGGAGGCTTGTTTTTGCTACAAGTTCTACAGGTCCTGTGCCCAGGCCTGGCTCCAGCTAAAGTGAGGCAGAGCCCAGCAGCCTCCTCGCCTGCTTCCCACCTCCAGTGCCTGTTCAGGAAAGAGAGGGACAGTGGCCCAGGGAGAGTGCTGGCCTGGCTTGCAGGTTCCACCATGGGTCTAGAAAGGGCGGGCGTGGGGCAAGACAAGGTTCTTCTTCTTCTTTTTTTTTTTTTCAAGTGTTTAAGCAGCTGTTTGTATTATTTTAGCTCAAACATTTGCAATAACGCACAAAGACCAAATATATTATATACGAACAGCCTGTGGGGCAGACCTGATTATCTGTCGTCGGCCTGTGTTCAGGGTCACTGGTTTGACCAACTGTGGATCAAAATGATTTTTGAAACTTGCATCTGTACTGGATTTGTAGACTTTTTGTTATTCCTTCTTAAGCCGTGCAGTGCAGCCCCCATGTACATCGCGTTTCGGTTCTAGTAAGTACACGGGTATCAAAATTCTCATTGTGGTACATCACAAAAGTGTGTGGCCATTTGCCGTGGGTTCACTCCCTGGTCTGTCTTGGAGGGTCCCTAACCATTACCCCGCATTGGCTGGTCTGACCACCTCCCTTCGGGGACACTGCAGGGTGAGTGGGGTCTGCCTACCACAGGCAGTGTGACTGGCCATATGTGTGACGTGCCCCTCGGGCTCCCCTGCCCCCAGTAGATGAGGCTCCACCAGGTCTGCAGAGGCCAGCCCTGCAGTCTGCATGTCTTTGCCAAGCACCTGTGCTGGGATTGCCATGGTTCCAGGAAAGGAGCTCATGGACAGAGCTGGAACAGTGTCCTCGACTGTGCTCTGAGCAGTTCAGGTCCCCTGGGGCCTGTTCAGACTCAGAACGACGGCCCACCCAGGTTTCTCCCTTAGAAAGTCTGTGGGCTTCCAGGAATTTGCAGACTTCCAATTGATCTGCTGTGGGTAGCCTGGACACCCCACGTTGAGAACCGCTATTTGGGACCCTTGGTCTGTCTCTGGCCACCTTGCCTATTCTACCTCAGTCTGTCCCGTGACTGGGGTGGAGCCTGTGTCACATGGGTCTGGTGCTGTGTGCTGTGGCCGCCCTCCCATTGCAGATGGAAAGTGGGCCCTGACCACCCTGCTGGTCACCTGGGGACATCATATCATGTCATGACACCCATAGGCAACCTGTGTCTAGGGCCCTCGCTGCTCTCACTTCTCGGTCCAGAAGCTTGGTGAGTTTCCTGCTCTGGGTGTGAGTGTTTGAGCTTCCTGACACATAAAGACATTAAATGTGATGAGGTCACCCTGCAAGGTTTAAACTCAGCAAGTTCAGATGTGATCCTCACCGCCAACCTGTGAATGTGACCTTATTTCAGAACAGGGTCATTGCAGACGTGATTAGCTAAGGTGAGTTCACACTTGGTGGGGTGACATGCCCCCACGTAGCTGGTGTCCTTCCTGTAGGGGATTTAGACACAGACTCACACCTGAACTTGGAGGGACAGGTGGGGGCCTGCTAGAGACTGCAGTCAATACCTGCAGCCAGGGAGAGGCCCAGACGCAGCCTCCAGGGCCTCAGGAGGAGCCGGCCCTGCCTTACCCCACCCCAGATGTCCAGCCTCCAGGCAGTGAAGTGACAGGTTTCTGCCCTCCTTCCCTCCCATCCTCCCTCTTTTCCTTCCTCTGTTCCTTTCTTTCTTTGGCAGGGTCTTGCTCTGTAGCCAAGGCTGGCCTGGAACTTGTCATCCTCCTGCCTCAGCCTCCTGAGTGCTGGGATTACAGGTGTGCACCACCACACCCAGAAAATTTCTGTTTCTTACCCTGCACAGTTGTGATACTTTGGTTCAGCTGCCCCCAAAACAACTAAAATTTCTCTCCCTGATAGGCACCGCAACTGAAGTTCACATGTGGTTGTGAAGCCTCTTGGTTGATGCTGTTATTTGGAGGTGTTCTGGGGAGAAGGTAAAGGATTTTCCCTAATCTAGAAAATGACCTTCAGCTTCTTAGGGTGAGCACCTGTACATCAGGTTATGTCAGGAGAGCATTTGCTAGATGGCCGTCGCACACGCAGTTTTCAGCAGCTGTATACATCAGAGTTCCCCCTACAGGGAGAGCTCCTTTAGAGCTCCAGGTTTAAAATGATCATGGTGCATTTACAACCTTCATTCTGAGGACGTGGACAGCTCCTAGTAGAGGGAGATGTGACTCAGTGACCGTGCAGTGCTGGAGCCTGGACACCTGTCTTGCAGCTTCAGTAATGGAAACCAAGCATTGTGGCAGAAAGGTCTTTGATTTTGTTTTGTTCTGTTTTTAAACCCAAGCAGCCAATTTGAAAATTGGAGTGCATGCCTGGCCTCAGATGTATCACACTGAGTCAATTGTTCCACCCAAGACACATGTGACTCACCTTGTGGCCTGTGTAACTCACTTTGAATATGTTAATGAACTGACTCTCAGATATCAAGTGGAAACAGGCCTGTGGGGCAGCAGGGCTGGTCATGAGGCTGGGGTCCATGGTGGAGCAGCCTGGTCCCCCATGTACGCCAGGCAAGTTCCTCTGGCTTCTGTGTGACGTAGCTGCGTGGGCCCCACTCCCAGGCAGATGTTGGCTGACCCAGCCGAGGACCAGAGGAGCTGTGAACATCTGAATAACCAAACACACACAGTGCCACTTTTTGAGAAAGAAAACACATTCATAGGAAGAAAGAAAAATGCCACCTCTGGTCTCAATGTCTATGTGCCACTGATGGCTCACCTTTATGACGCTTCCCAGAACGGCAGTGAAGAATTCTGTTTTGCCCCTGAGGAAAGAAAGGTCAGGTTGGGTGGTAGCACTTGAGGGCCTGCACCCCGAGACCTGGGGGAGGGGGGAGACTCCCGTGGATCTGTGCTGTGCCGAGCGAGGATCACATCCAGACACCCTGCATTCTGCCTGTTCTGTGCCAGGACCCTAGTAAGACATCCAGCCACACACTTGACCTGCAAGACCTCTCACACCTCTGAGTCCCCCTGTCTGGCCCTCAGGAAGGTCCCTGCTGCTGGGACCTTGGGTTCAAAGAAGGTGTTGCTTAAGGAACTAAAGGAGAAACTTTAAAGCAACTGAGGCCAATAGGAGAAGGGGAACAGGAACTAGAGAAAAGGTTAGATCAAAAAGAATTAACCTAGAAGGTAACACCCACGCACAGGAAATCAATGTGAGTCAATGCCCTGTATAGCTATCCTTATCTCAACCAGCAAAACCCCTTGTTCCTTCCTGTTATTGCTTATACTCTCTCTACAACAAAATTAGAGATAAGGGCAAAATAGTTTCTGCCTGGTAGTGAGGGGGTGGGGGGTAAGGGTGGGAATGTGGGGGGGCGGGGGAAAGGGGGGAGAAATGACCCAAACATTGTATGCACATATGAATAAAAGAAATTTTTTAAAAAGCTAAAAAAAAAAAAGTTGCTTGCATGCAGAGGACGAGGAGAAACCCCACAGGGCGTCTCGGGGTTAAGCAGGGTGGGGAAGGCTCCCACTGTGGGTGGTTGACCATGACTCTCTTGGTGCAGCTCATGAAGACACCATCTGTACCAAGCTGTCCCTAGGCAGCTGTGAGGCGACGGTTTCCTTCTGCCAGTGTGCCGTTTTCTCATCGTTTCCACAGTAAAATCTCAGGTCTGTAACGACACCTTGACATTTCTTATGTAAACTGTGAAGATATCGGGTGTTTTATGCTTTATCTGGTGGGGACAAAGGACATCCTGTGTTGAGATGTCCCTAGTGCCTGAGACGAGGTAGGGCTCGGTATGTGAGCTGAGCTGACCGCAGAATTCTATTGGAATTCCACCAGCTGGGCCAGATGGCCTTCCGGGCAGTCATTGCCCCGCAGGCCACTTGGGCACAGGGAGCCCTGACGTGTTTGGCCGCCTCGCTCCATTCACTGCCCACAGGCTATTTGGGTCAGCTCTCTGTGGGTGTCAGGGAGGCGTCACAGTAGAAGATTTTGATTTTGAAGCCTTGTGTCCTCATATCTGCATATAAATCTCTTTTTAAATATGCAGGTACATTTAAAGAAGTTTTTGCAGTTTTTAGAGTGAGAATGTATTGTTTTGCAGTGAGACCATTTAAATACGACCTCTTTGTGGGGTACTGTGTGCTACCTGCCCATTGTGGGACCCCAGCCCAGGCCAGTTGTAACTCTGAGACAGTCGGCTTCTTCTTGCTACTGGAGTGGTGACTTCCAAGGGCCCCCAGTTCCTGCACAGCAGTCCCCAAGAGGGCTACTAGGGAGCAGCCTGTCCAAAGTGGCCGGATGGAACCACATGGGGTCTGGGAGTGAAGTCCACCTGGCTGCCCTACCCATGAGGCATCACTGAGGGTGGATATTTTTACCCTTCTGTTGGTGGAGTCTTGGGCAGTCTGGGTGTAACATGAAAATGAAGCCCATGACTGTTCAGGGCAGCCTGCTGTCCACTTGAGAATGCAGCCTCTCGTCCTGGTGCTGGTGCTGTCCCAGATCAGGGTTAGGGTTTTGGGTGTTTCAGCGCTGTGTCCTGTTCTGTGTACAGGTGACCTGGGGCCAGCAGTATAGCTGCTTGTCTTTTCTGAGCCTCGTCTGAAGCTGGTGTCCCGTGCCCTGGACAGAGCTGGCCCTTCTTGGTGTCACCTTATAATTGTTTTGCCCTAGATGAGTCCTTTTACCTGCCTGGACCTCAGTTCTCATTGGTAAAAACAGACTGTGGGACCAGCTCCATGTCCATCAAGGCAGGGAGAAGCTGCCCTGTGCTGTCTTGTGGAGGCGTGTAATCCAGAGCTTGTGTGCACATGTCCTGCACGTGTTAGCAGGAAGGCCGCCGGCAAGACAGACAGCCCCTGGGCTCCTCACGTTCACCCCCGAGCCTGCGGCAGGCCCTTCATTTTCTCTGTCACTATCCGCCTGCCCCTCACCTCCCAGGTGGGTGGCGGGGGTGCAGCTCTGTGGGCAGAATTTCCTGAGAAGGAAGGCAGCTCTACATGGAGAGGCCATGGGGTTTCCCTCCTTCCTGTTAAGAGTCAAGCGTGGTGATGGGCGGGGCAGCAGCTATTTTGTGGTTGTGAGGACCAGTAAGGCATGCTGAGGTTCCTGAGCTAAAAGGAGCCTGGGGACCGGGAGTGGCACTGAACTGCTCTGCAAACTCGAGCCCGAGGGAGACCCACCCCTTGCAGAAAACTGCGTGCAGGGCTAAGTTTCTTGCAGCTAGACTCAGCCTCTGTGATCCTGACAGGCAACAACCCCTTCTCCCCAGCCTGTGGTCCTCTTCCTTCTGGGAGCTTCTCCTAGGCACCCCACTGAGGGAGGCAGCAGCTGAACCCAGAGTTGGAGCCCCTGAGAAACCTGGAAGCTTGGTCCCAGGTGTCCACAGAACCAGGGACATTGAGAAGAGGCTTGGGCTCAGAGTCTGCAGGACTCAGAGACACGGTCCTCAGCCCTGGGGAGCCACCTCTTAAAACAGACATTCAGCAGCGTCTCCCTTGGCCTTCTGACATGAACTGGTGGGCGGCAGGCACCCCTAAGCACCGACTGAGCGGATCTTGCCCCATCTGTATTACAAGGAGATGTGGAAGCAATTTACACAAAAACTAATTCTGTGTGTAAGCGCTGGACGCACTCGTGGGAACGGTGCTGAAGCCTGCAGGTGTGTGCAGAGCCCCGTGGATGACCACAGGTGCAGGTGGACGCAGATGTGGGTGCTGGTGCCGTAGTGAGCATCATGGGTGACCACAGGTGTGGCCTTCAGTGCCCTGAGGAGGGTCACTGTGACAAAGCACAGTGTCCACAGACCTGAGTGCACAGCTTCAGCTCAGAGCTTCTCAGCCTCGACTCCGACATTTGGGGCTGGACTGTGCTATGTAGGTGTGGGGGGGGGTCCCCATATCAGTGCCCAGCAGCATTCTGGGCCTCAGTGGGAGCCCAGCCCCCCAATCTGCACCAACTCAAAGTGCCCACTAGGGGACAGACTCGCCCTGGAGAGCCGCTGCTTCAGCCTCAGAGACCCTCGTGAGCACGCACACGTCTGTGGGGACACAGGCATCCGTGGTGTTCACACCAAACAGGCTTCTCAGACAAGGCTTTGGCAGAGAACATGAAAGACGGGCCAGATCTTCACAGCATGGTGTCCTTGCAGGATTCCTGGGTGCCAGAGCAGCTATGGGTTGCCACTCCCTAAGAGCCAGCTCATGGTGGACAGGTTCTTACCTCTGCTCTCCACTTTCCTCCCCTGGGAAGGGAAATCACAACCCCCAAAGCTGCCTGGGTGGCAGAGAGCCTGTGTGCACCTTTGGGAAGTTTCCATAGCCTCTAGGGGGTCATGTCCCCAGCTAAGGGCTACAGTGCAGTGGGAGGGACTGAGGGAGGGCAGGGAGAGGGTCCCAGGGCATGGAGACAGTCCTAGCAGTGGAGAGGGTCTAGGGTCACAGGCAAGGGTGGCAGGTCGGAGCACCGAGCCCTGCCTGCACCCAACCCTGACATGCAGACACATCGGGCAGAAGAGTGGGAGGAGGGGGAGAACACCACAGAGACGAGATTATCGGAAAGACAGCAAAATGATTAGATGAACCTCAATTTGCTATTTTCTCTGCTGCTCCCAGGTGAGGTGGGGTAGGCCAGGACTAGATCCAAGTAGGAAAGCAGCTGCATGTCTGGTGTGGACGACCCCCTTTGGAGCTGTCACCTGAGCTGGTCTGTGTTTGGCCAAGCACCAGTATAGCTGATCAGTGCTTCCAGCAATGTTCCAATCCACAGCTTTTCAGAGAGGTGTCCACTGACTACCAAGAGAAACACTTTCTTCTCGGTCTTTTGGCAGAGATCAGGTGTGGGATAGAAGTACGTTAATGTGGCCTTTCACATCAGCAATGACCCTTCCATGGAAAGGTGCAGGTGTCCTCCTGGTTGTGTGGCCAGGTAGCCAGGTCATCCGTCCTGGGAGCTCTTTCAGGCCAGGCGGCTGCCCCACCTGCTGTGCCTCTCAGAGCATGGCCTGGACGTTCTGCCCTGGATGGCTCTGAGTGGGCAGTGGAGATGGAGGTTGCTCTGCTCCCATCCAGTGCCTCCACCTGCCCTGAGTTCAAAGGGAAGAGCTGTGGCTTTGCCTGTACCCCAGATCTGGGCAAATGGCCTCCACTCATGGCTGCTGCATCAGGGGTCAGCCCCAAACCTAAGGTTTCACAGAGCCACTGAGATGGCTGCAAGGAAGCCTCCAGTGGCCAGTGGCCAGCCTGGGTTTGCTTTGTGATTACTGGGCCCAGGGTTTAGGAAACTTGCATTAGCCATGGCTCCGTTTTTCTTTTTCTTTTTTTCCTTTGAGACAGGGTCTCATGGTGTAGACCACACTCACTTCAAACTGATGATTCCCCTCACCTGGCTTAGCCATGACTCTTAAGGAAATTGAGCGATTCCCATTTAGGTACAAATCATGGCCATCTTTCCTCTGGACTGCAAAGCCCATTGGAGGCAGCTGGTGCAGGTGGGAGGAGGGACCTGTGGGTGAGCCTAGGGATCTATGGGTGGGCCTAGGGCCCTGGCCCCCTGTGGGGCAGGTGGGAGCCTGGAAGCCCATGACCCCAGTGTGAGAATGAAGGGGAGGGGAAGTGAAGGCAATGTTGCAAGTCGTGGTGTGACAGCCACAAACAGGGCTGCTGGGGTGTGTGAGGGGCATAGAACCTGGGAATGAGGTCAGGGACCCTGCTGAAATGGAACAAGGTAGTAGCAAAGTGCTCTCCACAGTGGCCAGGAGCCACTGCAGACAGAAAGCAGCTCAAACAAGATAACCACCCCATCCCAGGACTGCTTCCCTAACCCACACGCCCCATGGAACCAAGTGGGTGGCCGGGGGACACCTGTGCCCAAGGACCCCTCGCCCAGAGGGCCAGGCAGCCTCATCTGCACAATGCTGACATCTGTCCTATTATAGAAACCCCATTCCAATCCTGAACTGAAGCTCATCCCTCCAGCTCTGGGTGTGACTTCCCATCGCCCAAGCGCTCACACTGCTGTGGCCAGGGAGCACGAGCTCCAGGCTATGATTTCCTGTGTTACACATAGGGTCCCCATGCTCGTTCAGAGGAGCTCAGAACATTGGCCTCAGATTCCCCCAGGCCTCGCCGAATGCTCGCGTCCAGCTACTCCTCCTGCTGTCAATACCTCTGTGGGCAAACTCCATGCATTGTGTTTTCCCCCATTTGTTGGAGTTACTTGCACAGGGTTTGCTTCCTAAAGTGTAATCACGGGCAAAGGAACAGCTTAGCTTCATCCTCTGAACTGCATCTGCGCTCTGAAAAGGTGGAATTGAGGCCCTCTGCTCTGGAGAATCCTGTGTGTTCCACATAGATTAGACGCGGCGGACGGAGGATGCCATCAACTCACCACACATTTGCCACCACCCGCCAGGATCTCAACAGCTGGCAGGTCTCAAGGTGGGTCGGATGCAGTGCTGTGTTTTGGAGATGGGAAAAGACCGGGTGCCTGTTGTTACAGGCAGTGTGACCCACGTGCTCGGAGCACGTCCCAGGACTCACCTGGCTCAGTGCTGGCTGACCGTGGCTGCCATCCACAGCTCTGCGGTGATTCAGAGTAGGTGATGCATCTGACCGCTGGCTTCGCTCTGAGGTTGTCTCTGAGGCACGGTGGGTGCACCTGCAGGTCATCTGCTGGTGACCATCAGATTAAGTCCACGCTCACTGACTGAAGGAAGTTACCTTTGTCTTTCATTCACTGCTTACAACTGCAGTCAACTTCAAAAGTTCTGTGCCATTGGGGCTGATCTTACAATACTGCTTCTTCCAAAGGGACGCAACCCCATCGCCTGTTGTTTTAATTAGTAACTGCTATTTCTTAGCGCAGATTTAAGTTGAATTGATTGAAGGCAGAGTCTCAGATGCCTCCTGCTCCTCACAACGCACAGCTCCGCCCCCCCTTCCCGTTATCGTCCTCAGTGGTGTCTTTTCGTTGGGAAAGTCTAACTTTAGGACAGCATTGATGGGCAGTACTACCCGAGATCCTCCAGCCTGTGTCCCTAGATACTCTGCGTCTTCCTTCTGATCATACCTACAGCGACCTTGATCTCACAGTAAGTACCGCGTGTGTGCCTGTGGCTGTGTCACACCTAGGCTCTGTGAACGGGCGGCATGAGGAGCTCACTGCCTTGGCTGTGCCCTTTGTTGTCTTAGGAATTCTTCTGGATGAGCCCAGCTGGGGAGCAGGATGAGGTATCCATTTAAAGTTCCCTTAGAATTGCTGCCCAGGATGCTTGAGGATGACTTCCTGAAGGTGGAGCAGACCTACCCTGCCCTTCCTGAAGGCATGGGGGAGGCACACCCAGGAGGGCTGTGCAGGGAGCAGCAGGCAGGCTGCTGGGACGGGGCCCTGGAGCCATGGGAACGAGCTCCCAGCCTTTCCTTTTGTCTCCCATGACCCAGACTTGGAACTTACTTAGGCCACTGTGTTATGACGATAATAAAATACCACAAACAGGATAATTTATAAAGAGCAGAAGTTTATTTTCTGGAGAGTGGGCAGTCTGAGATCAAGGTGCCAGGACACGGTGCTGGGTCCTCATGGCAGAAGACGGAGGACAAGGGGGCTGAAAACTGCGGAAGCCTCTTTGCAAGACTTCATTCATCCTGTGCACGAGGAAGGAGCCGACATGGCCCAGCCACCCATACAGGCCCCGCCTGTTGACACTGTCACAGTGCCATTATGTTACCTCACATGAGGTCTGCAGGGACACGTTGAAGTCATAGTGTCCCATCGCTGGTCCCCCCAAAACTCATGTCCTTCTCATGCAAAATAATTTATCCCGTCCTAAGAGCCCCAGTCCTAACTCGCTCCACCACCAACTCAAAAGGCCAAAGTCCAGACTGTCATCAAAATCAGGTGTAGGTTAGACTCCAGCCACGAAGCGTCCCAAGCCAAATCCCCACAGCTGTGAACCTGTGGAGTCAAAATCCGATGGCATTTATTTGGGACTAGCAGGGGGAACACACATGCCACATAAACTGAGTGCATTCAAGGAGGAGGAGGTGAGGGCACGTTTTTAAAGGTAAAAATCAGGAAGTTATACCAAATATTTTAAAACAGTAATTCTTGGCCAAAAGGCCCAATAACAAGTGGTGCCAGTCCAGATGAACAGGGCAGGGTCCTGGTAGAAGTATTTTTTGTGGCTCTGGCAAAGCCTGTCATGATAGGCTCTGTGAATGATGCTTGGGAACCCTTCCTTCATAACATTGGCTTTATTTATTTATTTTGCTAGGGAGGGTCGACACAAGTGACTCCATTTTGATTCTGACAACTTTCACAGGTCACAGAGATGACCCTGTTCCCACACCTCCACTGGTCATGGCCCTAGTGAGGACTCTCTGCGGTGGCTCAGACCTGTGAGCAGTCTCTGCCAGCGCCCCAGGCCGGCTAGACCCAGGTGGGGGTCGCCATGGCCACACAGTCCCTGCTGTCTGCACACCTGCAGAATTAGCCCCTCAAGCGTGCTGCTAAGACTCCCCTCTGGTGTCCTTTGGTGCAGCAGCTGCACCTGGGCCTGAGCCAAGGTGGCCAAGGGGCACTAGGCCAGAATATAGAGGCAGAGACCCAAGGCAGCCAGGTAGCCAGCACCAAGGACTTGCCCCAAAGCCTTGGCGCTCTGGGCTGTGGTGGGAGGAGCAACCCCAGTGACCCCTGAAATGGGGCCATTCTCCTTGCATCTTGAACAGTCCCTGGCTTCCTGTGTCCACGCTGATCTCCTTATCGAATGACAGTTGACCACATTGTTGGGTTCTCTCTTGATCAGACTTTTCAATTCCCTAATTGGCCAGGCTGAGAACTTTTCAGATTTTTGCCTCCTACATCACTTTTAATTTTCAATTCCATCATTAAAGCCTCTCATTTTTCTATAAGCAGTTGAGAAAAGCCCTGCAGCCTACTCTAAGGGAGACCTGAGGTTTCTTCTGTCAATTTTCTAAGTTGTGCCTTCCATAAAAAACTAGGACACAGTCACTGACACAGCTCAGCCAAGTTCTTTGCCACTTTATAATAAAGGAAGTGAAAACACAGCATATCAAAATCTGTGGAGCAGAGCTAAAGCAGTGCCAAGAGGGAATTTACAACACCAAAATGCACGCATAAGAAAATAGGCAAGTCTCAAATCAAAATTCTCAGCTTCTCCCTCGAAGAACCTAGAAAGAGAAGAACAAAACAGACCCAAAACAAAAGGAAGAAAGTAACTGACATCAGTAAAGTCAAGAACAGAAAAGCAATAGAGAAAATCGATAAATTGATAGCCTAGTTTTTTTTTTAATGCCAATGAAATTGACAAACCCATAGTAAGTCTGAGGAGAACTCAGTCACTGGTATCAGAGATGAAAGAAAAGATTTCACTACAGGCAATGTGGCTGGCAAAGGCTGGAGAGAAGAGACCAGGGGCAATTTACACATGTACCAGATGGTCCACCCAGGTGGGCTGCCATCTTGAAATGGCAAACATACAACTCACCCCCTAATAAATGTGTCATTTGGATGTGCCCATAGACTGAACTCAATTTCAACTCACCAAAGAAGAAACCTTCAGTCCCAAGTGGTTTCTCTCAAGAACCAACACCAATGCTAGACAGGTTCTCCCAGGAATCAGAGGAGCGCTACTTCTCGACTCCAGGTCTGATACAGATATCCAGCCAGTGCCCAGACCAGAAAAAAGCCAAAAAGAAACCACTGACCAATATCCCTTCTTAGTAAAGCGATGAAAATCCACAACAAATACTAGCAAGTGGTTTTAACCAATAGATAAAATTATTCACCATGACCAAGTTGGGTTTATCCTTAGAATGTAAAGCTGATTCAATATTTAAGAAGTAGTGTAATCTTCCATGTTAGTAGATTGAAAAAGAAAAACAAAATGACCATCTCAAACAATGAAAAACAAGTATTTGACAAAATTCAATACTCATTCATGATTAAAAAAAAAAAAACTCTCCAAAAATAGTAGAAGAGATTTTCCTTAATTTATTAATGAGCAACTACCAAAAACAACAAAAACAAAACCTACAACTGAGATGAAAATTGTACTTCACTATGGGATCAGGAATGGGCAAGGTGTTCTGATCTCATCGCTCTATCCAGCATTGTACTGGAAGTTCCAGCAAGGACAGTAAAGCAAGAAAAGGGAACAAAAGATGTGCAGATTTAAAAGGAAGCATTCAGTCAGTATTTGCAGATGACATAACTAACTATAAAATCCTAAGGACTCTATCAAAAACCTCCTAGAACTAAGTTCAGAAAAGTTGCAAGACATGAGATAAACATACAAAAGTCAATGTTAGGAGAGTGCACGTGGCTCACATCTGTAATCCCAGCTACTCAGGAAGCAGAGATCAGGAGAACTGCGGTTTGAAGCCAGCCTGGGCAAACAGTTCATGAGACCCTATCTCGAAAAACCCTATCATCAAAAAAAAAAATTGGGCTGGTGATGTGGCTCAAAGTGAAGGCCCTGAGTTCAAGCTCTAGTACTGCAAAAAATAAAGTAAAATAAAATAAATTTTATTTTTCTGTAAAGCAATGAATACATGGACGCCAAATTGAAAGTTCAATACCATTTGCAGTGACTCAGAAAATGAGACACTTAGACACAAATCTAACAAAGCTTGCCGGGCTTACATGCTGAGAACTGCAAAACACTAAGGGAGGACTCCAAAGGAGACCCCACTGTATTTATGAGTTGGGAAACTGAACATGACAAAGATGCCAGTCCTTTCCAAACATAGGAATAGAATTCCTATCAAAATCCCAACAAGATTTCTATTTTTTTTTGTAGATATAATCAAAACTATCCAAAAATTTTCCTGGAAAGTCCAAGGGACTAGAATACCAGAAGCAAACTTGGAAAAGAGGGGGACTCATTCTGCCCAACACCAAGACTGTGTTGTTCCAGTGGCCAGGACAGTGTGTCACTGCAGAACCAAGGAGAGGAAGAGGACCCTGCTCAAGTGTGCACAACTGACTGTGACAAAGGTGCAAAATCAAGTCAGTGGAGAGAGGGAAGGTGACCTTTGCCACAATGGCACGGAGGTGATTGTATATCTGGTGGGGGTGTAGGAGTGGGGAAGAATCTAAATTTTATAACTTTTATAATAATTAACTAAAAATGGGTTGCATATTTAAACACAAAATGTAAAATATAAAACCTTTTTACAAAGAAATAGTAGGCAGTATTTGGAACCTAGAACTAGACAGAATTCTTAGATTTGATGCCAAAAACATGACCCGTGAAAGGAAAACTTGATAAATTAGACTGTATCGAAATTGAAAACCAGAGGATGGGAAGTCAAGCTAGAGACTGGGAGGAAAGATTGAAAGCCACACATCTGACAGAGGACTGAGAAGTCCCCAGCTCCCAGCGCAAAAGCAAGCAGTCCAGGGAGAAAGCGATGGCCCCATGCAGAGTCACTGGCCAGGGTGCACAGATGGCAGACAGGTCCTTAGAACCAATGAGACACGCACACCCCAGAGAGCTAAGGTTAAAGAGAGTGGCAAGTCCAAATGCTGCACAAACTGGGTCACTCGTAAATTACTGATGGAATGTCAAAAGGCACAGCCATTTTAGAAAAGAATTTGGCAGTTTCTTTGAAAAGAAAATACACAAATCTTAATGGACCCAGCAATTACACTCTTGGGGATTCATCTCGGAGAAATGAAAAGTTAAATTCAGCCAAATGCGTACACGTGATGTTTACATTAGCTTTGTTGGGAATAGGTAAAAATCAGAAATAACCCACCTGTCCTTCAGCGGATAAACTGGTGGATCCATGCCACAGAACCCTTAGCCACAAAAGAGAAGGAACCATGGCTACACCCCACCGCCCCGTGAACCTCCAGAGAATTACTGAGTGAAAGAGCCAATCCCCCGGGTCACGTGCTGGTGGTCCCATTACACAGCATTTTCAAAACAATGGCAAGGTGTAGCAATGAACAGATAACAGATCGGTGGTCTCCAGGGCTGAGGGGGTGGGAGGGGAGGGGGTGGCTGCAAAGGCAGCAGCAGGGTCCTGGTGGGACGATGTCCTGCGTCCATTGCACTGATGTCAGAATCTGCCGAGATGCTGTGCTGTGGTTTGGGGAGCACTGGGGATCTCTCGCTTGTTCCTCACAACTGCATGAGAATCTACCAAAAGGAGGCTAGCCCGCCACCTATGCCCTCCTCTGGCAAATCCACACAGACGTGCGATGAGGCCTGGATGTGTTTTGCTTCTGTGCACAGCTGTTCTAAAGTGGGGAAGATGTGGAAGTGGCCTTTCCTTTAGGCTATTTTTTTTTTTTTTTTGCTGGTGGTACTGGGGTTTGAACTTGGGTCCTTGCACTTGCTAGGTGGTGCTTTACCACCTAAGCCATTCTGCCAGCCCACGCCAGCTGTCCTTAGAGATAGCTGTCACCTCCGCTGGCTGAAAGTAAATATCACCTCCAGATTTACAGGCCTAGATCTGAAAGTTCAAATAGATGTAGGCCAGGTTAATTCAATTTCAGTGACCTTGGTGCTGGACCTTTGAAAGTATTTCCTCTGAGGTAAGGCTTGAATAAATACAAGTTTTAAGATTAAAGTGGGTGTTTAAATATTCAGAGCCAGGCAAAGGAAGGAGGGAGGTGGCAGGCTGAGTGTGGTGACTTCATGGCCCTGGAGCAGCGCAGTGTCTTCTGTGTTCCAGTTTCGGAGGCAGATGGGCAGCAACACAGCTGGGCAGCCCCGTGCAGTGGGAGACCCCATCCCTGCTGTGTTGTCCGTGTTACCGTTTTCTGGAAATGCCAAAGTGAGCATGAACACACTGCATTGTGTCTTTCTGCTCTCCACATCCCCTTATGGAGAAAAAGGGCGCCCCCCCCCATCTTGGCTAAATGAGAACTGGCACCTTCCTTCTCCCTGACTTTTTTCATATCTTGTGGTTTGCTAAAGGTATAGTGAGGAGAATCTGAAAATAAGCAGTAAGATCAAAGTTAAGTGCATTATTACTAAATTTCTGAACGGTAAACACTGGCTTCCCAACTGTAAACCACCGGTTTCCCTGCACTTACTGTGGGGTAAACACATGAACTTCTGCCTGAGAGCCGGGCTGGGGTGACATGGCTGTGTCTCCCCCGGGCCGTCTCTGTGATTTATGAGACGCCTCCTGCCCCCAACAGTCCCGTCTCCTGGCTGGACAGAATATGGGCATTTGTTGTGGGGATTAACCAGGCAGACAGCCTTACGTGGAACTCTGCATCTTAGGCAACCTGGATGCATTGGTGCCGAGGGTCTGCCCTGTTCGAGGTTCTCTGGAGGACTCTGCTCATCCCTCAGGAAAGGTGAGGTCATCACTGTTCACTTCAAGAGATAAGTAGATACCCTGCCTCCCACTGCCTGGGTTCAGCATCTGAAATGTTTTTGGTGAATTTGAAGGAATGTTTCCAGGCTGGACTTTCTGTAGGAATCTGGGGAAGGGCTGGCCATGTGACATCTGAAATCTAGAGAGGCATTGGACCTGCGTGTCCACGGCCTCCAGGCACCATGACAGAGGTGGATGGCCAGCTGTCACTTGAGGAGCTCACTGTGGGGAGAACAGCTCCTCTATGGCTGCTCAGTGGTCACGTGTGCTGAGTGGACACGGGTGTCTGCTCTCCTCCCTCCAAGTCAAGCTAAGGGATGGACATGTCCGGTGCCACAGACCCATAAAGGGTGAATGGGGCTCACAGAAAAAAGTGCCTGGTGCTGTGTTTCAGAAAGAAGAGTCAGTGGCAAAAATAGGGAGAGGAGGGGCATGCTTGCAGATCTTACCCAGGCTGGATCCTGGGTCCCCAGGGCCTTGTCGTGGCCCCTGTGTGTTCCAGGCCACCTGGATTTCTGTATCATGGATCTCTACTCTCCAGGGCCTTCCTGCCAGAAAACAGTAGATCTGGGAGTCCAGACCCTGCTCCTGCCTCGTGCCTGCAGCCTTCCCTCCCCGGGGAGGTGAGCTGGGTGGCCAGGAGGCACTGGGGCCTGCATCAGGCCCATCCAGTTTCCAGGTGCTGTGCACGTGCAGGTTGGCAGAAGGGTTTCTGCTACATTTGTGTCGTGTGAACGCTTTCTCTCATGCTCGGCACCGAGCTGCCTAGCCTCTCCATGTGTGCTCACCTGCATTTCTGCCTTGAGCAAGGAACTGTTCACGTCTGCTCTCATGGTGAACTTTTGATGCATCTGTCCTGTCACCAGTGAGACTGGACACATGGGGGCCGGGCTCCTGTCCACCGTGAGACTCCTGCCACCCTGGCCTTTCAGAGATGGCTCAGACACTTCTCCAGCTTTGCTGGGCCGTGGCAGGGCCCCTGTCCTATGAGCATCCCCAAGGCCCTGGGGAGCTGCTGTGCTCAGGCTTCATCTGCCTCTTGGACCCTGCAGTTTACGCCTGTGCATGAAGGGAGGAGCAATTGCACTGTCCCTCAGGAACTGTCTGGGGAGTGCAGCATCCAGGCCACTATCAGGCTGCTTCCCCAGGCTTGCTGCAGAGCCAAACGGGCTCAGGAGGCTCAGGACCAGTAGTAGACTGTGGGGCCATGCATATCACCACACTGTGCACTGTCAGAACTCAGCACTGGCCCATAAGAGGCAGCATGGCCAGGTGGTCCCTGTGGTAGCTGGGGAGACTTGGAGGGTCAGGGTAAATGCAGGCAAGCAGTGAAGGAGGGCACATCACTGTTGGAGAGAGACACAGAGGTGGCCTTCCTCAGGACACAGCCTCATGGCTGCAGGCTGCACCACTTGCTCAGGCTGTGTTCCCATCAGGTCACATCTGACAGTTGGGATTGTGCACATTGGAGAAAAGGATCTGAGCGTGACAGTGAATCTCAAGCCTTGGTCCTGGGGCCCACTGGGCAGGAGCCACGCCCCCTGCAGTTCCCCATAGGAAGGGACCAGGAAACTGAAGCAGGAAATGTCCACAGTGCTGACTGGGCTCGGGTTACTTCTGTGGCCCATCACGCTTGCATTCTGAGTCCCTGCGTGTTGTAGCGTGGGCTGATGTGCTTCGGTGGTGTACTGCAGGCCAGGTTGCTGTTCTGATTGTTTGCTGTGATTTGGATATGACAGGTGTCCCAAAAGCTCATGTGTTAATGGTTTGTTCCCAGATGCAGCAGGGTTCAGAGACGGGGCTTTGGGGAAGTGATTGGATGATGAGGGCTCTGACCTTATCAGTGGAGTGATCGATCCACTGACCGTTCATAATTTGATGGGCTATTGGTTGTGGGACCTAGTTGAAGGGAGTGGTTCCTTAGAGGCTATATCTTGTCCCTGCTCCTTCCACCCCCATCCCTCTCCCTCTCTCTCCATCTCCCTCTCTCTCCATCTCTCTCTCTCTCTCTCTCTGCTTCCTGTGCACCCTGAGGCTCTTCCTCAGCTTTGCTCCACTATCTGCTCCCTACCATGATTGCTCTGCCTTGTCAAAGCCCAGAAGCAACAGGACTAGGTGACGTGGAATGTGAGCCAAAATAAATCTTTCCTCCTTTACGTTGATTGTCTCGGGTGTTTCGTCACAGTGATGGAAAGAGGGCTCACACTTCTTAAGAGAACCCAGGTGAAGCAGGCACTTTGTGATCCTCTTACAGATGGGGTGACTGAGGCAGAGATAAGTAGCCTACTGAAGGCCACCCTCCTGGTAAGTGGCTAAGCTAGGATGTGACCCTGGTGACTATTGTGGGACCCAAGTTCTAAGCCACTGTGTTATAAGGCAAAGTCTCTGGACGCTGTTTCTGTTCCTAAAAGAACAGTTTCAAACACTCAGCATTGTGATGTGGCTCAGACGTTGACCTGAGAGTCAGGGTGAGTGGTTTGCCTGCAATTGGTAGTGACCGTGTGCACGCATCCCGAACGTGCCACTTTTGGAGAATAGATATCTAGATCTCCAGACTGGGGCATAAAGACTGGCTCTAGTGGCCAAAGAGGAGCAGGTGCCTGAGCCCAGCAAGGCCATGTCTGCTTGTTGGTATCATTTTCATCCAGTTTTTTATCTGGGTTTGGTAGTGATAGAGTCAAAGTGGCCAAATATCCATCCAGCATTTCAGGGGCTGTGCTGCCAGAGCTGTGCTTGCAGAGGCATCAAGTGTAACTTCTCTGATTTGGGGGACATGCCGCCCTATAGCAGAAACCCATCTCACGCTCACAGTCTAGAAGTTGCAGTCTAAGTTGGCTTTAAACAGTCTGCCTTTTTTAAAAAAAGTATTGTATTTACCACTTTGTGTGTGCTATACACTGGACCGTATTTTTAGAGCCAAAAATCAAGTTATATGGCCCCAAAAGGCATTTGACAATGCTATTGCCCGGAAGTCAGTGGCAGTGACATTCTGAAACCTCATTCTTCCCAGAGGTCAATTGCTGTTCTACTAAAATGCTGAGATGTCCCTTACATACTTGTGGACAAGCATCTGGGCTCTGTGGTGCTAAGGAGGTGGGGTTTGGAGAGATTTTTCAGAAGGGCAGTGATTCCCCTGCCAGGGGCTGAGGCCATGGTGGCTCCTGGCAGATCCTGAGGAGACCTGCATTTTACCTCAAACTGTCTGCTTTCTTCGCTGGACTGTGGCTGCTGCTGCTGGGATGCAGCCAGCCACTTGGGGGCCCAGCTGGATCCACGTTCAGCCTGGTCTTGTGTCGTCTGTATTATAGCCAGGAGTCCCTGGGCACCGGATGGTGTGTCTAAAACCTCACTTTCCTTTCTTCTGACCAGGGAACCACAAGATTTTCCTTCTGCATTTGTTTTTCCTGCTGTGGTGTCAGATTTTACACACTTTCTACATACTATCTCAGGATTGCATGGGCCTCCAAGTAGCCAGTGTCCTCACAACCTGCCGTGTTCCGCCTGTGAGAAATGATTTAGAAATGTGCCTGTGTGTCTGCTTCCTCCGTGCTGCTGCTCAAGGTTCTTAGGCTGTGGATCCCGTGTTTGGAGAGTGTCTGAAGCCTTATCTTAGGGAAGTGAAGTGAAACAAAGAGCAGGAGCTAAGTGGTTATGGTCCTCTCCCGTGCCCTGGAGACTTCTGACCAAAGGGACAAGTGGAAGAGCATGCAAGCATCAGGCTCTGTGGCTTCCAGACAGGAAGCCAGAGAACAATTGGGCTTCGGACCGGGTCTGGCTTGGACTTTCTGTTACAATTAGGGACCAGAAGCCTGGACCCTGAGCACTGGAGTCCTGGGGAGTAGGGCAGCCTGGCATTGGCCAGGTCCACTCGTGTTCTGGGTGGGCAAACGTGGCGAAGTCATTGCGAGGTCTTGTTCCGGTCATAGTTTAACTGCCTTTGTTTTTATGCATGAGGTAGAATAAATGTAGGTTATTTATCAAGTACATTTCTGATGTCACTCCACCCGTGCACGTGCCATTCTCTCCTCACTCCGTGGACCAATGTCGACATTGCTTGGCCTTCAGCTTTGTGGCGTTAATAACACACGTTTTGTTAATGGTGTTGGTTCAGTCTGTGATCGGAAGACTCCCAAATTCTTTGTCCCAAGTGGGAGAATCCATGGCAGGATATGTGAGTGTGAAGGGAGCTTATTAAAAGTTAGGGACAGAAATACAAAGGGAGCATGGCGGACACAGGTGGAATCTGGAGGCAGAGCTGCTTCTCTTCTCCAGTTGCTTTTAAAACCTATGCTAACCTATGGGAAGAGAGGAACCAGGTGACTCCCATCCAATCATCAATGAGTGGGGAGGGGCATGGGTGGTTCCTGGCCAGGTGAGGGGGGTCCCTGAGTCAGAGCCAATCTGAGATATAATATTGTTTTATGTGTCCTGAACTTTCCCTGATTTTATCCTGCCTCAATTTCACTTAGGGAGAATGCTCAGAGCAACTCAGAGGAAGTGGATTTAGTTTTTTCTCATCACTTGGGTTAGTCTTAAAGAGCCTTCTTTGACTCATTGAGACAGAGTTTTGCCATTATCTTTGTGTGCTCACAAAAGGAGGACAGAAGCAAGGTGACACGGCCAGGCTCCCCAGAATCCCCTCATCCACCGCCTTACGCTTCTAAATTCCCTTAACCTGGGTGTTCTCATCTGTCTTCCTGAGATTCCAGTTTGCTCTGTTTCTCAGCGTGGCCTTGGTCACCAGCAAATAGAAGCCCAGGACCTCACGCACAGGCTCTGCCCAGGCCATGGCAGTCAAGTTCTCAAAGCAGGACCAGGAGGAGGTACACAGGCAGAAGTCATGCACCCCCGTGTGGGCTGTTTCCTGGAATGGCTCGTACAGTGTGGGCTCAGCCAGTCTAAGTCAAGCAGCAAGCTGGGAACTGAGGCAGGAGCTCTGTGAGGCATCTAGAGGCAGAATTCCTCTTCCTTGAGGGACCTCGGTCTTTCTCTCTTGAGGCCTTGGACAGGTTGAATAAGCCCACCATGCCATAAGGGTGGTCTGTTTTCCTCAAAGCCCACAGATTGCAGGTGTTCCTCAACCGCATCTCCAAGCTGCCTGCACAGTGGCCCAAGCCAGTGTTGAGCTGGAGTGAGGAGACCAGAACTTCACTGGCTAGCCTCTCCCTCACCCACCAAAGCCCAGCTCCACCCATCTCACCTCCCAGTCTCCCTTACGTTAGACATTCTTTCCTGGCATTGGGTCAGACCTGGTGTTGTGACTGTTCCCCTCCCCTGGGACAGCTCCTCAGGCCTCCTCAGGACTTCCAGCTCCACCCTCCTCATTTCCTGAAATGCCTCCTGGCCAGAGCCACGAAAGGGACATTCCTGCCTCTGCTCTCCAGGGCCCCAGGTACCTGGAGGTCCCTGCGGACTTTCCTCATGACCTCTTCCCTGTGCTTGTTTTGGCAGCACATATATTAAAACTGGAACAATACAGAGACAATTAGCATGGCCCTTGCATGTGCAAGGGTGACACCCAAATCTGTGAAGCATTCCATATTTAAAAAGAAATAAATAAAAAAGATCTCATCCCTGTAGGGTCTTCACAGACTCCACGGGAGCCACAGACGCAGCAGCTGCCCTGGAGCCCAGCCCTGGCCAGGAATAGTGGCCATAACCAAGGAAGAGTGTCTCACTCCATGTCTTAGCAAGTGTGCCTTCCAGGCATGGAGATTTTTATAAAGTGAATTCAGCTCCGTCTAGAGCCGCTTTTATCTGCAGTCTGTGGAGGAAGCACCTTCTGTTCCTCCAGCACCTTTCATCTTGAATTGTGCTAGAATTGCCCTCCTACCCTCCCCAAAACCCTCCCTCCACGTGGGAGGCTGTCGTGCTGCACTTGGGCAGTGGATGTGTCAATTAACTGTACACACTCGCCATCTGGAGTCTTCATCATGAATTTCTTGGACGTGGTGTGACGTCTTTGATAAGACAGTGAGTTCTCACACTGCTCCCCAGCACAACCTGCTTGGGGGCTTCCTCTCCTGGGGGCTGGCCGTTTGTGAGAACAGTGTGTCCTTTACGGGGAGGAGGGTAAGTCATCCTGGGGGGACGGTTGTTTTCCAAGGCAGGCGCGCAGAACAACAGAATTCGAGGAAGCCACCCATTGTTTCCTGGATCCCAGCTGGGAAGAGGCCACTCTGGTGTTGGTTGGTTTATCTTTGTGGCTGTATTTTCCTGCTCTTTGTGGCTATTCCATCCCTTCCGGGGACAAAGGCAGAATATCTACAGGCAAAAGTTTGCCAGGTTTAAAAAGTGAACCATTCACTCCTGCTCATGCACTGCACACTAGCAAATGACCTGACAGCTTGTAACAAGCATGCTGGGACATGTGTGTCCCTTATCAGAGTCCCCAGGCTGAGGTTACTGCTCTTACTTCCTGACAAGAGTGCTGAAAACCAAGTTTAGGATGTTAAGCTGATCACCCAGTCCCTTAATTTAGGACAAGTGCGCTCTGAGTAATCGTATGCGTTTTTCCACGTGTGGAGGTGAACGGTTTAAGCTGTTTCGTGGGTGTGAAGCAGGGGGTCCTCCTCCTGCCTTGGGGTTTGCTTAAGTCACCTATTATGACCCAGGGAGGCTCCTTCCTCCGGACCCCTGCCCTGGGTTGGGACCTCGTGTCCATCCTGTCTTTCTGGTGGCTTCATTGAACTTGGGAGGTGGTGGGCAGCTGAGTTTTCCTTCCTGGGGGGGATGGCCTAGTCAGTTCTTTAGAAGGTACAGGTTCTGGTGCCCAAGGCCAGTTCTTGTTGTGCTGTGACAGACCATCACAGAAAGCATCTAAAACAATACAGGCTTGTCACTTGGTAGCTCTGAGGCTAGAAGCCCTGAGTCCAGGTGTGGGCAGGGCTGCTGTCTCCTGGAGGCTCTGGGGGAACCTGTCCCCTGCCCTGTCCAGCTTTCTCCAACCACTGAAGGCCACACCACTGACCTCCTCACCATCCTCACATCTGCCCCGGCTCTGAGCCCCCTGCCTCTGTCTAAGATGATTACAGAGACACCTGGTCAATGTCCCATCTCAAGACCCCAACTTAATCCCATCAACAAAGTCCTTTTATCACAAAAGATGACGTTCATGGGACATCTTCAGGGCCTTATTCAGCTGACTCGGTGGCCCTTCAGTAGGCGACTGTCCTCAAGACTTCATTCCTACAGGGTCTTCATGAGCCCCACAGGAGCATCAGATGAGGCAGCTGCCCTGTAGCCCAGCCCTGGCCAGCTGTTACTGGCCTCCTGCTGTGCCTTGGTTTGGGTGACCCTGAGGGACATACATTTGGGCCACAGAGAGGGTGACCAACCACGTGCAGAGGCTCTGCAGCTTGACTTCCAGGGAAGTGAAAGTCCCTTTTGCTCCCCTTCGCTGCCTCTCCCTGGAGTGTCTCACCCCCGATACGCCTCCTGATGGTCTGGCCAGAACCACACAGTGCACCTGCTGCCCAGGTGTGCCCAGAAGAGAGTGTGGGCTCAGGGAAGCTTCTGAAGGTGGGTGAAGTCAGTTGTCTTCCATAAAACACAGCTTAAAATAAATCCAAAGTCATGAAGTAATTCTGTCACTTCTTTATTGTCATTAAAGTAAAATACACATAGGCACTAATTCTAAAGCACCAAGGGGGTCCTGGCATTTATTTGTTGCCCTGCACACATTGCACAAGCAGTTCTTTCCAGGAGAAGTCCTCTGACTCTGTGCCCAGACTGGCTCTGAGGAGATGTCCAGGGCTGGGGACTTCCCTGTGCCTCCGGCTGCCTTCCTGGGACATGTTCAGAATAGGAGTGAAATCCAAGGGACCACAATTCCTTCTCTGAGCACACAGCACCATGGTGCTATGCAGTGGGACCCATGGGGCCCCCCATCCTTCCCTAGCTGCCCTGGCTTGCTAGGGTGTCCCACCCAGTCTTGGTCTCTTCTTTTCCCATTTCTGCTGGTCCCATGGGTTGGAGGCTGAGATAGGGGCTTCTCCTTCCCAACTGCTGAGAGCTACAGCCACCCTTAGGAAGCTGCCCACCCTTCTAGTTTGGGTCCTAACTCCTGTGACACTATGTCCTTGTCCCATCTGGTAGAGGTGACTAGTGGTATGCTGGGCGGGCTGGTGAAATTGTCCTGTGTGGTGAAGTGTCACATTCCACTTTGCTCCACGGAGATGCATGACTACAGTGAGCACGCCCTGATGCCCTCCTACTATGCATGGGTACGTTTGCAGTTTGGCAGCCATGGCTTCCCACAATTGAGGGGCCTGGGCTCCTTCCTGAGCTGTGTGGTGGCTCAGACTGGACAGGCTCCTGCACCAGGTGTGCAGAAGTGAGGCCCCTGTGTTTCCCAGGGCTGTCCAGTGAGCCCATGCCTCTGCCCTGGTCCCTGTGACACTGTGAGGCATCGGAGCCTCTGACTCTCACTACCTGCCACTGAGGGGATCGCAGAGCTCATTCTGGTCTCATAGCTTGTCTACCACTGAGGTCATAAAGCGGCTTGAGCTTAGTTCCTAAGGCTCAGTCTTGTTTGCTTAAAAATGCATCTCCAGCTCCTCCACTCTTCCCTTCCCGCCTCCTCCCCTCCTTTGCCCAGAGCACAGGCTCAGGCTGGACAGGAGGGACGGTGGTGGAGATCTGCCCTCACTCTCCTCTCCCCAGCTCTTCCCTGAGCCGACTGCTCAACACATGCATGCATACACACATGTACACACACACTCACATGTGCACACACATAAACATGCACAGGGTTGCACACACACACCGCACATGCACACACAGGCACACACACATGTACAGATACACAAACACACACATGTGCACACACAGACACAAACATGCACAGGGTTGCACACACACCCACATATGCACACACAGGCACACACATGTACACACACACAAAACACACCCACATGTGCACATACATGTGCATGGGAATGCACACAAGCACACTGCATATGCACACACTTGCATGTGCACACACAGGCACACACACTCCCACATGCATGTGCACACATGTGGACTTGCTGTCTGTGTGAGGTGATGCTGTCTCCCTGGAGAACTGCACGTGCTGTCCTGGGCAAGTGTCTGTGGGGTGCATAAATGGCGGGGTTATCCCCACTGGTGCCCCCCACCAGCCCAGCTTTCATTCCTGACATATGAACAGACCTTATCCCCAGGCCCTGGCCAGGCTAGCTGCCCCTGCTGGGCAGCCCCCTTTTCTTAATGGCTGACTCTCAGGACTGTGGGTGGGGTTCTCTGAGCTGGTGTTTGGGACACACATCTAACTGAGGCAAGGTCTAGGCTTCCTCCGTGGAGACCCTGGGCTCCAGTCATACTCCCAGGCTCTGCAGAGGGTGATGAAGGGATCCCCCTGCTCACACCCTCCTCCCGTCTCCAGGGAAGTGGGAAGGAGTGGGAGCCCCCAAGCAGGCAGCAGCCCTCACACAGCAATTTTCTGAACTCAGAATTTGGGCATCTTTGTCTTCGCTTTTGCTTGTAGCTGAGATTCTGGATGACTGGGAGATCCCAGCTCCCCCGCCGCCAGCACCCGTCCATCCTGGGACGTAGGCACCTCTCTCCTCCTTGCTGAAGCCTAAGTGCCTTTGAGGGGCACCTGGAGATGGGTGCAGGGATGCATGAAGGTGGGGTGGGAACGTGGTGAGGTGACTTGTTCTGGGGGACTTTGTTCTCTTCAGGAGCCTGCTGCTGACATGGACAGGCCGGGGACCCCAAGACAGCCCTGCAGTGTCTGTCTGCTCCTACATGACAGGACTGACCTCATGTTCAGTGACTCCACTGGCATTTGCCATTCCGTACCTCAGGACTGTCCCTGAGGCAGTGAATCACCAGGATGGGGGAAATGACTTTTGGCACACAGCTGGTGTCACCCCCTCCCCCCATCCCCCGCCATTCAGGTGTCAGCGGCTCTGACTTTGTGTTGTCTTCAAGATGACCTCTCTTGACTCTTCACCTGCTGTGCTAAGTGGAGCTGTATTCCAAACCTGTAAATGGAACCAATTTGGAAATAGGATCTTTTGTGGATGCAGGATATGGCCATATGAGGGAGAGGGCTAATCAATGATTGGTGACCCCATGCACAGAAAAGACACTCAGGGAGAAGTCCGCAATGTGACCAGAGGAGGCATTACAGCTGCAGGGAAGCTGGACAGGTGAAAGGACAGTCCCCGTGGCTACAGGCTGTTCACATGCTGTCTTTCCTTGGTCCTCACAGCTCTCTGTCCCTTTCTAAGGAGCAGGGATGGGTGTGGCTGTGGCCATGCCTAAGGCTTCTGGGAACAGTGGTCCAAGCTGTGTCTGGCAGGCCCTACAGAGACAGTGCTCTCTGGCAGGTGTTTCCTCTGCAGGACAGGTTCCAGTGGACAGGGGCCTGGCCTCCACCTACCTATGGCCACTTTGCCAACATTCTGTTGAGGTGGTGTGGTGTGGTTTTGAGGCCGCATTGGGCTGGCATGAGCAGCTCACACCCAGATCTAGGTAAATGGTCTTTATGGGAAGTCTGGTGTTTTTTCTTACAGACAAACCTTAGCAGCACTGGGGCTGTCCCGAATGGTGTGAGCCCGTCCTGATGTTCCCCCATGGCAGGGACCCTCCAAGGAAGACTGCAGAATTCCCTGGCTTCCCACGTTAGCTGTTAATACGAAACTGCACACACAGAAATAAAATGTAACATTCTAGAAGCTTTAAAAAGAGCTTTGCCCTTTGATCTGGAATTCTCCTTCTAGGTACTTAACTGAGACAATCACCAGAGAAATTTGTGTGTCTCTTTGCCACATTATTTGTGACAATCATCGCCAAGAAAATTCAATTTGCTAAATTTTGAAACAGGACTCGTAGGAAATATTCACCCTGGTACTAAAAGCCATGTAGCATGAAAAGAAGTTGGAGTGAAAAAATTTGTTACAAATGATATACATTGTTACAATTTTGCATAAAAGTGTATCACAGAGTAGACAAAAGACTATCGCTGGGTGACACTATTAGCTTATTTACTTTCCATGTCTCAAGTGAGCATGATTTTGTACTCAGACAAGTACTGGTTAGGTAGCTAGTTTTGTGCATCAAAAAGTGGCGGTCATTTGTACGTGAGAACCATGGGTGCTGTGATCCAAATCGTAACACTATCGGGTCTTTCTCATCCCAGAGCCTCTCCTAACTCCTTACCCTTTGACCCTGGTTACTTAGGTTACCTCCCCTAATGTTGGGTCCAGATTCCCTGGCCAGGTTAAGCCAGGAAACAAAGCCAGCAGTTGTTCCTCTTCCTCCCCCTCCTCTGCTCAGAAACGAGGGTGTCCCAGCCTCGGTCGTGGTCACTCTTCTGCTTCCCTGCACCCTCAGGCTGTGGCACATTTTGGGTGCAGCAGATATCATTCGGCCTCAGCCTCTCCCTCTAGAGCGGCTCCCTGCAAGGACCTGAGCCTGGACACTGACCTGGTGAAGGAATGGCAGGTGCAGTTCTAGACCGGGCTCCAGTGTGTCCTTTCATCATGTTGGGCGTTATTCCTGTGGACCCCCAGCTTACTACGATCTTACAGTTTCCCGAGTTATTTCACCTTTCCCTTCCTCCTTGCAGAGCAGGACATTTGAGACCCCTTGCTGCAGAATTGTGCCCCTCCCTCTTCCCCAGCAGCTCTGTCCCTGAAGGGGCCGCTCCCTGGGACCTGAGCCAGCCCACCTGCCAGCTCTGTCCTCACCTCCTGCCGTGTTGCTAAGGACGGGCTGGGTATCCGGGTATAGCATTTCAACTTCACCTCCCTCCTGGAGCCTGGCCTCTGGGTTCAACTGGCACAGGCCGGGCAGTGAAGGAAGAGGCCTGTCCCTTGGTTACCTGGCTGAGTCTTCTTGGAGCTGCTGAGGATAGGACTTACCTAGTGACTTAGGGGCAACTTCTGGGAACTCGGGTGCCATTCCAGCCAACTCTCAAAAGTCCCCCTGAGGCAATTGCCTGGTTTCTAGTCTGTGTTTGCACACACCTGAATCTGAATCCTGCCCCTGCTGCTTGCTGCTGTGTGGCCTTTCAGCAAGTACTGCAGCTCTCTGTTCCTTATTCCGTGAAAGAGGGCAACAGCAGTGCTGCATCTGGGTCCCCATGAGTAACTCACAACAGGTGAAATGCTTAGACACTGTCTGGCATGTGGAGTGCTCAGCAAATATGGCTGCCATCGCTAGTGTTGTTCTGTTATGGAACAAGGCACTGCTTGTGTCACAATTTGAAAGTAAAAGCTTGACAATGAGAGAAAGACTGAGGGAGAGGAAAAGGGAGGGAGAGGGGTTGGGGGAGAAAGCGGAGAGAGGAAGGGAGGAGACAGGGAGAGGAGGGAGAGGAAGAGAGAAAGCAAAAGGAGGAGAGGGAAAAAAGGAAGGAGGGGTGTCTTGGTTTAAGACAGTGACTCTACTGTGGAGACAGCTTGCCCACTCTGCGGGGCAAGACAAGCTGGAGACCAGGGACACACTGATAGGACTGGGATCCAGGGTCATCAGCAAGCAGAATATTCATTCCCCTTCTCAGCCTGCAACTGACCAGATGACCGCCATCACACCAGAGAGGGTGATCTGCTTACTTAAAGAACCTGGTTAAGTGTAAATCTCATCTACAAAATCCTCCATAGTACCATCTAGACACTAGGACCTGACCAGGTACCCAGTGCCAAGGACCCGGCCAGCCAAACAGACACATGAAGCCAACCATCAGAGGCCAACAGGCTGGACCCAAGCCGGAGGAGCTCCAGGACACGGGGCTGAGCTCAATGGTGGGTGGGAGTTTTCAAAGATAGGGCATGAGGTCAGTGTGGGAAGGACGGTGACCATTGTGCCTTTCCTTTGGTTTTGGTTTTAAAGATGCCATGATGTTGGCAGTGGCTCTCAAGAGTGTGGACCTGCTGGAACCTGTAGGCCTCCCAGATCAGGAGCCTCAGAAGCTGAGAGCTGGCCGGCCTGTGAGGAGAGTGAGCCTTCGGTGGTTTCCTACAGTGAAGCCAGAGCCCACAGTAGTGCTCTTAGCTGGGAGAGAGGTCTGTCCCTGCCGAATGAGCCTGATGGCAGGGTCTCAGGTGCACTGGGGACAGGCAGGGGCAGCATTTCCGTATATGCCACCTGGCTGTTGGTCTTCTCTGAAGCTGGAGGCATCCCGTTGGCGTATGGTGGTGGTGAAGGTTCCACAACTGAGCAGGGCAGTATATGCAGACATGTAGGTGGAGGTGGTAACTGTGTCTGGCTTGGGGAGGTTGGAGGAACAGCTGGGGAGCCCAGGGGATTGCTTGTTCATGCAAGGAGGGGCTTGTAACCACCCCACACCTTCCTGACTCTGCCTTTCTCTGGGCTCCATGAGGTTACTTGGAATCAAGAGAAATTGTTTTGATTTTTTAAAAGCAGCAATTTCTTACTGTTTCATCCAATACAGTCTGTGTATAGTGATTACACCTTTTATTTTATGTTGTGATTGTAGATTTCCAGATCTTTCTTGCCTACCAGGCCTTGAGCTCTGGGAAGGCTGGTGTAGTGCTAAAGGCTACCCATAGGGAGCTAGAACACAAATGAGCAAATGGACTGGAGGAAGCTGGGCACACACATGCAGCAGGACACACCTCAACTGATGTGTGTCTTGTGTTAATGGACACTGTCACGTTGTTGCACACGTGGGCTTTTGGACGCTGGTGCTGGCACACGTGTGGTGGACACTGTGGGGCTGCTGCACAGGTGGTTGAACACTGGTGCTGGTGTGCACATGGTGCTGGACCCTGTGGCACAGGTGCACACACACTATCGACAGGAGCTGCAGTTTGAACCCCGGCCACCCAGCCCTTGTATTTCCTTAACCACTCTTGGAACGGGCACATCTCCTAAACACTCTTCCCTTAGAGAAACCACGCACCTGTAGTCCCAAACCCCAAAAGCAAGGCCAGCACCTTGGTAAGGACGGCCTGTGCGCTGTGCCCTTCCGCGAAGGTGGGGATGGTGGCTGTCGGTCCCCTGCGCTGACGGTGTCGAATGGCAGTGTGGCTCTCTGCCAACCATGGCGGGGTGGGAGAGCCCTGGACCCGCAGCGCGAGCTTCCCTCGCGCGGCCCTGTGTCTTTGGAAGGGCGACGCCCTTGCGGGGAGCGGCCAGTCGCCAGCCGTGCGCCCGGGGACCCGGCGCCCGCTCACCTGGGCGGCACCGGGAGGCATGCGGCCGCGCGGAGAGCGCGCGCTGGGCTGCTGCGGCCTCTGCACCTGCCCCGGGGCGGCGGGAGGTAAGCGGGCCTGGCGGGGTGGGGGGTCCGGCGGGTTGCAGCGGGCCTCGGCTCGATCCCTTGGTCCTGTGGGTCGTGCGCTGGCGTCCCCGCAGTGGCTCCTTCCAGTCGGGGAGGGCGCGGGGCGCAGGGCCCGGAGGAGGGATGGGGGAGCACCTGGGCATCCACGCCGCAGGGGCCTCCAGGTGAGCGCAGCGGTGCCCACGCGGGAGTCCCAGGTGCCCGTGCTGGTGACATGCGGAGCAGGCGCGCACCGCTTCCGCTTCCGCCGTGCGCCCCCCGCCCCCCGCCAGCGCAGGGCGCGCCCCCCTCCCGGTGGCGCGGGGACCAATCCCGGGAAGAGAGGCGAAAACGCCGCCATACCCCTCCCCGCAGCCAGCCGCGCCCCCTGCCCACCTCCGCGCCCCACCCGAGAGCCCCTCGGTGCCGCCGAGGCCGATCTGCCGGGGATCACTTTGTTGCAGCGGAGGATGAGGTTTTGGCTGAGGAAGGAAGAGATGGCCCTAGAAGAAATGGTGCAGAGACTGAATGCGGTTTCCAAGCACACGGGTAGGCGGAGCTGCTGGCCTGGGATTATATATTCTTAAGCTTGACAGCATGTGTTGAATTGTGGGGAATGTGTCTCATGGCTGTCCAGCCGCCTTCGTGTCTCTGATCGCAGGACAGAACAGATGCGATGGGCATTTTCTAGTAGCCCATATGTTTCCGTGGACTGTCAGCGTGGCTTTATTCTGCCTGGCATAGTTTAAATAATTGCAAATTCGTGGCATAGGCTTTTTTAGGGATCCGGGGTTTGTATGAGGAGCCATTTGCCGAGCAACGGCCTGAAAGCTGCTTGTCAGCCTCAGGTCAGGTGCATCCACTGCAGCCAGCCGCAGAGGAGAAAGCCTAGGTCCCCAAGAGCCCAGGCGCTGGGAGTCGGCTGCGGCTGGGAAAGCATCCATGGGATGCTCATTTAAGGAGGAAAAGTGCTGGTTACTCCCGTGGCTTTTTTCCCTACCATACACAATCTGACCTAAGTCAAATGTTTGGAAGTGGCGTATGTAAGGAGTGGAAGAATAGCCTACATGGTCATTCGTTTTCTGAACTAATTGAAAGGTTTTCAGATAAGCTGTGAGGAGGGTTCAGCCACACGAAGGCTCGCATCTTGCTATGAGCTTGTTAGTCACATGGGAGTTCAGTGCTGCGTTATGCAGAAGGCACCATTGACTAGTTTTCCCTGAAATGAAGAGGAAGTAATGATGTACCATTAAAAGTAAGTTGCCAATTTTTGTCTGTTATTGCCATATGTGATGTGATGTTTATCTAGATAATACTTTTCCTGAGAGATTGAAATTGTCAGTTATTCAGGTTGGGTGTGGTAACTCCCCCACCCCCAAATTGAAATGATTCCATCATCACAGACACTGCAGTGCTGGATGATCCAGCCAAGACTTTAGAAGACATTCACTGCGTGATGATGGTTTTGTGATTCAGACTACTGTTTATTGTATACGGGTCCAAAGAATATAAAGCCACTTAGTGCTGTCTGTCCCTCTATTCAGAGAGATACAGCCCGTATTTTTTGTTTTTGGTGTTTTTTTTCCCCCTGAGGCTCAGGTCAGCCTTGCTTGGGCAGAATCTGGCATGGGTGAAAGGCACTATGGAGGCAACCTTCACAGGAGGCCTGGGCCTCGGCTCTGCAGCAATTCCTGGCTCTTGGCTGGGCTGGTGTCGGGATCACAGAGTGGGAACTGCTCCAGCAGTGATGTCATCCCTGTTTGTAGGGATGGAGGTTTCTTCCTGAACTCCTAAAGACACATGTGTGTGTTAACTTGTAGAAAGACCGTCTCAGAGACACAGAAGGTGCTGACCACTCACTGGGTGTCCTTGTGGTGGCTGTTGTCTGACTGGAAGCAGTGGGTCTCATCTCAGGCACTTGTGCTCCTACACTTCTGCAGCACAGTGGCCACAGGCTTCGCCCAGACTCTCAGATCCGGTTCAATCATGAGCATCCCATTGTTTAGCCAGGGGAGATGCCGCCTGCGTCCATTCCCTGCTTGCTCTGGTCAACACTGGTTTTTTCCTTTGCATAGTCTGGTCTTTCTTCCTGCTGTGGGGCACCCCTGGGGTGGCAGGTCACTAGGTTAGAGGCTGTAAACCAAGACACAAGGGGTGCAGATCATGCAGTGTGGACAGGAGCTGTGCACACAGCATGGGAGTCTATTGCACACCCTGTAGGGAAGGGGTACAAGACTACAGTCACCATCTCAAGTTTACGCGAGAATCTCGTTTGCAGCAGAGTTGCTTTGACTCAAGGTTGTACAGTTGTTACTGCTCCACTGTCATGTTGGAATGGTGGCAGGTGTGGTCCTGATGGCTCTGGGAGCTTGATCTGCTAGCTGGTGTGGCTGCTCAGGGCTGGGGGTGGGGTGTCTAGAGGATGGGGCCACTGCTGAGGGCTTGGGCAGGATGACTATCCCAAAGCTGCCTAGGGCTTGGCCCTCTGTGACCCTGCAGGCGTTTCCTCTGTTTGCTGTTCAGGACACGCTGCTGCAGCATTCTGACTTCAGACTGAATGTTACTTCCCATGACCCTGCACCTCCATCACCTGGGCTGGTCTGCATGCAGAGGAGGACAATGCATGCTGTCCAGGTGCTCTGAGAATCTGCATCCCTCCCCTCCAGCATTTAGATGTCACATTTGCTCTGCTCCCAAACCTGATCTTCAGTATTGAGACCAGGAGCTCTTTCCAATAGCAGAAGCCTTCTGTGTGGCAGGGCTCCCTTCCAGCATTTTCGACTGCTATTGTTTCCTCTTTAGATTTGCAGTAATTGGTGAAAAATAAACATTTGAGGGAGAAATGCTACAGACCTAGATTTAAGCATTTGATGAATGCAGAACACTGGCTCTCAAGCTAGAACGTGCCTTTGAATCACCTGGAGGGCTGGTGGAAACACGCATAGGGGGCACCCCATGAGCTTCTGACTCAGGGAACCTGAGTGTGGCAAGGTCTGAGAATTTGCATTTTTAAGTTACCAGGTGGTGCAGAGGCTGCTAGTCCAGAAATCAAACTCGGAAAACCACTTCTTTAAATCTAGCCCCACCTTCTCCATTAATTGACCTTGAGTGAAATCCTAACTCTTTGTGGATGGGTGCATGAGGGTGGATGAATGTGTGGGATGGCTGGCTGGATAGATGTGTGGTTGGATGGATGGATGGAGGGATGGTGGGCGGATGGGTGGAAGGGGAGGTGGCTGTGAGGATGGATGGATAGATGAGGCTGCATACAAGACAGTAAAAATGTAAGCTATATTTTGTCTTAGTATGATCAGCGTTTTAATGCTGCAGCACGGCTGGGGCATGGCTAACATCTTTCAGCTATTATATACTGAACATTCAAATCACTGGGTTGCCTGGAGACACAGATGATGAAGGGATGCTGATCCGCTCTGATGAGCCTGCCTCACTCCCCTGGTTGCAGTTCCCCATGGTGCCTGTTCTTTGTGAACCAAGCATTGTTCCCTTCCTATTCTGTTGCAACAACTCATCTTCTGCCAAGCTTATAGCTTGGTATAGGAGAACTAAATTTCACAACCTAAGAACTAAGTTTCAACTCATCTGTCAGCCTCTAATTCAGCCACCTTGGGAGGGGATGTCCCAGTGACATCTGCATAGTCCGTGTGTATCTTTTTGACATGCTTTTCTGAAGAACCCCAGTGTCCACAGTGGTGTTCTCTGTCCAGATGACATGTTAGAGAGCCAGGGGGAGTGAAACTTTTCAGCTAGTTCTGTCACCAATCTCTGGAGAAGGCTGATGTGTGATATGTAAAGTTCCTTGGTAACAAAGACAGATATTGTTGAGTAGAAGGAGGAGAGAGGAAGAGCAAGCTGAGCATCCAGACATGGGAGAAGTGGCCGGTGAGGAAAACGACGCGCCGTGTTGTAGTCTTTTCATTTGTGGAGACTGTTCTTCTCTTTAGAGGGATATTCACAGGAAAATAAATTTCCTGTTTTTCCTGCGGAAACTGCTCAGTCACGTGACTGTCACTTGTAACAGTCTTGCTAGAGCCCCATGGTCCACGCCTACCCTGTATCCTCAGCTCACACCCAGAAGCACTGGGCTCCCAGATGTAGATGCACACAGTTCTGCAGATGAACCCCGCCCTCCTTTGTGGTGTGTGGTGGTGCTGCTCACTCAGCCCTGTCACATTTCTTCTTGTACTTGTGGGGCTGAGGCTCTCCTTCTTCAGCCACCGTGGGGCTCGTTGTGCATCAGTCCTGTGGTGATGGGTTCCCCTCTCTAAGGCCCTATAACTGATGCCCACGCTCTGTGGCTGGCATTGTAGGCACTGACCCCTCCCCATTGGCTAGAGTCTGATCCTCTGAGGCCGGACCAACCCTCTGGGAGAGGCTCTTGGCCTCCTCCGTGGTCTGAGATGCCCATCACTCTAGGTCCAGACCTCATGTGGGTCCATATCCACCATGGTTATGGCTCAGGCAGAGATGCTGTGTGCCGTGCTCCTGCCTCAATGCTGCCTCCCTACCTGCTGTTCCGGGCAGCGTGACACACTTCCAGCACAGCTCTGTGAGTGAGCAAGTCTGCACACGTGGAGTGTCAGAGTCTTGCAGCCACAGCAGCTTCCTGTCATGTTGCGAGCAGTGTGGCAGAACTTCTGCTGACTTTGTCTGCCCAGAGGGATCCCTGATGTTTGCAGTGTGACACCCTTGCGCCAGGGTGGAGAGGAGATGGCAGTGCCTGAGTATGGCCTGCATTTGTTATCTACACATCTGGACCTTCAAGGAGCCCACATACTGGGCTTTGCAAATGAATGCAAAGACAGAGCTGTCTGCTTTGATTGCCTTGGAGTCAAGAGCAAAACATTGTATCCACAGAGAATGTGGACATCGATGTCTTCCCAAGGCTGGAATCTAGAACTCCCAGCTGCCAACACTGCAGAAGTTCAGGCTGTCCTGCTGTGGGAGAAGTGAGAGCCTAGGATGTGTGCCCAAACTACTAAGAAACTGCTTGTTCTCTTACTTTGCCCTAAACTGGCATTTTCTGACAGCAGCTATGCTACACCCAGGCAGCCCTGGTCTGAGGGTAAGGCTGCTTGGCAGCTTACTCCACTAAAGTGGTAAATAAAAATGTGTACACATTGTTTTTGAATGGTAGGTATTAAAACAGCTCTCCACACACTGGTGAGGAATGTGGTTGGTGCTGAGGACAACATTTCTAGAAAATAAAGGAGTCACGTTAGCTTGACCTTTTTCCTCACCCATCATTTGTCATCAGGTGCTTGGTCTGAGTAGAATTAGTGCGCTCTCTGGATACTTATTGGAGGGGCCCCCAAGAGCCATCTAGCATAATTTCTGACGACTTAGTGACCGACACAGGCACAGGAATTGTAAGAGGATGTCCTCACCCTGCTCTCTTCTTGGGGAAGTTGTAGTTTTAGGGCACTTGGATATAGGTGAAGGAGAAGTGTCCCAGCTGGCCAGGTGGCTGTTTGGTTCCTGTTTCTCCCCCAGTGAGCCTGTAAGA
Source organism: Castor canadensis (assembly GCF_047511655.1). Taxonomy (NCBI): domain Eukaryota; kingdom Metazoa; phylum Chordata; class Mammalia; order Rodentia; family Castoridae; genus Castor; species Castor canadensis. The sequence continues at coordinate 975,687 of NC_133395.1, read as the reverse complement.
TCTGTCAGTCCATCTGTCTGGCTATCCATCCACCCATAGAAAGTAACATTTGCTCATGCTGCTGACATAGGCAGACAGCCATGATGTGTTCACTGCATGTGTGAGTTGGGACCCTCTGCCTGTAGGCTATGTAGAAAGTTTGTATCACAGAAGTGTAAAAAATGCTGCCACTGTTTTGTTGTGTCTGAGGAAATAAGCAAAAGTTGAAAGTATGAAGACCTATCTGGTAGCATTTTAGGAACAGGGAAAAAAATGGAAGTAGCTTAAGTGCCCTGTAATGAGAAATGTGCAAAGTAAATATTAAATGGTCACTTAATGAACTATATAAGCAGCCCCCCTTATCCACAAAGGATAAAGATATGTGTGAAGAACCCCTAGGTCCCCGACACCATGGATCGTACACAACACTATACGTGCTCTGTTTTTCCACCTATGCCCTGTAGCCTGGGTCTGAAATGAGACCCATGAAGCAGATCCCTCTGCCACCACAGGCTGACAGTGCATGGATCCGTGTGGGGCTGGTTGTTACACAGTGTTAATCACTGACTGACACACAGTCAGCTGAAGACTGGAAGAAGAGCAGGCTGCAGACAACACCATTGTCTTCTTGTTTTAAAATAGATTATGTTTCCTTTCACTATTACTAGAAAGTGGAAGCCTACTAGAGGCATGATGGAGCCCATCCAGTGGCTAAGTGCTGATGGGGTACAGAGGTGTCCTCTTGTCCCTGGGAACCCAAACTGAGCACAGGGAAGCAGATGTCCACTGAGGAAATAGTTTTCCTCAGGACTCCAGAGCCGGGTGCCTTGGGCAGGACCCCTGGCTGCTGAGTGGGGCTGGCTCAGGGCTGGCGGGTGTGCAGGGCGGCCGTGGCCTCAGAGAGTGCGAACTGTGACCTCAGTTTCCCTGCCCTGCTGAGCCAGTGGCTTTTAACACTGCTTTCCCTGCTCTGAATATTTTGAAACCGTCTCTGATTTTCCATGTTAAGTGGATATGGTTGTAAAATAACCAGCTTTTCGAAAAAAGTCACGTCAACCTAGGTGAAGAGGGTGTTTAAATGACACTGCTGTTGCCCCCTCAGTATGCAGGTCAGCTTGAAGGATTCGACCAAGTGCAACTGAAATATGACTTTAAATTCCCCATGTAGCGAACATATGCAGACTTTTTTCTTGTTGCTGTTCCCTAAACAATACAATATACAGGTATTTACACAGCATTATTGGGTTGGATGTCATGAGTAATCTAGAGATAATTTCAGGTGTCCAGGGGGATGTGCACAGTACTAACACATCCTACACCATCGTATGAGGACTGGCGCATCCGTGGAGTTTGGAATCTTGGGGTCCGCGAGCCCCTGAGGATGCGGAGGGATAGCTGAGTGTTTTGCAGTGAAATGGGCCTCAACCGAGAGTCAGAGTGCTGTCCAGACACCGCAAAGAGGGACTCTCCATTTGGATTTGTAGAAACCAACCACATTCGTGCTTGGCTGTTTGCTGTGTATTTTTTCCCTTGAGCAAAACCAGCTATGAAGACTGCAATGGATGCCTGGTTGGCCGTGCTTTGTCTTTGTTGCTGCTGGTCACCTCTCTCTGGCCTGCCTGTGTCCCTCTGTGGACAATGATTACCTGACGATGTCCCACGTCTCTGCTCAGTTCTCCATCCTCTTGAAGGTTCCCCAAGGCGCCCTGCCCCCATTGTCCTCACTCCCCACTTTTCTACACAGCCCCCATGTTCACATTTCGTCCTCTGCTGCTTTGTGCACTGCTGTGACCCCCCATGGTGCTGGGTCTACAGGACCACTCGGTCTGACCGGGCTGATGGCCGTGTTGCTTCCGTCCCTGTTCCATTTGCACGTGATGTTCTGCTGCAGGTGGTAGGAGCCTGGCTTGGGGAATGCAAGGCGCTGACTCGTAATTACGCCCCACGTAGCTCAGTCCTGGGGACAGAGCTGCACAGCAGAGAATTCACCCCAGAGCCAGACTCTAGGGACTGGTCCGTATGAAAGAAGTATGAGTAGAAACACCTGCTTTTGTTATAATAAACGACAAGCAAATGCTGCCACAGTGTCTCCCAAAGTTTAGCGCCTCGTGAAACAGTGGCTCCCCTGGTAAACGCCTTCCTGTGGACGCACTGACCGGTGGCTCAACCAACACCGTCTTCCACGGCTCACGCCAAGCGAGGCTACCTTTGTGTGATTGATTTACTCTGCCCTTTTCCCCACGGACGAGCTGTGTGTGTGGATGGGAGCGCTACCTGTCCACATCAACCTCTTTCTTCCCTTTGGTCTCTCCATGTTAGGACCTGTCATGAATCCGTAGAGAGTGGACTGTACCATCGAAAGTGAAATGTTCACACTGTTATGCTTCTTACTGACAATGGATCTGGTCACATTCATGTTGTAACTGTGGGTTTGGAGAAAGAAACATTGCTGCATCTTTTAAAAGTCTTTAAGCTAGCTGCCATTGCCTGATAGGCATAGAGAGATCCCGCAGTCTGAGTTAGGACTCTGGTTGAGGACTGAAGTTTTTGATACTTGGTCACATGTGGTCAGGTGGGATGAGGTCTTTGATGTTGAGGGGTTCATTTCAGCTCCATTGCAGAGAATAGTTTGACAAGTAGATTCAAGTTGCAGGTTCTGGAGCTGTAACTCTGGGTTGGGACCCCAGTTCTGACTTCTGTTGACCACAGGGTGCCTCAGTTTCCCCATCCATAAGGTGGACTCTTGAGCACACTTGCCATGAGTATCAATGAGAAGACTCAGGTAAGACGCAATGGAGGAAGCTCTCAGTGACGCTTTGTCACCACGGTGACGTGTGGCCACATGGAGCGCTGAGCTCGGTCAGTACCTGCTTCTGTTCTTATCACATCCGCTAATCACGTCAGCATTCCTGCTGACGGAGTACACAGGACCTTCAGGCAAGTGAGAGGAAGGGAAGGTTCAAGGGCTCAGACAAAGGCCACCAGGCCATCACCAAGGCTGCCCTGTAGTGGAGAGGACTCTGGGACACCCGGGCACACAGAGCCCTTAGGTTGGGGCTCAGCACACAGCTGTCTTCAAGGAGCGCTCACTCTGGCTCTCAGAGGAGCCTTTGTTCCCACTCAAATCCCAAAGAATCACAAATGCTGAGGGGAAATCAAACTTTTGGGAGGAGTCATTCAGGAAAGTTTGAAGCAGTAAGTAAGAAAACACAAAAGCACCGATTGTTCTTGGTAAACTACAGAGATTAGCAGCTCTGTGTATCGAAATTGGTTCTCAGCAAATGTTCCGGGTCTTTGCTTCACTCCCTGATTACTTCTGTGAAAGAAATGAGGCCAGTCCCAAGGCACAAAAACCAATTTCTCAACTTCAGAGGCAAGACACTTAATTCGCTAAAGGAAAGGAGTGTTGCGTGTCATCAGTGACGCTTTGGGCAGGTTACTGGAGGTGGTGAACTCCTGCCCCAAGCAGGGCTTGGTGTGTACGGACGCAGTGCTGGGATGGAACCCGGCCTTGGACATGCCAGACAAGCATTGGACACCAAGCTGCACCCAGCCCGTCTGTACTGTCAACGACTTCTGTCTTTATGCGACCTGGCACAATCTTTAGATGTTGTCGTGACTAGTGTTTATTTTAAAAAGCTACAAGGATCAGTTAAAAGACTCATGTTCAGAGAGACTAGCTTCAGGTTCTGTAAAGACTTCGTGTCAAAGCTTTCACTCCTAGGTTTTGGGAGCCTCGGAATCTTAGAGCCACTGGTTCTTCGAAAGCCATTTCCATCCCAGGCCCAAACCTTTCTCTGTTAGAGGGAAGAGAATGGCATCAAACCTGAGGGAAGCCTCTAGCCATTACAGGTTGGAAGTGACTGGCAGGGCTTCTCTGGGCACATGCTGGCCGTGCACCTGACTGTGCGTCACTTCTTCATGGGACATTGAGGTGGGGGCTGAAGGCTATGCCACGTCAGGGCTGGGCTCGGGGCTGTGGCTCACCTGAGCTGCGACTCTGGCTGAACAACGGCTTGGCTTTTCCCAGTTCTTTCCTGGAAGGAAGGCCATACCGACCCTTCCTGTGGGGTCCCCAGCTGGAACTGAGTGGAGGAGTACCTGCCAAGTGTGTGGCTGCCTGTGGGCCTCCACTCTTCCCCAGTACCACGGCGGAGGCCTGCAGCAAGAACCAGGCCTCTCCTCACATGGTTCATGTGTGGTGGAAACCCAGGGTCAGCAGGCCTTGAGGACAGGACGACATGGGGCACAGTCAGAGGAGCCATTGTCTTTGCTGGGAGTCAGGCTCTAGCTGTGTACTGCTTGGTGGAAGTCCATCCATCTTCATGGGTGAGCTTGTCCTTTTCTGTGTACAGCAGTGTTTGCAAACAGAGGAGAACTGTTTCCTGGCACTGAGCAAGTCACAGGTGTGCTGTGGCTTCAGCCTGTGCCCAGCCTTCGAGCTACTCACCTCTATCTCATCTGGTGGAAAATCCACAAAACAGCTCCTTACTCCCTGGACATGGTTAAGACTCTTACTGCCAAAGTTTGCACTAATATTTCTGTGATTTTCTTAACAATAGCTTGTGTAGACCCTGCTCAGGGGCCCAGAAAAGTCGACCCACTTCTCAATGGTAGCCTCAGGCTGGGCTCGTTAGCCTCAGGTGCTGGCGTGGTACAGAGGACATTTGTCTGTTCTCACGGGGAGCAGCCCAGGAGCCCAGGACAGAAATGGCCATTGGCTCCTCCCAGACAGGGTTTCCAAGGTGTCGGCCGAACCCTGCACTGTATGACATGGGATGAAATTCGCAGATTGTGAATGAGGGCCATATTTCAGAGTTGCTCTTTGAAAAAGTTTTAGGTAGTAACATCTAAAAGGTTTTAGGTAGTAAATGTGGGAAAAACTGATTTAACCCACCCCACTTTACGGGAATAACACCAAACCATAAACTGCCTGTGTGAGCAGCACATAGCCTCGATGTCTCAAACACTCCTGCCTTTGTGTGCCTCAACACCTGCATGGAGAAGGGAGAGGCAGAGAGGTGCTGGGGCTGGTCTCAGAGCTGGCCCTGATGACTTCGTGTGGCTGGAATTAATTGCTCGTGGGTTGCCTCTGTGGGCACGTGGAAATCCCACTTCTGCCGAACCCAGTCATTGGAAGAGGCACAAGTTCTGGATGCCTACGTCAAATGTGCCTTCTGTGTCCTCCTGACTGGTGATTCCGGGTGAGCAGTGGTCTCTGCCTGGACACACAGAAAGGGCAGAAGCGAGGTACAGCTCTGACAAGGCAGGCTGAGCCTTCATGCTGGCTGTAGATTTTTCTTTGGCTTCTGAGTAAGTGAGACATCAGTGTGACCCCCGCCCCATGCCTCTCTGTGGCTTTCTCACAGAGGCATCATCCCTCATGCCCTGAATTCTGGGGGTGGTGGCCTCAGGTGTCGCCGTGTCGTACTGGCAGGGAGCAGCCCCCATGGGTGTGCAAAGCAGGAGAGGCAATGAGAGGGGCTCTGTGTCCTCTAGCAGGGCTGGCGTGGACACCTGTAATGCTCAGAAGTGCAAATCTAACAAGAGAGCACTCTGGACAGAAGCACCATTATGGGGTGCCAGCAGTGGGCACCTCAGCTGCACCCTACAGGTGGAAGCACCGGCTCCCTCATCCCCCAGGTCCCACTGGCAGGACAGATGGGGAACATGGCCTCTTTGTCACTGTGCAAGTCCTGGGAGGAGGGACATTCTGATGCCAGACTTGCTTAGCGCAGTGCTGCAAATCAAGTGTGTGTGCGCCCGTCACATCGGAATTTGACAGACAATGAGGTGCCAGGGTAGGGCAGGCCTTCCAGAAACAGGCCTAAGTGCTGACCCTCTGTCACTGTTTCCTTCTGTGCCTGGACATACAATAATAATAGTGATAATGAATGTGTGCAAGTCCTCAGCACCTCTGTGCTATCCTGGTTAAAGCAGTGCTAAAATGAGCTTCCTGGATGGTTGGGGATGAGGCTTTGAACCCTGGGGTACAGGGCACATGAGCTCCCAGGCCAGAGGGTGACTCTTCCTATGGACATCACTGGAATCCAGGTTGCTGTTCTCTTGCTTCCCCCCCTCCCCCAGAAGCACTCCTGGGCACAAGGGTGGAAGGTCAGAAGCTGCTGACTTGGGTCACGTCCATGTCTCTCATGGAAAGTGTCCTTGTCTGGCCAAGTGCCTTACCACTTCCTCTGCCCCGAGGGGTTTCACAGCAGACTGCGGAACTTCCCTGGTTTGTGGCAGCCAGTCCCTCCCTTCCTCCCAGTTTGTAGTTGTTTGTTTGAACTTGAGACTTCCTGAGGCCTGGAAGGTGTTTTTGGCCTGAGCAGCTCCCTGCCACTTGGAGCTCTGTCCACTCAGCCCCGTCTTAGGAAGGAAGCTCCCAGAACTCGCACACAGATGGGCGGGCACAGCCATCCTGTCCCCTCTGCTGTGTCCTCAGCAGCACCACATCATTTTCCTCTGCCGCTCTGTGAGGTGAGGGATCGTAGGAGGACTGGGGCCTCGGCTGCAGCACGAGGGTGTTACGGGGTCTGAGGACCAGGAGGCCACTTGACTCTCTTCCTTCTTATGACTTGGGAAAAACCAAGGTCACTCGGGACATCAGCACCTGTTTTTCGTGGCAGTGCAGGACCCAGGTGCCTCCTATAGGTCACTGACACCTGCACAGCTTCTGACTGTCCCACTGGACTTTGACTCACGTGCGACCTGGTCCTGAAGAATCAGAGTTGCCTCTGCTTTGTAGAGACTCAACTTTCCAAAAGAAACTCTATGGCGGAGAAGGGCGCTTCCCGAGGGGCCGTGCGGAAGTTCTGGTCACTGTCAAGGAGGCGACGGGGAGCCTCAGGGCGCGAGAAGCCAGGTGAGTCTGGAGGGATGGCACCTACCTGGGCCTGGAGACAAGTGCCCAATGTCCCCTCCAGGCAGTGTCCTGTGGGCTGCTTGTTTATAGGACTCTCAGAAGTTTACAGATGACCTGTTGGATATCTTCACTCACAGGCAGCCTGGGATCTGTTTTTTCTGCGCTTCATTTGGGGTCAGCATTTGTCCCTAGGTCTGAGGACCTGGCTCAGAAGTGGCTGGTCCACCTGGAGAGCTGGGTAGATAGATGGTGAGTGGATGTGACCAAGCGCCCTCAGGCTAGGGTGAGTTTGGTTGGTAGGTGGAATAGGGGCTGCCTGTCACCCTGAGTCCCTTCTGTCTTCACGGCATCTGCCCCCTCTATCACGGCTTCTTCTTTGGAGCTGGAGTTTGCTCAGCCAGATGGCACACTCCATGCTCTTGCAGCTTTCAGAATAAGGCGTTATGAATTAACTTCCAAAGGAGCAAGGGCGTTCCAGGAGATTGAGCTGGGGAAGAGCCGCTGGCTAATTTTCTTCTAGCAGGAGCCTGTGCCGCCCTCCTGAGGAACCTGGAAACTGGGGGTTTGCTGAGGATTTGGGGCCATGGTGGCCTCTGCCCTTAGGCACATCTGGCATGTTAGGATGTCAGGGTGGAATCTGTTCTCTGGGAAGACACTTGTGACCCAAAGACTGGAGAAGTGAGGGTGAGTGCCCACCCCACCCCACATGGCTCCTCACAGTAGTGTGGGGATATTTTCAATCCCCACAACCCCTACCTGTGAGGGAAAGGCCAGGCAACTGGCCATGCGTCTCAGGTTTGCAAAGGGAGGCAGCCACTCTCCAGCTATAAACCCAGCTTATGCTGGGCTCTTCCACACCCAGAGTGGAGCCTGAGGATTGGCCCCAGGGTATCTGATGACCCCAGGGTGGACACGGTAAGCAGGTCAGGCCCCCCTCCCACTCCCTTGTGGGTGTGGCCAACATTCATAACTGCTGGTCAGGCTAAGCCTGACCTGTGCTGCTGTGGATAATTGGACAATCCTCAGTTTTAGATGCCTGGTCTCAGATTCCTTACCATGCCCACCTGCTGCCTAGTACAGCCCCAGGGCCCAAGCGGGGCCAAGTGAATCCTGGCACCCTGTTCCTCCCCTCCCCTCTTCAGGCCCTAGATATCAGTGCAGAGAGGTGTTCTGAGATGGAGACCCTAACTGCCCCCCATGAAATGGGGTACCCAGGACCAGGTCTGCTAACTCTGGGGTCACTGTCCTTGGGTCTCCAATGCTCTCTGTGCAGTGTGGGTGCTGGGGTGTTGGAACCCATCTGTTGGAAGCCCTTCTGGCCCTGTCTACCCCAGCTGGGTCTTGGTGCCATGTGATTATTTTGATGTTAGCCAAGGAGGGAGGGGCCCAGGTGCCCGTGGTTCTGGGTGGTAGTGGCCTGGGTCAGGTACTTGAGGCAGGTGAGCAGAGCTAGGTCTGGGACCTCAGGAGAACCACAGGGGCCACTTTGGGGGCATGTGGTCCTCAACAGCATCTCAGGGGCCTCTGCTAGCCCAGTGTGAGCCTGAGAGACAGATATGTGTGGAGCTGTGAGGTGGTGTCCCTAGAGGGAATTAAGGGCAGCAGACATTCTGGGAAGAGTTCCAGCATGTTCTAACAAGGCTGAGAAGTGTCTTAAGGAGGTTTTGGATACCTTGTGAAAGCCATCCAAGAGTGCTGAGAGGACAGAAGGCACAGGGCAGGAGGAAGGCAGGGGAGACGGCGCCTTTGTCCTCTCCGAGGACGCTGCCATGAGGACTATTTGGGAGGTGGATGCCTGGTCAGCGAGGCTGCTTTTATGGACCTGAACTTGCAGATGGAGGAGGCCAGGGCAGTGACCAGGGAGGGGCAGCCGAGACCCTTGGGAATCAGGAGAGGCTGGAGCAGTCAGGAACATGCTGGGATCCAGCAGTGGAAGAAAATCTCCATGAGGCCCTTTCCTCCTTCAGGGAGGAGGTGGGATAGGTGAGAGCGCCTTTGGATGAGGACAGAGGGGGTCTGGGCAGACACTCCAGAGCAAGGTGGAGGACCTGAGACCCCTAGAAGACTGGCAAAGCTTCAGCATGCCCCATGGAGAGTGTAAGATCACCAAGGTTTGCCTTTGTGTGCCTGAGGACGCCCGAGCTGGGCAGGTGAGCAGGTTTGTGACAGCTCAGTGCAGGCACAGTTCAGGTGCGGCATAGGTAAAGGTGAAGTTCAATGCAGGTGCAATTCAGGTGGAATAGCTCAGGCCAGACCCAGGTCAGGGGCATTCACAACTCAGATGGAGATGCATCTGAGGCGGGCAGCAGCCTGGGCGGCCAGCAGTTCAGGTGATGTGCTCCAGGGTGGCTGCCCCACTAAGACAGTAAACACTAACAGGACACAAGCTTTATCCAGCAGCAGCTGAGGTCTTGGGAATGTGGAGTCTTCACAGGGCTGTGACATCTGGACTCGGGGCTGAAGTTGACATGCAGTTGGAACTGAGGCAAGGGACAGGATGATGGGGAGCCTGCAGAACAAAGGGCGAGATCTGGTGTGGGCCCTTCACAGAGGTCCAAGAGGAAGTGTGCTGCTGTCAGAACTTAGGGAAAGCCTTTCCCTTTCATGTGGCTTCTGGTTGGGTGACCCAGAGCCATGGTAGCAGTCAGGCTGTGTATTCAGCAGAACCAAGCAAAGCAAGAACTGGAGGCACAAGTGCAAACCCCAGCAGCCTGTGGGCTTCATTTTGGGACTTGCTGCTCAGGGGTTATGAGTGGGAGTGGGTGGACCTGCTTTTACACGTGTTGCACTGGGTGTGGAGGAGCTGCTACCTCTGTTTTCATTGGAAGCACTTGGAGATTGTTTTCAATTGTCCTGTGAGTAAGAAAAAGCTAAAACACCTTAGGTTTAAACGATGGTGACTATGCAGTGGCAGGTGTGGCCCTGGGCCCCACCTCATGGTTTTAGGAAGTACCTCATTCATCTTTTGATGCCAAGCAGACACACCTCCTCTGGGAGGGGCCCTGTTCTTCATGAGCCTGCAGAGGTCGAGCCACACTTCAGGGAGTGCTGCAGGCCAAGTTATCTGGAGCCTGCTGTATAGGGGCCAAGAAGTGAGATAAGGAGCCTCTGCCCAGGGCAGATCACTTGAGGGCACGGCCCCTCCTACAGCTCTCCTTACCTACCAAATGCCTGGTGCTCAGGGTACAGTGGACGAGGGACACTGGGTATCCTCGGACACCTTGTGGCCCTGGGTGAGGGTGGCCTGCTGCAGCCTCTGGGTGAGGTCTAGCCTCTGTTCTCCTTCCTGCCTCCTCCCACACCCATCCATCTGTACATGTCTGTTTCAGGCTGGCCTCTGTGCCTCCATGGACAGACCTCTCCCAGGCACAGGGACAGTGGCTGTTTTCCTTGGGCTGAGCATTGACAAAAGCAGGCTCAAGGTGAGTCAGCAGTCAGACTTCCCACAGCAGGTGGAGGATCTGCTTTTTTTGTGTGTGTGTGGTATTGGGGTTTGAACTCAGGGCCTTGAGCCCTCCACCAGCCCTTTTTGTGATGGGTATTTTCGAGATAGAGTCTTACAAACTATTTCCCCAGGATAGCTTCAAACCTCCATCCCCCTGATCTCTACCTCCTGAGTAGCTAGGTGGCGCCTGACCTTCTGGCATGAGAAGAAGTGGTGTGGAGAAAGCATGACTGCAAGGTAGTAATCATCTGATAACTAGAACCTTTATCTCCCCACACCGTCCGTGGTGCTCTTGGAAACAGTGCCCAGCCTACCACGGGTGTCAGACCTCATAGAGAACGGGGTCCTCTCTGCTTTGTTCTTCAGTGATTTAGACTGGGTTTCAATTAAGCCAAGAAATACTCTCACTGAGAATTTAGAAATTCTCTTTGGAAAAAACTTGTTTGGCGCAGATGGTTTTAAACAGAGCCAGAACTAATGAAATGAAATAGATGAATATATTTGAGGTGACGACTGCATCACTGCAAAACTTCCCTTTGAGCTTCCTGGCAGCTAATACAAAAAGGGAAAACACATTTGGAGATAAGGGCACTTGCGAAGAAACACTTCTGGAGAGAACTCTGGGAGGAACCAACCCCTCTCAGTGCATAGCACATTTGGGATTCTTTTTCTTCTTTTGGAAAATTAGTGTTCCTTACATGGGCAGTTTCTTGTGGGCCACCTAGAAACGGTGAAAATCTATGCAGTGACAGTGGGATTCTTTCCAGAGTGGGCCAGGAACACTTTGATTCCAGCATGGCTGGGTTTGCACTGCCTGTCCAGGAGAGCCTCTGCTGAGACTGGGACTGCATATATCCCTGAATGGTCACTGTGTGAGCATGGTGGTTTCTTCCACACCAGACACACAGGTCACAGCACTGCTGTTCCACAGTGATGGTCCTCTCAAGCCAGGGGTCACTGTGACTATGTGGGAGGCAAGGGTCTCTAAAGAGAAGTCCCTTTTAATTGTGAATACACAATGCAGAAGTTCAGTCACTGGCTTTGCCCGCACAGCTTTTCTGTCTGTGGAACTGGTTTCCATTTCTTCAGAAACTACAAAAGGCAGAAAGGAAACAATTATCTCTGTCTTGTTTTCACTTTCATTTGTTCTTCTTAGGTGAGTGTGTGTGTATATTTTTGTTTCATGGGACCAGGGTTTGAACTCAGGGCTTTGTGCTTGCAAAGCAGGTGCTCTACCACTTGAGCCACACCTCCAGTCTGTTTTGTTCTGGTTATTTTGGAGATAGGGTCTCACAAACTATATGCCTAGGCTGGCCTTCAACTGCAAGCCTCCCGATCTCAGGCTCCCAAGTAGCTAAGATTATAGGCGTGAGCCATTGGCGCCTAGCCTCTTTCAATTTTAGAATAAGCTAGCGAGAGCTGGCAAGGCCAACAGCAGCAGGCCTGTGATTCATGGGGCTTTTGTTTGCAGGGGAAACACTGGCAAGAGAAGTTTCCTCATGGTGCTCGCTTGTTGAACTTGTTTGTAAGAAGAGGTTTCAGGTTCTGAAGAAGTGTGTGATTATTGTCATTTTTAAAGTTTCAGGGAACTTGGTTGAAGTCACTGTTTTGGACACCCCTTCCACTACCCCTGGGTTACTTGGGGACCGCTTTGCTCAGGTCAAGGAAGATGCCAGGCCTGGGAGCCCTGAGGGTCTCTTTAGGGTATCTGCGGGGACTCTACCCCTGAGGAATGTTGAGTGACAGCACACACCTACCCAGGGCTCCTCACCCCAGCCAGCACAAGGTGGGGAAACGGTACCTGGCCACCCTGGCACTGGGAGTTGCCAGTCACCAGGTTTGGAGTTGGTGAATATCAGCCTTGTGAGGGTGGCATGGGTGTGCACCCTGACCCCTGTGTCCTCTGGGCTCTGGCGGGGGTCATTCTTTACATGGCAAGCCAGTGATCTTGAATGAAAAGCTGGAGAAGGTCAAGATCTGTCATCTCTGCCTCCTCCCTTCCTGTACTGAATGTTGGCTTCTCCAACAGTACTGAGGAATCATTCGTGACAGCGCCATTCGAGTAACTCTCCACCTGCCTCCCTGTCTTAGAAGCAGCTGCATTCCACTTTCCCTTGCCACCCCTGCCCTGTGCCTCAAGCTGCTGAGAATGGCTGGATTGCGCCTTTCTCTGAAGTAGCTCTCTGGCCTGCAGCTGCCTGCTGTCCGTGTGTACATATGCAGGGTGGAGCGAGGGGAAGTTAGCCTTGGAGAGCAATTAGCGTTTAGAGTTCCATCCTGGTTAATGGTGAAATGAAAGTAGAAACCCAGCCGCTCCCCCTGCAGACTGTGGGGCTGAGCACAGCATCCAGTGTCCCTGGAAGCATGGTGAGCAGGGCAGAGCGCCATGGCACACAGCCTTTCCGAATTTCCGTGGCAGAAATGAAAAGCTACTACCTGTACTCTGAGTGGTGCTCCTGGCTGTGCTCTATGGCTGAGGGTGAGTTCTTTGGCCCCACAGGCCATTTGCAGAGGTGAAGGGAGAGGGACTGAGTGCCTCACCGAGTGACAAGGGAAGCTACAAAATCCTTCAGAGTCTGTGTTCCCCTCAGATCTGCAGCAGCTCTGGTGGGGAACAGGAGTAAGGGAGCTTTCACCCCACAGTTGTCACTTGATTTAATTCATGGCATTGGCTACCAAATGCAAACAGCCCCCTCTGGCTGGCAAGTGTCAGAGTCCCCGCTGTCAGATGAGTCCAGCAGGTACCTGGCCTGTGAGATCGCATTGCACCGTGTCCTGAGGGCGCACATACAGCCTCCATGATAAGTGCAAGACAGAATAGGAGTGCCAGCTGAGTGATCCCCTGGTCCCCTTGGCAAAGTGATGCCTGGTGACTTGTTTGCAGATCAGTTCCCACCTGCATTTGAGCCAGGTGGCACCAAGCTCCCTCCATGAATCTTGAATCTCCCATGAATCTCCTGCCACAGTATCTGCCATGCCGGGCATCTCTCTTGTCTGGAGGGATCCTTTGTTTCCACTTAGAACACGACATGAAGTGAACAGGCCTTGCTCCTTTGTTGGCCAGATCCCACCTTGCCTGTGACCTGTGGTTGGGGTCTTGGAGGCAAGGAGGACAGGCCCTGCCTGGTGTTTCAGGGCACTCCATCTGGCCCAGAGTTCTAATCCTCAGCCAACTCAGGGCTTTGCTGTTTACAGAACTTTGCATTCTGTCTCTCACCTGAGCTCATGAGACAGTCAGGTGGTGATTTCCAGAAACATTGCTGTGCCTGAGATCTGGGGAGCATCCCATGGACCGTGCGGGAGAACGTGTGGCACAGTCCACCTCTACTGGCTCTGTTCATACCTGGCTCTGTCTGGAGGGCTGCATCTGCACCCAGCGCCCTTCCACTGCCTCCCCCTGAGGCCCTGCAGGGGGTATTTGGGATGTGGCAGCACTCATGGGAAGAACTTGTGTCCCTCAGGTACAGAGCATATCAGTTACGAGTGCTAACTCGGAGCACGCAGACCCACTGTCCCCTGAAGCCACCACTCGGCACTTTCTGTGTGAGTCGGCTTTCTCTCTTGTTTTTCACATAAGGTCCAACTTCCCCTCTTGGTTCCCGGGGACTGCTGGTTCACGTGACAGTGAAGTCCACAGAAGTGCTACGTCAGACAGGGGGCAAAGGCTGTGCCCTCCCCTGACCCTTGTGGAAACATTTGGCTGGGAGACATGAAGATTGAGTCAGAGGCCAAGGGGAACTGAAATCACTCCTCTTTCAGTCTGGCAGATTGGGTCCTAACCTTCAGAATTTCAGCTCCTCCATCCAGAGAGAGAGCCAGGGGCCAGAGAGGGGACTCGCGGCAGGTGAGGCACCACCAGCCCACCTAATGGACAGATGGGCACCTGCCCTGCCCCCTGAGTACTGCGTTTGTCATTCTTACCTGGTGGTGGCCAAGGAGAGGTAAGACCTTTAAACTACTCTGCTCTCTGTGGCCTCAGGGGGGGCAGGTATGATGCTGGAAAGGAGCAAGTGAGATGGGGAGTTGGGAGTGTGTCCAGCCAGAGCGAAGTGTCCCGCTGGCACCATTACTGTGCAGGCAGTGTGTTATGGTTAGCGAGCCACCCAGCTGGCCTGACAGAAGGAGTTGATTGGAACAACCCAGTCCAAGAGGGTGAGGGGTCCCAGTCCAAACAGCACGGACCCTTTTGCACAAGTTGATTCTTTTTTTCATTGGACTGGGGTACCTGGCAAAGCAGGTAACTCTACCGCTCGAGCCACACCTCCATTCCTGCACAACCAGTTGAGATCTGGCTGTGTGATTTTGTTCTGCGGAGATGATGAGCAGGGTGGGGTTTTAAGACCACTTTGAGGGAAGTTTGTGTCTGGAGGAAAGCTGAGGGGACATCTGGGAGGTAGCGCTTCCTTCTTGGATGTGGACGTGGCTTTCTGGACCCAGTGGATGCTGGGTGGCTGCCCTGGCTCTGAGGAGTTCACTCTGACTCAGAGCAAATACAGCAGCACCTGATGACAGCTTGCTCACTGTTTGCTTGGGGGCGCGGCCGCTTCTGAGTGCTCTGTGTGTTCCCCTTCTGGTGTGTTGGCTTTTCTAACATCATGTGTTAAGAATAGCTGGCTAAGTGCTGTTGGGACACCATCCTGCCACCATAAAAACAAGCGTCTAACATGTGTAGAGGAACAGGAGAACAAAGCAGTATGGAGGTGACAGGTGTGGTCTAGTGTCCCAGGTGGGGCTGGTTGGTTCTTGTAGCCTAAGAGGCACATGTGCCCCCCACGTGGCTCTAATGGGCATGCATGGACACTCTGATTCCCATCGGTTCTTGCAGGCCCTGTAGGGACTGTCTGTAGTGAGTTGGAGGCAAAACTGAGCATCCAGGGTCATTTCTTGGCTCTCAGATTCCACTCAAGTTCAGCAGGGTTTCTTTGCACTGTGGGAACCTGGGACACTGTGCAGTGCAGAACTGTAGCAGCTGTCTGCTCTGAAGGCAGTGGGGGCCAGCAGACCCTGTGGTCACTCCCTTGTGTTTGAGGACTTACAAAGTGCAGTGGGCCATGCTGGTGTAAACCCTGCTGCAGACATGTCCTCCGATCCCTGCAGCATTGGGTCACTTTTAAGGGCAGAAACTATTCTACATCTCTGTGGAAGTCTGAATCAAGGACAGAAAGAAAAGGGCCAAGTAATAAAATCAGCCCAGGGCTCGTCCTGTGCATGGCACCTCCCTGCAGAAATAGAAACACACACCAGACGGCCCCAGATGGGAAGTGACAGGCCAACTCACCTGCAGTTCCATGGAGGACACCTTTGAAGTGTGTCCACCAGGAAGAGTGTACCTCGGTCCCCACAGCTGCCTAAGAGAGGCGTTCAGAGTACCCTGTGACTTCTGTCTACGAATAGAAACTCTCTTGTGTTGAGCTAAGAATGAATGAATTAATGTAAGATTTCAAAGGCCCCAAAGCAGTGTTCTTCCTTCCTACCTTCCTTCCTTCCTTCCTTCCTTCCTTCCTTCCTTCCTTCCCATTCATCTGAGGAGCACATTTTGAGTGCCCACTGTATGCCAGACTCTGTGTGAAATGCTTACACCTAAGAATCACCCCCATTCTTGTGAAAAATTGAGACATCTGGATGTTGCCCCACTTGGAGTAGAGTGACGGGATGCTGGAGGCCTGTGGTGAGCCACTGGGCTGAGCTGGGCTACTGCAGGCCTGCAACTGGCTCCCTCCTCCCCCGTCCTGCCCGGGGGACATTGATGATAAACAAGATCTGTTTCCCTATGTTGTTGCCAGCTCCTGGCTGGCATCGGGCCCCACCCTGCACCTGGCGGATAATGGCAGTGTCCTGCTGCTCCTGAGGGTCATAGCGACTAGTGCTGTCCTTCCAGGGAGCAGGCACTGACCTAAATGTGAGCCCAGGAGACCTGGCACATCCAAAGTGCCCCTGACCAGCCTGTCTGCTTCAGGTGGCTCTGTACACATCGTGTGGAACCTGATCCCCATTTGAGGGTTTCTTCCTGAAAGACGCACACCACCTTCCAGACTTCAAGTGATGTTGCTTGTTCTAAAGGAAATAGAAGCAGATTTTTAAAAGCAGATTTTCATTAGAATGTTGGAAAATTTATTAGAAGTTGCAAATACAACCAGGTGTGGTGGTGCACATCTATAATCCCAGCACTTGAGAGGCTGAGGAAGGAGGATCAGCTTAGCAAGTCCTTGTCTCAAAAACATAATGATAAACCAGGTGCTGGAGGCTCACACCTATAATTTTTGCTACTTGGGAGGCTGAGATTGGAAGGATTGTGGTTCAAGGTCAGCCTGGACAAATAGTTCTCAAGATCCCATCTCTGAAATAAAAGCAAAATGGACTGGAGGTGTGGCTCAAGCAGTAGAGTGCCTGCTTTGCAAGCATGGAGCCCTGACTTCAAATCCCAGTCCCACCAAATAATAAAACATAAAAGTTGCAAGCATCTCTAGATCTGTCAGATACCGTGGGTGGGTTAGGTGGGATACCATCCTAAACATGCCAGCGTAGTGTCAGCTGAAATCTGCATACGTACATTTGTCTGGCTTTTGCTACTTATGACCTGGTTTTTCACACACTGCAGCCGGCTGTCCTTCATGCCCAGAAAGGGCAGTCCTTGCCTTCAAGTCAGGAGGGCTCCCCACATATTAGATCCCTAGAAGCCACGGAAGCTACTTCCTTGCGTGGGGATTCCTGCCCACCCTGTAGGGTTTGGCTGTGAAGGGATCCACCTGTGGGAAGAGTTTCTTGTTAGAAGTCCCTCGTTCTTGTGCTTTCTTGTGTTTAAACTGTTCCTTGAGTGAGGAAAGTGCTGCCTTTTCATCAGCGTTTGCCATGTTTAGTAGTAAGCACTGTGCTCAGGAACTGCTCACATGACCACAAGGTCAAGTCCAAATTCAAGATCTACTGTCCCATGAAGACAGCCACCCAGGGGCTGCCCTCGGCCTGCCACGGCCCGCTGCCCGTGGGAGTGTGCAATAGTGTGCCCCTTGTCGAGCCTGTGTTCCCAGAGGTCAGTGCAGCTCGAGGGAAGCTGGGTTGAACTATTGGCTGAGCCGGCAGATCAGTAATGTGGAAGGTGTTTTCTCGTTGGATCTCACTTTTTATGAAACTGATACTGAATATTCTAGTTGGGGGAGGGGAGTCATCACCTAATTTACCCCTGCCCCTAACATTCTGCTTCACATTTAGTTCATCGTGCTTTATGTACCGGAGCTTCCGTGTTCAGATACAGACATCAGTGTTAATATCTGAAAGATGAGAAGGAACACGTCAGCCCTGGGTTTAAAAGCACTGACTGAGTTGTAGTTGAGCTGTGATCAAGACAGTAAAACGTGTTTCCTCTCAAAAGTTTGTGTGCGTCTCACAGAGATTAGATCAAGTGCAAGTTCTGAATGTCTACCGCAGCACCACTGGCTCAGCCTTTATCAAAGCACACACCAGGCACCAAACTGAAATCCATCGCTCCAGTAGAGAGTGGATGCCGTCAAAGAGGAAAGGGTGGCTCATGGTCCCAGGGACACCTGGAGCCTCTGGTGAGACAACAGACACTATAGCTCATTCTGCTACTGAAGAAGTGGTCTGGGTGGAGGGAAGACTCACGGAAGTTGTTTTGGCAGAGGCTGGAAGAGGATCTGGTGAGGGGGACAGTCGATGGACATCTGGGAAAGGCACATCACATGATAGCATAGACACAGAGAGATGAAGGACAATGGGCACCCAGGGACAGGGTTAGCTGGGGACTGTGGCTTAATGGGCAGGGGTTAGCCATGAGGGGTCTTATTTTATCTTTGGTCCAGGAACTTATATCCACAGGGACCACCATGGACTTTATGCAGAGATGGAGCGTGCTATCTCTTCTCACCAAGGAAATCTGGGGACTGTAGAGTCAGGGACCATGGAGTCAGGGACCATGGAGTTGCCTAAGACCTGCTAGAACCATCCAGTCACAGGTGCTAGACACCTATTACCCATACCTGCTGTGTTCTACACAGGATGCTAACATGTTCCTGTGCTGACAGATGGAAAGACAAACTTCCCAAGAGAGAAACCAGCCCAGGGCAAAAGCCAGCAAGACATCAGGGACCTTGGATTAGGGAGAATGAAAATGATTGTTAAAGGGTCGTGTCACATCAATGAAGTAAAAATGAAATTGCAGTGGGGAAGGGAGGGATAAAATAAGAATTCTGACCCAGAATCCAGTCCACTCAAGGGATTATGGTGAATTGAACAGGCATGGTGTCTGGTAGAGGACCACTGACACCTCTCCTTGGGGCTGGTGAGGTCCCATGGGGTCCACCATGGGGATCAGGCAAGAAAGGGAACTCTTGTACAGCCAGCTCCTAGGGCTGGGGGAAAATGGCTTCAAATTCACCCTTTTTCTTGATTTAAAAAAAAAAAAAAAAGCACATAAGGGTCAGCAGGGGACATGGGGCATGCATCCCTAGAGGCCAGTTGTGCTCTAGGTTGGGCAAGTTGCTCATATGGGCAGACTCAAGTGTGGGCTGCATGGCTTCCCTGGGGGACTATGGGGGAAATTTCTCATGTAATTTAGTTGCATTTGTAAAAATGTTTAAAAGTGAGAAGAATATTTTTTAACATATTGAGTTAAATTCCCTTTGGTCAGAAACATGGCTGCTGACCAGCTCAGCTCACAGCCTAAGGAGCCCAGCCTCAAAACTGTGGAGGTCTGTGGGAAAGAGGCCACACGATGTCCCTCATCTCGGAAGTAAGTGAAGCTACAGAAGCAGAGGCGCACGTTCTCCTGTTTGGGGACACTCCTTACAAACTAGTGCCTGATGCCTCCCCAGGTCACCACCTGCACCTCCCGTTGGAGTGCAGTGGATCAAGGTGCTGCTGAGGTTATGGGGGTGCCACAGCTCTGGCCAGGCACCTCCTAAGGCCTCCCTTTCTCCCTGTGTGAGCTGAGGCTTTACTCAACCTGTTTTGCTGTCATAAACTGGGAATGACAGAAATATGGTATGGAGCCATCTTCCTCAGGGAGGAAGACCTGACTCCATCTTCCTTGGTTTCCTCCTCTCCCAAGAACGCAGCAGCAGTACCAGGAGCTCATGGTCCATCTGCCCCTCCCTGGGCTGCCACTGTGGGGCTCATGGCTACGCCTTTCTCTGTGAGACAAGCCCCACTCATACCCTCAGTGCATTTCATCCTCAACACCAGGGAGTGGTGGGTGCCATCTCTGTTTTACAGACGAGCCCAGTGAGGCACAAGGCGTTAAATGGCCTGTGAGGGCACGTGACTGGTGCACTTGGCACTGGAGTCTGTGCCCATGATCGTCGCTGTCTGTTGGAAGAAAGATAGAAAACCTCCATGTTCAAGGTTAGGATGGCACCCAGTACATGGTGCTTACTTGGAACTCACAAAGCATCAAAGTGCTGTCTGCCTGTTTGAGATTCTACCCACCCCCTCCCCCCCATAGCTCTAGTTTCCTCCTGCCCAACCCAGTGGCTGATGTCAGATGCTAGCCCCTCCCTCTGGGCTCTGTGAGGAGGCATGGACTGATTTGTCCTATGGCCCAGCCTGGTGGATCTCAGTTGTGGGTCTGTTCACTTGTGGAAGGGAAGGCCCTGCTGAATGGGCAGCCTCTGCCAGCTATAGACACAAGAGAGAGGGAGGTCACGGGTGGGGTGCTGCAATGTCCTACTGCCCAGTCCTCTCCTCCTGCCCTGGGGATGAGGAGGAGCAGATAAGGTCTCAGCTCTCACCTGCCCTCCCATGGGGCTCTTGGGTTCCTCTCCTTGGTGGTGGAAGGCGGCAGGAGCTACAAGGTGCAGAGGGCAGGCTTAGGGTATGCTTTCAGTTCTGGGTACTCCAAGAACCAGCCTCTCTGTGGCCATAGCAACAGGAGCTACAGGAATGCTCTTGATGTCTCCCCCCAAGTCCAATGCTGTGCGGGCTGTGGCCGCACAAGATGATCTTAACCAGATCAGCAGTCTGTATTGCGGGTGGAGCAGCCTCGGTCCTCTTGTGTGTGCAGCAGAGCTGGGACCAGCGCCATGGTTTTCCACTTACACAGCATGGATGTTTTCTGGCATGGAACATTTTGGGGGAAAACAGCTCAATGAGTGCACTCTACCCCTCCTCCCACTCCTCCTGATGCCTGTGTGCACCCCAACCTTTCTCCTTAGATATAGGTATGAGAGGCCTGGAGCAGTAGGGAGCCCAGGCTCCCAGTGGCAGTACCTTCCTGCCCACCCACAGAACCCAACATGGGCTGTGTCGTGTTTCTTTCTATGCACAGCTCAACGCCAGCCTGGAATCTGGACTGCTTCCTTCTTTCTGCCACCCCCACGAAACTCCCTCCCGCACAGCCCTTCAGACACACCCTGGCAGCTGGCTCGGGCTGATCCAGTCTCAGGTGTAGCCAGGTAGCTTCAGGGACCTGGCTCTCCCAGTCCTGGAGCTGCAGCTGCTCCAACAGGGTGCTCATGGCAGGTTTGCTGCCCCTGACCCCCACCCAGGGAGTGGAATCTGTGAGCCCCACAAAGACTCTGGGATTGTCTCGTCCTGCACTCCTCAGCGGGGGGAGACCCAGGCAGGGCAGCTTCCCCAGCAACGCATGGTCCAGAACTTTCATCAGGAGCCCCACTTGGGTCCTGAGACTGAAACTGTGGGCCCCCTGGTGGCTTCTGCCTGCTGTCCTGAGTCCTGGAGCAGCATCTACCAGCTGAACTGCCAGGTTTGTGAACTTCCAGGGGGATTGACAGGGGCTGCAGGGGACTGAAAGCACCCTTCGAGGAGTCTTGCCTGACCCCTGGGTGTGGGTGCCACTGAGCCCCATCCCTCCCTCATTGCCCATGTGGCCCAAGCCCCTGGTGTGCCAGCAACGTCCTGGAGAACAGATGTGGGCATGCCCTTTGTGTCCCCTGCTTCTAGAGCTTTTTATTTGACTTAGGTCCCACCTGTGTTTGCTTTCTTCCCGGTGTATCTGCCCACAGCATCTGGCTCTGGCTGGGTGGATTACATTTGTGAAATGTGCCATTCATTGGGGCAAACGGCCATCCCCACTCAATCAGGTCATTAGTGCCTGGCCAGCGACCCCCCCCCCCCCACCCATCACACCTGTGTGGAACCAGTAGAGCTTTTATTCCTGCCACCTACTGGGGCAGAGAACGAGTCACCATCCAGGGCCCACTGGACACTGGTCCCAGGCGTCTTCTGAGTACAGGATGCAGAGGACTCTGTTCAGAGCAATTAGATCTGGGGCTGCATGTCTAGTCTTCCCATCTAGCTTATCTGGACATACTGGGCTTTCCCTCCTCGAGAGGCAGACCTCTGACAGCCACGGACAGCTCCCTGTGGAGCTCGTCGCCTGCAGGAGGCCAGTGTCCTCGGCCTCATGTTTCCTTTCACAGAGGCTCTGGGTGTTTCCAGGCCCAACCACTGGCTATGTCCTCTCTATGCTTGTGTTCCTGTGTTGTTATATGTAAATGTAACTTCTGCACACAGTTACACTAAAACACTAGTAAACAAGAAGTGAACATGAACTAAAAGTGAATGCAAGCAGAGCAGTATCTTCCTTCCCTAAATACAAGGTATGACCACTGTTACTGCTGTTACGTTAGGAAGAGAAAATGAAATGCACATAAAAATAACCTGGAAGACAGCACACAAAAGTACATAAAATGCAAAACCATTGGCACAATGCTCCAAGGTCGGTTAGCTCATCACTGGGGGCAGTTGTGTGGGGTGGCTAGAGTGCGTCTGGGAGGCTGGGAGTGTGGACAGGCTGCTGCAGAAATGAAGCTGATAACTAGTGCTTGGGGGCTTCCAGGGCCTGACCCAAGAGGTCAGGCTTGAGCGTCTTTCCAAGCTAGACTCGGTTTGGAGTTAGACAGAAGGCATGCTTCTGGGACACGGCTGGAGAAGGTTGTGTCCTTCACGAGAGGCCTGCACCCCATGCTCAGGCTGCACAGTGATATAGGAGGGTCATCAGCTGTGCCTCTGATGCAGCACAGCTGACTCTGCCTGTGCTGTGATTTCCTCACCGCTGTCCCACCTGGAGGAAATGCTGGTCTTCTCAGGTCTCCAGGCCCTACCAGGAAGGATGTCCACTGGCCTCCCAGAGTTTGAACTTCCCCACTCCACATTCTCATTAGTGCTACAGCCTGGTGTGTCCAGAGGGCGGACAGGCCTGCTGCCCTTAGGGGAGGACTGCTTCACCATACAGGCAGGAGTCTATGGGCAGGGTAGAGCAGAGTAGACTGTTAACTGTGACCCCCTTAGGGGTGAAGCTTGGCCTCGAGGGGCCCACCTGGAAGTCAGGTGCAGCCAGGCTAAAGAGAATCAGTCATTGGACAGACACACCCCAGGCTACAATTCTTCTGGGCTGGACCAACACACCAGTCATGTAGACTTTGTGTTTAAAATATGTCACTGTGTGCCAAATATTGACCAATAATGCTGTATGTCCTCAAATAAATAAACCAGCCCAGCAGAGGAGAGGCTGGGCCTCTTGTACACCAGCCTTCTCCCTGTGGTATGTAAACAGCCTGGCCCGGAGTTCCTCTCAGTGGAAACATGAATTCAGAGCTATGATCAGTTTCCAAACTTGAGTTGGCAGGTGAGCAGTGGGGTGGAGCACCATGGAGGCTGGGTCTCCCTGGGGCTGCCTGCAGCCTCCCAGTGCTCCCTGATTGTCACGGTCCCTACTCGATGGTGCTTCTCCTTGTTTCAGTCACCTTGTGTGTATGCCAGGTGCAGTGTAGATTGGCTTTTGTTATGGGTCACAGAGGTCTGAAGGTGGGCTGTGAGTATCTGAGACATTTCCTGCACAACTGTCTGCCGTGCTGGTGATGGACTGGGTCTCGTGCAGTGTGTGTGGGTGTGAGGCTGGCATCAATGACCATGTGAGTGTTTTCATGGTGCATTTAATGAGGAAACCGCTCACCTGTGCTTTTATTCCAAATACATCTACCAACACTGTGTGGTGATTGCCTGAGGCCTCCCTCTGCACTCCCTCCCCTGAGCCACACTGGGGGAGCTGACTGTGGCTCCAGCCTAGGAGGAGGGGAATGTGAGCTTTGGTGTCCTCCATGGGAGGTGGATATCAGTGGCCTTCAGTGTGTTTCAGCATAGCAGGAGTTTGGGACAGGGTGGGCTTCCGCCTGACAGGCATCTGTGTTGAGTTTGGGGGAAATTGGAGCCTGGACACAAGGAGTCAAACTGTGCCAGGCTATGATGGGCTTTTGCCCTGCCAGGAGTTGTGCTTTGGTCTGTTGCAGTGTCCCCAGTGGTTGCCCTGTCCCTGTGGGAAGATGATGCAAAGGTTGTGTCTACAGAATGCAGCTGCTGACGTCAGAGGGGGTGAGGTTGAGGAGAAGCCTATGGAAAGAAGATTCATCTGTCTGGTGACCCAGCTATAGCCAGGATCAACCAAGGTGGACCCCAGAGCACGAGGCAGACGTATCTGCTCAAGCAACAAGCCCCCAGTGGCATGGCCACTGGAGTTCTGGCAACACTGGTCTGGGATATTTCATTCTGATGGCAGAAGGCAGGAGTACAGGGATCTGAGAATCTTTCGAAGCCTAGCCAGCCCTGAGCCCAGGCTTAAAGGGCAAGAGGCTCAGGCGGAAGAAAAAAATAATCATGCTTAGATAATACTGGTGAGCGCAGCAGGCATGAGGTACTGGAGAGGCAGGAGCTGTGGGGAGATTTCCACATCCGGTGGGGACATAGGTGGGAAGGCCACCAGTGTGGCTGCTGTTCAGAGAAGCAGGCCTGGAAGGAAGGTCGATCTCGGGTTCAGGTGTCCAGAAGCCAGTGTGAGGTTTGAGATTTGCCATCTGCACTTGTCACCAGTGGTTTTAACATGGGGAAACTGAGGCTTCGGACAGGGTGTACAATGCCAGCTGCAGTTGGGCCTGGAGTCTGGGCAGCCCCACTTCCAGACCCTTCTCCTTGCTACCATGTCTTGCTCTCTGGGGAGCAGAATTGTGTTAGGACATGAGAGATGAGATTTCCCTGCAGGAGCAGTCTGCTTGCTTGTTTCCAGCTCTGCCTCTGGAGGCCAATGTTTGTAGGTGGACAAGCTGAAGTCCAGTCACTTGCCAGGGTTGTAGGGACAACATAGGTGGGGGTGCTGCTAACCAGCTTCCCACAAAGCTTGTGCTATGTGCACACTAGGCTCCAGGAGAGAAGCCAGAATCAGAGTGTGCATGCACGGGTGATGGACACAGAATCACCAGGGGGGCAAGGCACGGCCCCCCCAGAAATCCAGAACCCCCCAGCTCCTCAGAGTCTGGGTAACTCCAGCTCTGGGAATGAGGCCCCTCCAGGACTCAAGCCAAGGGTCCAGTCCCCTTGGGTTCTGTTGTTCAATTCTGGCCCCCAGGTGGGTGGCCTCATGTCACCCTAGAGCTTATTAGCACAGAACTTCACCCTTTTCCTGACCCTGGAGTCTAAGCTAACACTAGATCCCACTGAGTGGTGGTTAAAAACTCCATTCTGGGTGGGAAGTTTTTGCATATCATATTTAAGGGTCCCCCTCTTTCCTACATTCTTCAACTTCTGAGAGCTGAGACCCCCTGCTCATGAAGCTGTAAAAGGATCTCACTGCAGACAGATGGACGAGAAGAGCTGGAACAGCTGCCCCCAAGGGCTTTATGCTCACTGCCCCTCCCAAGTGGGTGTCACCAGAGACAGGTCTAGGCCCCCGTGGGTTGGCTTTCTCCTGGGCAGCTTGTGCCTGGATGGGTGACACCCTAGCTGAGCCAGGGCCCCTGCGGCTTAGTTCCCTGTGTCCCAGTGCTGTTCCTGTGGATGGGACCTGGCTGAGCTGGAACCCCTCCAGCTCAGGTCCCTGTGCCCCAGGGCCATCCCTGTGGATGGGACCTGTCTAAGCTGGGGCCCCTACAGGGAGGGTCCAGACAGGCAACACGGGCGCCTAGAGCTGCAGCCAACAGGCTCAGCCACTGCCAGGCTTTCAACAGTTAAGCATCTGCAGCGGGATAAGTGAGCGATGCCGTTAGCTCCTTAATCAGGGACATCGAATCCGAGGCCCTGGGAGGAGCAGCCAGTCGCCCTCAGAAGCCAGCACAGTGCAGCAATCCCTGGGAGCTGCAATATCCCCGCTCAGCAGCCCAACATGGAGCTTTGCTGTCTTCCTTTGTGTGCCCCGGGTGGGCGTTCCTGGAAACAGATCGCTGGTTCCTGACCGGTGGTGATGGTGACCGCCACGGCATGACTTTAAGCCTCATCTCCCTCTTGTCCCAGGACGTCACGGCCCTGTGGCTCCTGCTGAAGACAAGTGCAGGTGCGTCTGGCTCTGCCAGGTCCTTGAATCCTGGGAAATGAGGCACGTTTGCCTGGAGATGCTGCAGGGGTGACAGTGTGGAGGGGGAGGGGACATTCTGGAGCTCAGGGTTCTATTGTTGGCACAGGCTGCACAGTGGGGTGCACCCAGTTTATCTGGGGCTCCACATAAATTGCACTGATGCAGCTCTGGGTGCTGCATGCCCGGTTGGAGCTGCTTCTTGAGGTTGGGGGGTTTGGCACCTTTCGTTGTGGTCGGGTCCATGCTGCCTGCGCCTGCCCTGCTGGCACCAGGAGCAGTAGGACCCATGTCTGCTCCCGGAAGGAAGGCACAGTGGCGCACCTTCTTGGCAGGCTGGAAATCAGTGCTTTCCTTGGGCTCCTTTGTTTAGTATTTCTCTTGGATATGTGGGCAAGTGAGGGGTGGCCCCAAAGTCTGGTGGATTACCAGGCTATAACTCCCTCCTCAGGAATACCTGGCTAGTGCTGTCCCTATAGGTGGTCCCCTTGACCCTGGCGGGGAGGGGGCAGGATGGAACTAGATGGTGGGAGCCTGGAACATATGGTAAGCTGGCCATGTTCTAGTTCAGCCTCAGTGGGAGGGGAGGTGCTGGTGAGATGGCACCGGCCTGTCTGACACAGGGCTAAGGGAACAAGGGCCTGGAGAAGGGAGTGCAGCCACCCAGCTAGAAAAAGAGAACAAGGGGCCATGCAGAGAGGAAGCGGTCATCCTAAGGAAGGAAGGACACGCATTTTGAGGTCATTTGCCATAATGACATTTCCCAGAGGGGATTTCTGTGAAGTATTGATGAATAATTCATCAAGCATTTTTTTGTGAATTTTAATGAAGCAGACCTCAGATCTCAGCCACAACAAATAAACCTTGAAAGTTTCCGCTTTTAAAATGAAGCAACAGATGTGATACAGTGTATAAACAGGCGGGTTAATGGCTTCCCCCAGGTAGTTGCCAACGCTGTAGCTGTTTGGTGGCCACAATGATTTCCAGTCACTTTCAGACTCAGAACACAGTGCTCCTATGTCTAAGGAGAAATATTTGACCTCATATCTGAGGTCAAGGCCAAGGTCGAGATGCTGGGGGCACTGTCCAGGGACCCTGCAGGGGGACAGCTTTCTCTAGCATCATCGCATTACTGGCTGGAATGTTGGAATTTGCACAGGCACGTGGTGTGGTGTGTGAGGCCCGTCGGAGGCCTCTCCTTGTGGTGTGACGCGCGTTTTGTCACAGGGGATCCGGGGTGGGATCCTTCAGGGTGGCCATGTGAGACCCTGCTAGACAGCTCTCATTTCCCACTACTCCCTAAATTCCTAGTGTCTGTAACTGTATGGAATTTTTAAGACAAATAGACTCTCAGATGAATGTCCTGAGCGAGTTTGGGGAAATAGGGTTGAGATATCATTTGGAGGGCAGGCCGTTTTCCTGCCTCCAAAGCATCCTGTTGCATTTATGAAGAAACAGCGCACTTGTGAGCGTGTGAATGAGATGCAGTCCCTGTAGCTGTGTGCAGTCCTGGGATAGGGTCCCTCCTTGTGGTGTTCAGAGGCGTGTGATGGGCAGGAGGCAGGCAGAGAAGAGATTCAGGTCAGGTTTGAAGCCAGGAGCTGGGCACAATTGGACAAGAGAGCTAGGGTGTGGGAGACCTCATGGGCCTTGTTACCAGATTGGCCTCCAAGGCTGGGTAAGGATGGCAGGCTTGAGTTCGTGTTCAGCCCAGGCAGCCTCCTTCTGTCTGTGCCCTGCATTAGGGACAGGTGTGTGCCACCATGCCATCCTTGGAGAGCAAGCTCCATTGTCCCACCCCAACCTGTCTGTCTCTCTCAGGGTTTCTGTTTTCCTCTTCTCTGTTTCTCTCTGCCTTTTTCTTTCCATTTCTCTCCCTCCTCTCGCTCTCTCTTTATCTCTCTTTCTCTGTGTATCTTTCTCTCTCTCTGTGTCTCTATGTATCTGTGTCTCTCTCTCTCTAACACACACACACACACACACAGACACACACACACACACACACACACACACACACACACACACTGGCTCTGACTGGCTCAGTCTACTTTGCTCAGCTTACCCCTTGAGTATTACTGGACTCCCTGCTGGCTGTTCATCCCTGTGCCTGCCCCATGCAGCTCTTGTCCCTTTGACTCGGCAAGGCTGCCCTACTGTTACTTATGCTTTTGTTTGTCTGAGAAGCATTTTGGTGAGGGTCAAGGGAACATCTTGTTTTTAGATTTATATAAGTCTCAGTACTTAGTTGGGAAAATGTGCATGCCTGCAATTTAAGTGGTGCTGGTGCC
The DNA here is from genome assembly GCF_047511655.1 of Castor canadensis. NCBI lineage: Eukaryota > Metazoa > Chordata > Mammalia > Rodentia > Castoridae > Castor > Castor canadensis. Next base: position 947,803 of record NC_133395.1, on the reverse strand, counting down.
AGGGAGCCTGATGTCCCTGGCGACAATACAGGACCTCTGACAACTTGTCCTGCTGAGCTCCTTCCAGAGAGACCCAGGCAGCTCGTGTGAGTGCCTGCCTACAGTCTCTGCCTCTCTACCTCCGGGCAGGAATGATTCACGTTGACTTCCCTGAGTGTTAACCAAATGATGTCATTTTTATGTTGACAAGTAATTATTTTGGAATGGGTAAGAAAGGGGGAAAAAAGCAATTGCAAAAATCTCTTTTCCTAAACAGCAAACTCAGAGATGGCGGACACCTGGCATGTACTCGGGGTCAACCTGGCTGAGGCTCTGCACGTAAGTGGGAGTGCACCTAGTCAGCATGCTCTTGAGGAGCTCAGTTGTTCTTTACCTGGTGCTGTTTTCTATCCAGGTCACTGCTGTACAAAGGCTGAGCTGCCACACTTTGCTCGGGTCTGGTATTTGCCGTACCTGCAACCCAACATCTAGGCTTCCGAAGGAGCCAAGCCCATTGCTCAGATTTGAGGTACTGGCATTTGATGAGTGGAGGTGGTGACACTGCTCTTCCAATCACCTGGACGTTGACTGCTGCATTCACAAGGTGACAGGGTCACTGGAATTCTTCTGTGGCCCCTTTTTTCCTTTCAGCAGCCACTTAGCTTTTCATCCCTTGGGCAGAAGTCCCTGGACATCTTCCATGGGTGATCCCTGTGCCCTTCTTATATAGAGAGGCCTCCCCTGCTGGAGGCCTGGGGCCCAGGGTTGAGGTAGGGACCCCTGAGCCCTGCCCTCTGAGTCCTGCCCATGAGTCCTGCCCTTCTGGGCATCTGCTTCCCTGTATGGTCCACCTGTGCACTCTGGCTGGAGGTGAGGCCCAGGGGAAGGGTCCATCCACTGTGGATCACACATAGACAAACAGCCCGTAGACAGGTTGTTCCTAATTGGGCACCATGAGAAGGTGCTGTGGGGAAGAACAGACCCAAGGCACGTGGTCCACTGGGTCCCAGACAAAAACAACCAAGGCTTTGCCGGAAGGTCTCGAGTTGCAGTAAGGTTTTGATTTCTGTTTGAGATCGGTGCTTTCCTCCAGTGATCTATGACTGGGCGTCAATGGACATGTAATTTTACGTAGAATCACTGAATTAGCCAGATTTTTTTGAGGTGCATGGGACCACAGGAGAGACTGAACATAAGGAAACGTGGTGCAGGGGAAAGAGTCAGGTTGCATTGTGCTCAGCACCTTCCTGAGGCCAGCTGCTGCAACTTTGCTCAAGACTTCTGGAGGTCTCCTTCAGGGTGGAGAGGAGACTCAGCTACCCACACCCTGCTCAGCTGTGACCTCGGCTGTCACTGGGGGTGCTGTGGAGATGGCCACTGGTCCATGGGCCACAGAGCCAAATGTATGATGGGTGTGATACAGCCAGCACAGCTAGGAATGGCAGAAGGTTCACATACAGCAAGGCTCCCCATTGTGAATCCCCATGAAGGATCTACACAGGGTTGGAGAATATTGAACTCAGCACAGGTGAGCCCAGGTTCTGGAACATCAAGAGCAAGGATGGGAGCCATTTTGAGGAAGGTCCAGTCTCCTGGTGTCCAGCAGTTCTACATCTCACACCTCCTGGGCCATCCCTGTGGCTCCCTCATGAGGGATGCACAGAAAAGGGAGACCACCCTGAAAAAAAAGAACAAGGAATGTCCTTCTGAGCTCCATCATTGCATTGGTTGGCCTAGGGACCTGTACAGGACTCTATTTTGTCTCTCACATCCTGGAGGATGGGTTCAAGGAGAAGCTGGTTGGTGGAGCATTGGTGGCCAGGAAAGGGCAGGCATTTGCTGTGAGACACATGGTCTTTCCCCATGCTCGTTGACCTTCCTGTAAGATTGTGGGCTGGAGAGAACTCAATGAATGTAGAAGTACTAGAGTGGGCATAGGGACAGGAGAACCATCATCTGGGTTGGGGAACCGTGACCTGGAGAGTGTATGACTGAGGGCCCTGAGGGCAAGCCCAGAGGGAAGCCACAGACAGGAGGCACTGGGTTCAGTATGGAAGTCACCGGGGTGCAGGCAATGTGATTTTTATTTTAATTTGTAAAGGAGAAAAGAATCAGCTATGCTTTTGCCCTTCTTCTCCCTTAGATGTTCTAGAAATGTGCTCCAGGCAGAGTAGGTTGGTGGCCCTGCCCTGAGGCTGCCTCAGTCCACTTCTGCCCCCGCCCCTCAGGCCCCATGAGTGGAGAAGGTGCAGCTTTCTTGTTTCCATGACCAGGGCTCTGGGCCACACTGGGGTCTATGCAGGTGTTGGTGACCATGACCTATGGGTGTTGCTCTTAGGTCAGCTGTTTACCCAGCCATCTGTTAGGAACCCTGTGTGGGTCCAGCACCACTGCCTGCAGGGCATTGGACCCCCAAGAGACCTTGGGCTGTGGCCACTGCTCTGTTCTCTGTGAGGCCCCTGGGAGCCCCTCCATGCTGTGTCCTTGTGTCTTATTGTGCACCTGGTAGCTTCCCTTGGGTAGTGGGGACACTACTGTCAGCAACACAGACACGACCTCACAGGCCATGCTCATCCGATGACAGCCATGGTCCTACAAGGTAGGAATTCTCATTCCCATTTTACTCGTGAGGTGGACCAGGAAGGGTAAGAAAGCAAACTTCCCAGCATTGCCAGCTCAGGAGGGCGTGGTGGGGTGAGGCCTGTGCCTGGTGTATTTCCCTGCCTCCTGTGGGCCTGGTGTAGGGTTCCACATTTGCAGCTGCTCGTAAACATTTGCAAATTCAAGCACAAACATCACTGAAGTCACTGCTTGGACTCTGAATTTGTGCTCATTTCTTTCTGTGGCCTTTGCAAGATAGGTTTGTGGAGAAAAGGGAACACTTAACATACTGTGGGTGAGAATATAAATAAGCACAGCCTTTGTAGGAAACAGAATACAGGCTCCTCAAAAAACCAAAATTACCACATGATCCAGCCCGGTCTCCTGGGTTTGCATCCAAAGGACTTGAAAGCTGCATGTCAAAGAAGGCTGTACCCCATGTTCACTGAAGAATTATGCATAATAGGCAAGATATGGAGTCAACCTAGGTGTCCCTCAGTGAATGAAAGAACATGTATTACACATACACAGTGGAATACCATTCGGCTATGAAAAGGAAGTCCTGTGATTCTCAACAACCTGGATGAATCTGCAGGGCATTAACTGAGTGAATTCAGCAGGCACAGAGAGCCAATTGCTGCATGAACTCACTTGGAAGCGGAATCTAAAAACATCTCATTCCTAGAGGTAGAGTGCAGTGTTGGCTCCCTGGGCCAGGCTGGAGTTGGGGCAGGGGTGTCGATCATAGGATACAAAGTTCCAAATATGCAGAATGAATTAACGATGGAGATCTGTTGTGCTGCCTGGGAGACCACAGTTTAACCCTTCATGGTACAGTTGACGTTTGCTGAGTGCATCGTGAGTGTTCCAGCCATGCACAGAAGGTGACTGGGAGGTGTCATGTGCTCATTAGCTTCTCATAATCATTTCACAATGTAAATGCATGTCGGAACATCACTTCGGATGCCCCAGTAAAACTGAGGCATGCAGACACCGTGAGGTTAAGGACCCATACCATGGGGCTGCACTCAGGGCCCGCAGAGTGAGCAGAGCAGAGCAGAGCACGTGGGCTGCTCGGTGGTTATCCTCAGGCCACGGCTCCCTAATTGCACCATCATTTCCTTTAGTTGGAAGCAGCTAACCTGTACCCCTCCTCTGTCTTGCTGCTGGGGAGACTTGCCCCACAGGCAAGCCTCCTGAGAACCCGGTCACAACCTTCCAAAACCAGTACAAGGCTGCTCCCCTGCCAGCCTTGGTTGTGCCTGCTGTGGTTCAGGCCAGGTCACGGCCTGGTGTGTGGGGCTGGCTTTATGCCCAGTGCTACCCCTGCAGTCTTGAGCAGTCACAGCTGCACCTGCCATGACTGCCTCATCTCTGAAATGGGGCTGAGGCTGCATACCTCATTGGTCCTCCCAGTTAGTGAGTTCACGACATCTGGACCAGGGACCGTGTGGCTCAGGTGAGCAGGCTGGGAGTTGCTCAGGTCATTTTGGGTGCAGGAATAGGTGGCCTGTTCCTCCCGTGTTCCCCAAGCATGGGGATGACCATCATTTGAGCCCCAACGGGCTCCCTAGTGCACCTGCTTCTGGGCCCCCAGTTGTTTTCTGGGATGTGGCAGCTGCAGTGTCCCCTCCAGCAGGCAGGGGGTGGGGCTGGTGACATGAGCCTTCAGCTGCTATCAGTGCAGGCTTTGGGGGTGATGCAGGAGAGCAGGTGTGCCACAGGGCCTTGGGGAGGGAGCAGGGAGACAGAGACAGACAGGAAGAGAGACCCTCACATCGCAGGCTCAGCAAAGATGGGCGCCTCCTCCCTGGAGCCCAGGAGGGCCCTGAGATGTTAAAAGATCTAGTGTCTCCTTGCAGGAGCCCCACTGACTCACCCACTCGCCTGCTCAGCTGCCCCTATGCAGTGAGCGCTCTGAGCAGCTGGGCACAACACCCTCCCAGCACCGGGGCTCTCAGGGCAGCACAGATCCAAGGTAGGGTGGGGGAGGCAGCTGAAGCCAGATGAGGCCAGCGTCAAACCCCCATGGGCTGTGACCAGCAGCAGCGGAGCCAGGCGGGTTGAGCATTATGCTACAGGAGAAGCAAGGATATGATGGGATGGAGTGTTAGGACTGGGTCTCTGCACTCTTGAAGGACCCTCGTGTCCTCCCCAGACCTGTGCCTTTGTGTGGGCTCATGCACCCACCTTCTGAGTGATGTCAAGGCTGTGGTTCTCAGACACTGTGTCCAAGGCCAATTTATGCTCTTAAAACCTAATTTAGAGAATCACAAAGATCTCATTGTGCCAATATTTATTGTAAATATTTATCACATATTTAAAAATATTAACTTACACAGAAATAACACTGACAAATCCATTGTAGTAGCATAGGGGATTTCTTACTGAAAATAACCACATTACCAGGAGAAGATCACAGAGGGAGAGAGGCCTTGGTTCCATCTTGTACTCAAGTCTCCTGATGCCTGACTGGCAGAAGTTGGCTGGGCTTTGGCCGACTGGGTCCTAGTGCATCATGGTGTCATGCTGCAGCTGGCCACGGACACATGGATCACTCAGGGAAGAACAGGAGAAAGACAAAGTGTTGCTGTGAAAACAGATTGACTTTCTGGAGTCTAACAAGAGCTCCTGACTGAAGTGGAATGTTTTCGTCCGTGGTTGGAGGAACCTTCCTGATGGACGCTGGTTCCCCAGTGCATCGCCCCATCCCCACCTCTCCATTATCATGGAGAAGGAGTGGCTCTGCAGAGTGGTCAGTCTGTAGTCTTTGCAAGCCATGGCTGAGGGCCAAAGGCACCAGGCCGGACCAAGCCCGGCAGAGGAAAGTAACCTGCTGCCCGTGGAAGAATAAGTGTAGCTGGAAGGCTGGCGAGTCTGGTGGAGGCCTTCGAAGGCTCCTGGCATGGTGGAAGTACATGGGCAGCCTTGGCCACTTGGGCTCTTCTCCTTCCTGTGAGAACTGCTCATGAAGTTAGGACATCAGCTTTGAGGCAAATCTCAGACGTCCTTTTGTGTGTCCTTCTCACTATGTCCACTGATGAGGAGTATCCAGGTCAAAGGTTGAGGAATGTCTTGTCACTCAGAGTAGATGTGGCCTCGTTTTATCCAGAGGATCTTGCTCTGAATCCAGGGCCCCACAAACAGTGCTGCTCCACTGAGTTCCACCTAGGGACCAGTCGTGCCTAACAGTGTGACACCGCACACTGTGATACTGCACAGTGTGATACCGCTCTCACTGGCCTGCTGGGGAGTCACAGGTGATACAGAAAGGTATGCTGTGGAAAGCCCTGCACAGGAGAAGCTGGTGCAGCAGTGCAGGAAGTCAGCCTGCTCCTGTGACAGAGTGGATTAGGCCACAGTGCCCTTGCTTATCAGAACATGAGGTGTGTTTTGGCGTATTTCCAGAGGCCGGTGGACACCCACCAGGAGCCAGGTGTGAGAGTGGGAAAGCGGGCAGGAAGGCTGGCCCCAGTTCCTGAGAGTGGCCAGGCTTCCTGTGCCTCCTGTGGTTCCAGGTCTGACTCTCTTTGGAGGTTGAGGTTTGCATGAGGGGCACCTCATTACCTTGGTGGGGCATCCATTTTTCCTATTGAGTCAGTTTCTGATGTCTCATTCTGAATCTTCTGAAAAGCACAGATGGCCAGTGCATCGTGAAGGGAACCCCAGGGCTCTGTAACTCCACCCTCAGCCTCGGCAGTGCCTGCTTCCTCCTTGTCTGCTGGAGGGGATGGTTCATTTCTGGTCTTTGCACTTTGTTCTGTTGTCTGTGAATTGCGATTCGTCAGTTGGTCTGATCTGAGTGTGAGCGGCTTTTCTCCTGAAACTCACGCTCACTGACATCCTAGTTAACCCCCATCTCCCTGGTTTTCCATCAGAAGTTGTTTATTTTTAAATCGAACTTCAGCATATTGTTCTGTCTCTTGCCTTCCCCTCCTGAGTGTCAGGGAAGCAGGAGTGATGCTGTAATACTAAACTGGGATCCTCAGAGGAGAGGGGCCCCAATGGCCATCTCGGTAGCCAGCGCTCAGCTGCCCACTGTGGACAACATGAGTGAAACACAGCCTGCCCCGGCTGACAGTCCAGGCTCAGGGGCTACACTTTTCAGTTCTGTAGCCTCTGGCCACATGAAGCTAAAGTTCAGTGAGGAAAAAAATTATCTTAAACTTGAAATTCAGCCCCTCAGTCACTTCTCAAGGGCTCCACTGTGCATTGGATAGTGCAGAAAGGACATGGTTATCAGCTGGAGTCAGAAGAACAGCCTGCCCTAGAGAGGCAGATGGACAGCTATACAACCAAGGCCAGTGCGGGGGCACCTAGGCTGTGGGGCGGGCTCAGCAGGTGGGTGGGGATGGGATTCCCCAGGACCAGCCTGCAAGTGTTCTCAGGCAAGGTTGTGCATGAGTGTGAAGGGCAGAGCTGCAAATGCCAGAGACCTCAACCCTGCGCCTAAGAGTGTCACCGAGGCTGGGATGCCCACCAGAATCGCCAGGACCTTGAGACTGAGGGCGACCTGGGGGCAAGGCTTTCTGGTGCACTCAAGGCAGACCTGCCGAATGGCCCAGGATGGTTGCAGTGCAGGGTGGGGAGTGGCTCTCAGGGAAGCTCGGTCTACCTGTGGGACTGAGGGGAGGGACAGAGGCTTCTCCTGGCTTCACCCAGATGTGAGCAGAATCTGATCGTGGGGCCTGGACACCTCCTTCCCTGACACTCAGGCCTTGCCGGGGGGCTTCTGAGCCCAGGGTCCATCTTCAAATGGTGGCTATGGAGGGACTGGCAGAACCCAGAGGAGACCAAGTTACCCCTTAGGAAGCAGAGTAGACGGGGGCTTGGCCAGCACCTGGTGCCTCTCACCCCAGCACAAGGACAGCAGTGTTGCCCACCACATAGCGCTCACTGTCTCCAGGGCACTTCCCTCTCTGGCTTCCTTGTGGGAGGAGGCTCAGAATCCACCTGAGGGATCCATCTCCTCCAAGAGTTCCCATTCACAGACCTGCTTAAACATAAAGTATTGTGACAGTGGTTAAAACTGACCACGTGCGACCTGAGGGTGTCCTCGCATTTCTGATTCCTCTACCTTCCTACTAATCCCACTCCTCCTTTTCTGCCTTAAGTAGCTCTCAGTGTATGCCACGTGGTAAGCTGTGTGAGATGCCTCTCCGTGCTAGCAGGACCACATACAAAGCCTCTGTGGCCATGTGGCTACCTCGGGTGCTGATAGCCTGCTCGCCCTCTGCCTCAGGAGTGAGTGGGCTTGTCTGTGGGGACCATCCTCCTTCTCCTGAGATGGGAAGCAGAGCCAGAAAAACCCGGGAGAGAACAGAAACAGGTGGTTGTCTTCCCAGCTGGGGGGCAGGGTCAGTGAGGGAGCTGCCTGGCGTCCCCAGGTGGCAATGATACCTGAGATGTGGACCAAGGCATCAATAAGCATTTAATACCCACTGTCCACCAGATGCCAAACTATGTGTTCACTCACCAAACGTACACTCCCCTGGAGGGAGAGACCGTGACTGTCCTGATTCTACAGAGAGCATCTCAGAGAGGGAAAGCAACCTGCTGAGGTCACGTAGCTCTTGACAACTGAGCTGCAGGCTGTGTAGCCACACATTCAGGGCACTGGCTGGCTCTGCAGATGGCTTCTCAGGACATCAGGGGCCCAACAAAGTGATAGGCAGCCTTGGGCTCCGGCCCTGTGTCACACTGGGCTCCTATGACACCCAGAGACTGAGGCAACTCTGCACAGCACTTCTTTCCAAGTCCAAAGGTAGCATGGTGTCCAGCGTGGGTGGAATGACTGCTGTGGACTCACTCGTCTACTAGCTTTCTTAGCCTGTGTTTACAACCTGCAGTGGAGCCCCCCACACCCTGCATCCCACATGCAGCTGCAGTCCAGGGCTTGGAGACAGTTGTCCTGGTCTCCAGGGTATTCTCTTACCTATGACAAAGAGAGCCAGACCTGGCCTCCAGATGGTTCTCACACTGGTAGACTGTGTGCTGGCACTGAGGCCAGCCTGGGAAAGGCTGGGTACCTCGACTGGGTGTGCATGCCTCCACTGCTCGAGTCTGTAAACAGATGCCCTGGGCCACAGGAGGGCCAGTGGCTCCCACCCTTGCTGGCTTGATTCTGTTGCCCACCCTGTTCTGCCAAGCTGCTGGGTCTGAATCGAGGCCTCCGAGGGTGAAGTTGCTTTTCCCGTCTTTCCAATGGGCCTTCATTTTAAAATCTGCAAGGTTTACTTACTTTCCAGAAAACATTTAGTGATGAAGCGCTTTAAGCTGCCTGTGTGTGATGTGAGATTCTTACACCTCACTCAATAACAAATGACTCACTAAAAGTACCTGGGATGTAAAATGTGAGATTCTGCCAACCCAGCCAGAATAAATCTCAGACATCCTGAGCCAGTGAGTCAAACAGCGCCCTTAGCTGTGTAACAAACAAGCATGTCTTTCCCGTCCTAGCAGGTGACCAAGGCTATCTGCTTCAAGTATCGCAGTTTTTTTCTGCCCCAACCTGAAGCCTAGAAAATGCACCTGGTTTGAGCCTACACACCCAGTGTCACCTCACCAAACTCAAAATTTCATTCTGCCTACTGCCTGCCTTTCCTCCCACCCCTCTTTCCATGGACACCCTGTCCCTGGCAGGAGACCCTCCGAGGGCTGAGGGCTGGAGATCTAGCCCCCTCACACACACACCCAGGATGGGTGATGTAATCCCACTTGACCCTCAACCTCGGACTTTGAAAAGATGCAATTATATTTGACAGTGAGCAAAAGCCCTTGAGAATGGGCTTTTTGCCAGCCATAAATAAAAGAGACAATTAGCAAATAATAGGCTTTACTGTGTGGCCTGAGGCACCCTCTCTCTCCCTGGGTTAGGAGCTCTGCTTCCCCTGTCCCTCTGAGGGAGGCCAGGGCTCTGGTCAAGGTCACTTGCAAGCAGCAGAGACCAGCCTCTCCACCCAAAGCCAAGGCTCCTCCTGCTTCATAGCAGAAGCACCCCACTCCCCTGCCCCATGCCTGGTGTGCAAGGTTTCCAGCCCACTTGCCTGAAGGTGCCGTTGTCCTTGTCACTGTTGTGTTTACTATTGGCCAGCAGTAGCAAAGCCAAGGGTCAGAATGCCCCTGCAGTGGACAGAAGCACATAAGATGCTGCCCAGTTTCTACCATGAAGCTCTTGTCCGAAACAAGTGAGTCCTCAAGTCAGTTTGCAAGAAGAAGGATGTTGGCTTTCAGCATCTAATTCTGTAAAACAAAAAGACCTAAAGGTTAAAGAGTGAGTCCCACCTGCAGGGACTGTAAGGTCCCCAAACAGACAGAGGTCCAGGACAGCTGTTTGTGGGAACAGAACCCAGCACTTGGACTTCCTGCTGTCCTCTGTCTAGATTGAGCTGTCCCCAGCAGCTGGCCTGCCCCCCTATGGAGTGATGGTCAACTCACCCCTGAGAGATGCCCCACAGGGACGGCCTTCCTAGGTGGCACCTCAAGAGCTGCGCCATCTGCTCCAGCTGCTGCTGTTCACTGCACCCTGATGTGTGGGGCCTAGAAGGAAGCGGCCCTGGGAAATGGGAAAGGGTCCTGAGCTCAGCCTCTCCACCACTCTCCCCACCTCAGCCATTTCTCACTCTTCCCATCTGTCTCTGGTGGGGTCATGGCTGAGGTCCCTTGATCACAGAACATCGTCTGTGCTGCCTTGTGCTCACACAGAGAAACTCTGTAAAGGCCAGCTTGCCCTGACCTTTGGCCATGTGGGGAGGGGTGACCCGCTTCCTGCCTAGGGCATCTGCATCTGGAAGCTCGGGTAACCTGCAGGGCCTCTCTGTCTCCTTCCGGTGCTTCTCCGAAGTACAGTTCTCCAATGCTCTTCTTATCTCCTACCTACAAAGTCAGGAGTGGACGAGGAGACTAAGAACACTGTCATCACAAAGGGCAGACTCATCTTGTCATTCTCCAGTGGATATTAAAAGTAGGGAGGAAGAAGGATTACAAATGCAGTGAGAGAACGCGAGAGCCACCCAAGTCTGCTGTCCACCAAGGCCCCCAAGAGAACAGTGATCACCAACACTCCCATGTGTCCTCAGCTACAGGCAGAACCTTGGGTGGCCAGTGATCTCACAAGATGCGCCTGAGGAGGACAGTCCCAGCACGGTCCCTGCAGCCATGAGCAGGGTGGGGTGTGTGGAGTCCTGTAGGGTGAGGGCCATGAGGCCCTGCCCAGGTAGGATGGAGAAACACTCCTGAGAGGAGGCAGCTCACGGGCACTATGGAAGATCAGGGTGCCCGCAGGACCTAGTGCTTCACAGAGGGCAGGCATGCCAAGGCCCGGCCGCACAGCTGGTGGGCAAAGATGCCCCCTGGGCATGCCTCAGTAACAGCTGACATCAGGCAGTCGAGGCAGAAGAGGACACGGTGTGGTCTTGTGAACCTGGGAGCATTAGCACATGTTCACTGGGGAGTGTGCTGTCCTGAGGACACTGCCCTTCAGAACGCTTTGAGCCAAGTCCAAGGATTCTTGCAAGATTGGCCCTGTTGGAAGCCTTGGCACTCAGATTCTCTTTCTTGTGTGTGTAGGGGGGCGGGGGCGGAGTTTAGAAGTTGCCTGGTGGCAATCTGTAGACTCAGGGCAGATGTCCCCAGGATTGTGGCCAGATCCAGGTGAGCCTTGACCAGCCAAGGGCCCAGAGTTGGTCTCCAGAGCTGGGGACCAGTGTCTGAACCATCCGTGGCTGGGCTGCGGAGAATTTGCTGACTCACAGAGGCACCATGAACTTTCTGGTAACTCCCAAAATGTGTCAAAACTTTAGGAAGACACTTATCTCCCATGGGCCTGTTTCAGTGACACACTTCTCCTGGGATCAGCATTGGGTTTGAGGGAAGGTCCTACAGGGTTAATCTTGGTGAGAGGAGGAAATTCCAGGTAAAATCTGCATGGCCACCCACCCAGGCTGGGCAGCCAGATCAGTGACCTCCTGTGAGTGTCCCACACAAGGTGAGGAGTGTACAGGCTGTAAGTCACCTGGAATTTTTAAAGGTGTCAGACTTTGGTGGAGCCATCTTGTCTTGCTCTGTATTCCTTGTGCACTCCCTCCTCCCCCCATCCCACTGTGATGTGTGGTTAACACTGGGAAACAGGTTCAGGGTGCTGAGCTGTGCATAGGAGGCCAGCCTGATTTCTGTAGTCTGAACGCCAGCACTGTGCTCCATGTGGCAAGAGCAGGCATACTAGTGGCCCTGACCCCTCCTCACCAGCCCAGGGCTGTTAGACAGAATTGGAGGCAAATCAGTCGTCAGTAATCGCTAGTCAGGGCAGCTGGCAGTTCACAGGTGCCACCCACAGGACTGGCTTCCCTTGTGCTCAGTGTCACAGGGTCCCCTGCTGTTGTGTGCAGGACTGGAAGAGCAGGATTTAAGGCCAGTGCTGTGCAGATGGTATCTGCTGCCTCTGTTGCAGCTCTCAGGTTACAATACCTCCCGACCCACTTCCTCAGCTGCTGTGGCCCAGGTCTTCCTGTTAAACCCCTTGCAAGTCTTATCTGAGCTGTGTCACTTAGTCTCTGTGACTGCTGCTGTGTAGCAGGAGCAGTGGCAGATTCTGCGTGTGACAGACAGACATCCAAGCTTGGCTGGGAATGAGGAAGCCCCCAGGACACTGACCCAAGCCTGGCCTCTCCCTGTGCAGTGACATAAATCTTTTCTGTAGTCTGATTGGCTTCCCTTATGCTACTGCTGGACCTTCCTGCTTCTTGACCTGGAGGGGCTGGGTGCTGTCCATCCATCCCGAGACTCCTGATCAAGGGCTTGTGGTGGACTGAAGAGCAGAGTCATCTGCCTGTCCCTGCCAAGGTCAGGGATCAGGCCTGTTGCCACTGCCCTGCCTCACCAGGGTCAGGTGCACGGTGAGGCCAGGGGCAGTGCAGGACCTGGAGTACCCGTGGGTGTCTGTGCAGGCTGCGAGCTCAGTGCAGTGGCAAGTGTCCCTGTTGACCAGCAAGTCGTCAAAAGGCAACAGGTGAGAGCCTGAGTAGCCTGGATGTCTGCCAGGGCGCGGGTGGTTGTTTACCTCAAGTCAAGCCCAGCCCTATCCTCACCTCTCCGTGTGTCTGTCTCTCTGTCCCTCTCTTCTGTCTCCCCCTCCCCCCTCCCTCTTTCTGGCTGTATCTCTTTCGTTGCTGTCTCGATATTGCTTACACACATTTTAAAATTGATGGTGAGTCACTCAGCACGGTGCAGTGTTTTGTGCTCTGAGAAACAAAGGCTTGTACGTATTGGAAACTGCCACGTGACCACCTGCCCCTGGGCGTGTGTGGCCGTGAGGGCTCCCGTGGGCTGGTCCCTGCGGGCAACACCTGTGGGTGTGGGACGGGGTTTCTGCCTGGTGACAGCGCTTCTTCTCTTCCCCCAGATGAAATCATGCACCAGGACATTGTCCCGCTCTGCGCCGCTGACATCCAGGAGCAGCTGAAGAAGCGCTTTGCTTACCTGTCTGGTGAGTTCCGGAAGCCAGGGAGGGGCAGGAAGGAGGGGCAGCCTGTGGGTCAGGGCCTGGTCCCTTTGGGCCTCATGTGTCCCAGGGTGGGAGGGGGCAGTCACTTTGGGCTGTGCAGCCTGCTCTGGGCCAGCTGTGGCAATGGGCTTCACTGCCCTCGGTGAATTGTGCAGCTGTGGCCACAGGAGAGTGTGGCATGGCTGGATCTGGGTCCTAGTCTGTTTTGTGTTGCCTATAACTCAATACCCCAGAAGGGATGAGTCAAAAAAAGACGTTTATTAACCAGGTGGTGACGCACACCTGAAATCTCAGCTACTCAGGAGGCAGAAGCAGCAGATCATGAATGTGAGGCCAGCCCAGGCAAAGTTAGGGAGACCCTATCTCAAAATAAAATAGGAACAAAATGGTTGGGGACATGGCTCAAGTAGTAGGGTGCTTGCCTTGTAAGTACAAGGCCCAGTACCGCCAAAAAAAAAGAGGTTTATTTTGTACTTTGGCTCATGGTCTAGGGCCAAGGGCCACATCGGATGATGGCCTTCTTGTTAGAACAAATAGCCTGAAGCTGGTATGGGGCATCACATAGAGAGAGACAGGGAGTACATTTGCACACGTGTGTGCGCATATGTGTGTGCATCTCTGTGGAGGAATGTAGTTGTGTGTATCTCCGTCTGTGTGTGCCTGTGTATATGTTTCCAGAAGGAAAAGGAGGCCTGGGGCTGTGGCTCAAGTGGTAGAGCATCTGCTTAGCAAGTGCGAGGCCCTGAGTTCAAACTCCAGTACCACCAAAAAAAGCCTGTAAGGAGAAGGAGTCACACAGCATATTCTCCATTTGGCTACAAAAGTCAGAGAGGCCGCCTGGCAAGAGTGTGGCAGGCCTGGGAACCAAGAGCAGCCCCACTGGCTGCCAGCAAGAATGGGGGACCTTGTCGCCAACCATAAGGAGCTGAACTCTGCCATCACTAAAGGGATCCTGGAAGAGGCTCCAGATCAGGTGATGGAGCCAGGCAGACACCTCACCTCTGTTTCTTCTCTTAGCCTTTGCTGAGCCCAGATGGCAACTGTGAACTGATACATTGTTACCAGATGAGTACACTGTCTGAAATTTGTAACTCTAAAACTGTTACTGTCTCCTGCCCAGGCTGGACCACCTGGGCTTTCATCACCTTAATGCAGATTCTACTCAAGTTATTTAGTAAAACCCAGGAGGATGTCTGCCTCTGTCTGGCTCCCAGGCCTCACTCATCAGCAGGCTGGGGCTTTGCCTGAGCACCCATGTTCTTACTGTGCTCTGGGTGCTTCCGTGCCCGGCACACCAAGCTCTGCTGGTTGTCGTCCTTCTTCCCTCCGAAAGGCTCAGCTTTGTACTCCATGACTAACCTGGCTTGCTCCTCCAACCTCCTAATCCATTCAACTCTGGAGTGTTATGGATGTGACAGAACACAAACAAAATTGCTGTCAGCTAAAAGTCTTAGGGCACACTGGTGTAGGAGTCTTTACTCCATGTTGTCCTCTGCTACAGATCAAAGGTTGCACCTGTAATTAACTTACCCTGAGCCACACAATCAAAGTTTGACTCATCTGACTGCACCATGCAGCCATCCCTCCACCACACAAGGCCCACCTTTGACAGGATGATGACATCACAGGGATCTGCCCAAGAGCTCAGCACCTTTCATCTGGGGCAGGGTCACCCATTCTCACACCCCAGGCTTGCTGGATGTGTGGCAGTGGGAGGCTGAGGAGACCTTGGCTGATGCAGCAGGGCCACCTGCACCCCACAGGCTCTCAGGGCTTTGCCCTGGAGGACACTGTTGACCAACCATTTCCACTGTGTCTGCAGCCTCACCTCCTGCTCTCCTCCCCTCTCCTCTTTTATCGGTGATTCTAAGTTCTTGGGCAGCTGAACCCAAGGTCTTTCCAAACGTGATATTTCTGGGCATCTCCAGAATTCCAGGACCTGCAGTATCCTCCCTGCCGTGAGTGTCTGGAGGCCCTGCTGCCTGGCGGAGTCCACAGCAGCCTCCTCAACCCGTCAGGGCTTCACATGGCAAGGCTTGGTGGTGCCACTGTTCTCATGGCAGCTGCCTGCTCCTGTCACCCCGTGTTACCAGGGTCAATCCCTGCTCTTGGGAGTCACTGGAGAGAAACAAGTGGACAGGTTGCTCGGGAGCCCAGCATGCCCACAGACTACAACTCAATCCAACATCATCCAAATGGACTGGTTCTGCCATCCCCATAAGAAAGCTGAAACGAGGGAGGAGGCCCGTGGGCAGCCACGCTGGACCAGTGGTGCCCTTGGGTGTTCCCACACTGCTCCGGAGGCCGGTGCTTTCTCATAGAAGATGTTCTCCTTGGGCATTTGAAAGTCTGGGTGAATTGAGCGTACCCCACTCCTCCTCCCCTTCTGTGTCATATTCAAAGGTGACAGAAGAGCAGGTGGGCATCAAGTTGTGTCACCAACCCGCACTCAAACACCAGCCACAATCGCTTCTCGGACTTTGGCTAAGATCAAGTGTAGCATCTGTTCTTCTCAGTTTAATATCTGATACGTCCTCTATCTGAGGACAATGTATTAAATGGATTTTTGGAACAGGGACATGGAATAGGGGCTTGCTCCGTCCACTCCACGCATCAACCTGGTATTGCAGAACCTCCAGGAACATTGCACGCCTCCGGGGGACTTAAAAATCAGCTGAACAGAAAAGACCCTGTGGAGGGTTGGGGTTCATGTGGTTATTGCCGCAGCCTGTATCTGTCTGCGTGGGACAGGGTCTCCGTGAACTTTGAAATTCCTAAGGGAGACAGAGGGTAGTGAGTCCACCCTTTAGCCTGCATTGCTTCATGCATCATGGAGGCTCCTGGTCGATGTGGAACCTTCCTTTCCCCAGTTCCCACTGAGTCCATTTTCAGGAAGTCAGAGGGCAGGTGTGGCCAGGACCATTCCTTGTACCCAGGGCTCCCCTCACATTGCCTGGCAGAATATTTCTGTCTTTAATTATGACTGGAAAGTCACCAGTCTCCTGACAGTTATAGATGCCCTGTAAAGCTGAGGCATGGTGGGTCCACACCCCAAAGGGCTGTGAAGCCCTTCACAGCCATGTCCAGGGTGAGGCCCGTCTCAGGTCTCAGGTGGGCTCCAACAATGGGCATGGTGTTCGCTGGCTGGCCTGAGCAGCTGGGGACCTGGCCTTTCTCTGAGAGGAAGAGAATTCAGGATGATAAAGGGTGGTTGAGAGAGAAGCAGGCTGCTCGTTCGGGGCTGTGTGGGGCACTGCTTCAGCCAGGACAGAGCCAGGAAGCTGAGAGGGCTGGGATTCTGTGAGCTTCCAAGGTAGCCAATAAGTCACAGGGCTGGACAGCCAGGACAGGAGGGGACACTGTCTGGCCTGTGGACCTGACCAGATTTAAGGGTTTGGGAGACTGCTTGTCAGGTGAAGAGGGGCTGCCTGGGGGTTCACTGGACACTGTGGGCTCAGTCCTCTACCTGGCATGGTGGCGAGGCAGGGCATGAACCTCATCCAAGGAGTTTATGACAAAAAATGTAGAATCCTCTTTAAATAATGAGCTGTGTCCCATGGAGGAACGAGTTTGCTGTTGCCAAGCCTAGCTCATGACATGAGGGAGCTCTCTGACATGGCAGTGGAGACTCTGCAGTGACAAGAGATTGTAGGGCAGAAAATGGGGCCGAGCCTAGGAGTCCCTGAAAGGTGGCTCTGACTGGGATGGCCAGGCAGAGACCCTGCCACCAAGCAAGGTGTAATGCAGGGAGGTTGACGGTGACAACAGATGGTCACAGATGTCCTGTCTGTGTGTCACCTGCCATGTGCTCCCCAGAACACCTCACAGGCACGGTCACTGTAGGTCTCAGTGAAGATACGACTGTGGCCGTGTGCCATCTTTCACTGTGTAACACACCACCCCAAAAACTTCCCTCAAAGCAGCCCCAGCTCACTTACTTACTCTGCTTCCCCTGGGTCTGGAATTTGGAAGGCTTATCTGGGATTCACCCCATGAGGTACCGGTCAGGGTCCTTCGCTGGGCTCTGTCCACTGGAGGATGAACTGGAATGCCTTGTGGTTTCATTCACACTGTGCCTCGGGGTCCCTGCAAAGCCTGCCCCTCTCTCTCTGGCAGTCTTGGACCTCCTGGTGACATGGTTGGACAGGGTCACGGCCAACTTCTGTGACGACTGAGCGGGGAAGACCTCGGGGACACAAGCTGCAATGTGCCGTGTCCTGTCGGCCATAACAGGCTGAGGGGGTGGACTCAGGCTCTAGAGGTAGACTCTGTCACCAGGCCTGTGCCAGCAGGCTGCAGGCAGACCTACGGCTCTGGCCAGGTGGCCACGAGGTCCAGGTTCTATGCAGTCCTCCGAATTAAGTTGTTGAAAACGTGGAATGATAGAAAAGTACCCACACACGGGACAGACAGCAAGTCACGGGGCACACGCCTGCACACAGCCACGCGGGCCTGCGTGCAGAAGCACGCATCTTCACAGTATCCATCACACCACTTACAAGCAGGGAAGCAGTGTAGTTCCCAGGGCCAGGGAAGAGACAGAAGGCAAGCTTGTCTGTCCAGTTGTCTTGCTTATGTAAAATGTGCACAGAAAAGGGTTGGAAGTTGGCAGAAATGTTACAGAGGCTTCCACTGCAGAAAACAGCAGGCAACTGGATTTCTGCTTTCATTTGAGAGAAGAAATTTCTCATGTGTTGTCTTATGCTGGGAATTGAACCCAGGACCTTGCACATGCTAGGCAGTGCTCTACCACTGAGCCACATCACCAGCCCTGTTTTGATTTTTTGAGACAGGGTCTTGCTTTGTTGCCCAAGCTGTCTTGAACCCACAATCCTCCTGCCTCACACTCTCAAGTGCTGGGATTACAGGTGTGCACCACCACACTCAGCTGGGCAACTGCAATTTATCCCACTTACCTGTGTACAGAGTATTTCTTTGTTAAGCATGCACTTTTTTTTCATAGTAAAAAATCTGGAACAACAGAGAACCTGCCTTAATTTTAATTGAAGCACTAAGTGCCTATAAAAGGTGGCTGAAGTTCTGGTCCTATGGGAGACAGCTGGGAGGCCCCAAGGCCCTCCTCAGTACCTGCCTTTGTCTTTCCCCAGGTGGGCGGGGGCAGGACGGCAGCCCAGTCATCACCTTCCCCGACTACCCAGCCTTCAGCGAGATCCCGGACAAGGAGTTCCAGAATGTCCTGACCTATCTCACCAGCATCCCCAGGTATGTGCCTCGGACGCCAAGCGCTGCTGTTTCTTTGTGAGGGTGACACCATAGCTGAGACCCTCTGGACTTGGGGAAGGGGTAGAGCTTCGTCAGGGAAGCAAATCATGGCTCCGAGTCTGGGGTCTTGCCTGAGATAGAGTCTGAGGTCAAGTCCAGTGCTGTAGCTCCAGGCCCATCGTCTCCATGGCACCACCTGGAGAGCTGGTTGTCCTGCAGGCAGGGTCTGACTGAACCTGGGGAACATTTTTTCTCCTCATAAATGTCACCAACTGTTGCCCATTCTGTGTACATAGTTCCATGATGGTCAGTCCTGAGGGGGGCCCTGTGGCAGATGTGGCTGTCTAGCCAGACCCTCTGCAGCTAAGGCCAGGGTGCACCAGGAGCCTGTCCACCTCGCTGTCACTGATCATAACCTCCAGGGCAAGGCCTGCAGGAAGGAACTGTCCCCACAGGCAGTGACCAGAAACCAGTGAAACAAAGGTGGTCCCCTTGGGCTGTGGTGTTCTGTCTTACATGATGAGCAGAGCTGGGTCCCTGGCTCCAGAAAAGTGACAGAAGCCAGGGCTGTCCTTGGCGGTTCAGTGGATGAGGTGTCTTCTCCACGTCAGCACCATACCCTCCCTGCCCAGCAGCTGCTGCCTGTGCTCAGAGTGTGTGAACAACACACCAAGTAGCGATGGAACGTCCTTAATGTGACAGCTGCCGTCCTCACTTGTAAGACAGGGAAAATGCAGATGTCCATTAGATAGTTACCCAATAAGTGACAGAGCAGCCTTGACTGGCCCTCGTATGTCCTTGGCTCCACCATCTTTGGTGACAAGAATGCTGGCAATCCTGCCCAGTGAATCAGTGGGACCAGAAGACGGACCCAAAGAGCGGCTCCATTGCCTGACCGACGCTGTGTGGTGACTATCAGTTCCCAACACCAGCTGGTGATTCCTTTGAGAGGGTGAGTGCTCAGCAGGGCCTGCACCTCACTGCAGTCTCACTTCCCTCTGGCCCATTCTTCTCTACCCTGTCCTGGAATCCGATCCAGATCTCTTGGGTGGACACCCACCTCGGCCTCCTCTGCAGGAATGGTTCTTCAAGAACAATGTGAGACTCCAGCTCGCACAGCCCAAGACCTGTCTGGAGGGGGCTGGCCACTCCTCAGGCCTGTAACCTGTGGCATTGCTGCCCTAGCTATTCCTTGTGGTAATGGAAAGGCCAGGCGTTTCGTCAGCAGAGGCAGCTCTGTTGGTCTCTGTAAAATGGATTCAGCAGAGTAAGTCTGTCCCAGTCTTGGATGGAAACCAGACCTTCTGATCACTCTTAGACCTAAGTGAAAACACCATTTGTCACCAAACAGTCTACCTCAGTCTCTGTAAAGTCAGGGCCAACGCACCAGATTTAGCAGTGAGCCTCTTAAAGTTTGCCCGGTGCCCTCTCCACACTTGCTCTTCTTCTTTCATGCCTTGGGGTCACCCTCCCACCTCAGGGCCTTTGCACTTGCTATCCCTCTGCCCAGGCTGCCCCTCCTGGCCCATTCTTAGGCCACCTTCCAGAAGCCCTTCATCATCACCCACCTGGAGAGGGACGCCATCTTCCCTGGGCATGAGTGTCCACTTCTGGCCTCTTACCTTCACTGGACTTGCCTAGGATTGGCCTAGTTATTTGATGCCTGTTTGGGCTGTGTCTGCTCTGGAGTGCTTGTCTGAGAGAGCAGGCTCATGGCTTCTTAGAAAATGTGTGCTGGACAAAGTGCACTTGCACAAAGTCAGTGCACATAGACTTCAGGCTCCCTGAGGTCTCCAGCACACCTGGCCTGGCAGGGGAGGGTGCCCTGAGGTCTCCCAACACACTTGGCCTCTCTCTCTCTCTCTCTCTCTCTCTCTCATGGCATTGGGTTTTGAATTCAGGGCCTCATGCTGCTCGACAGGTGCTCTACCACTTGAGCCACTCCACCAGCCCTGTTTTGTGATAGGGTTTTTCGAGATAGGGTCTCATGAACTATTTACCTGGGGCTGGCTTTGAACCTTGGTCCTCCTGATCGCTGCTTCCTGTGTAGCCAGGATTGTAGGCGTGAGCCACCAGCACCCAGCTGGTTTTCTCTTATTTTTAAGGAGTTCTTAACTCAGTGGGATGGAGCCTTCTCAAACACATGGTCTCCAAGAAAACATGCCCACGTCAGAGCAGGAAGCTCAGGCTCCCTGAAGGTAAAGGAACCATGGTGTTGACCAGGTGCGGTGGGCTGGTCTGCTCCACTCTCCCCTACTGCCCACCTGAACTGTCCTGCCCCTGACCTGCTGAAAGCTTCAGAGCAGCCTGACCTCTGACCCCAGGTGCCCTTACTTCTAGCTGTGAATTTCTGCTGGAATTTTCTGCTGACTTGTGCATGGAAAGCCAGAGTGTGTGTGTGAACATGCTAGACCACCTGTTATGCGTGCGTTAACCATGGAGGTTCCGCTTTGTGCCTGCTTCCTCCCCGCAGGCAACCAGAGCTAAGGGTAGCATAATGTCAAAACTGTTCCCCTCTGTGCCGTGGGACACACCATTCCCACAGTCAGCTTGCCTTCATAATCGACTCGTGGGCATCCTTCAAGTCAGGCCTCTACCTCATTCTTTTTGATGGTGCAGGGCCCTGCACGGTATAAATGGGCTGCAGCAGGGTCTCACTGACCCACGTTTGCACGGTTGGAGCACAGTTGTAATGAAGGGACATTCCTGGATTCGCTGGTTAAGTTCCATCTTGTTTCTGACAGTTCTTAGGTGTCTGACCAGGTGATCCTCCCCAGGTAGTTTTTTTTTTTGCAGCACTGGGGTTTTGAACTCAGGGCCTCCTGCTTGCTAGGCAGGCACAGGTGATCCTTCCCCAAGCTCCATGTGATGATCCTCTTTACTGTCCCCTGGGTCACTTACAGCCATGTTGACCCCAGTGGTCATGTCCTGTCTGAAGCTCCATGGAGAACTCTGCTCTCTGTGACTTTGTGAAAGACTGCAGAGGAGGTGTGAATGGGTCAGGGCTCACCACTGTCCTCTTCCCTAAGGTCATCTTAGGTACTTCAGACCTAGGCTTGCTGCACCAGCATTTTATTCATGGAGTCCTGCGTTTCTGAGCAATGGGGACCCTGTGAAGCACCCCAGAGACTCCATAGTTCCTGCCCCTGGGGACTGGCACTGTAGTGACCACCTCTCACGACACGAGGTCCCATTCCTGTTCTGGCTCCACCAGAGGCTGCTGTCTTCTCATTCCTTGTTGCAGGTCTTGCCTTTGTCACTGCCATGCAGTGTGACAGCCCCTGACCACACGTGGCCATCTTAATTTAAAATCCATTCCTCGTGGGCCTGGCCTGTTGCAGTTCACATGTGGCCAGAGGCTGCTGTATTGGGCAGCTGTGGTCTATGACATGACCACATTAACGACCTCACACTTTTCATGCAAAGACAGGCCGGCAATTGTCTAGGCTGTTTGCCCAAGAGGAGGGCATCTGTCATCGCCCTGCAGGAGGCCGTGGCCTTTGCCATATGAAGCACATGGAGGTAGGGGCACCAGCTCGGGCAGTCCTTCCTGTTGGCCCTTCCCTGTCCTTGTCACAGAGGCCAGGCTGCCCCATTAGCTGACTGTCCCATGGGGGCTGGTGATGGCTGAGGGGGAGACAAAGGGCACCAGAATCCTTCATGTTTGAGTTTGGGCTCCAGGGTGGAGAGGAGTCACCAGGAGAAAGGTCCTGGGCAGCCCTGGGGTGAGGTCTCAGCAGCCCCTGGGAGGAGCTCCCAGAAACAAGGGTGAGGAAAGAGGCTGACCTTAGGCTGCAGAGCTGCAGGGCAGGTCTGACTGAAGCCTCTGTTTGTGGCCACTTGGTGGGGCCGGGAGAGGTGCAGCACTTCCCCTGTCTAATGGATTCTTCACCGGGGCTGGCTAGCAGCTGGCCTTGTGGCCTGGGCAGAAGGTCCAGATCAGGACTCATGAGTTTGCATTCAGGGCCAGAGGGATGGAGCAGAGAGCTCCAGGGAGGCCTTCTGTGGGGAGATGATGGGTTCCCAGAGGTCAAGGAAAAGGGAAGACAGGGTACTTTGCCTGCCGGACTGCCCCATAACCAGTTCACACAGCAGGTTCTCTAATTCCTCCTCTCCTAATGTTAAAAGAAAGGCAAGTTGAGCCCAGTTGCTGCTCTGAAATGGCAGGTTTAGTACGGTGTCTCTTTCTGGGAATTCTCTTCTTCTTCTCCTCAGGGAGGGTCAAGATGCTGTTTCACCTATGCATGGTGTTTGAGGCCCTCTCCGCCTTCCACCAGCCCACCACACACCCCTGTGACTGCTGTCCTCCACTCAGTGCCTTGTCCTGGAGTAGCTATGGGCCTCTGGCAGCAGTGGGCCCTACAGAGGGGCATGGAGACTGGGCTCTTGAGTAATGGCCACCCTGAGCTTAAAATTCCTGAACCATTCAGGCACAGTGGTTCATGCCTGTAATCCCAGCTACTCATGAGTTGGAGGCAGGATGGTCTCAAGTTAGAGGCCAGCCCAGGCAAAGTTAGTAGGACCCTATCTCAGAAATAAAAACAAGCAAAAAGGCTGGGGGTGTGGCTTAAGAAGTAAAACACTTACTTAACATGTACAAGTCCCTGGGTTCAATCTCCGGCACTGTCATAAGCAAACAAACAAATAAAACCCGAAATTTGGCCAGGCGCAGTGGCTCATGCCTGTAATTCTGGCTACTCAGGAGGCAGAGATCAGGAGGATCGCGGTTCAGAGCCATCCCAGGCAAATAGTTTGCAAGGCCCTAGCTCGAAAAACCCTTCACAAAATAGGGCTGGTAAAGTGGCCCAAGGTGAAGGCCCCGAGTTCAAGCCCCAGTATTGCAAAAAGAAAAAAGCCAGACCAGTTCACCTGGACATCCCCAGGAGGGTGGCCCTGAGAGCCGCCCGGCACCTTGGCTAGATCCTCCTGCGTGCCATACCTGCACATTGCTCAGGATGCACTGGGTGGCCAGCAGCAGCTGTGATATATGAGGCCAGGTGCCAGGATGAGGCAAGAAGGTGGGAGCAGGTCCAGCACTGCCCCATACCCTGACCTGTGCCATGGTGTCCTCCTGGCACGCATGGCTTCATGCTGGCCACACGAGGGCGCTATTGGTTGAACTGTTTTTTAAATACTAAACCTGGCTACCTTGTAGCACTTCTTACTTATTCGTGCACCTCAAACGTGGTTTTATTCCAGCCGTTCGTACAGCTAATAATTCATGCATTTAGAAGGTGGTCACATTGTACTCTAAAGGTCTGTTCTTTTCTTTTTATGACTGTACTAGGGTTTGAACTTAGGGTTCATACTTACTGAGTGGGTGTTCTACCACTAGAGACACTCCCAGTCAATGGTCTGTTCTTAAACTGTGTCATTAAGATGTAAGAAACGACCCTACTCAAATGAGACCAGACTTTTCATATTTTTATAAGATCTTTTAGAAACCACAGCTATTTCCCACCAGCAGAGGTGGTTCCTTGCATGACATACGAAGTCCACTGACCTCATGGGGATTTCTGACTCACCCCACGCCCCATCAGACACACGTCTGCTCACGCAGCTGCCCCTGCAGCCTTTGGTGTATAGTCCCAGGCCTACCCTGTCTCCCCTTTGGCTCTTCCCTCTGGGTGCTCCCATGTGGGAGCATCTTGAGTGTGTCCCCCCTCCATCTCCCACTGGGGCACCAGAACCCAGGAGGCCTAGGTTGAAGATTAGGCCCTGGGCTTTGGCTATCAGGCCCCAGACACAGCAACCCACTCTTGCTGATTGGCTCTGAAGTGTTAATTTCTCTGTGCCTCAGTTTCCCCACCTGTTAAAGAAGGTCCTCCTACTTCCCCCCACCAGGCCCAGTAACAAAATGCAGCTTGGCGACACCTTGAGAGACCACAAAACTGGCTGGCCATGAGCGAGGCCCGGCCCTCTGCCTGGCTATGTTGTGTTCCCTTCTCCGCCCGTTGGCATCACAGTCAGACCTGGGCCTGCAGAGTTGGAAACACAGTGGCCCCAGAGAAGGGCCAGTGAATTTGTGCCTTCCTGAAACAGTGTTCATGAGAACTGTGGGCCTTTGTGTCTATTTGGCCGAAGTGAGCTTGCAGGCCACGGTTCCGCTGTGGTGCTGGCCTGGGCAGTAGATCCAGATGGCCCTCCTCAGGTGCTATTGCTGAGCTGGGGGCCACAACAGTATTCCCAGGCCATGGCAGTCCCAGGTGCTAGGGGACACTGTGTTCTTGCTGGAGTGACATAAGCTGAGTCTTCCCAGGGGCCCCCAGCCAGGCTGGGAGGAGACACTGTGACCCAGGACAAGGACATCACTTGAGCCCTGACCTTCTGACTTGGAGTTCCCAGGTAAAGTGTGGGGAGACACTGGGCAGGTCTGGGAGGCAGCTGCAGATGGCCTCGTGACCTAGAGTGGCAGGGTCATCATCTGTCTGGGCTCTGGTTTGTGTGACTTCACCTTTCTGCACCTAAGAGAAGTCCCATCTTCTTGGGGTTTCCATGAGGCCTTAGTGAAAAGACCTGTGGTGCATTCGCTTAGGGTCTGACCCCCAGCTACACGGAAACACAAAGAAAGTCCCTTCCCATGGTGAGGGGAATCTGACAGCCTCCTGGCCTCACAGCTCCTGTGGGGACCTGACTATGAGCAGCTGGGCAGCGGAGTGACCACGGAGCTGGCTTCCTGCCAGGGCAGCTGGTGCCCCTAAACTCAGTCACAGTGAGCGGCCTGGATATACAGCCTGCACCCTCGTCTATCTTCATTGAGAAACTGATTTCCTACTGTACATTTTTTTTCAGTCAAATAAATTCATAATTCCTTATATTTCATGTGAAATTTTAAATTTTTGAGTCAGTAACTTTGCTTTCTCAGGGAAGACAAGTGCCACTTATGACACCTGTGTTCCAATGACCATTACGACATAAAGACTTATTTATGATAAAACTTTCAAAATCCCTATTGTTAGGTCTGGGGATATGGCTCAGGTGGCAAGCTCCTGAGTTCAAATCCCAGTACTGCCAAGAAGACAGAAACAAAAATCAAAAACCCCAGTTGTTCAAATATCAGTGAACAGAGGCCCTGCTCAGAGGCACAGTGAGTAGGACGGGCCATGTTGAGTGGGCAAAGCTCCTTGCTTGTCAGGACTGTACCAGGCTTGTGTGAGCCTGCGCGTTTGGACAGACACGCAACAAGTCTGACGCGGCTCTCAGGCTTACACAGTGAGGCAGCAGCAGTGCTGTGGACCGTGAGGTGAGGGCTATGGGTGGCATGGAGGCCAAGGCTCTTTCACAGCAACAGCAGGGTAAGTTTGGGCCACTGAAGAGACTGTCTAGGTCCAGAAGCTTAGCCAAGGCACCACATCTACGTGCATCGTGAAACAGAGAAAGCATTTCATTGGTTGGGGGGACACAGAGAGAGTGGAGAATGAGGCTGCAGTCAGTCCTGCCATCATCAAAGCTGTTTCAGAAAGGGCAGAGAAACTGAGCCAAGCTTTGCTACTCTGCGAAGACATGGCCACAGCAACGGTGGACCTGTGTCCATTGTGCCCTTGCTGGATTTGCATTTAACTTGACAGCCCCAAGAGGTAGATGCTATATTTATTCCCACATTTGCAGAAAAGGAATCAGAGGTGGCTCAGGGCTGAGTCACCACAGGGCAGTGCCTTTCCGTGTCATCAGGAAGAGCGTGTGTCTGTCCCTTCCCACTCTGTGCACCCCCTGTGGCAGCTGTTTTTAGCAAACCCTGTAGGTCGGTGTTTTGGGGAAGTTTCTCACAGCCCGGTTTGGACAGGAAGCAAACTACTGGGTTCGCTGGTCTGAGGCTTGTGTGTGCGATGACAGCCAGTGTTTCTGGACCCTCTTCTCCATCACCATAGGAGGAGTTGAGCATGACTTCCTGGCTCAGAACCACAAGACCACCCCCAGCACATTCCTGCAGAGCCAGAGGGAGGCAGGAAGGTGGGGACCTGTTGGCCAGCCTATCTTCCCCAGCCGCAGGGCCCTCAAGATTGCAAACAGACTTTATGCACCCTCCATGAAATAACCTCTAATTTTGTACCTCTCAAAGCGGGTGCATTTGGGGGCCCCCTTCCTCAACAGAGCGCCTGTCAGTGGTCTGTAGTCAACCACAGTGATGCTGCTTCCCCAGGGCTCAGCTCTGAACCATGCGGCCTCAGCTAGCATGAAAGAGCTAGCAGAAAGAGCTGCAATTTTAGCAAAGCCCTGCTCAGTCACTTAGAAGGGGCAGACGCCCACGTAGCACCTGGGACAACAGTACCTGGGCCAGAACAGGGGCGGAGCTCTGTTCTGTCTCCATTTCCTCACTGACCTGCCAGTGAAACCAGCCTGGCCTGCTGCAGGTCTGCAGTTGTGCTGAGCAGCCAGCGGCAGGAGGCTGTTTTGAGTGAAGCTCGCGTGTGTGTGCATTACCCGGAAATGCTGTGCGGTTATTCACCGCGCACATGTGGAGTCCTTCGTTCTCCAGCCTGGTGTGGACAGTCAGCAGCACGCCTAGGTGTGCTCCAAGCACCCTGTCATAAGAAGCCTGGGTGTCAGAGGGTCTTTGCTACAGTCATAGCACGCAGGGTCATCCGCAGACTGCATGATTTATAATGCTCCCTAGGATTCTGACTTCTGCTCACACCCAGAAGCAGCTCGCTTAGACTTGGAAATCAGTGTCAAGCCAGTGCCTCCGCTGGCCTGTCTCCTTCCTTTCTGCTAGGGATTGGCTGGCGGTGGCAGCTGTTGGCATTGCACAATTGGCTTGAATGTGAAATCACCCAGCGGAAGCAGTCCTCCTGCTTCTTCCCTGTGATTCAGGCTCCTGCCGCCAGGCTGAGCCAGGAGACCGAGGGAACGTGACACAACGGCGAGATGCCATCCCATCTCTGTCCCAGATGTCACTGCTGCAGAGAATAAGTGCTTGCATCCTGCTCCCCACAGACTCTTGTGAGCCTTCGGGAGGCTTGGGGGTTTTCTCCCAAAGTTGTCGTGATGCCATCAGGAGCTGTTTTCTTAGGATGGATGAACACGGGGACCTCAGATGGTAGGATTCACGTGATGTATGAGTCCTAAGACTTGTTTTGGAGGGTGTACTCAGCCAGCCATGCAGGAGAGGAAAATGACGGTGCTGTTGTCATGGAACACGAATGATCTGTGTGCCAGGAAGGATGGTCCTGCACGGCTTGTGAATGGTGGCTGATGTTAGACTGAGAAATCACAGCATGCCGGCAATTTCTGTCCTCCTTTAGCTAAGAGCAAGCCCGGAAAATTGCAGAATGGGGCTGCCCAGGCCCCCTGGCCATGCTGCCCACTGCAAGGTCCCGTGTGCATTTTGGCTTGCAGTACAGGATGGCGTGGGATTGTAGGATCATTGCTGTGAGGCAGAAGCAGGCTTCCTGGTGCGCTGACAACAGGATTTCTCCTCATTTCAGCTTGCAAGATGTGGGCATCGGATTCATCCTGGTCATAGACCGAAGGCAGGACAAATGGACTTCCGTGAAGGCGTCAGTCCTGCGAATAGCCGTAAGTGCCGTGCCCAGCCCTGCCTTGCTCCTGGCCAGTGAGAGCACACTGCTCTTCTCCCCAGTGCAGTCCATGCAGCTCATGCTGGGCTGCTTCCTGCTGAGCAGCAGGGGGAGGTTTGCTCACCCTGGAGGTGGCCAGCTAGGGACAAAGCCAGGGTGTGCTGAGCTGCACCAGGCCACGGGGGCTCCCAGGGGCTGGCCGTGTGTGGGTGTTCCCTGGTGGTACTCTTGGGGAGTCTATTCTAATTTCATTTGCTCTTAAATGGAACGCAGAAGTTCTAGGCAGGCAGGATGCTCAGCGTGTTAGAGTCTTCAGGTTAGAAGTTGGAAATTATTGATCAGCGTTTTTCTAAGCAACCCTCTCCTTTCTAAAGCATGCTGTTTATTCTTTAGCTTTAAGAGTGAGTTGCCTCAGCCTTCCTTAGTGCCCTCACCTGTACCAGAAGCCCTCACTCTGGGGACTCTGTACCCCTGCAGGGCCGGGGGCAGGGTCTGTGTGCTGCCCCACAGCAGAAAAGCCGCCGTGCATGCTGGTGTTTTTAGCTGCAGTAATCATTTCAGAGGGGTGAGATCATGCTGGCAGAAATCTTATTTTCTGCCGTCCCCTCCTCTCCCACCCACAAACTACGGGGCACCTCTTCCGAGCTGAGCTCACCCACGCCCGCTCTTCCGCCTGTCAGTCGTGGCTGCACAGCTGCGAAGGACCCAAAGTCTGGTTGTCTGCCAGCAGGATGCCTGGAGTGCTGCTGCACCCGGGCTGTGACTGCTCAGCCTCCAGAGCACCTCTGAACAGCCCAGCCCTGGGTCAGACCCTCGCGGCCTCCTGCTCTGGGTCTTGCAATCAGGCCCCTGGCCACTTGGGGGCTATTGGGCTGTAAGGTGCCCCATCCTCCCCGGCAAGTCGCCTCCTTCCATCTGCAAGGAGAATTAAAGGCTCCATTTCTCACAGCCCACGGTCCTGGACTGCCCGCCCTGTACAGAGCATCCCGCCACATCTCTCTGTGAAGCTCATTTAGGGGATCCTGGCTTCCCTGTCCGACCTGTGCTCCCCATTGCCATTGTTGATCTGAATTAGCCAGGACACCTGGTGGTCTCACAAGAAGCAGGTCTGTCACACAATCACTCCCTGACTCTCCCATCCCCAGAGGTCTGCAGAGCACTTCCAGTAGCCATCACCAGTTCACAGCCAAGCATCCAGGGCGACATTTCAAGTCAGGTGAGTTTGCATCTAGATGCAATTCCAGGGAGCCCGGGGCAGTCACATTGCCCTAACAAGCAATTCCAGATGAACCGGTCACTCCAGGGTTGAACCCTGCAAGGCTCCCAGCCTTTCAAAGGAAAGGCCACACTGACTTAGTAGCACCAACATCCAGATCAACCCAGCTCTTTTCTCAACCACCATTGTCAACAAATGATCAAGATGTGTCTTAGAGGCCAGGTGTGGTAACTCACACCTGTACTCCATGCTACTCAGGAGGCAGAGATCAGGGGGATTGCAGTTAGAGGCCAACCTGGGCATAAAAAGTTAGCAAGACCCCATCTCAGTCAACAAGCTGGATGTGGTGTTGTGCTCCTGTGTTTCCAGCTATCCAGGAGGCTGTAAATAGGAGAATCCTGATCTGAGGCTGGCCCTGGGCAAAAACACAAAACCCTACCTGAAAAGTAACTAAAGCATAGCTCAATTAGTACAGTGCCTGCCTAGCAAGTACTAGGGCCCTAAGTTCAAACTCCAATGCCACCCCAAAATCCTTCCCCAAAAAAGTGCTAAGACATTAGCACAATATGGGTAATAGAAGTTGGGGCTGGTCTGACACCCTGAAGGTCAGGACCCCTCAAGGTCAGCACCAGCTTGGAGCTCTCACTCCCCAAGGGGCCAGCCCTCTGCGCCTTTATGGTTTTTTTTTTTTCTCCTGGCGGTACTGGGGTTTATACTCAGGGCCTCATGCTTGGCAGGCAAATGCTCTTACAACTTGAGCCACGCCACCGGCCCTTTTTTTGTGTTGGGTTTTTTAGAGATAGGGTCTCCTGAACTATTTGTCCAGGCTGACTTCAATCAGCAATCCTCGTGATCTCTGCCTTCTGAGTAGTTACCATTACAGGCATGAGCCACCGTACCTGGTCCCTCTGTACCTTCTCCTGCCCTCACCCAGCCACACCTGGGCAGCTCCTACTCGATCCTCGCCCCACTCACATGCACCTCCTCAGAGCTCCTGCTGTGCCTCCACCTTTATGGGGCTGTGCCAGTGTGTCGCCAGCACTCATCCCAGACCTGACCTTGACTCCACACACACGACCACACGCCTGTGAGTGCAGTCACACATTCCGAGATACCACCACAGCGTGGTCTCTCGGGTTAATGGTCACACTTGGGCTAGATGACAAGAAGTCCCCAAATACAAGGTCACCTCCTAAGAAATACAGAAACCACTGTTAGACTGGAGCAGCCCTCTGAGCTGCACTGCAGCACTGTAGCCTGCAGAACCCTCCGTTGTCAAGTAAGGACATGGTTTTATCTGTTGTTGAGTTTATGGTCAGGTGGATTTTTGAAGCAAGCTGGCTCAACCTTAAAACTTGTCTTGTGAAAATCATAACTGTAGAGTTAGTATTTGAGTGTTTATTTTTGCATTGATGTATTTTTTTTTGGTGGTACTGGGATTTGAACTCAGGGCTTAGTGCTTGCTAGGTAGGTACTCTACCACTTGAGCCATTCAAGTGGCTCTTTTGTCTTAGGTATTTTCCAGAGAGGATCTCATGGGCTGGCTTTGAGCCACGATCCTCCTGATCTCTGCCTCCCAAGTAGCTGTTATTACAGGCGTGAGCCTCTGGCACCTGACTTATGTTGATTCTTGCACTATAAAAATATAGGTTTTTTTTTTTAACCCTCTGATTCTTAATTCACCAGCCTTGGTTTGAAAGTAGCAGAAGTTACCATTTTTCCAGCAAAATTGTCACAGATTGTCTTTGAATTCCAATGCTGTCTTGCTATAAGAATTTACTGAGGGCTTTAATATAGTCTATTCCTGCATCCAGCACATGTTCTGAATCCCTGCGTGTACCAGGATGAGCAAGGTGCACACAGCCAAGTGGTGGAAGGAGAACAAGGGAGCATTGCCACGATGGTAGGCAGCATGCAGGAGGGGGCGCTAAGGCCCTCAGGCAGGGCAGGGTGCAGTACCCCGTGAGCCAGGCCATTGCCCTCTATGCCTGTGCCCATCTCTCTGTCCAGCTGGGATCCCTGAAGAGGCTGGAAGGGCCTGGTGCCTATTTGTAAACAGAGTGCAGAGGGGGAGTGAGTAGCCAGGAGACATGGAGCTCAGGGCGGGGGCCAGGAGGATACTTTAGGCCTGAGACCCTCCTGTGATGAAGGTACCAGTTCAGACCTCACTAGGAGATCAAGGTGGGGGACCTGGGATGGAGGACAACATTCACTGAGCACAGCCGTCCTCATTCTGAGCCTCAGAGAGCCACCCTGGTGGGACACAGCCAACTCTGCCCCACTGAGGCTCTGTGGTGAGAAAGGGTTAGGATCATCAGGGTCCATCCGCATGCCCTGGGGAGGCAAACTGGGGATGGCTTTTCTGGGGTCTTGGCTTCATGTTTCAGAGATGAAATATGACTCAGTGAGGAGCTGCCCTGGCCCATGCATTCATCCAGGTAGCTTTGGGGAAACTTCCGCTTAGCATCTGTGAAGGCCAACCAGGTCCTAAAGAGGATTTCTGAACCAGTGTGCCCAGCTCAGGGCCCCACGGGATACTGCAGAAGCAGAGAGGCTTCACTTACATCACTTACCTCCTGACATGCCGGCCTCCTATGAGAGCCACACTTACACGATGCCTGAGATTACAGCTATTCTCAGCCACCATGTGTGCTGCCGTGTGAGCAGAGCTCTTTCTAGTTTGGGGTGTTCTTTC
Organism: Castor canadensis; assembly: GCF_047511655.1. Lineage (NCBI taxonomy): Eukaryota > Metazoa > Chordata > Mammalia > Rodentia > Castoridae > Castor > Castor canadensis. The sequence continues at coordinate 916,070 of NC_133395.1, read as the reverse complement.
CTTTTTGGATGCCTTCAGCTTGGCTTGGAATAAAAAAAAAAGAGAGAGAGATAGGAGGAGCCAAAAACCAGCGTTCCTAAAGTCAGACTCCCTGTGCTCCCAACAAGAATGAAGCCCAGTCAATTCTGACCGCATGCTGGAGCACGAGGTATGTGTTTACCTGGGACAAGTTGCCAGTCTCAACCACTGGGCAAAGGCAGAGATGACAAGGCCCAAGCCAAGCTCAATGTCTGACCTCTCCTGCTGTACTGTGTGTGTGCGTGTGTGTGTGTGTGTTAGCATTTTTGGGCTTTGAAATAGAATGCACATATTTATCTTTAGAGTCACCCTAATTCAAACTAAATCCATGTCCTAGGGTATTTAGCTCAAGGAAGTTGAATTTAAAGAATTGTTGGCCCACTTGGGCTAGAAATCTGTTTTTGCTCTCTGGTACAATCCTGTGCAGAAATATACACAGAGGGACCAGAGTTTTTAGGTCCCGCAGCAAGTACTCACTTTTGTACCACTGGATTCCTGCCCTTGGCCAGGCACTGGGGCTCCAAGGAGGAGCTGGAATGTGTAGGGCAGGCGGCAGTGGTGGAGTGGGAGCCAGCACTGGAGGGGCTCCCAGCAGAGGTGGCTGGTGCTGGCTGACAGCCCAGGCACAGGAAATGAATTTCCCCTGGAACACAAGGTAAAGGCACCAGCCTGAGATGGCTGCATTGCTTTTAGGCCCATGGCCAAGCAGAAACATCACAGAGAAAGGACCCGGTAGGGGAAAGCTGCTTACCTCATGGAGGCCAGGAAGCAAAAAGAGACAGGGAGGGCCAGGACAAGACATGCCCCTCAAAGGTACACCCCCCAGAGATCCACTTCCTCCAACCAGGCCCCTCCTTCCCCAGTTTCACCACCTCCCACTAGTCTATTAAAATTTGAATCCACCAATGAATATTGATTAGGACAGAGCCCTCACGACCCAATCGTCTCTGGAGATGCCCTCCCAGACACACCCAGAAGTTTGCTTTCCTAATTTCTTAGGTGTCTCTCAATTCAGTCAAGCTGAGATCAAGGTGAACCATGACAGGCCCAGAGATCCAAGGGTCTAAGAGCCGCAGGCTCCACCCACGCTGCTTCTGTACCAAACTTAAGCATTGCGTATCCCAAAATTACCAAAAGAATAGTCTAAATGCTTTCACCACCAAAAACCATCAGCGGGTGAGGCTGGGTTTGTCCGTCGGCTTGGCTTTCTCATCCCACAGTGGGGGTGACAGATAAGGACGCACCCCGTCGCTGCTCCTACTGTTGGGACATGTGCTTGCCAGGCTTCTTGGACTCTGCTCTGTGTTCAGCTCAGTGCATGGAGGCTGTCCATTTGCTTAACTTATTTTTTTCAACTTAGAGCTCATTACGCATGTGGTGAGATGTCTTGTGGCACAGAGGTGTTTGGTTGAAGGTTGATCTGGAAGGGAGTGATGTGGCCAAATGGGAAAAGAGAAGCTTGTATCCACTCAGCACCTTTTCCTCCCAACTTTTTATTCTGAAAAACGTCAAACCTACAGAAAACTTGGAAGGGTAGTAATATGTCCATGTGCCCATTGTGTACGTGTACACACACACACACCTGCACAGAGACATGCACACACACTCACACTCACACTCACACTGTTTGCTGATCCGCCTGAGAGTCAATTTCAGCCATCATATCGATTTCTTCATGAATACTTAGGTGTCTGTCTCCTAAGAACAAAGATATGCTCCTATGTGACCACAGTGGGCACTCAGGAAATGAATGTTGACATTGTTATAATTATAACAATAGTAATTACCAGTGCACACAAGAAATTTAATGTTGAAATAACTATCTAGTAAACAGTGTATGTTCAGATTTCCCCACCTAGCTCCAATAATGTCTTTATGTCTTTTGCTAAAATGCAAGAGCCAATTAAGGGTGACGTGGCACTTAGTTGTCCTACTTCTTCTCTTTAACTTGCCTCTCAGTGGGTTTTTGGTTTTGCTTTGAGTCTTTTGTGACACAATTATTCGTGAAAGTTTGAAGCCTGAAGTTTTATAGAAACCCTTCAATTTGGTTTCCTCAACTTGGCTTCAGCTAGTCAACCTGGCGGGAATCCCTGGTCGGTGGGCACAGGGTGCCCTTGTGTCCCATGGGTGAATAAAGACTGCTACCAGGTCAGGACCCTCACCGCAGACTTTCCACTAGTGGGTGCTTCTCCTGATTGCAACCAGTGCGGCGTCTGTGGTGAGGCTTTGGGATAGGTGGTAGCGGCCTGTCCCCCAACGCTTTTGTGCCCCATGGTGTGCATGTCTAGGAGGGTTCACACCCAAGCTGAGGTGTGCTGATGGTTGCCATCTGGCTGTGTTGTCCAGAGGGCTGTGATGCTTGGTCTGCATTTCCTGTGTCTTACGGCGTCCACACTCTGCATCCTTGCAGCTGTGCCTGCCCACTGATGGATTGTGGCCTCCGTCCTTAAGTAAACCCGCTCACCTCTGCAGGGAAGAGGGATTATGGCCAAGCAGAAAAGTGTGCCTTTCTGCTCTTGATGTGAATTCTAGTCATATAGCTCCCCATAGGTGATACCAGACCAAAGCTGGCTAGAACCTTCTGGACTCTGAGGAGAGTAGGAAGGAACAGGTGCAGGCACTGGCTTGGTAATAGGGCAGAGACAGGAGAGCCAGCTGGTTCCCTAACAGTATTGTATCCCTGACTGTCCCATTTTCCTACCAGTCCCAGCCACAATGTCACCCGCGTGTAAATAAGCAGGATCAGTGTCTGTATTTCCAAGTCTGGTTAGTGTGAAGTTCATGAGTGTGTGTTGTGCATTGCCACAGGAGGTGCGGCCAGATGAATGAGCGCAAATCCTCCTCTGAAGGCCTCACTGCAACTTATTAATGCTGCCCCATGCATCCATGGCTCCATCATCCAACCTCCACAGCCAGCATTATCGGCCACGGGTGGGGGGGACACGACAGGGGAGCTCTGTTCATCTTCGCCTGCTAAGCGTCTCTGAGGTCCCGAGGTGGTCTTATGCATCAACGCTGGGACAAACTTTCAGACGATGCTTCTGTGTAAACTTTGTTTGTTGCTTGGCTACTGTCAGACAAAAGTAATTGGTCAGCTCTTGGCCACTTACATTTGCTATTAAACATACAGCAGCAGGCTGGGTGCTGGGCTTTGAGTCTTACCTTGAGAAAAGTTACTTTAACTTCAGGAGGGTTTTAAACAGCTTTCCTAGCACCAGGGTTCCTGGTTTCTAAGGTGTCCCACGGACTTTCACTGAGCTGGTAAATACATGCAATGACTTCTCATTTTGTAAGTCTCCAAGAATATTAATTGAAAATCCACTTAGCTACTCTGTTTCTATGTCCATGGTACACTTGTATGGCCATAATCTCACACACCTGTTCCTAAGTGTGTCACTATTGGCCCCAGGAAAGAAACACAGTATGGCTTTCATATTAGGAAGAAATCTATTATAATTTTACAATTACTTGATTCTGACTAATTTACAAAAAAAAAAAAAAGACATTGTTTCACAGCTTCTACTCTAGATCCAGCTCTCTTTACTACTGTTTTAAAATAAGCTTTTATTTTAGACCTTTTCTCATTTTTATTGCAAATGGTTTATTCCAAACCAGAGAAAATTTAATTTGCTATTGTTTATATTCGCAGTACATTGTGTACATCCCTTCAAACCTCATGTGGATAGTATCTTACAATTATTCTATTTAACATGAAGATTCAATAACTTAAAGAATGGAAGTTCTAAAGCAGAGGAAATGGAGAGAAAGGAGCTATTTTTAAGGCTGGCTGTCACCCCCAAGGACAGACCAATGTGCCCCTCATCCTGGCAGGTTTCTTGCCACCTGCTGTAGGAGTTTAGCTGAGCTCAGGCGATTGCTAGGGAAGGTGAAAGTGCTGGTTCTGTCTTACAGGTGCAAACACCCAGCCTGTCCTTAAGAACCACTCTTCTGTGAGGTGTGATTCTAGATGACAAATGTAAGTTGAGATTGAGAAAAGCATAATTTGTGCCACTTCTAGAGGACAACTGAAAGGGTGGCTTCCTTAAATAGTGGTGGCCAATTTCACACACACAGGACGGTTTGGAAGCCTCTTGCCGATAAGTGGCCCAGATGTGTTCCGGGCTCTGGTGTGGGGGACGGGGGCTGGTGTGTCGGCCGATTCATGGATGTCAGGCACAGCACTGGTCATGGCTGTGCCTCTTCCAGCTCCCTCCTCACAGCGTATCTTCACAGTCACAGTCTCATACAGCTGAGGGTGCACCTGCAGATGGACGTGGGTGGTGCCCAAATATCCTGGCTGTGGTGGGGCGAGGGATGGAAGGGAGGCCTCGGTCATCTCAGGAGAACTTCCAGGGCTGTAAGTAAGTAGGTGAGCTGGAGGACGCCGGCCACCAGGAGCTACCTCGGTAGCTACCAGCTCTGCTTAGGAAAAGCCCTCACCAAGCAGCTGCTTAGTATGCCAGCCAGTGGGGACACATGACCTCCATGCTCCCTGAGTCTGAAGTAGGAAGTGATGTGAAGATCACCATGCTGGCAGCTCTGTGGAGACAGAGGGCATGGGTGCTGGCGCATAAAGCATGAGAGTCCTCCTTCAGAGCAAGGCCAGTGTCCACTGCCCTGGGTGGGAGGTCAGCTGCAGGTGATGAAGGCCAGTATTTTCTGCTATGGTGGCAGGTCATCTACAAATGACATGCCTGGCTTTGTCCCTTAGTTGTGTACCACATTGATAGCAGATCCTGTCTATCTCACTAGGACTCAGATGGCTTGAAGTTCAGCCACTTGTCCAGGTCTGGCCTTCAGGTCTAACATGACCCTGGGAAGTCATTGTGTTTCCTGAGGGAGGCCAGCCAGTCACGTTTTAACCCTGTTAGAATCACATGACCCACAGCTCCCAAGGATACCTGGGACAATGTGGTCAGTGCAGAGGTAAGAGGGGACTGTCTCTCCTGCCAGTCCTTCCTGGACCAGTGTGGGTGTCAGACACAACCTAGAATCATCTCTAGCTGAGCCATTTAGCCAGCTGGGTCTCCTCCCAAGCCAACTACATATCCATTCCAAGCTTCAGGGCTGGCTGCCTTCCTGCCTGTCATACTTAGAAACCACACTCAGGCCTTCTGAGCTTCTTTTTGAGTGCTGGGTCTCCCTGGCCTCCCCCAGCTGGGTGTGGCCTGGCATCTTAAACGACCCTGCTACCCACTGTCACGGCTGTGTTGGAGCGTCCACTCTGCTCCAGACGCTACATTCCCTATTCCACCCTTCAGAGACTGTGAGGAGACAGGCTTGGATTTATCTCCATTTTGAAGATGGAGACACTGAGTCACAGAGAAGTGAAGTAGCTTACTTAAGGTCACGTGCTTTGTAAAGGTACACGTGTGAGCTGTTCAAGGGACAGCTCGTTTTTACTTTTGTTTCTGGAACTGCACATATGCATCTGTCTTGCCCTTTTGATTTTAGTTTTTCTGACAAGTCTGTTCATTTCCTGGGGCTGCTGTAACACAGAGCTGCAGCCTGGGTGACTTAGCAGCTCTGGAGGCTGGAAGTCTGAGATCACACTGTGGGCCAGGGCTGTTTTCTCCGAGGCTGAGCAGAAGCTGTGTTCTGGGCCTCCTCCCGGCTCTGATGTTGCCAGCAATCCATGGCATTGCTCAGCTTGTAGAATTATCACCGGCTTTCTGCCTCTTTTCACATGACGTCGTCTGGCGTGCAGATCTGTGTCCAAATTTCCTTTTTATAAGGACTGTTTTGTTGGCTAGGTCCCATCCTACTGACCTCATTTACTTGATTACTTACCAGTGTGAAGACCCGATCTCCACATGAGGTCCCAGTCTGAGTACTGGGACTCAGCATTTCCATATAGGAATGGGATGTCACACTTGGGCCCGTAGCGACTGTAACACAGCTTCGAATGTTTAAGTTTGTGAGCAGCGTGGCAATAGGAGCTGCAGTCAGCAGGAGTCCTGAAGGACACCACCGTCCTTCTCCTTGTCTCTCAGGCATCTTTCCCAGCAAACCTGCAGCTCGTCCTTGTTCTTCGCCCAACGGGGTTTTTCCAGAGAACTCTCTCGGACATCGCCTTCAAGTTCAATAGAGATGACTTTAAGATGAAGGTGCCGGTGAGTATGCCTACTTCAGTTCTGTCGGCAGAGCGGAACCTAATTGCATTCTTGGCCCACTGTGACAATCGACATTCTCAAGGAGCAATCTCAGTACTTCAGCCATAAATAAAACCCCACAGGACTGGGTCAGAAGCTACACTTCCTCTTAGCTCAGTCGGGAGCAGCACTGACATTTTTATTTCTCCTCCCATCACACCCCTGGGCTCCCTCCCCACCCCAGGCTGATGATGTGTAGGAAGTCACAGCCTTGGCTGAACCTCCATGAGGCAGCTCCATCAGAAACCCACAGCAGTCCTCCCTGAGAACCGCATGTGACCCGGGCACCAGCTCAGGGTGGTGACCAGATAGGATATTCTGCATGGCATAAAGCCTAGCAGGAATAGGCTATGTTTATGAGGCATACCTCAGTGGCCCTGGGAACAACCGGCCCAGGTGTCTAGGAGGACATTTGAACCTCTGTGTTAGGACGTGTTTCTGGACAGTGTGCTTCCTAGAGCTAGTTAAGGGCAGAACCACATAGGGCAGTAACCTCACCTCTGGAGAATCGTGCCCAACAACAGAATTGGATATTGGGGGTCATGCCAGTGACCCTTACCTCCAGTCCCTGGGGATGCTTACCTCTGAGACAGTGACTTGTATGTCTCATGGCCGTTACAATCAGGTGACAGTGTGATCTTTTCTCCACATTTTGCAAGCAAACTGCACTCACAATAAGTTTCCTTACCTTTGGTTATATCGCAGGAAATAGGACTGAAGATACCTGGCAGGTGGTGGTCTCCTTTGCAAAATTACACTAATACATGTACAAGTATCAAAATGGGTGTCAAAATGGGCGTGCAGAGCTCATCCCTGACCTCTACAAACTCACAGACACATTGTAGATCATGCTAGAGAAGCACACAGTTGTTAAAATGTGTCCGTGTCCCATTCAGTGCTGTGTGCCAACCCCAGTGCTAGTGAGAAACTCCAAGTGCAGCCCTGGTCCTGCGCCCTGTCCACCACTGTGGAAAACAAAGGCAGCACAGATGGCCGTTACTGAGACTTGGAGGTCACAGAAAGAAGTGACTGCATCCTTGCATTGCCCAATCTGTCTCTGGCTTACTGGCTGTGAACCAGGGTTATTTGGCACCATGCAAACAGTGTTACTAGAACAAAGAATGTAGTGAGCTCGGTAGTTCTGTTTTCTTCTTGGAGTGAGAATCTAACACATTTTTGAGAAAAGACCATGTTTCAGTCAGGGGCTCTCAGTGTGGGCACTGTTGACACGCTGTGCTGAATAGTTCCTTGTCCTGCGGCCAGCCCGTGCCATGTGGGTGAGGTTTCTGCAACAGCCCTGCCCTCTGCCCACCAGACACCACTAACCCTTTCCCCATTGTCTCAGCCAGGTTGTCTCCAGACATCGTCAGATGTTCCCTGGGGACAGTCACCCTGGTGGAGAACCCCTGCCTTAAACTAATGCACATTTAATAATTCATGAAGTGGACTCAAATAGCATTTGGTCACAGCCTCTGAAGACCTATTTTGTAGGATCTGACAGCTTACAAAGCAAAGTCTATATTTTTATCTAAAACGTGGGGACAGAATGACCTCACAAAGGGCAAAAGAAATACAAAAAGCTGAAGATAAGTCACGTGAGAAGAGCTGGCATGGCCACCACACTCTCAGGTTCCCTCTTCCACTGAAGCCTTTCAGGAACTGCCAGTCACTCTGTGAATACGGCGGTCTGACTTTAAGATGCTAAAGTGGTGCTAACCACACCATAATGTGGATTGTCATATTTTACACAGAAGTAGAGACTGAATTGTCTTCTTTGAAAGCAGGGCACTATGCAGCCAACGTGCCAAGCTCCCTTCCCATGAGGAGGTCACAGATATCCTCTGTCCAGGGTTTTCCATGTGTCCCACAGCCGCCACTGGCTCCTCACCAGATTCTGGTGAGATCTGTCATAATATGCCCATTGTATGTAGAAGGAAACTGAGGCACAGACAACAAGCATTGCCCAAGGTCAGCCATTTAGGAGGAGCCTAGCTGGGATTTAGCCCATGTCTACTCAAGTCTGAAGTCAGATGTCACTGGTCACACTGCCAGTGTGAGGCTCTACTGCCCTCATTTGTAGTGTGTTCTGCCTTCGCCCCCAGGTCATAATGCTAAGCTCAGTGCCAGAACTGCATGGCTACATCGATAAGTCACAGCTGACCGAGGATCTCGGGGGGACCCTGGACTACTGCCACTCCCGGTGGTTGTGCCACCGCACGGTGAGTGAGTCTGGGCGCCCTGCACTGTGTTCTCTCGTTCATTCACAGTTAACACAGCAGAATGGCTTTTGCATTACGACACTGCCTTTTCCAAAAACATACTCACATTCACGAATGAGGAGATGGTCTCAATAGACCTTAGTCATCGTAAAGAAATAACTTGAGTAATAATTTTGGGAGTGGCTTTTTTTGGACTTAGAAACCATAAAAAAGAAAAGAAAAGAAAAAAACCCCAAAACCCTGTGTTGTTGCGGTTTGCAACACTCGTGCTTGTCCTAACAAGGAGGGAAACAGAGAGAGAGAGAAAGAGACCCAAGCATGAATGACTCTAGGTGATGGGGATTTTTGTAAGGCCTATCTGGTACGTGTGTGAAGAGGTGCGTGAAGTGGAGGAACTCGTGGGAAGGTATTCACTTGCACACTAGCTGCTCTCCGCCTTTCTGAGAACGGTCACAGCATGGTGTCAGCTTTCAGAGCAGAGCGGTGTGTGCAAGTCTCTGTGACCATGTTCTCCCTCCTCCCAAGGCGATCGAAAGCTTCGCGCTCATGGTGAAGCAGACAGCTCAGATGCTGCAGGCCTTCGGGACCGAGCTGGCCGAAACCGAGCTGCCCAATGATGTCCAGTCAACAAGCTCGGTGCTGTGTGCACACACGGAGAAGAAGAACAAGGCAAAGGTACGTGCGGGCTCCGTGGGGCTGAGGCTCTTCCATCCTAAGCACAAGACCCAAGGTGAGTCTTCAGCATTGGGCCACACTGAATGTGAGTGGGTTTCAGAGCTGCCTTCCAACACCTGTAAGAACCAACTTTTCTAAACAGCATAAGTGAACCCTGTAAAACACCGTGCATGTCCACAGATGGCCAGAATGGCCCTTAGTTCAGATCAGCAGAGTCTACACAAAGCCAAGGTCAGAGCAGCTCGTCCTGGTGGGTGGGCGCTTGCTGTGTGTGGTACCTCTGGGGCTTCAGTGTCACAGATTGGGATTTCAGCCCCGGTTTCTGTCACCAGTGGGCGACAGAGTGGTGGCTGAATTTCCAGCATAAAATACCCATTGTGCTCACATATGCACATCACCCTGCAGGGTGACTTCATTTTGTATTACTTGCGTGCCTATCATTCTTGGGTTGCTGACTTTGAAACAGAAATGTCTGGATGGCAGTGACCCACTGTGCATTCTGAGCACTGTGCCCTGTTTCTGCCAGGCAGGCCATTCACTTCCCAAAAATGGCCTTTCCCCCTGCACAGCAAGGCTGGTTGTAGGAGACAGATGGCTAGATCTGGTTTCTGGTTTCTTTTTTACCTTCTCCCCATGCCCCTAGTGACCTGTAACCCTAGCTCTGCCCCTGTGCAGACAAGAGGGAGGCACCCGACAGCTGCCTTCCTCACTGGTTTTAAGTGGAACCTGGAAGCTTGATGGCACGGGGCGATGGTTTTGCACCTGCAGTGCACGGCGCCCCCGCCAAGCCTGACTGCTCGTGCAGCCAGGACCTGCCTGTGGGCTGCAGTGCAAGGCTGTGCTCTCTCTGCAGGAGGACCTGCAGCTGGCGCTGAAGGAGGGGAAGAGCATCCTGGAGAGCCTCAGGGAGCCGCTGGCCGAGAGCACGGCCCTCAGTGTGAACCAGGATCAGTTGGACAACCAGGCCACTGTGCAGAGGTGAGGCTGGCACCTTCCTGCCTTATCTCACTCTGGCCAAGGCAGGAGGACGCTACAGACACATGATCTTTGTGAAAATTTGAGGCCATTAGCCATGGAAATTGCAACAAGCCTCCCACCTGGGCTTGATGTCTGGGCACGGAGTGGCCCCTGGCGCCCTCCTGCTGAGGAGTAGACACCAGAGCAAACCGTTTCTCAAGCTGAGGGAGACCACTGGCTGAGCAGAGGTGAACGAGCACCTTAGACTTCTGTTGCTCCACGTGTTCTTGTAGATAGGAAAGCCACCCGGGAATCTGTCCGCTCCAGCCTCGGGTTTTCGAGCGTGCATTTTACAATCATTGTAAAAGATTGAATTTGTGTGAGTCTCCTTTGGGTCTCCATCCTTATATAGAGTGCAGGACAATATGCACTCTACATGCACATTGTGAACGTCAGCTAATGTCCCATGGTGCTTTGGGATGTCCAGAGCTCTGACTGCCTCCTGCAGTCTTATCCTTGTCACTCTGCAGCCTGGGTGGGTGCCTGCCCTACCTCCCTCATGAGGGGACAGTTTTGGAGCACCTGGACAGAGCCTTGCCCAGTGATGTGGTGGTGGGCCACCAAGCCTGCTCCCATGGCTGATTTGCTTGGCTCTTATGTGGTCTTCTCCCAATTGGCTATACACAGAGCAGGCATGCTGGGCTGGGGACGTAGGGGATCTACCCAGTTAAGTGGCTCCCACCTAGGTGGGGTCCCCAGATACATGAGGAGGAGATCCACACAGCTCATCAACTCCCTCAAGACTCAGTTTCCTCATCTGTCAGTGTAGCCAGCCTAAGTGTGGCTTGCAGGGGTGGCGAGAGAACAGGAGAGGTGTGTGCGAGGCCTGGTAAGCGAATGCCAGCTCCTGCCCCCACCACTCATCAGGTGCAGACATCTGCTCCACCCTGAGTTGTAAACAATGAGCCTGGACCTTGACCTTCCTGTCCTTTCAAAAAGTATCAGAGGGATTCCATTCTGTGATGGCTCACTCCTCTTTCCCAGGCTCCTGGCCCAGCTGAATGAAACCGAGGCCGCCTTTGATGAGTTCTGGGCAAAGCATCAGCAAAAGCTGGAACAGTGCCTACAGCTGCGACACTTCGAGCAGGGTTTCCGGCAGGTGAGTGGCGAGCAGAGAGTGGGCCTGTGGGGTGCTGGGTGCAGGAGGCCAGAGCCAGGGGGCTGACCTCTGCACTTGTGCACAACACAGCACTCTGGAGCGGCAGCAAGAAGGAGATGGTTTGTAGCTTATTTCTGTGGGGAGCTGCAGAAATAAGCAATTTAAGGAACAATCCAGACAGATCCCTGTGCCCCCCACCCAGTTGCCCCAGTAGCAACAAACCACAGCTCAGCACAGCATCTGACATCAGTGCAATGGACGCAGGACATCGTCCCACCAGGACCCTGCTGCTGCCTTTGCAGCCACCCCCTCCCCTCCCACCCGCTCAGCCCTGGAGACCACCGATCTGTTCGTTGCTACGCCGTGCCATTGCGAGAACCCTGTTCACGGGACCACCCGCGCGTGACCCCGGAATTGGCTCTTTCGCTGGCGTAATTCTTTGGAGGTTCACGCAGGCGGTGGTGGGTATCCTTCTTGTGCGGATGGATCCACCCTACTCGTCCAGCCACGGAAGGACATTGGGATCTTTCTGTTTTTTTGCTGTCCTGGATGGAGCTGCCATTAACATCCAGCTCATGTGTCCATGTGGACATAAACTTCAGGTCTCTGAGGCACGAGTTCAGAGTACAGTGGCCAGGCAGATGAGAGTCACATCTTTAGATTTTTTTTTTTTTTTGCAGTACTGGGGCTTGAACTCAGGGCCCTTTTTTGTTTTTTGTTTTTTTTTTCATTTTTCTTTTATTATTCCTATGTGCATACAAGGCTTGGTTTATTTCTCCCCCCTGCCCCCACCCCCTCCCTTACCACCCACTCCACCCCCTCCCGCTCCCCCCCTCAATACCCAGCAGAAACTATTTTGCCCTTATCTCTAATTTTGTTGTAGAGAGAGTATAAGCAATAATAGGAAGGAACAAGGGGTTTTTGCTGGTTGAGATAAAGATAGCTATACAGGGCATTGACTCACATTGATTTCAGGGCCCTTTTTTGTGATGGGTTTTTTTGAGACAGGGTCTCATGAACTATTTGCCCAGGCTGGCTTTGAACCATGATCCTCCTGAGTAGCTAGGATTACAGGCGTGAGCCACTGACACCTGGCACATGTTTAGATTTTAAGAAACTGACAAACCAGCCAGGCATGGAGGCACACACCTGTAATCTTAGCTACTTGGGAAGTGGAGGTAGGAGGATCTTGAGTTTGAGGCCAGCCCAGACAAAGGTATCCACATCTTATCTCAAAAATAAAATAAAACCAAAAGCGTTCCTGTGCCTTTCCATATAAACTTTAAAACAAGTTTATCTTGTCTACAAAAAAGTTGTGCTTGGAAAAGTTTGCTTCCTGGGCAAAACCTTTATTTTGGGGAAAAACAGTATACCAGTTTCATCAGCATCGCACAGGGGCCAGCACACAAACCCCATATGGCTTGTTCAGTGTACATTTAAGCATTCAATCTGTTAATAAGCGGGAGTGGCACTGCATTTGTAATTGTAGTGTTTACACATACATTGCTACACAGAGAAACACAGTAGCCTTTTCGACACTTGCCTCCTCTCCCATGACCCTATTGAACATACTTGTTTTAGTTTTTTTGTAGAGTCCTCGGGACTTCCTACAAGTGGTCATTTCTTCCTTTTTGCCTGTCTGCCTTTTCTTTATTTCTTTATCTCCCCTTTACTACTCTGGCTGGTGAGAGTGATGTCCTCGTTTTGCTCCCCTTATGTAGGTTTCTCTAGGTGCTTTTTTGTGTTTTAACTAAGTGAAGAGAGTTCTCCTTTGGTTTGTTTCTCTGAGAGATTTTTAAATCATGAATGGATGTTTAGTTTTACCAAATGCTTTTTCTGCATTGATTGAGCTATGTGATTTTTCTATTTTGATTTGTTGATAAAGCAAATTATATTGACCAATTTTCACATTCTGAATCAGTCTTGAGTCTCTGAAGTAAAACACACCTACTCATGGTATGTAATTATTTTTATCGTTGAGCTGTATTTGATGATGTTTTGCTAACAGTTCTCCATCCACAGTCATCCTTACCTGGCTCTGTTATCAGGGTGGTACTTCACTTCATGAAGTGAGCTGGGAGTGCTCCCTGCTCTCCTGTTTTCTGGAAGAGGCCACATAAGTTGGTGCAAATTCTTTAAATGTTTGGTGCAATATTCAGGAAAGCCATCTAGATGTGCGGACTTCTGTGGGGGCTTTAAAAACCACGCATTCAGCATCCTTGATGGTTGTAGGGCTGCTGGAATGACTGTTTCATGCTGAGCAAGATGTGGCAGTGTTTTCAAGAACTGTCCCCTTGGCTGGGAGCTGGTGGCTCACACCTATAATCCTAACTACTCAGGAGGCAGAGATCAGGAGGATTGCAGTTTGAGGCCAGCCCAGGCAAAGAGTTTGCAAGACCCTATCTTGAAAAAAACCAACACAGAACAGGGCTGGTGGAGTGGCTCAAGTGGTAGAGCACCTGCCTAGTAAGAGTAAGACTCTTGAGTTGTAAGGAAGGATGGAAGGGAGGGAGGAAGGACGGAAGGAAGGAAGGAAGGAAGGAAGGAAGGAAGGAAGGAAGGAAGGAAGGAAGGAAGGAAGAAGGAAGGAAGGAAGGGAGGCAAGAAGGAAGGGAGGAAGAAAGGATGGATGGAAGGGAGGGAGGGAGGACAGTGGAAGGAAGAAGGACTGGAAGGAAGGGAAGAAGGAAGGGAGAGAGGGTGATTCGTGTGTGCAGAATCACTTTTGGTGTTGTTTAGCTCTTCTTCGCACCTGCAGTGGTGATATCCCAGGTTCATTGCTGGTGTTTGTAGTCTGTTCTTCTTTTCTGTCTCTGTCAGTCTGTCCTCTCCTTTGTCAGTGAGCCCAGAGATTTGTCACTGTTCATTCCAGAGAAATGGATCTTTGTTTCATTGGTTTCCTCTGTCATTCTCTGTTTTCAGTTTGACTGGTTTCCAGTCTTACCTTTAATATTTATTTTTCTGATTGTTTGGATTTATTTGGGCTTCTTTTTCTGGGTCTCGAAGTGGGAGCTGGTGTTTGGTTTTCTTTTCTAATGTACGTATTTAACAGGAATGCTGTACATGCCCCTCACACTCCATCAGCTGTGTCCCACAAATACTGATATATTGTATTCTTCATTTTCATTTAATTCAGCCTCTTAAAGTTTTCACATGTCCTCTTTGATGCTTGATCTTTCAGACTGTTGCTCATTGTTGGGACATTTTTCCTGTTACCTTTCTGTTCGTGATTTATGTTCTTGATTTTCACTGTGATTGGAGAACATGCTCCATTCCCACATTTCACCTCCAAATCTGTGGGGTGTGTCTGGTGGCCCACGACGTGTCCTGTCTTGGAGAGTGCTCCTCGAGACCTGGGAAGCAAGGTGTGCTCTGCACTCGTGGGTGGCGCGTTCTGTAATTGTCCATCAGATCCCGCCAGCTGCTGGCACAGTGCTCCTGCATCTTGACTGACTTTCCCTCTAATTGGTCCACGACTGCCCAGAGCATCCTTGAAGCCTCGAGCTGTAACTGGATGTCTCTCCTTTTTACCATAGTAGGTTTTGCTCCCATATTTCTCAGCTCTGTTGTTGGGTGCACACACAGTTAGGATTGCGGTCTTATTGTGTATGACGTCCCCTTCTGTCTCTGTAATTTTCTGGGTTCTGAATCAGTCTCCCTAGCTCACACAGTTTTCCCTGCATTCCCGATTGAGTCCGTGTGATATGTTCCCATCCTCCCTCCTGTGCTGGTGTTTGGAGTGAGTTTCTTGTAGACACACATAGTTGGGTCATGGTTTAAAATCCATCCCTTTAGCTGGTATAGTGGGCTGCTTACATTTAATGTAATTACTGATTTGTTAGGGCCGAAATCTGCTGTTTTAGTTTGTGTTTTCTGTTTGTCATCCTTTTCCTTTATCTGTTTTGTTTTTCCTGCCTTCCTGTGGTTACATGAACATCTTCTAGGATCTCATTTGTAGTGTTTTGGGGATTTATCACATTGTGTGACTCTGTAAGTGGTTGCTCCATGTGTTGTATTGGAGTGTGGCAAGGTATCACATTTGCGTATATAGAATGTGTGCATGGAGAGGAAGGGGGGTCCTGCACGCTTCACTTACCCTCCCCCATCACAATAACCTTTCCTTGAATTTTGCCTCTGTATACATTTAGAGCTGCATTCGTGTTACACGTTTGCTTCCGCCATCAAGCACAGTTGAGAGAACTGGGGAGCAGGGAGGCGTGTGCCCTCGCCATATCTCCAGCCCCGCCCTTTCTTCTGCCCTGACACTGCAGGACAGGCCAGTTCTTCTGCCTCTTCCTTTCCCCCTGTTCGGAGCACGTCCTGTGGTCGTTCTTTTAAGGCGCACAGAGCTTGTATCTGTTAGAGGGCCCGGGCCCTCCCAATGGCTCTGTGTTTAATTAATAACAATGCAGACTGCTACTTGAAATGGTTAGCCCTGTGCTCAGATGTCTGCCTGTGGCTGCAAATCCTCCATGCCAGCTCTGCCTGCATCTCAGGACAGACAGAATCAGGACAGACAGAAACAGGGGATGGAGGTCCTGCATTTTCATGTTTCCCCTCTGTTTCCTGCTGACCTGTGAGTGTTGCCAGCTGCCCTGTGCAAGGTCCTTGCCCTGTCTTCCTGGCAAATGTCATGTTCAGAATCCCACCCATTTGTACTGGGAGGATCAGCCGACCTCAGACCAATAAGAACAAGTTTCAGGGATATCCTTAAAACCATTTCCTGAGGCCTACTGAATGCAGGACTGGTGCAGGCACTGGGAAGGCAGATTCCAGCCCCAAGCTTTCATTCCTATGGAGAGGTTGGAGGGCAGACCCCAAGACACCTTAGACAGGGTGACTTCCAGACAAAGGGTCAGGAATGAAATGGGGCACAGCTACAGGATGGAGCAGCTGAGATGGTTCCCAAGGCGGGTTCCCAGGGACCCTGGCTGAGAGGCCTTGCATTAACTGTAACTGAGGGGCCATGGGGAAGGTGCAGGGAAATGGTGTCCTGCATTGTTTGCGCCTCCCTCAGTGGACCCACCAACTGAGTCCAGCCCCCCAGCTTCAGTGGGCAGCCATCTGAGCTGTGACCCAGGCTCATTCTTAGGATGACTTCTAGGACAAGAATTGAAAACTTTTGTGTGGAAAAAAAAAAACAAAAAAAACTTTTGTGTGTAAAGGGACAAGCTGGCACAGAATTAAGAATAGTTACACGAAAGCTCGTCCTCCTGCCACAGCCTTGAGACATTAGGGTTCAGTGCTGAGCTGGAGGACGGGAGCCCCCCTGCCACCCAAACTGGAGGGAATGGGCCAATGCCTGCTGAACCCCCTGTGTCTCTCTGGCTGTCCAGTGTCACGTGTTCAGCTGTGGCACAGAGAAGCACGGGCCTCCACTGGTGAGGCTGTGGGCAGGCCTGAGTGGCTTTGTCCCCTGCCTCCCCTGGGCTCCTCATGACCTCACTGCTGTCTGCACTGGGTGTGGGTGTTCTGAAATGGCCCTCCTCTGTTCCAGGTCAAAGCCTCCTTGGACACAGTGTCCCAGAAGATGGTCGCCTTCACCGACATCGGCAACAGCCTGGCACACGTGCAGCACCTGCTGAAGGACCTGGCCAGCTTCGAGACCAAGTCCAGTGTGAGAGTGGGATGCAAGCAGAGGGGGGCAGTGGTCACAGTGTCACCTGGCAGCTCAGAGGGCACAGGACCCAGGCTGTCAACCATCAGAGTAGAAGTTCCTGTGCCCCCAAGGGACATCACAGGCAGGGCACAGGGACCCCATGGTGCCCACCTCTGCCTTGGGCACAGGCTCTGCCGTCTGCAGCCCCTTTGTCACAAACCATGAACTAGCTATTGATTTCCCTCTGGGCCAGGTCACCCAGCACTATCCCAAGCACCAGAATGGCTTCCAGGATCAGGTGGTACTCAGTCAGCTGTAGCAGTGAACGAGAGCGATGCCATCCCCGTCTCTGGGATGTCCTATAGGATTAGGTTTCCCCTTTGCCTCCAACAGAAACAAGCCTGAGCTGACTTTCTGGGTGGTGACGGTATCTCGCAGGTGGCTGTGGACAGGGCCCGAGCCCTGTCCCTGGAGGGCCAGCAGCTCATCGAAAGCAAGCACTACGCTGTGGACTCCATTCACCCTAAGTGCGAGGAGCTCCAGCACCTCTGCGACCACTTTGTGGCAGAGCTCAGCAAGAGGAGAGGGCTGCTCGGCAAGTCCCTGGAGCTGCACAGCCTCCTGGAGACGGTAGGAGGCCCCGCCCTGTCCCACACATCTTCCTGTCCTCCACACCAACAGGAGGGTCCCACGTCCTGGTCCAGCCGACCTCGTCACTGGGCTGATCGGAGTCAGTGATCAAAATACCAGTGTACTCCTCCTCCTTGTTGACCTAGAGTGTCAGACCCCAATGGCACTGTTCCCTAGGACTCGCTTGCCCCAGTAATGATTTCTTTAGGAGGACCAATAACTCAGTTTCCCTGTCAGTTTGGGACCTATGCCTTCCTCTCACGTGGTGTGAGTCCAGCCTGGGCAGTCTGCTTGGCTCTGCAGTGCTGCAGCCCCTCAGGCCTCCTTTGGCCTTAGAGGCTGAGCGCCTTGGATGTTCTGAGGATGTATCAGCTGGCAGATGACATGCGAGAAGCAAGTGGAACGCGGCAGGTCGAGTGCACACAGATGGCAAGCTGTAGCTCCTGATGGCGGCATTTTCTTTGCAGTCCATGAAGTGGTGCGATGAGGGTATCTTCCTGCTGGCCTCGCAGCCCGTGGACAAATGCCAGTCCCAGGACGGTGCTGAAGCAGCCCTCCAGGAGATTGAGAAGTTTCTGGAGACTGGTGCAGAAAATAAGATCCAGGAGCTCAATAAAATTTACAAGGAATATGAATCCATCCTCACCCAGGACCTCATGGTAATGCTCGCTCAGCTCATCTGCAGCCCCCGTGACCTGAGTGGTGGGCAGCTGCTTAGCAAACGTTGGAAAGATGGTTTAAGGGATTGCACGTAGATGGGGGGTGTGGGAGATGAGGCAGAGGCGGGAGGGCGCTGGGCTCAGACTTCCCTTCAGTGTAGAAATGATTCCCACGCCACCTGTGCAAGTATCACCCACTTCCCTCTTGACTCTGCCTGTGATGGGTGTGTTCTTTATAAGGCAGCATTCATTGGAACCTGGCAACACGAAGAAATTTATGCCACCTTCCATGGCTGACCTTTCCAAGCTGTGGAGACGGTTCCCAGTCCTCCCCAGGCTTCAGACTGCCCCCATCCATAGAGAGCCGAGCTGCGTGCAGCACAGCTGGACGGAGGCTGTCCTGTGAACATTCAGAAAGGGAAGCTGTGCACGCCGAGGCACACTGTGTGCGACAGGATGTTTTTCATGACTGACACCAGTATTTATAAGATGTGCTCTGTCATTTCAGGAACATGTGCAAAAGGTCTTTCAGAAGCAAGAGAGCATGCAGGAGATGTTTCACCGCAGGCAGGCCAGCCTGAAGAAGCTGGCGGCCAAGCAGACACGGCCTGTGCAGCCGGTGGCCCCCAGGCCAGAGGCGCTCACAAAGTCGCCGTGCCCCTCCCCAGGTAAGGACAACCATCTCATCCCTGGAAGCCCGGAGTCCCTGCTGAGGGCCTCTCGACCTTGGTTCACCCAAAGAAGCCACATGTGCGTGAAGTGTCCTTCAGTGGGCCTCCTACCCTTCCTACCTCCATCCCTGGTCCAGGGTTGGTAGACTGTGGCCTAGGGCTCCTTCCAGCCTTTTCCCATTTTTTTTTAAATGAAGTTTTACAGCGATGCAGTCACACCCACTCCGTTGCACATCACCATTTGTGGCTGCTTTTGTGCTGCAGGGACAGCAGAGTCAGGTCATTTCAGCTGAGTCCATGTGGCCACAAAACTGGAAAAAACTGACCATGAGGAAAACTCCTGTGGCCATCTCTCTGGCCTGTCTCCCCACCATCATGCCAAAATAGTCCCTTGCTCAGCTTTGACTTCTGACCAAGCCCTCTGGCCATCCCTAGTGCTGTGTCCCAGACCCTACAAGCTCAGGAGGGTGCCCATGGCCACTGACCCTCCTGGCCCTGCTCCCAAACCAACCCTTCCCCAAGGCCAAGGAAGAGGAAGCTCCATTTCTCAGACGTCCCTGCCCCTCCCTGCACCAGAAGCATTTTTTTCCCATCCTGGCTGGACTTTCTCACAGGAAAGCCAGGCCAGTGGGCTTGAGCATCTGCTGCTGGCCTCAGGGCTTTGGCAAATGTCAGCCTCAGAGGCCTGAGGGCCTGGAGAGCCAGGCTCTGCCTTCCTGCGTGTTAGGGGAGGGGAAGTTACTTTCGGGCCTTTTGGAGACCTCCCAGGTCCTGTTGTGAGCTCCTCCCTCCCTCTTACCTCTTATCTGTCAGCCCAAACTGTGTCCCCACCTAGGGTCTGTGGACGCCCCGGTCAACGGTCCCTGGGATAGTTCCACATCCCTTCCGCTCCCTTGGTTCTGTTCTTTTGTCTCCTCTCTGGACCCTCTACTTCTTTCCTCTGACCGTGTTCCCCTTCCCAGGCAGAGCTCATGCCATACTCCCCGCTTTTTCCAAACCAGGTGGCTGGAGAGGATCCGAGAACTCTGGCTCTGAGGGCAGTGCACTCCGGAGGGGGCCCTACAGGAGAGCCAAGGTGAGGCCACACGCTGTGCTGATCCCACATGGCCCCATCCTGGGTGTAATGCCACAGATTCTTGGTGAAGTGTCTTGGCCTTCTCTCTGGTCCCTCCATGACGCTGCATGTAGCCCACCTCTGTGGGTCTGCTGGCCTCCGGGGTGCCCATCCTCCCTCCTCAGACTTGCCCAGATGGGGAATGGGGCTGGGGCTTGCTGTGACAATCTGAACTTGAGTCTGCTCCTTCCCGTTTTCACGGCTGACATTCTGTTCTCCCCTCAGAGTGAAATGAGTGAGAACCGACAGGGCCGGGCCAGCTCCACGGGGGACGAGGAAGAGAGCCTGGCCATCCTGCGCAGGTGGGTGGCTGCCCCTCCAGCCATGCCACACTCAACTCCACTCATCTTCTGGTCCCCACAGCACCGAGCACACAGACACCCAGGAACACCTGGGTTCGATTTTGGAGGGAAGGGTGGGGTGGAGCCATAGGAAAGAGTCATCTCCAGATACACACGAAACTCACTGCCACCAACAGGACCCCATCAAAGTGAGAGGCCAGTGTGTCCACTGCAGCAGCTGCTGGCCCATCAGGGCTGTGGACAAGTGCAGTGTGGCCAGCGAGGCTCAGCAGCTGAGTGTCACTGAAACAGCCAGATGTGGCCAGTGCACTGTAGGGGCAGCATGACTGTCAGGCCCGTCTTGTCATGCCCTCCTGGGAACCCCAGATCCTCAGATTCAGGGCACATTGCAAAAACCGGAAATCAGTTCTCTTTCTTGACCTCTCTCACCTTTAAGAAAGGAATGCCTCAGACTGGAGGTGTGGCTCAAGCAGTAGAGTGCCTGCTTTGTAAGCACAAAGCCCTCACTTCAAACCCCAGTCCCTCAAAAAAAAAAAAAAAATGGAGAGAAAGAGGAAGGAGGGGAGGGGAAGGGTGGAGAGAAGTGGAGAGGAAGGAAAAAAGGTCTCATTGATCCAGGCTAGGCAATGTAAACACAGGAGGTTAAAATTGGAGAGAAGCCAGAACACTAGGGGCCGGGTGGGGGTGGGGGGAATGCATGCTCACATCATCAAGGACCTGGGGTCACAGCAGCCCAGACTGTGCACCCAGCGCCCTATCGCTGTTCTGCAGATGCTCTGACGCATCTGCGAGTAAATGCGTGGGCCATGCCAGGATGAAGAAGAGCCTCCTAGAAGCCTGCGAACAAGCAGGTGCACACAGGCAGCTCCTTCCAGGTGTCCCTAGCAAATAGTGTCACTCTGGACAGACTTTGATCTGTCAAGCAAATTCTGGAATTATAATGGCCCAGCTTGGAGGTGAACACAGATCCTGTCACTTCTGGCTTCTGATGGAAGCTGACAGAGAAGGGAGGATGGTGGGGAAGCTTCCACACAAAGCAGCAGGCACAGGGTCCTGAGACTCACAGGGGTGGCCTTCCTCACACCTGTGCAGGTCATAGCTGAGAAGCAGAACCCGGTCCCCTGCCCACTTATATACAGGCAGGGCCCAGACACTTGATCTTCATGGTTAGAATTGACTGTGCAAGTCTCAACCCGGGAGGTCTGTTGGCTCAAGAATTTGTGAATTTAAGTAGGCATTAATGGGCCATAAACAAGTGGCCCTTGTCAACAAAAAAGGTCTGAATGGCTGATTTGTAAGCCGGGGACTCCACAACTGATGGCACATAGTGAGTCTTCAGATGGTCTGTGCACCTGTCCTGTGCAGAAAGGGAGGAGGCTGTGTAGCTGAAGGGCTGGGAGGCCAAAGCTAAGCTGCAGAGCCACACTGGCCCTAGACTGGCCCTAGGAGGGGCCCAGGAGGCCATGGGGTGGTGTTGGGGAGCAGTGGGTGTTCCTAAAGTGGTTGGCTGAGGAGGTCAGCTTGCCAGTGTGTGCAAGGATAGGGAAAATTTTGTGCAGATGGGGCCCAAAAACCCAGTAGGTGTGTCAGACGATGGCAAGAGAGGTGGTGCAGCTGCATCAGAGGATGTGAGACAGAGTAGGTGGAGAAGGGGAGAAGGAGGCCAGGGGAGGTCCACACCTTGGGCTCAGCCTCCCCTCTAAGCCCTCATGCTGTGCAAGTCCTTCTCTTCTAGAGCTGCATTTCTTTGTCCACAAATAAGCCTGGGAACCCAGGGTTCCTGCCACTTCTCCCAGCTTTAACCTGTGGTTGCTCTCCATGCCCACCCACAGGCACGTGATGAATGAGCTCCTGGATACAGAGCGGGCCTACGTGGAGGAGCTGCTCTGCGTCCTGGAGGTGAGGCTGGACAGGGGAGGGAGCAGCACACTGGCCTCATTCTGGCTGCAGTTTAAAATTGCTGCCTAGAAATGATGGTTTCTGGCCATGAAAAAGCATGTGCAGTGTTCACAGCTGCTTAACCTGGCAACAGCCCAAGCTGAAACAGCCCAGGTGGAGGGTGGGGCCGAGGCAGGTAGATCTGGACAGGGGGTTGTGAGAGAGTGCTAATGCATGCAGCAAACACGTGACCCCCTCCCCAACACAGTGACAGTGAAAGAGATCAAAGGAAAGTGTAACAGCTTTCATGTATGAAAGATCCAGGCAAAGCAGGTCTAGTGAGAGGACGGGGTGCCTTTGTGGAGAATGCCAGGTGCTCCAAACAATGAATGAGCTGGGCGCTGCTGGCTGCAGTCACACAATGAATTTATGCAGGTGCACAATAACCCGTGCCCTTTGTGTAAGTTACACCCTAACAGAAAGCCTAGGAAAAGCCTAGGTGCTGGTGGTTCACTCCTATAATCCCAACTACTTGGGAGGCTGATATTGAGAGGATCATGGTTAAAGACCAGCCTGGACAAAAAGTTCACAAGACCCCATCTCAACCAATAGCTGGGCGCAGTGGCACACAGCTGTCATCCCAAGCTATGGGGGAGGCTGAAGTGGTAGGAATGGGGCATAAAAATAGGAGAATTGCAGTTCAGTACAGCCTGTGCAAAAAGTGAGACCCCATCTCCAAAATAACCGGAATAAAAAAGGCTGGGGATGTGGTTCAAGCTTTAGTGCCCAGAGTTCAAACTCCAGTACTGCCAAAAAAAAGAAGGAAGAAAAGGAGGGAGAGAAAGAAGGGAGGAAGGAAGGAAGGGAGGAGGAAAGGAAGGGAAGAAGGAAGGGAGGAAGGAGGGGAGGAAGGAAGGAAAGAAGGAGGAAAGGAAGGAAGGAAGGGAGGAAGGAAGGGAAGAAGGAAGGAAGGGAGGAGGAAAGGAAGGGAAGAAGGAGGAAGGGAGGAAGGAGGAAGGAAGGAAGGAAGGAAGGAGGAAAGGAAGGGAAGAAGGAGGAAGGGAGGAAGGAGGGGAGGAAGGAAGGAAGGAGGAAAAGAAGGGAGGAAGGAGGGGAGGAAGGAAGGAGGAAAAGAAGGGAAGAAGGAGGAAGGGAGGAAGGAGGGGAGGAAGGAAGGAAGGAGGAAAAGAAGGGAAGAAGGAGGAAGGAGGGGAGGAAGGAAGGAAGGAAGGAGGAAAGGAAGGGAGGAAGGAGGGGAGGAAGGAGGAAAAGAAGGGAAGAAGGAAGGAAGGGAGGAAGGAAGGAAGGAGGAAAGGAAGGGAAGAAGGAAGGAGGGGAGGAAGGAAGGAAGGAGGAAAAGAAGGGAAGAAGGAGGAAGGGAGGAAGGAGGGGAGGAAGGAAGGAGGAAAAGAAGGGAAGAAGGAAGGAAGGGAGGAAGGAAGGAGGAAAAGAAGGGAAGAAGGAGGAAGGAGGGGAGGAAGGAAGGAAGGAGGAAAGGAAGGGAAGAAGGAGGAAAAGAAGGGAAGAAGGAGGAAGGAGGGGAGGAAGGAAGGAAGGAAGGAGGAAAGGAAGGGAAGAGGGAGGAAGGAGGGGAGGAAGGAAGGAAGGAAGGAGGAAAGGAAGGGAAGAAGGAGGAAGGGAGGAAGGAGGGGAGGAAGGAAGGAAGAAAGGAAAGGAAGGGAAGAGGGAGGAAGGAGGGGAGGAAGGAAGGAAGGAAGGAGGAAAGGAAGGGAAGAGGGAGGAAGGGAGGAAGGAGGGGAGGAAGGAAGGAGGAAAAGAAGGGAAGAAGGAGGAAGGGAGGAAGGAGGGGAGGAAGGAAGGATAAAAAGAAGGGAAGAAGGAAGGAAGGAAGGAAGGAGGAAAGGAAGGGAAGAGGGAGGAAGGGAGGAAGGAGGGGAGGAAGGAAAAGGGATGAGGCCCCGGCTAGGAAGGACGAGGCGTGAGGCTGCACCTGCCCGGGACAGTGCTGTTCCTCCTCCTGCTCTGTGAATGTCTTCAGGTCACCTTCTCAGAGGCAATCACCCGTAAGTAGGAGTGGAGTCACTTTGTTTACGCGTCCTGGCACTGGGCTCACTTTTAAACAAGCACTGAGAAGGCATCACTGGCCTCCAGCCGTCCCAATACCGGCACTCGGTGGTGGCAGGTGCGCTGCATTCCTGGCCTGTCTTCTGACCTGACCCGTCCCCCACAGGGCTATGCTGCGGAGATGGACAACCCCCTGATGACACACCTCATCTCCTCAAGCCTGCACAACAAGAAGGAGATTCTGTTTGGGAACATGGAGGAGATCTACCACTTCCACAACAGGTGGGGCGTGGCCCTGGTCACACACACACCCTCCGGCCTCTCCCTCCTTCAAGGTGCCGGGACCCAGGGGCCCTGGCTGTGCTTGACTGAGGATGATTCCTCTAGGCAGTGGTGGGCATGCAGTGGGTTCCCAGGCACTTTCTCTGACACCCACTTGCTCCTTGTCCAGCTGGCTGGTGCCCAGCATGACTGGGTTAGAGGTGAGTGGTCAGCCCCAGGCATCTTTCTCTTGTCCCCCAAGGGTGTGCCTTTGGCACTTGGGTCCTGAAGGCCTTAGCAAGGCTCACTTTGTGCTGAGCTCATTCTTCTTGAAAAGGATGGCACACCAGACACTCCTTCCCATCATTCTCCCCTCTTGAGAGCAAGAGGAACTGTTTGTCCCCAGAAAGCCAAGAGTGGCCTCTTCGTGCCTTTCGACAAATATGAATGGCCACCTGGCTCTGCTTATCCTTAGCTCCTCTTTGTTATTTTGTGACTTTGACATGATTTGTGAGGGCTTGTGGGAGTGTAGACAAGTGGGTAGGCCTGCCATCCAGGGTGGGCACAAAGAAGATAGGTGGATGGCCTGCACATGTGTCCTAAAAAGAGGCCCAGCGTGAATGGACTGAGTGCACAGCACTGTGAGGGAATTAGGGACCCTGAGATCCTATCTCTCTACCTGCCTCTCTGCTTCAAAGACTCTGACCCACTGCTTCCAGAGAAAGCAGCTGCCCACCACTGACCCACCAGAGCTGCTCCTTTTCCAAAGGATGCAAGGAACCTCCCTTCGCATCCTCACAGGTAGCCCTCAAGTGGCCCCAGCAGCCTTCCCTTCCCTGGGATGTCCCCAAGGGACAAATAGAAGTCAGAAGATTAGAGGGGAAACCAGCCGTGGACCTGGGCTGATGTGTCCCAGAAAACCACTGGTCCACGATCGGGCCTGCTGAGCTCCTGACTACTCCATCTCTGTCTTTGCTCTTCCCACCGCTGTGCCCATCTGAAAACAGTCCTGACCTCTGTGGGTGTGAATGCCAGAAGCAGAGGGAGATAGCACAGGGCCTCTCACAACAGAACCAGCGATCCAGGGACGGGTGTGGGCTACAGGGTCCCAGGCCAGGTAGGGCACTGTTGCCATCCAGTAAAGAGTGGTGTTCTCTGGGAAATGATGTCCCCTCTGTGGGTTATTGTTGTCACACAACTGTGAACTCCTCCATCCAGGATCTTCCTACGGGAGCTGGAGAGCTGCATAGACTGCCCGGAGCTGGTGGGGAGGTGCTTCCTGGAGCGGGTACGTATCTCCACACGCCTCTCAGAACCGTTCTGTACCCCTGCCTCCAAATTCCACTGCGGTTCCATTCCAGTTGCAGGTAGAGCACAGTGTTTCACGTGAGGCTGGAATAGGTGATACTTTGGGGGAGGGAAAAAGAATAGCTTTTTTTAAGGCTAATAACTAGTTTTTAAAAAGACAAAAAACATTAAGCCTGAGCTTTGGGGATACTGGAGTCCTGGTGCAAGTTGGAGGTGCTGACAAACTTTCCACTCAGGTTGATTATTTTTGAGGTAGGGGCCCACTTTATAAAATGCTGGCCTGGACTGCACTATGTCCTTCCCCACCTAGCTGGGATGACAGGCACCTGCCACTGCACCCAGACATTGGGTGATATGGGGTCTCCCAAACTTTTTGCCTGCTCTGTTGTTGAACTGTGATCCTTCTGATCTCTACCTCCCAAGTAGCTAGGATTGCAGGCATGAGCCACCTTGCCAGCCTGGCTTTGTCTTTATTTGTGTCTGGCCCTGGCTAAGACTCCTTATTTGCCTGATGATCCTGGCCAAGTTCCTGGAGCTCTCTGAGCCATATTTCCTCCTCGTCAAGGCCGTGGACTTCTGCCTCTTTCACAAGGCTCTGGGGACAAACTCTAAAGGGACGGCTGTAGAGAAGCTTTGAGCAGGAAAGGCACAATCCACTGCATCTTTTCCTCTCAGACCCACGGGATCTGTCCTATTAAGTGTGGAACTGCTAGCTTGGCGGCCTGGGAAAGGTAGCTCACTGTCAGTAGAAAAATGGAGCAATTTCATGAAAGAACTGATGGCTGAGACTCTCTCATGAGTTGGAACCAAGAGGTAGAAGGGAAGGAAGGAGCCCTATTTGTTTTAGCTCAGCTTGGCTGTTGGTATTTCTCCAAACGTCGTCTGAGACCTGAGTTGGGCACTGGGAACTGGTCAGTGGTGCAGGTGCTCGGTCCCCCATGCAGAGCCTGGGGATGGGCACCTGCACTGTGACAAGCTCACAAGGGAACTGTGGTCCTCAGGCTTGCACTGCTGTGGGAGACCAAACCCTGGAAACTCCTTCTGTAAAGTGGGAAGTCGGCTGCTCCATGTTCCTTGTCTGGTGTGGAGAGAAAGCCACCCTGTGTAATTCTCATAGGACAAAGGGGTTTAGTGAAGTTCTAGTGTGAGGCAGTAAACTGTCAGGCAGCGAGGGCCCGGGTAACCTGGGCTAAAGGAAGGCCCATACTGGCTGGGCGTTTTCCCAGGGGCCCATGGCCTGCTGGCCTTGAGCAGGTGTGTCGTTGGGGAGACTGAGGCACACAAGATTGCGCAGCCCAAGGTCTGCTTCCATAGCCACTTTGCAGCCACCAGTTGTCCCCAAGCTCAGGGTTGACAGGGCTCATTCAGGGGTGGCTTTAGTTGTCAAGGCAGGCCAGAAGGGCTCCGAGTCAGGGGAGGACAGGGATATCTAGGGTAGCTGTAGGGAGCACAACCTACATTCTTCCTAAATCCAGCCTGGACGAACAGTATCCAGTGCTCCACACAAAGTCCTGTCCTGGAGCCATCTGTACCCTCAAACCATCACTATCCCAAAATCATCTGTACCCCACAACCATCTGCTCCCCCAAACCATCTGTGCCCCAAAACTGTGCCACAAGGCCATCTGTGCCTCAAACTGTCTCTGCCCCAAAGCCCTCTGTCTTCTAGAGTCATCTACACCCTAGGAACTTCTATGCCTTAAAGCCATTTGCATCCTAAAACCATCTAAGACCTAAAACCATCTGCATCCCAAAATAATCTGCACCCAGAGCACTCTGTGTTCTAGAGTTGACAACCACCTAATCCCTACAGCCATCTGTGTCCTGAGGCGCCCACAGGCAATTTCATTTCACTCAGGGCTCCGGTGTGTGTGTGTGTGTGTGTTTACAAAATAATTTGTCTAATTTTCAAAACTGCCTGAGAAGATCCTAGAATTTTATGTAAATAAACAGACAGACAAGGCTATGAAGGACCTTTGATTAATGGGACATGGCAGAGTCCTATTGCCACCGGGCCACCCAGATCTGTGTTCCGGGATGGTTGGCAGGGACCTGGGGCTCCTCTTCCCCTCTTGTGATAAAACAGTAGGACACCTGGCTGGAGGAGTCTGCTGGGGGTTCCCCAGCCCTCAAGCTCTGAGATTGGGACAGCCACCTCGGTAGGCCCAGAACGCAGTCTGTGACACTCCTTGTCCCTCCTGGCTGCAGATGGAGGACTTCCAGATCTATGAGAAGTACTGTCAGAACAAGCCGCGGTCTGAGAGCCTGTGGAGACAGTGTTCTGACTGTCCCTTCTTCCAGGTACGTCTTGACGCTCCCTTAGGCTGACATTTCCCCACAAGTCACCCTAAACAGAGAACCAGGGACCTTGTCTAACCCCAGCTGCTTGATGGTTCCAGGAATGCCAGAAGAAGCTAGACCACAAGCTGAGCCTGGACTCCTACCTGCTGAAGCCCGTGCAGAGGATAACCAAGTACCAGCTGCTGCTCAAGGTGGGCCACCCTCTCACCTGCTGGGTGGGTGTCTGCTGCTGCTCTGCCCCACCCA
This sequence comes from Castor canadensis, assembly GCF_047511655.1. Lineage (NCBI taxonomy): Eukaryota > Metazoa > Chordata > Mammalia > Rodentia > Castoridae > Castor > Castor canadensis. The sequence continues at coordinate 887,897 of NC_133395.1, read as the reverse complement.
GGCTTCTTCCCCACCCAGCCCTGCATCCAGGCCCAGGGCCACCCTCTCCAAGCCATGTTCCTCCCACCTTGTGGGTGCCCTGATTTGTTCAGCCATTTGTGAGTGCCTACTATGTGCTGAACATGTAGGGTGGTGGGGGGACACAGAGATGAACAGCCAGATGCACCCCTTCCCCTTGGGTCCCTGCTCATCCTGCCCCGGGATTCTGTGCTGACAAGCCCACAAACCCTCCAAGGCAGGGCCATGCCCTGTTTATCCTGCCAGTCTCCAGCCTCGTGGGTGGTGGGGAGTGTGGAGGAGAGTCCATCTAAGAGTTTGCCCAGTGTGGCAGTAAACAGTTTGCAGCTCCGTACTTTCGGCTACAGTGGCAAGAGGGAGCCACTCCTCAGGAGGTGGGGGCTGGGGGTCTACACTAGCTGGGCTACACAGCTCCTGGTCTGTAGGATCCCACCATCCATCCATCAGCCCAGCCGTTGGGAGGGTGTGGGTGCAAGGCTTAGGAAAGCAGGCAGGACACCTCCTGAAGGGCAGCAGGAGTGTGGCTGATGGGTCGCCTGTGTCTTGTCCAGGAGCCATGCCAAGCTTCCTAGGAGTCCATCTTAGGGCCTGCCCAGCTCTGAATTTCTGGGAGCAGGCTGGCCCCGAAGGAGTGTTGGGAACATTTCTATGTATAAGCAATCCTCTTGTCTCCCCACTGTGCCCCCTCAGGAAATGTTGAAATACAGCAAGAACTGCGAGGGGGCCGAGGACCTGCAGGAGGCACTCAGCTCCATCCTGGGCATTCTCAAGGCTGTGAACGACTCCATGCACCTCATCGCCATCACTGGCTATGATGTAAGGGGCTGAGGACTCCCTGTGCCTTGTTCATGTCTTGGTCCTGATGGGGTCTTCATGAACAGCCTTCAGGGGGCACTCTCTCAACACCTCTGAGCTCCCTAGGCCTTGATGTGAAGACCCAGGTTCTGGCCAGGACTCTGGGTGGACCTGGGTCAGCATTGGATGTGCAGACCACATGGGCTCACCCACGTGTAGAGCGAACCGGGAATGTCCCTCTGGGTGGGCAAGGGGCCTTCTCAGCAGCCATGTGGTCTAGCCTTTTCCCTGCCTGATGACCAGGAGTCCTCGGAGAGCAGATGGACCATATGTTTTCTGTGATGTGGTTTGTAGGCAGGTGACTTGTGATGAGTGACCATCAAAGGCAAATTCCTACTTTCACTCTTCTAGGCCCATATTGGATCGACTTCTGAGGTTTTTGCCTCTCTACGTATATAGATTCAGCTCTCATTCTCAGTTTGTTTTTAAAATTAATAGACTTTTTTTTAAGCGATTTTAGTTTTAAGAAGCACAATGGTCTCATATGCCCCCTCTCCCACACACAGTTTACCCTATTACTAACCTCTGGCATTAGTGAGACACCAGTTTATAATTGAACTATTCAGAATACATTATTAACTAAAGTTCATAGCTCATTAGGGTGCACTGTCCATACTGTACATTCTGTGGTTTGGGATAAGTGCAAGTGCTTGTGTCTACTGTTACAGTAGTGAATCCTCCCTGCCAAGAACCCTCGGGGCTCACCTCTCTGTCTCTCCCTCCTCCCAACCTCTGATCTCCTGTCTCCCTGGTTTTGCCTTTTCTAGTGTGATGTGGTGGGAACCCTGCAGTTCATAGCCTTCCTAACTGACTGCTTTCACTCGTTGACATGCTTAAAGCCCCCAGCCTGCCCCCTCCCTCCCCTGCTGCCCTGTGTCATCTGTCTTACATGTCACCCATTTCAGGGAAACCTCAGTGACCTGGGCAAGCTGCTGATGCAGGGCTCCTTCAGTGTGTGGACAGACCACAAGAAGGGCCACACCAAGGTGAAGGAGCTGGCCAGGTTCAAGCCCATGCAGCGCCACCTGTTTCTGCATGAGAAGGCCGTGCTCTTCTGCAAGAAGAGGGAGGAGAATGGGGAGGGCTATGAGAAGGCCCCGTCCTACAGCTACAAGCAGTCCTTGAATGTGAGTGAGGGTGGCACAGAGGGCTCTGCCCACTGACCTGAGGGAGGGAATTGATGACCAGTTCCTATCTCAGTAAACCTTGGTCTGACACCAAGGGACAGAAGACACCCAGCTCCTGTCCATGGCTGTGGGATTTGGGGATTTCTGCCATTCTTAGCCCCAACCCCTAAAATGCCCCATCACTTTATCCTCTTTGAACGAGGAGGAAGGTTTCATTAGACATGTTGATGCCTGCCTGGTTCTGCCCTCACCAGATGACTGCGGTTGGCATCACAGAGAATGTGAAGGGTGACGCTAAGAAGTTTGAGATCTGGTACAATGCCAGAGAAGAGGTCTACATCATCCAGGTAGGCCTCACCTGTCTCACAGGCCAGGTGTCAAGGTCCCCGCAGGCAGCATAGGGAGGGCCAACGAGAGATTTTATTGAGAACTGCATCTAGAATCTTTGTGGGTTCACAGCCCAGAGACAGGAGCTGCCATGCCTCATACTGGGACACTGCCCTGGGCATCTGTGACCTGAGCTGGCCCAGGATGTACTCTGGGAGCAAGTACAGACTGGGGTGTTAGGAGTGCGCCCCCAGGAATAGGCTGCCCCCTCCTGCAGCCCTGCCATCCAGGCTTGGGGAGGTGTGCCTTGCACCTGTCCTCACTGTGCCAATGGGGAGAGGGTGGAGCTGTGGCGTGGACTCAGGTGGCATCCTTTCCATGAGCCCTGGCAAGACCCCATGTGCCCTGTGAAGGATTCAGCCACACACCAACTGGGCCTTCCAGTAGCCTCATCCTAATAAGTGGGGTGATTTGGTACCAGTAGGTACACAGTGGTTACAGCAATGTCACAGCCCCATCATGTCCTCCAGTCCTGCACCCAAGCCACATAGAGCCGAAGCAAGGACAGGGGACACCAGGGGGAGCGACCAGGCTTGGCTCCCTCAGCATTCAGTTGCCCGTGTGGCAGCAACCCACAGGCCAAGCCACAGGCCACATCTGTACCAAGATAGGATAGCAGCCCCTGGCCACAGTTGACACCCTGGCCTGGCAGTCTGTCATCTCCCTGTGTGTTTCAGACTGACCACTGTCCTTGTATCTAAAAGGATGTCAAGGCAAAGCCACTCTCAGGAAGTCCTTCACTCGAGGTCACGCGTGGAGTTTGTCTGCCAAACCCAGTATGAGCGGCTGCACAGAGGTGCTGACCTCCTGTGGGTCCCAGCAGCACCCTGGGCTGCTGCATAGTCACACGGCTTTTTCCAGTCCATCCCATGCTTCAGGTCAAAGAGTTTACGCAGCAAGGCGACGTGACTACCATCTGTCCCTCACACACAGTGATCTGTTGGATCCTCGGATCGTCAGCCATGATCAATAGGCACCTGAGTGCTAACTCCTGGGTTTCTTTTGGGGACAGGCACCCACTCCTGAAATTAAAGCAGCATGGGTGAGTGAAATTCGGAAAGTGCTGACCAGCCAGCTGCAGGCCTGCAGAGGTGAGGCTGCCTTTGGCTCTTTCTTCCTCTGACCCTCAAAATGTTCACAACATGCTCAAAACACATGAGAGACCTTAGCCTGTGTGTGTCATGGTGTTTGGTTCACGATGCTAAACGGCACATGTTGTCCCCCTCCCCACAGAAGCCAGCCAGCACAGAGCCCTAGAGCAGTCCCACAGCCTGCCTCTGCCTGCGCCAGCCAGCACCAGGTAAGCATCAGACATGTACGTCGTGAGCTTTAAGGCAGGATTTCTAGCTGGCGTGGTGGCATATGTATGCCTGTGATCTCAAAACTTGGGAGGCTGAGGCTCAGGAGGACCACAAGTTCAAAGCCAGCCTGGGCTACACAAGCTCTGTCTCAAAAATCAAAATTAAACTGGGTGTCAGTAGCTTACGCCTGCCATTCTAGCTACCCAGGAAGCGGAAATCAGGAGGATCGTGGTTTAAGCCAGCCCTGGCAAATAGTTTGCAAAACCCTATCTCAAAAAAACCCTTCACAAAAACCAGCTGGTGCAGTGGCTCAAGGAGTAAGGCCTTGAGTTCAAGCCCCAGTACCAAAAAAAAAAAAAAAAAGAGCAGGGCTCTTACATGCTCCCTGAGTTTACTCCCCACTGTCACAGGGACCTGCTGGTTGTTGGGGTTGGGTTTGTCCCAGGCCTCTCCAGTGACATACTGCTGGCTTGTCCTGGGAAGGGGGAGGTCATCCCCAGAGACCCTCTCTCTGCTCCTCTCCCTGCAAGCACAGGTCCTGGCCTCTGCTTTGTTTCTGTATTATTTCCCTTCATGGTCAGCACATGTCAGGGGTACTTCCAGGTGACAGTTGGCCACCAACATTATGTGATGGATGGTGGCTGGCACAGGGTCTGTCACTAAAAGCTTGAGCTAGATTCAAGGCCTGTGGTCAGCACACGTGTGTGCATTTTGGACAGTGGCTTTGTTGTATCTTTTCTGCCCTCATTTTTCCTTTGTTATTCATTCACTTATTATTTTTATTATTTCTTTTAACTTTTTTCCTTTTTTATATAAGTCACCTTTAATCATTCATGGGCTAGGATAGGTCCTAAGTAAATCAGCCAGAGAACACTTGTTTTAAATGAGAAACTCACTCCCACAGTCATCCTACTCGAAATCTGGGAAGGTGGGATTTGTTCTCAGTTGGCTCCAATTGCGTGGTCCACATTCTCAGGCGGTACAATGGGCTGCCTCTGGGGTGGCCTGGACGTGAGATGTCCCAATGTGTGTGGTCCTCAGAGACACCTGAGAAACTAATCCGGCAATGTGCTGTTTCTTTACTGGCATCTTATACCATCAGCCCCTCAAGAGGGAGCACCAGAAACATCAAGAAACTGGAAGACAGGAAAACAGACCCCCTGAGCCTGGAAGGATACGTGAGTTCATCATTGCCCAAGCCTCCTGAGAAGGGCAAAGGTGGGTGTCTGCCATGGTGGGACCCGTGTGGGTGCTGCTTGAGAGAGTTTATCAGCAGTCTGTAAGACCAGGTATCCTCCTGCAGCCTGCCATGTGTGCAGAGCTCAGGGTCCCCTCCCCCTTCCAGAACACTCGACCTGGGAGATGTCAGCCTCAGAGCCACCTGGACTGGGGGCAGCGGCCAGTGCCCTCTGCTTTCTGTCTGTCCTCCCTTCGGGATGACACCTCTGTTCTGTTCTGTCTCCTCCCTCCTAGTTCTGTCTCTCCTCCCTCCTAGGTGACATCTCTGTTCTATCCCCTCTCCCTCATAGAGAATGTCTCTGTTCTGTTCCGTCTGTCCTCCCTCCTAGGTGACACCTCTGTTCTGTTCTGTCTTTCTTCCCTCCTAGACAACACCTCTGTTCTGTTCTGTCTCTCTTCCCTCCTAGACGACGCCGTCTCTAGCTCTACCTCTGAAAGCTCTGCACTTTCTGTAAAGCGCTTCACGCTGCAGGGCTTTGCTAACCTCAAAGGTCAGAAAGGTAAAGACCTAACGCCTGACACCTCCCTCCGCCCTGTCCTCATTGGTGGCGTCTGTGCGGCCCATGCGTGGGGAAGGTCTCAGGAGGCACCCACAGCCCCATCCCACCCGCAGCCCATTCTGCACCACTTTCCACTGCATCATTCTGGTCCGCTGCACTGTGTCCATCCAGGGGCCTGAAGTTATCTTTTAGGGGTGCCTTTGGAAGCACAAAGGCCAGCTTAGCAAATATAGCCTGCTGGAACTTGTGAGCTGTGGGCTGCTCTCTGGCCAGCGTCTCCCCAGCCCCTCTCCTTTCCCTGTCCCCACACCCCTTGGCTTCCGCAGGCGTTTGCCTTTCCAGCTGTGGCCACTCTTTTCTGCCAGTGCTGAGTGCCATAGCCAGGTGTCTTCTAAAGCATGTGCTGCAAGTGAATGGCAGCAAAGAATGCCTCTGGGAGCTTCAGAATCACTTAGGCACCTTGGAGTGCACCTTGGTGGCTGAGGGGCCCCGACAGCCGGGGACAGTGCTGGGCTGCTGCAGTTCTGTGCAAGACCCCTCCCAATGCTCAAGGCCAGAGTGCCTGGTCAGACAGGCACTGGTCAGAGAATTAGGGATTTCCCCCCCAATTTATGACATACTTTTAAATTAAAGAAACAAAAAACAGAACAAACAAACCTAAAAAACCCTCCATTTCTGCTTCTGCATACTTTCCAATGCAGAGCTGACAAGAGGTCTAGAGGCAGCCCTAAGATGATACTGATGGCCAGCACCACCGTCCTCCAGCCTCATCTTCCCTGCTATCCCCTCCCCTGCGAGACCCACAGCCATTTCACTCACTCACAGACATTTCACTCACCTCTGCTCGCTCGGCGATTCCTCATGCTCTCTCTCTCTCTCTCCTGTTGTATTTTTGCTTTGTCCTCCTCCTGCAGCTTCTCCAACCAGTCCTGACAAAAAAGCTAAGCGACACGAAGTAAAGAGCGACCCAACTCCCTTTGGCTTACGAGGTAGCGCAACAGACCCTGGGCACCAGCCAGGCGGGCCATCTGTGGCCTTGCATGGCACCCAGGATGCAAACGAGTAGGTCAGGCAAGCCAGGAGCAGTCCTGGGGACTCACAGCTTAATGCCTGGTGACAGACGCTGGGGGGTGCTGCTTCCCGTCGACAACTCAGCTGGGGCTGCCCAGAGGTGGCAGAACTGCCCAGTGCTCGCAGTGGCTAGCATGTGACCTGGGGTTCATTGCTCAGTGCTGTGGTAAGCCGTGGGCACCCTGTTCACAGGGTGGAACAGTACCTGTCCCCTGCATCACCAGCTTGCCCCATCCTTCTTGTTATGGGATCAGGTCCATCCTCCCCTTTTACATGGAGGTGGCGACTCATACAGGCTGACAGGGTTGAACTCCAAACTGGGAGATTTGGGCCTCTGTTTCCTGCTCCCTCGTATTCCAGCACATCTGCCATGTTCCCCCTCCCCCAGAAATCCAACACATCCCCTCCTCCCACCCCAGGATCAGAGGGGTTCAGGGAGAGGGTTTCTTGTTTCTGAGTTCCTGAGCTTTCTAAACAGTTGCAATGGTTCCTGGGAGAATAAGTTGACCCATATCCCCATCCCAGGACCAGAGGCCACCACACTGCAGACCCCCAGGCTCATTTTGCCCCAGCCATCCTCTGAGCCCAGCTCCTCTCACTTGGTGGGGCCCAGAGGCACGGAGCTGCTGGGTTCTAGCACAGTCTGCATGTGGATGGACGAAACTCGCAGCTGCTGACCCCAGGTGCTTGAGAAAGAGCCACTGCCCAGTTTGCCGCCTCTGCCAAGGCTTGCTTCTGTCCCTTTTTACTTGTGACCCCTTCCATCCCCCTGCTCGCCCCTGTGGGACACGGTATGGAGGCAGAAAGATGGGCCTGGCAAGCTCACCATGGACCAGACACTGCACCCACCTCATTGTAGCCAAGGGTTTCACCTCTGCAAGCTTCCCTTCCCTCCCTTGTGTGTGAGAGGAGACAGCGCAGCCTGGCAGGAATGCAGGGAAGACAGCAGGTGGTGTGCAAAGCCCGTCCTCCTTCACCCTGCCTAGGGCAGCCTGCAGTGCTGAGGACAGTCCTCCGCCTTGCACGGCTGCCCATCACCAATGTTTCCCAGAGGCCCAGCATTGCTGTGTCTATGCATTGAGGTGGCCAGGTGCCCAGGTCACTTTGGCCTAGTATTCTTGTGCACAGTCCCCCAGCATCCCAGAGAGCTGTGGCGCCTGGTTTGAGATGATTGCACTTCCAGATGCTTTTGTGTCTTGTCCCCAGCTGGCACCTGGGTGCCACCAGACTTCAGTATGTCAGGCTTCCCTGCACCCATTAGAAAGCATGCAGGGATGCTACTCCAGCCTGGTAAGAATCCAGAGGGTCCAACAGCACCACGGCCTGGTGCCACTCTGGGTCTTCGGACCCTGCTGTTCTCTGGAAGTGCCAGTCACAAGCTGGTCCAGGTCCCTCACAGACAGTGCACCACACAGCAGTCTCTCTATAAATTCTGTGACCGGGCAGTGCAGCCTACTCTGCCTCCAGAAGGTATCACTTCATCTTCCTTTTCCCACTGTCTTCAGACTTTGGTCTCTTTGGCCAGAGCTCCCATCCAGGCTTCACAGCAACAGGGTGGCTGGAGGGGAGATGGCGTCTAAGCCAGGCTGTCCAGCACCAAAACCCATCCTAGCTTCCCAGGCAGTGCTAACAGCTATAGGTGTGCTCACAGCAGAAAGGGTAGGGTGACTGCAACTGGAAACACAAAACCCCATTCTTACACAGACACAGGCCTGGTGTGACACTGGGCAGGGCCAGGTGCACAGCTGTCCCACAGACCGGCCCAGGAAGGTAGTGCTCAGAGGGGCTCTGGCTGCATCTGTCCCGGTAGGACAGGTGCTAAGACTGAGTAATCTGTGGGCAGCTGGGAAGTGCCCGTGTCGGGGAGCACCCAGGCCCAGTCACCTTTTCTAGGAAGACAAGATGGCTTTCCAGTTCTCCTTAGCAGAAGCTTTTCATTGCCAGCCTTGGGCATTCACTGCAAAAGACAGTGAGAGGAACATGGCATTGATGTGCCCAGGCTCCAGTCAGGTTATCGGTCTGCCCGTGACCCTGGCGATCTTGCTTCTTGTTGAAGTGTGACAGTATCTAGTATCTATCATATGAGTGCAGCCTAGTCCCGTACGTCTGTTACTAGCATTTGTTGATTTATTCAGCAGCATAAACTCGTCATCTCTGTCTCTCCAACATGGAAAATACTACTGCCACCATCATGGGTTTGTGGCAGAGGAGCAACAATGAAGCAGTGTCAGTTCCCCACTGGCTCTGCAGGACATTGGGATGAGGCTCTGGTTTTGCTCTGATCCTCTGCATAGCCTTGAACTCATGGCCAGCTGCTCACCTACTCGGGGAGAATGACAGTCCTATTTAGCTCACAGGTCAGGAAATTACTTGGTCATTTTTGCTAGAAACTGTTTTCCTGGTCAGTGTGGTAGGTGTTGATTGAAAACGCCTCCCCTGCTGTGGTAGCTGCAGGGTGCAGGTCAGATGGATGGGCTTGGGGGGGACGAGCCTGATGAGGGCATAGCTCTCTGGGCGGGTCTGGGACTCATCTCCACACACACATCGGACCAGGAGGTGGAAGCAGGTATCCCAAACCCTGACTGCCTGATACTGTGCGGCTGTAGCACAATGTGCTAGACACTTCGGAAGTGGGGAGCCTGGGCCGGCAGCCTGACAAGGACAAAGGGTGTCACGTGCAGCCCAGTTTATGAACCTGGGAGGGTGACAGTGTGGTGTGGGGGCTGCACATTCCAGGGGCTCTGTGGGACTCCCAGGACCCCACTTGAGGAATGGTGACCCTGTCATTGGCGTGGCCCTGACCGGAGCCTATGTCTCTCTTAGGTTGGAGCAAAACGTCCCACTCCCTGGAGGCCCCTGAGGACGATGGCGGCTGGTCAAGTGCCGAGGAGCCCATTAACTCATCTGATGCAGAGGAAGATGGCGGTGTGGACCCCAAGAAGCTGGTAAACCTTGGCCTCTCTGTGGGTAGCTCAGGGTGGGTGCTCTGTCCAATGGGAAGGAATGTTCTGGAAGATCCACCTTGGCCGCAACCCTCACTTAGCTCGCTGTCCAGTGCCAAGGCCCTGTGACCTGTGCATCCAGGGCCTGTGCTAGAGCCTGGACACAGTGTGCCCCTTGCTTAGAGGATGGCCCACACTTTTCCTCACCTCCACATCACGGACTACTCTGAGTTTTCCTAAAGCCAAGCACACGCCTCTGTCTCACTCTCAGAGAAACTGAACCAACTTACTGTGGATTTGCAGTGTGCGTCTGCGTGGTTGACATCTGTTTTCAATGTCACCAGCGAGGGAGAGGCATCTGCACCTTCAGTCATTAGAGTTGGGATGATACCGACTTCCTTATTGCACGCTCCGTGCTGGGCCAAGCCAGGCACCAGGCTGTAGCAGCCAACAGAGGACGTCCAGTCAGACCAGGCCTCGAGTGGAGGGACTGTCTCAGACCAGACGGCCTCTCCCGAGGGGGCGCCTCTAACAGGCCTGCAAGTGAGGACGTGGATGGGGAGCAGGCCTGGCCGTGTCCTCAGTGTGGGAGGTGGTCCTGCTGCTCGGACGTGGCCCAGAGGGACCCAGAGCAGGCCTCTCCTCCTGAGGCAAGCAGCTCCAGTGACGACCAAGGCCCTCGCCGTCCTTCTGGTCCAAGCCTTGCTGCAGTCTACCATGCCCGGTCATGCGTTCGTAGCTCCCCCACGAGGCTGGGAGCAGCTCCACATTCCACAGTAGAACTCATTCCACAAACACTGCAGTTTTCCATACTCCTAGCCCCATTCCAGGCTCTGCCAATAAAACTGGGAACAGAGCAGACCTGAATCTCAACTCACAGAGAGGCACATGTAGCATGCTAGGTAAGAATAGCTGCCCTGAAAGAAAATGCAACAGGGAAGAGGCCGGCGGATGGCAGGACCCAGCCTCCAGCTCAACTGAGTGGCCAAGGAGACCTCTCAGAGAGTGCAGCCATTAAAGAAAACCTGCAGTAGAGGGAGAGCATTCCAAGACAGGGAGACAGCAAGTGCAAAAGTCCTGGGGTTCAGGGGGTTGTTTGGAGGCCAGCAAGGAGCTCAGCCCATGAGGACGTGGTAGTGCTAGGAACGGGCTGGTAATTCAGTTTATTTTCTTTAACATGATCAAAATATGACTTAGCCTCCTCCTAGATGGAGTGGGGTGGGAGAAACTTTCCAGTTTAAGCTAGTAATCTCTCCAGAATCTGTACAAATGAGCAGGACCCCAACAAAGCTGTGGCCTCCTTCTCATTGCTGCATGGTCCACTGTGGCGTGGACATTCCCGTTTGCCTATGACTGGCACTCCACAGTGGGTGGGGGGCGCAGAAGTGTGTTGCTTGCCTGCTGGTGCTGAGAGGAGGCGCCTCCACTCTGTCCCTCTGCCGTGTCCCCTTCAGGTTCCTGGAAAATACACGGTCATAGTGGATGATGAGAAGGGGGACCTGGAGACCCTCGCTGTGAGGAGCGGGGACGTGGTAGAAGTGGTGGAGGAGGGTGCCGAGGGGCTCTGGTAAGACAACACCTGCACCCATCTCCTCACACCTCAGACACCTGCCCACCCTACACCTGAGTCACCCCCACACCTCAGGCACCCCCCAGCACTCTCACCTCGCACCCCCACACCCCCTGCCCTGACCAAGGGCATGGGGACAGCCATGGCCACCATTCCAGGTATGTCCGGGACCTGACCAGCAGCAAGGAGGGTTGGCTGCCGGCCAGCAACCTGTGTGCTGTCCTGGGCAAATCCAGCTCCGCCCAGTGTCTGAGCAGCTCAGGTAAGATCCCTGGGAACCACTAAGCCTGCTGAGGCCCTGGCCCAGAGCAGAGGGGATGTGGTATGCTCGGGAACCACAGCCCAGTGTGTCCCCTTACTTCCCACAGAGTCGAGCCCGGGGTCAGCCGTGCTGAGTAACTCCTCCAGCTGCAGCGAGGGTGTCCCCGCACCCTTCCCTGACCTCCAGGGGTAGCACCGGGCTCTGCGGACCACCAGGCCACCATGCAGTAGGTCATCATGCAACTCTCCGAGTTTCCTTTTGCTTGGGCTTGCTTAGTTGGGCCAGGGACAGTGCTCCAAGATGTCCACAACCAGGAGGACCCCAATCAACCAGCGGCCAGAGGACCTCAGCCTCAGTGCGGAACCCGCCACCCCTGCAAAAGTGGCTTAGGGGGCAGTGGCCACCAGAGCTTCTGGAAAGTCCCGAGTGGACAGAGGAGGGGCTGCGGAGAGCAGACCCCAGAGGGACGGGGACACCCTGACCTGCCCTCGAGCGGCTGAGCAGCCTTTCCATCGTCCCGACATCTCTGGTTTGGTGCTTTCTGCAGGAATGGTATCCACAGGAGGGGACGATTCGCCAGCAGTGGCCCGAGGAGGAGGCCAGGGACTCATGTCTTTTTAAGGTTTTGATTTTTGTAAACGGGGATCAACCCCATGGCCATTTTTGTGGTACTTTGGCCTCAGATCTTTACCAAGAATCACTGTGTTTACATGAAATGACAATTTGATACTGTATTTGATATAAAACTATTTTTTGTTACGGGGTTTACATCGAAGCACCTTGTTTCTACCACTAGATGGTTTGGAGACTCTCACTGAAATGCTGGCACTCCCTGGAACGTACCTGTCACAGGTGAATGAAAGCATGTCCCTTGGTAACTCGGGTGGTGGCTCCATGACCCAAAGCAGTTGAAAGCCAAGGTCCTTGCACCGCACAGGTTTCATTTTCACCAGAAAATTTAAACTATCATTTAAAATATTAACTTCTTTTCTACAAAAAAAAGGGACTCAATTTTTTAAAGTGTTTCATTGAATTAGGGTTTTTTTTTTATTGTTTTTAAAGAAAATGTAAAGACGCAGTTTCTGCAGGGCTTCTGTGAAACTGCTGCTGTCAACCGTACTCTCCCTGGGTCCCCTCCCCCAGCGCCACCGGTGCAGCCCAGGCCACGGCCCAGTGGGCTCCATTCACACCACGGCCAGCCGGCTGCAGGGACTGCTTCTGTTTCCCCTTTCCTGTGTTTGCGAAACGCTGTCTGTGCCTGGTGGGGCGGATATTTTTGTACGTGTGTGTATATATGTTCACCTGTGTACATAAGATCTGGATGTATTTATCGTCTCATGCTGCTGAACATCTGTCACTTTATGGTCCCTCCCTGTCCTGCCTTGGGAGGCCACACGCTTGCTCTCCCCTGTGTCACAGCTGAAGTGTCCTCCCCTCCTCTGGTGTGCACAGCCATTGCTGACCAGGCCTCCAGAGAATGGTAATAAAACAGAAACCATGCAAACACTGCCCGTTCTCCTCTGGTGCACGTGTGGTTAGGAACGAACGAGGGACTTGATCTGCCTGGTCTGCTGCTCAGGCCTCTGTCCAGCACAGGCTGCCCACTGTGTGATCCCTTCCTCATAAAGGCACTTTAAACTGTCACCCTGCATTCACTGTTTGTTTATATTGCCGATGTAAATGAATCATTAAGATCAGAGCTCTTAATTGTACAGGTGAAGTTTGAATAAATAAACCAACTCCTGCAGTCTGCCTTCTCTGTAAAGACCCAGGGTACCCAGTGCTGCGAGCTCTGTGAGGCTCACGTGTGCCCAGCCCAGCAAATATGAGGTGAAGCAGGGAAAAGGCAGAGGGATGCCCAGCAACCTGGCATCTTAAATCTGAATCCCATCAGACAATAATGACAAAATGTGAAGGTGACCAGAGAAACACAAAACCTTATAAAATAGTAATTACACACTGTACAACTTCTAACCAAAACAGGGGAGAATGAAGGGAGGTCACTGATCCACAGAAGAGGGGAAGGGGGAGGGCAGGAAAAGCACGGTGAACAGAAAACACAAACTGGAAGGAAGGGTGAGTGTAATGATATCTAACTCACAGCAGACGAATATGCTGATTGATGTGTGGCTGGACCACTGGAAGAGCCCAGATTGGATTAACTACCAAAGGAGATCCCGGAAAGAAAACACAAAGGCATGTTTCCAGCCTAGGTAAACAGTTCTCGAGACCCTCATCTCCAAAATAACCCAAGCAAAATGGACTGGAATAGAGTGCCTGCTGTGCAAGAGCAAAGCCCTGAGTTCAAACCCCAGTCTCAACAAAAAAAAAAGAAAAGAAATGTGGTTTTAGATTCTGAAATGTCTTTTTAAAATTTTTTCATTGTTTCATAACTATTTTGTGCAGGTTTCATGTTGCTGACAATGGTACATTTCTTCTATTTTTAAGGATAAACAGGTACCAATTTCTATGACAGACAGTAACATTGGACTCAGACTGCTAAGGCCTGCCCTCTGTATTTTAAGCCTTATTGTCAGTTGCTTACAAATTTGTGATCCCCATGTAGTTCCTTATACTCTAACTGCCCTAAATCCCCTTTGTGTGATATCAGTATCTCCAGATTTCTTTGGTTAGTGTTTATCTAGGCAATCTTATTTTCTTTTTTCTTTTTTTTTTTTTTTTTTTTTTTTGGCAGTACTGTGGTTTGAACTCAGGGTCTTGCACTTGCTAGGCAGGCGCTCTACCACTGGAGCCATGCCTCTAGCCTGGAAGCACGCTTACTAAAGCAAAGTAACTATTTTTTTTAGGGAGGGTCTCATGTTTTTTGGCCCTAGGCTAGCCTGGATCTCCATCCTCCTATTTACGCCTCCTGAAGCTGGAATGACAGGTGTGCACCACCACACCCAACTTTTTTGTTGAAATGGGATCTCGAGCAAAAGGTTACTTTTGTCCGGCTCACCTTGAACCTCAATCCTCCTGATCGCTGCCTCCTGAGTAGCTAGGATTACAAGGCATGACCGCCAGCTCCCGGCTATAACCATATTTCTAAGATTGAGACCCCACTAGCAGGCTCTGGACTGAATCCACTCATGGGTGCACAAGAGCTGCAGCTGAAACACGGCTGAGGTTGGCATCTGCAGCCCAACTACACCTAACCATCCTTCCAGGACACAAATGGTGAGTTACTTCGGTCAGTGGTATGTGTTCACATGTGAGCCTGTGGGGTTGGGCAGGCGTAGCATGCATTTGCACACGTGTGAGTGTGCTGTGTGCATGTGGCTCTAGCTGATTCTGAGGCCACAGTCACTCATTGCTCGCTCATCCCATGCATGCATTGTGGTGACACAGCTTGCCTGTGTCGGGTCCCCAGTGGGCTTGGCCAGGCACACTAGCCAGTTAACAAGTTGTTGGGCTGTTTTTGTATCTTCTCCCAAAGCTGATGGCTCAAGAGTGCAATGGTGGGCCACAGTTCAGAGGAGCCCAGCCCTGCTCTGCAGGCTTCAGTGAGCTCCCTCGTACGGACCACAGCTAGAGGAAAGCTGCTGCAGGGGAGGACATGCAGAGAAGTGGATCTGTGGCTGTCCCTGCCCAGGCTGGGGCACAGAGGCCTAGTGTGTCCGAGAGTGCTCACAGGAAGGGTAGCCTGGGGTTCTGGGAGCCAAGCAGATCTCCCCACACTTGCCCTTCTGTGTGCTGGGACCAGGCACAGTGCTGGTGCCCACAGGACTGATGGGGAAGGAAGACCAAGTGGTGAGGCCCCTTGTGGGTCCAGGTGGAACCCTGGTCCTCAGGAGTCAACACAGGGACACATGCTACAGGAGGATGTCACCGCCCCACCCCCATCCACTGAAGGGCGTCGTAAGAAGGCTGAGTTTCAGGTAAGCTCAACACTTGTTCTCTGACATTCCCCAGCTTGTTCTGCTGTCCTGGATGTTTGAGGACCCCTGACCTGGAGCCCAAAGAAGAAGGGAACCTCGAGGCCAACCCAACCTCCACTCTCAGGAGGACTGTGGTGAGCCATTGCTGCCTCTGTCCACATCCTGTCATTGCTCTGCAGCTAGAGTGGTGGGGTGGCTCAGAGCAGCTGAAAAGCCAGAAGTGCCCATCATCTGTGCCCTCTTGTCTCAGAGCCCCAGGTTGCCCTGGAAGTGCTGGGCCACAAGGGCTACTTTGCCTGCTGCTCCTCTCTTCCTCTCCCTCACACAGCTGCTGAGCACAGGGTTCTGGCCTCTGGATGGCCTCAAGTGCACGCTGTCAGCCAGTGTTCCAGCCTTCCTCCCCGCCCCCAATCCTCTTGCTCTTTGCCCTCCTGTCCCCATCTGGAATGTCCATGGCAGGAAGCAGCAGTACCAGCATGAAGCCCTGGGCCCCCAGGCTCATCCTCCTCTGCTTTCTGCTCTGGCTTCAGGGAACCCTGGGAGCTACAGGTATGTCTGTTGGTACTCCAGGGAGGGCTGCCGTGTGTACTGGGTGGAGGGACAGCGGGCTGTTTGCTGCGGGTTCTGAGGGCCAGCCCAGGCCTCCAGCCTTGCCTCTGCTGGAGCCGACCATCTAGCCAGCAGCTCCACTTCACACATGTCCTGCACAAGGCAAGTGCTGGGCGCTGGCCACGTGGTGGAAGGACTGCTCCTGATGGGACGGGCTTGGCTGCTATTTTTCAAAAATCTTTTAGAAGCAGGGGTAAGAACGCCCTTAGCTCCCCTGGGGACACTGGTCTGCGAATCTGGACAAGAGCATGGAAACTGGAGCTCTGGGGTCCAAGGTCAATCATGTCAGGTCACCCCACGGGGCACTGGGCTACAGGGCCTGCTCACCATCTCAGCTCTATGGCCATGGCATCAGCCCCACATGGCACTGGGGCCTTGGGGAGAAAACCTGGGGGCACGCTGAAAGCTGGGAAGTCTTGCAGAAGCGAGCCGGGTCTGCTGTGGGAACTCCCAGTGCCTTGTAGCTGCCAGCGCTGTTCTTCAGTCTGCTGAAATCATCCTTCAAATCCCACGGTGGGGAGTGCTGCTACCCCAGAGGCTGCGTCTTCCCTGCTTGGTGGCTTCAGTGTGCCCAAAGCTAGTGAGAGTTCATCCTTCCTGAGAAACAGAATAGCGACAGGACGACCGGCAGCTTTCGACTTTGTTTTATTCTGCCCTTTTCAACTTCTCTGTGGTGGTATCATGGGTATTTTGTTAGGAGATTTGCTCTGTGTCTTTGAGAACTTTTCTGGTGCAAATTTGCATTCACCAAGGACCCACAGTTCAGTTCTGATCGTCTGCTGGATGTGTCCCCGTGGATGGTGACGTGTGGGTCTCTCTCCTGCTTTTGCCCAGGGCCAGGCTTTGACTTTCCTTGCTTGTATCCCAAGCTCTCCTTCCAAACCACCAATCCAGAGGAATGTTTACTATGGAAATCTCTCTCATTCTAAAGAAAAAGATGTGATCTTCCTTAGCCCTGTGTGGCCCAGTAGCCATCTCCTCTTCACCTCCCTTCCCTTCTCGAAGTCTGACTTCCATCCCTGCCCTTCCAAAGGCCCCTCCCGCTGAACACCCCAACAGCTTCCTGCTGACCAAAACTACCTTTTTAGCCACACCTGAGGCCACCTGCCCCTATTAGGCTCAAGTGAGCTCTCCTTGAACTCGGCTCCCCGTCACAAAAGTCATGGAGCCCTGACTCCTCGGCCCTCCCCTGCACCTCACGGGCTGCACTCTGCTTCTTCCCTAACTGCCTTCGTTCCCAGCTCTCCCCTCCACACCCCAGCCACTCGTCCTGCTGCTCACAGGTGCCTTGTTTTGTATAGTCTCACGGTTCATGTAGCGTGACCGCCCTGGAGGGTTTTCATGGCTTCCTTCTCACTCTTGGTTCTGACCCCATGAAAACAAACATTCTCCTGTTATCTCCACACCTTCACCTAGGATTTGGTCCCCATGTCTATTGGGGTGTCCCAAAGAATCCTCAAATTTGCCATGTTCAAATTGTTGGGGTGCCTCCACCTAATCTGGGTGTGCTGGGTGAATGCTAAGCCTCATCCATCTCACTTTTCTCAGAGACAAAGTGGGGGACACTGGTCACCGTCCCAGGTACTGTCAGGGTCACTGTGGAGGCAGGGGTTATGGGAGGCCTGGCTCCTGGTTTTTAGGTGTGAGGAGGTTGACAGAGGCAGGAGGATCTTGAGGTGGATCCCAGGGCTGGGCGGGCCCCTGGTGAGGCAGACACAGCCACAATACACAGGGCTAACACGCTTGTGTGAGGAGACCCAATGTCCCCAGGGCTGTGTGCTGTCCACTAGACAGGGGTCAGGGGTGGCAGAGATGAGGAATTAAGATTTTCATATGGTGCCTGTGAAGCGCTAGACAACATTTATATATGTTCATTTATGCACTGTTGTGCCCAAGAAAGGGATTGCACGCAGTGCTGTTGAATCTTCCTTTTCACTGTATTTCCTTGTCCAGAAGCTTGTGTTTAACGGCAGCACCAGAAGCAACTGCTTGGTAGTTTCAGACTGTTATTACCAATGGCTCCCAGAGGGCTAAGTTTTTGTACATCCTCTGTGTACTTCTTCAGGATAAATCTCTGAAAGTGTTAGTGACAAGGTCAAAAAAGGGTGTATATGGTAAATTTTCAATTCATTTAATGAACATGCTGCAATACACTTGTAACTAAGGCTGTGCCATGTTGCTTGTCACCAGCCATTCATGAGAAGCACACCCAGGTTCAAATTCAGCCAGGCCTAGGATTATGTCACTCTCTGTGGTCCTCAGCCCATAGAGCAGACTGGGCACTGAGGGATCCAGTCCATGCGCCTCTCCCCACTCAAGATAGGCAGGGACCATTAGATTCCCACCACTGAATGGGAGAGCAGTGTGGAGAGGTAGCTTCCATTGCTGACTGACACAGTCTGGTGTGGATGGTTTCCATGAGGGCACCTGGCACGGGTAGACTCCGTCACTAAGCAGGACCGATCAGTGTGGATGGTTTCTGCACAATTTGAGAAGGCAAGCTTGTGTGTGTCACTGGAACTTCTGTGTGTCAGTCTTCATAACCCGGGAGGAAGCACATGGTGTCGTGCACAGACAAAGGCGTGCCTACTCGTTCCTGGAGGAGCTGAGGCCGGGCTCCCTGGAGAGAGAGTGCAAAGAAGAGCTGTGCTCCTTTGAGGAGGCCCGTGAGATCTTCAGGAGCACCGAAAGGACGGTGAGCACTGTCCCCTGGGCGTCGCCTATATGCGTAGGTAGGCATGCGGCCTGCGAAAAGGATGCGAGATGGATGAGAATTTAGAGGGTGGTCACACATGTGACTTGGAGGCTGTCTGCCATCGTTGTGGCTGGGGCAGTCGGAGCACATGTGTACAAAAAACAGCCCTCCCTGTAGAGTTGGGGTCACAAGTCCCCTCAAGACAACTTCAGTTGCCCACAAAGCTCCCTACTACTCCCTGGTTCCAGAGACACCACCGGGAGCCCACTGTCCCTCCTCTCTGCCATACCATTACAATTTTTACATTAGAAAATACAACAAAACCACACGATACGTCCTGCAACTTCTCCAGGAAAAGTCCCTCCATTCCCTAGGGATCCAGGGCTGCCCGTGAAGTTGCTCTAAGGGAAAGAGTGACGCCAACAGGGAGGGCTGGGCATCCGTGACCAGGGTCTCTTCTGGGAAGGTGTGAGGAACGCGAAGGGAGCCTGGGGCTTCACCACCATGCTGTATGGACAGTGTTGTCTTCATTTCTGGTTTCACTTTCTCTCTCTCTCTCTCTCCTCTCTCTCTCTCCTTCCCTCTTCCCCTCCCTCTCCTTCCTTCCTTCCTTCCTTTTTATCGTTGCTGTTTTGACACAGGGTCTCAAAGGTAGCCAGGCCTACTCAGAGCCCTGCCTCTGCCTCGAGTGCTGGAATCACAGGCACAAACCACCACACCCACCCAAAACTCTGGTTTCACTTTTGAAAAGATGCACATGTAAACACCATTGAACATTTTCCTCATGGTTTAAATATTTCTCTTTGAACATTCTTACCACAACTACGGGTCAGGATGTGATGAAGAGACTCGGCTTGGGGATCAGGCTGAGTCCAGTGTTCCATCTTGTCAACGTCTGGAATAAAAAGAGGACACCAGTTCTTTTGTGTAACTGCAAGGGCCTCCTGCGATCATAAGCTTGTTCATTCTTCATGATTTTTTTTTCTCACCATCCCTGACACTCCAGGACACCTCACGTTCACAGAAGGTTGGTTCACACTAACAGATCACCTCACCACTTCACACTCACAGGACATCTCACACTGCAGGACACCCCACCTCACACTCAGGCACCTCAGCCTCTAAGACACCTCACCTCACACTCACCAGCAAGTCAGCTGCTTGATTTTGAGGCTGGCACGACCCTCTCCAAGGAAATTGAGAGTACTTACACTTTCGTTTACTGCCACTCAGCTTTCAGAGCATTCCCAACATTTCTCATCGGGTCTGTTCTCATCACAGCCCTACAAGTTTAAGTTCAGTTGGCCAAAAGTTTCTCCAAGAGTCTCTTTGATCACTGCAGTTCTTTGCAATTTGTGGGACGCTTTTAAATCTGTTACCATTCTGCCTTCTCACGTCAGCCCCGTGTGTGTGGGGTGTGTGTGTTACCCGTCAGGAAACAGAAGCCCAGGCTGGATGTATTTTGTCCCAGGTCACATCTCGGGGAGGCAGGGTGGAGGCTGGGACTTGGGTGTGCTGGTTTGGGGGAGGAAAACATGGCAGTCTTAGCTATCCCAGGGAAAGGTTAGCAAAATGTCCTCCTCTACATGAGCCCACTTCGTTCCAGACGAAATCTGACTCCTGAGCCTCTCGCAAAGGCCCAGGTCAAGAGCCCCTTAGCCCATGAGCTCCTTCCATGGACACTATAATTGCTGCTTCTGGTGAATGTGCCTCACGTGACTCTTCTTGTTCCCTCAGAATCAGTTCTGGATTTCCTATAATGGTGAGCAGGTGAAGGGCCGTTTGGATCCCGCCCCACAGCCCTTCTCTTCGACACACTAATGCCAACTCGCCCACAGATGGGGACCAGTGTGCCTCAAATCCATGCCAGAACGGGGGTTCCTGCAAGGACCAGCTCCAGTCCTATGTTTGCTTCTGCCTCCTCGACTTCAAGGGCCGGAACTGTGAGACAAGTGAGGCCAGCTTCCTGCCCACAGCTTGCAGACATGGAGCTGGGAGAGAGGCCAGGCTGACTGGTTCTGGGGTGTTGGACCTGGTCAGGGGTGGGTCGGAGGTGTGTTGGGGGTGTGTCCAGCCTGGCCCAACCCTAGTGGGCCTAAGACTGTACATCTCAGACTTGATGTCCCTTTGGGCTCCCAGCCTCAGGAAATTCTGCTGGGCCTGAAGAACCAGGTGAAGGTCCCTGTGTCACTGTTGAGCTTATATCCCCATCTGGCAAGACAACGGAGTAAACTTCACCTTCTCTACTTGCTATTCTGAAGGTGTGAAGTTTTCCTTCAGCTTCTAAATATTAAAATTTTGGAAAGCTTGGGGCACCCTTCGGCCACCACAGGCTCAGCAGTTTACTAGAGAATTCACACAGCTCAGGAACATGCATGTACTCACAGTTTCCTCTTACTGTAGCACAAGCTTGCATAGAAGCCAGGCACAAGCCCCCAGTGGTCCTCCCGAGGAGTCATGTAGGCAGTGCCCCATTCTCCCAGAATGGCATGTAGTGAGAGAACCACCAACCTGAGGGCCCCCGGAGCCGGGGTATGCAAACATTGCTGTGGCCAAACTGCCTTCAGGCCCTCCAGGGGCCCAAGGCTCCTCTGTCACATTGTTCATAGGCCAGCTGGCATGACCTAAGTTCCCAGGGAAACAATATTCCTGCCAAGCAGGACATCCCAAGGCCACCTGCCAGAAGCCAGGGCAAAGGCATCCTCTCTTTGGGCTGGGTGCTCCTTCCACCCAAGTGCACACAATGATACAGAGTGGGCTCTTCTGGGCCACAGCTGCCTTCCCACTCTCAGCAGAATAGGGCCAGAGGAAGAACGAAGAGAAGTGGCAGAGCTCCCTGCTGGCCACTGGCCCTGGGAGGCCTTTGTGTCTTGGTGAGCCTCACTGTGAGTTATAGGATAGACCTTTCAGCTGGAAAACTGGGCTCACACACCAAGCCAGCTCCTAATGCCCACGCCCAGCAAAATTGGGCAGACAGTTTCTCCTCTGTCTAGGCCAATAATCCATGCTGGGACCAAAGAGTCTGGCTGGCTCACGAAGGTTTGAAGGCTGCCCCTAGAAGAACTGCCTCCCTCAGGTCCTCCCGTGGCCATGCCTGTGATTCTGCTGAACACTTTTATTATCACCAGGGAACTTTTGCTTCTCCCCAGAGCCCTTCCCAGCTTCCTACCAGCCACCTGGATAGGTGATGGATAGTCCTGGAAACGAGCACCAGCCTGGCACACACATGCATGCGCACATGTGCGCGCGCACACACACACACACACACACACACACACACACACACATGGTTGGCCTGTTTCCCACCGGTGAGGCTGCTCAGTTGTGTGGCTCCCCCCAGCTGCAGGTGTTATCCTTCCAGATCAATCCACAGAACAGGTGGTGCTGAGTTCAGTCTCTGTAGCCCATAGTCGCAAGCCACCTTTCAAGCAGGGTGGGAACAATCACCATTAGGGTAGCAAAGGCCCTGCTCAGGCTGTCCCCTTCTTGTCCCCAGACAAGAATGCCCAGCTGATCTGTGACAATGAGAATGGTGGCTGTGAGCAGTACTGCACTGACCACACAGAGGACAAGCGTTCCTGCCGGTGCCATGAGGGGTACACATTACTGCCGGATGGAGTGTCCTGCAGGCCCACAGGTAATGATGCCAGGGACTCCTGTTGCCTCATGCAATGGGTGGCCAGTCATCATCCCCAAGCTG
This sequence comes from Castor canadensis, assembly GCF_047511655.1. Classification (NCBI taxonomy): domain Eukaryota; kingdom Metazoa; phylum Chordata; class Mammalia; order Rodentia; family Castoridae; genus Castor; species Castor canadensis. Next base: position 865,743 of record NC_133395.1, on the reverse strand, counting down.
CTGCAAATTCTTTCATCAGCTTAAAGGTGGGAGACAGGGTTTGACCCTTGCTCGGCACCTGCCAGGCACAGACCACCTGTGGTGTGGGGACCAAGGGCAGAGAAGTCGCCCCACCTGAGAACGGTCAGCAGATAGTGCCCAGCACAGCCCCCTGGGGCAGCCTCCTGCATGATCTCGGGCTCCCTGTCCATTGCAAGGCTGTCTCACTTCTAATACCAGATGCAGAAGCTCTGTGGGCTCTAGAGCCCAGGTGGGCACACCCCATGTCTGTATCCACTGTTGCAGTTCTGGACTCCATGACTTCATAAAGGTGTGTGCTCCTAAGAAAACAGAAATCTCCAAAACCAACCTCAAACTAATTAGGCTGCATTTCCAAAGCCGTGCACCCAAACCCGTGTCTCCTCAGTGGAGGGGGTGCCCAGCCTGTATCCAAAGCCTGAAGCTCAGCTGGCCACCGCTAAATGTTCTTCCTGACTAGAGGACTTTGTTGTGTAGGCCAAAACATGAGTGGTCTCAAAAAACACAAATGTTTGCACTGCTGGTTCATCTTCAGACAGCACCTTTTTCACCTTTTTATAAACCCAAGCAACTCGTCTTCCTCCTGTGGAAAGCTAGTGGGACTCAGCTCCAGGGAGCAAACCACCTCTGCCTGTCTTCTGTCCAGCAGTTGCCTCAGGGCCTCCCAAGCCCAGCCTACCTGCCCTGCCCCGGAGTGGGTGAGCTGCCCCCACTCCCCGTCCCTGGACAGGAGCCATGCAAGGCCGGGCCTTAAGGCCTCTCAGGGTTCAAGTGCTTCTGGATCTCTAACCTTCATTCCCCTAAATGCCCTCTCCCTGACTTGTTTTATACAGTGGAATATCCATGTGGGAAAATACCTATTCTGGAAAAAAGAAATACCAGCAGACCCCAAGGACGAATTGTGGGGGGCAAGGTGTGCCCCAAGGGGGAATGTCCATGGCAGGTAAGGTCTCCCTGGCCCCTCTGCCCAGACCCAGTTCCCCTAGCTTCAGGATTCCTAGGCCTTGAAGGCTTCTGAATGAGCTTGCCAACCCCCACAGGGAATGGGACCAGCAGCCCACCCCACCCCAGTCTGCTGCACCCCCCTCCCTTTTGCTTGTGCAGGAGAGGGAGGGAAAAACAAACAGGTACAGAGGCCAGCTCTGCTCCGTGCAGAGATGTGGGCCAAAGTCCCCTGAGGACTGTATGGGTGCACAGCGCAACCCAGCAGGACATAGCTGTTGTCAGACCAGTCCTGGAGGAGTCTCTTCCAGAGATGGGCATGGCCATCAGATCCAGGTCCACACAGCTCTGCCAGGAGGGATCCACAGAGGTCCTGGACTTCAGGAAGGAATGGCGTCCTGCCAGCTGCTCCTTCCAGCAAGGCAGCCATGACAATGCTGTGATGCTTTGCATTCGTGTGCCCCTGGACAGGCCGTGCTGACAGTTAATGGGAAGCTGCTGTGTGGTGGCACCCTGCTGGACACCAGCTGGGTGGTGTCTGCTGCCCACTGTTTTGACAAGATCCAGGACTGGAGAAATGTGTCAGTGGTGTTAGGTAGGTTCTGTCTTTGACCTGCAGGCAGTCCTCAATGCTCAGTGTCCCCTCAATCTCGCTGACCAGATAACAACCCCCAGGAGGAGGAGAACACTGAAGAAAGTCAGACCGGTCTGGGAAGTATGGTGGGGGACTTAGGGTGCTCTGTCTTCATCCACGCACAGCTGCCAGGGCCCCATCCCTCCTTGCTTGCCCCTAAACACCCAGGTTCCCTGTTCACCCCATTCACAATCTTCCCACAGGACCCGCTGGGGCCCCTGGGAAAGCTCTGCCTATAACCCCAGGAGAGCCTGCAAACCCCTCTAGACTCCAGATGCAAAAATGACCGTAGCCTGTCCACATGTTCCAAACTGGAGGGGTGAAGGGAGCCAGAGCTCTGAGCCAGGCTGTAACCATGAGTGATTGCTTCATCCCAGGTGAGCACGACCTCAGTGAGGATGAAGGAGAAGAGCAGGTGCAGCAGATCATGCAGCTGATCATGCCCAGCAAGTATGTTATCGGCAAGACTGACCATGACATCGCTCTGCTTCGCCTGCACCAGCCTGTGGTCTTCACTGACCATGTGGTGCCCATCTGTCTGCCTGAGAGGATCTTCTCTGAGAACACACTGGCCAACATTCGCTTCTCAAGGGTCAGTGGCTGGGGCCAGCTGCTGGACCGTGGTGCCACAGCTCTGGAGCTCATGGCCATAGAGGTGCCCCGCCTGATGACCCAGGACTGCCTGGAACAGTCACAGCAGAGCTCAGACTCCCCAGCGATCACAGATAACATGTTCTGTGCTGGCTACCCGGATGGTAGCAAGGACTCCTGCAAAGGGGACAGTGGGGGACCACATGCCACACACTACCGTGGCACGTGGTACCTGACGGGTGTGGTCAGCTGGGGCGAGGGCTGCGCTGCTGTGGGCCATTTTGGGATCTACACCAGGGTCTCGCGGTATACTCAGTGGCTGATCAGGGTCATGGGCTCCAAGCCCCGGCCAGGCATCCTGCGAGTCTCACTGCCCTAGCTGCCCTCAAAAGTCACTGCCGCAGCCTTGGGTGGGAGGGAGGGACAGAGACACAGAGACTGAGGCTGCAGAGAGGGAGATAGTGAGGGAGAGAGGCAGAGAGAAACAGGAAAAGAGAGGTGAAGACAGGGAGAAGTTGGGATTCACAGACTAACAAAGACATGGCTAGGGAATGGAGAGGCAGGCCCAAGGCACTGGGTGGTCATGGAGGTGGTGGAGGTCAAGCCTTTGCTGCTACCTCCCTACACCCCGCCTTCTGCCTACAGGTGCTCTGCCTGCATTGCAGGTCACGTGCACGCACACATGCATGCACACGTACACGGGTTCACACATCTTCTGCAGCCTGTTGTTTCACTTCTGTTTCTTTTTTGTACAAGTACCCTGTCCTCATCTCAATTAAATGAGAGGCATCACCCATGTGTTCTGATGAGCATTCTTTTTGGCAGAACTGGGGTCTTACATAGGTGCTCTACCGCTTGAGCCACACCTTCAATCTTTTCTGCTTTCACTGGTTTCAGCCTAGACCATGATCCTCCTACCTAGGTCTCCTGCAGAGCTGGGATTAGAGACACACCACCAAACACAGCTTATTTGTTGAGATGGGGTTTTGCTGAGTTTCCCCCTCTCCTGTCTCAAACCACTACCCTCCAATCTCCACCTCCTGGGTAGCTGAGATTTTAAGCATAAGCTATGGCACCCAGCCCCGTTTGAGTACTTTTAAAGGTAGCTGATCATGCTCTGGACTGTCTGACCTGCTTTCCCCACTTGGCCATGGGTGGCCAGTTGCCTCTATGGGTGCCTGTCCCACTGAGTTGTCCGTGATCACCAAGTGCAGTCCTGGTGTCAGGGTGCCCTTTTCTCTCAGTGTCATCATCACTGAAATGAACTCTTCAGTGGAGGTGCTCCTTAAGAACAGGAGCTCTGTGATGGTACCAGGGCTGCTGCCTCCCAGTCTCCAAACATAGGATCCTCTCCCTGTCCATGACACTTCTGAGGCCCAGAGAGCATCTGCCCAAGAATCACCAAGCATGCATCACAAAATGCAGGTTCCAAAGTCCTGCCCTGACTGACTGGACCTGGTGGATAAGCCACATCCCCAGGGTCACCTAGCCTAAGGCCAGCAGATGGCCTTGGAGGAGAATGGGAAACAGAGAGCCAGGTTGCTGATGAGTTGGTCTCACTTGGACTCAGGCAAGTGCATCCAAGACGACAGACTCAGCGAGCGCCCACCTTTCTCAAGCACATCACTGGCCTCCACTCTGGCTGAGTCACTGTGCCTAGGTTTCCTCGGATGTTGTGAAAATGCAAGCAGCATGGGTGTGCCACGAACTGGAGGACCCTGAACCTGCTGTCGTCTGCAGGGGAGCCCTGAAGAGCTACCTACGTCAAGAAAGCCAATGTGCAGTATCTGCTGCTGAATACACAGGGTGTCCTGCAGCTCCACTCAGCCGCTCTCTGCAAGTGGCGGTGACTTTGTGGAGACAAATGTTGGCAGGACTCCTCTCCCGAGGCCAAAGACAGGCGCCATGGGAGGCCAGTGGAAGCCATGGAGGAATGCTGGCCTGGCCTCAGTTTCTGTAACACTGGTTGCTCAGAGCTGCCCAGAAACAGTACCAAGTGCCTGTGAGATGCCCTGTGGACATGCTAATTTGTGGGATGTGCTCACTCATGTATCAGTGCCACCTCTGGGAATGCAGCCAGGGAGAGGGTGAGGGACAGAGGAGAGGCCCCCCCAAAGCCAGCATCACTATTCGGCCTCACCTTGGTGAACTCCCATATTTCCCAGCCCCCTGCCCTGCATGAGGTCCCCAAGTGTCAGGCCTGTAGGGCAGGGCCTCCCATTCTGACCCCAAAGTGTCTAATGTGGCCCTGGCCCTCTCTTCCCTGTTGACCCATCAGGTAACTGAGGAGTGAACTTAGTTTCCACCCATTTGTCTCCAATAGCACAGCTACTGTCTAAGGGATACCTGGGTGCCCTACCTGCGTCCATGTCTGTGGGTTAGTTCAGTGGTTGAAAGCCCAGGCCCAAATTCCATGTCCACTCCAGTGCCCCTCCCCCCTCTCTCTAAATCTCAGTTTCTGTTCTTGAAAAGTAATGAGTAATGACACTTCTATCCTGGGTGTAAAGACTAGATGAAGCTGGACAAAAGCATCTGAAAACTACAGAAGGAGCACAAGATGGCAGGCATTCTTAGTCTCTCAGAACAGAATGATCACATGCTCTCGGCAGCAGTTTCTGATGAGGACGGGCTGGCTCCAACCTCCCCAGCTGCTCACTCTGCCTGGAGAAAGCTGGAGCCGGTGACCACAGTCCCCTGCCCTGCCCTCCAATCAGGAGCAGGACAATGGCCACTTGGGGCCTAGGGTGAGTGAACCTTGCCCCTCGCCCGTCACGGCAGGGACAGGAGCCATTGACCTTAGCCACAGCATGGAGAGCCTGCGTCTCATCCTGTTCTGTTCTGCCCTGACCAGCCTCCTGGTGCCCGGGAGAAGTGGTGAGCGCTCTGGCCCTTTGTACTACAGAATGGTCTGGGGGTCAGGGAGGAGGGGGTGAGGGTGGGCCACTCAGAAGGGTGTGGATGGTGGATGTCTGGCCTGGTCACAGTCTGGCTTCCCAGGCCAGGGTAAAGTTAGGGACATCTGTGTCCCCCCTCCCCCCACCCCATTCAGGAGAGTCAGATGGACGAATCTGAGGTCACAAGACAGAAATAAGGAAAGAGAAGTCAAGGGAGGAGGAAGTAGATACAGAAAGTGAGACAGGGACAGAGAAAAGAAGAGAGAGAGAGATAGGGAGACAGAGGGGGGTGCAGGGTGTCAGGCAGAGACAGAGGTGCTCTGGGCATGGCAGAGACATGAAACAATGCCACTACACTCCGGTGGCTTGGCCTTGGGCAGGGGCTGCATGGGAAAGGACAGACAGATGGTATCCGGACTGTCCAGGCCCTGAGCTGCCTAAAAGAAGAGTTTGTTTCAGTTAACTCAGAACAGGCACCGCTCACACAGTACTGGCTTTGCACCAACTCAAGAAGCAATCCCTGGGCTACATAGCTTGAGCTTCCCTCTCTACGCTCAGCAAACTGAAATCCATCTTTCACGGGATTTGGCCTTATTGATGAAAACCTTGCTAGTGAACCTGCTCACAGCAAATCACTCCCCGTAAATCCCAGATGAGGCCAGCGCCGTAGAGATAACCCATGTGTGAGGATTGCAATGCGCCAGACAGCAATTGGAAAAGCAGAGAACACAACTGAATAAAACATACAGCGACATCTAAGTGGTGGGGCACTCTGTATCAGGGCTGTGACATCTTTCATTAATTTCTTAAGACAAGTGTACCACAACCTCAGCATGTTTTAATTTCCAGTTGCCAATCTTATTTTTCAAATCAGAACTATGACTACAGGCAGCGCCAGATCTGTGTGACTGGCTGAGGAGTGAATATGGGTCCACAACAAAACCATTAATAGTGCCTAAAACTGGGTCGAGAGGGCAAAGCCTGGAGGCCAACCTGGATGTCCAGTCCTTCCTTCCCCTGCTCTGTTAGGCACAGGGGGCATGCCTGTGCTCAAACAGGCTGTTTGCATAGAGGCCACATTCTAGTTGAGGGGACAACAAACCTGTCAATATGTAACATCAGAGAGCAGCCACGTACGGTGACGAGAAAAAGCACAAGGCAAGGAGGTCAGAGATGCAGGCAGGGACAATTTTAGAGGGAGTGGCCAAGAAGGGACTCTAGAGGGGTCATGCAGTAGGAGTGGCCCATGTGGGTATCTGGGAGAAGAATGCTCCAGACAGGCAAGTTACTAAGGCCCTGGAGTGTGAGAATCCAAACAGCAAGTGGGCCAGTATGGTGGAGACAGACAAGAGCAAGAGAGAGTTAAAGGAAGGAGGCTATGAGGCCAGACTTGGGGACAGTAGACTCAGGTTTTCGTCCAAAGTCAGTGCTTCCTTATGCATCATTCCTTTCTACCCCTGTGCCCTTCATCTGTGTCCCTTCATGCCCATTTAAGGCCTCTGGCACCTCTACCAGTGGGAAGGAGATGGGGTTTCCCAGAGTAGGGAGGAAGAGACAGGAGCTGGACAGGGATACAAGGGAAAGAGAAATACTTGGTGGAACAGCCTGGGGAAAGCTCAGCAAGGGATACCAAGCGGAAGGGTGAGGAAGGGATCAGAGGAGAGAGCACCAGACTCTGACAGAGGGTGCAGGTCTATGAATCATCCCTGAGGCTCCAGGGTAGCAGACAGAAAACCAAACATACACCTAGCCAGAGGAAGGGAGGAAGGACCTATAGTGACAATGAAATGTGTGTTAGAATATCAGGGAGCTAATGTGGGTCTTCAGTCCCCACCTGGAAAACAAGAGGTCCACAAGTCACAATTAGGGAAACACCGGATGAGGCTTGATACCAAGTCTGAGGCTGTGGTCACTCCACAGGTGAATGCGAGGAGGTGAGAGGCAGATGACATAGCCTTTTGGCTTCCTCAGTGCCTGAGGAAAGAACATCGGCCTTCTGTAGTACAGTGGTAGCAGGATTCTGCAGGTTGGGGGCAATAAAAGTGAAGACTTGGACTGATGCTAGGGCTGTATTTCAAAGCAAAAGCTCAAACATGGGGCAGAAATGCAGAGTAATGGGGAAGGTTCAGTGAATGACACCTTCGAGCCTGGTATTAATGGGACAATGTTGACATCACTAAAGGAAATGGATTTTGTGGAAAAGAAAGTGATTTGAGGTAAGAACGAAGCTAACATTTATTGAGCACCTCCTGTGTAACAAACTCAACACTAGTTTTATACACTTTTCAGTACAACTCTAAGAAGTAAGCATTATAATTTCTACTTGCCGGGAATTTGCAGTGGTGGCTAAGATATATTTGAAACTCAAGACTACTTGTTTCTGCAGTCTTGTTTTTAAATTTTGGACCTGAGAGCTTGAAGTTGAGATGATGGGAGGCATCTGAGATGAGTGAGAGATGACGGCATGAAACTTGGAACAATAATCAATATCAGAAATATCAACTATAAGAGTCATCCTTACGGATTAACTGAATTCTTCAGTGGAAAAAGAATATAATGATGAGTACAGGGGGCAAAGCAAAGAACCTGAGGGCCTCTGTTCCACAACAAAAAGAGGAGTGGGATACAAAAGAAGGAGAGGAAGACAACAACAGCCAAGACACACACCAAGGAGAGACACCAAGATCTTCTGATGCATCAGCAGATCATGACTTTTACAGATTGTACTTTTTACAGATTATGAACAAAATAGCGTTAACTCTCCACTCAACCAAGAGCAGAGATCCTGAAGGATGGGTGGGATCAGGACAGTCCCGGGGGAAGCACAGAGAGGAGGAGTCTAAGATGGCCATGGGGGATGGACGTTCTCTGAGCAGGGAGAGAGTTCAGAAGGAGGGCTTGAGTGGCTGCCTGAAGCTGATGGATGGGTTGACCTGCAGGAGGCTGGCCAGTTGATTAGAGTACTTTACCTCTTCAGAGAAAGATATGTGGGGTCTACACAGGGGTCCGATAGTGGTGAAGCGGGTCTGCACTGGGGGTTCTAGTGCCTGAGGATGGAGTTTTGAGGCTTTTAAGGGGTGGAGGCGATGTACTGAGGTTGGGTAAGGCGGAACTGAACGAGGCTGTCTCACCTGTGTCCTTCCCTGCCTTCCAGTGTTCATTAACCAGGACCAGGCCAACGATGTCCTGGTGAGGACTCGCAGGGCGAACTCGCTTTTTGAAGAGATGAAGAAAGGGAACCTGGAAAGAGAGTGCATGGAAGAGACTTGCTCTTATGAGGAAGCCCGAGAAGTGTTTGAGGATAACGACAAGACGGTGAGGCGGGCAGGGAGGCTGGGCTGTCTCAGCTGGGGACCAGACCAGGCCAGCCTTGGCCTCCAACCTGCAGGCCTGTGAGGGGTATCAGGAGGGCCGCCAAGGGTCCAAGAGAGAGGGGTGTCACAGGGCCTGCTGTCTGCAGGGTGTTCCGGTCTCTCCGCAAGCTGAGTTCACGGGTGGGAACCGAGGGGAGGGACGTGCCACGCCGCTGCAGTGAGGCCAGGTCAATGCAGGACTCACAGTGGTTATTTAAAACAACTCCCGGCTTCGGCCAGCGCCCCCCAACAGACCACCTCTGTCCCCCGGCTCCAGCTGGGGACCAACGGGCACACGACGACACGCAGGTGCACAGGGACACCCAGACGGCCCGCAGGAGCTCAGAGCCTGCCACGCCGTGCCTCTCACCATGCCTGCGCAACACGTGGGGGCGGGGGTCTCACCCCTTCCCAGAAGAGGCGGGACAGTGTGGCCACCAGGACTGAGCTGTGCTTTTGCATAGCTGTGACCAGGGACTTGAGGAGACAACATGAAGGGAGGAATTCTGCATTCTGGTCCAGGTTCCAGCCGGGCCTGTCCATGGTCGCCTGGCCCCATGCTGCAGCAGAACATCATGGGGCAGGAGCCTGGCATAGGAGAGCTGCTCACCTCATGGCAGAAGGAAACAGGATGGTGACAGCCAGGGACCCGGACCAAGGACCTGCCCTGGTGAGCTTCTTTCAACCAACCCTAAAGTGTCCAGAACCTCCCAAAATCGCCCCACCAGCTGAGGACCCAGCTGTCACTACTACGTGAGCCTATGGAGGGTGTTTCCTATCCCAATGCCGACGGGGGTCAGGTTGCAAGTCAGAGCCAGCCCAAGGAATTGTAAGTCACATCTTAGACTGCGTCTGCTACTGCTAATCACAGGGATATCAACCTGTCCAAGACCGTCCAGAGGACTGCTGTGAGGGTCCCCACCAGGACGCCACAGGAGCCTGAGGATCCTGCCCGGTGCAGCAGCCCCTGCCAGCGGGAAGCAGCTAAGAGGCTGACGCTTTGCCCCAATTTCCCATCCTCAGCCCCCACCCTCATCATTATTAAAGAAAAAATGGGGGAATGATAGAACAATAATGTCACCATTTATAAATCAGCCGTCATTTTATCCTCAGACCTCACTTGAGAAACTTCCAAGGACAGCCCCGCCCTTAAACAAATTCCTTTGTTCTAAGACAGCCCCACCCCGGCCAGGGACTCCCGCGCATGCGCTGACTTCCTTCCCCTCCCCCTTCTATAAAAGCCACTCCTGGCCCAGAGTCTGTGCTGCGCCATCTTTCCCTGGCCACTAGCCTGAGCTGCCATTAAACTTTGCTCTTGGACGTGAGACTTTTCTCGTGAGATTTCTTCGTGAGCGGCGTTTTTCCTAACAATATCAAATAACAAATGACCCTGGACAGCCATAATAGGAGTTCAGGAAAATCCTGGGAAAACAAGAAAAGCAGAGTAGCATTCTTGACTAAACTGCCCTGCTGTCTCCTGGTTCCCATGTTACCACGTGAGCCTCAAAGATGCTGAAATATGTTTTCAAACTACTTGGACTTAATTCTGAATTATTTTCAGAGGGTGTGAAATTTATCATCCATTATAAGATCACACATATATAAGAAGTTTCTTGGAATTTCCAGATGCTGAAACGCCCATGTTAAACATCATCCCCAGGGATATCTGAGGCCAAGCCTTTCAGCACCTGCCATGGCAAGCTGGACATGAACTTAGATACGAGATTTCCTCTAGAACTTTACCACAAGATGCTAGTGGTTAGTGGCATTGACAAGATTTATGATATTGGATGCCAGTTCTGGAATGAGAGAATTGATTTGACTCACCACCTGTGAGTTCTACATAACCATGGATTCTGTCATACCTTTGAAGTCACAGAATAGAATATGTCAGGGATTGTGAAACACATCAGGGTGGCTTACAGGAAGAAACCCTCCAGAAGGCCAAGTTTATGAGATTGACTTCATCCACCTTTGTGGGAAATCAGCGTGGTAGAAGAGCTTGTGAAAGCTCAGGAAGTGAAGCTGCCAGGAACCAACCTTTTAGGAACTGAAGAAAATCACAAAATTCTGTAAAATAGAACCTTTTGAAAGTCCTCCACCTCTGACCACTTCGGGCTTCTCAATAAGCTCAATAGGAAGTTCCTGGAAGTGACTTGCCCCAACCCTAAACTGTTACCACCCATAAATAGTGAGTCTGTTAGCCAATCAGGCCACTCTAAAGAGGATTTCACAAAATCCTTTGGTGTATTTATCATAAAGAAGGAATCATATGGTGTTTAAACTGAGCAGTGGCATCATCCCATAGGTGACTGGAAATTACATATCAACTCCGTCACCGTGTTTCTGGAAGAGTCCCATAACCCAAGGAAAGAATTTCCATTTCCTACCATGAAAACCAAAGAAGAGTGTGCAACCACTAACACATTGGAAAGCACTTTTTCTAGAAAGTTCTGATTGTTCAAGTCCTGCAACACAGACATCTTTGCATTTCTACAAACATCGTGGTACATAAGGGACTTCTTGTGCTGCTATCCATTCGAGTTTTCTTTTTTTTGTTTGTTTGTTTGTTTTGGTGGCACTGGTGTTTGAACTCAAGGCCTCCCACTTGCTAGGCAGACACTCTGCCACTTAAGCCACTCCACCAGCCCTTGAGTTCATTTCAGCCACCAGAAGAGAGAAAAGGAATCAAGAATTCCTTTAGCTCTTTGTTATCAAGAATGATTTGTATCTAATAGGAAAATTCATAACTTCAGGAACTATTTCATTTTAAGTATTTGTTTAATATATAAACATATATGCATACATATTTCAGGAATACTGAAAGTGGACTAGGATTGTTCAGTAGCAGAACACATAATTAGTATGTTCAGTGCCCTGGGTTTGAGCCCTAGCACGATGGCAAAGAAAAGAGTACAGAAGAATAAAAGTAACACACACACAGTAACTGATGATCCGAATTCTCATCTCACTTTTTCCTCAGCATCATTTCCTACTCTTCTTGTATATACCTGCCATAGTTATGATTTTCAAGAGCTAAATTATATACATATATATAAATTTATATGTAAATGATATATTTATAGTATTTATATATGTTTTTGTATATACTGGAGTTTGAACTCAAGGTGTCATGCCTGGTAGACAGGCACTCTTTCTCTTGAGCCACTACCAGGCTAACTTTGAGTAGCTAGGGTTATAGGAGTGAGACACCAGTGCCTGGCTAAATTATATTTTAATTATAATTTAGTTATAATTAAAATAGTTTATTGAATGGATGCATTCTCTATTTTCATGTTTTGAGCGCACAAGTGGTTTCTGAATATTGCTGTTATAAACATACACACACATGTATTTCTTCTGGATTATCTTTTAAGAATAGCTTCTCCAGAGAGGCATTACTGAGACCCAGGGTTTCAGCAAAACTCAGTGCTGGGAAAGGTGGGGCGGGGGCGTACCCCCCACTGACTCCCACTGAATGCAGCTACAAAACCCAAACAGAATACACAGAGCAGCTGTTGGAGGACCCTGGAAAGGGAAAAAACATCAGTGTATTGAAAAACGAGGTTAGTCCTAGAAGTCCCATACCATAGGAATTGGCTGTGTGTTTATCATTTTTCCTCCAGTTTTATGAGCATCACTGACCTGAATCCAACTGATAGTTGTAGGATTCTCTCTCTCTCTCTTTTTTTTTTACAAGAATGGGGTTTGAACTCAGAGATTTGTACTTGCAAAGCAGGGCACTCTGCTGCTTGAGCCACAGCAACTTGAGCTTCAGTCCTCCCTATCTCAGCCTCCCAAGTAACTGGGATTACAGGCATGAACCAAAGGTGCCCAGCTTTCATAGGATTCTTAATAAAAGCAAAATACAGTTTGTAGGCACCCATGGAGCATTCCCCAAGACAGCATATCCTGTGTCGTAAAGCACACTTTTAACACATTTAAAAGCTCGAACTCGTAAAAGTATGTTTTCTGATCAAAATGGAATCAAAGTAGAAATCAATGTAAGAAAGATAACGGGAAATTTGCCGAGTATTTGAATGTAGCACACTTATGACCAGTCCATAGGTCAAATAGGAAGTCCTGAGGAAAGTAAAAGCACTTTTGAATTATTGAACAAAATGAACATACGACACATAAATCTGTGTGTGCAGCTTTAAAAAGCAGTGTGCAGAAGACATTGTTTGGTATTAAATGCTCATTTTGGAAAAGAAGAAAAGTCTTAAATTGATCATCTCTGCTTCCACTCTGCTAGAATCACAGGCCCACACCACCACTCCTGCTTATTGAGAAATGGGGTCTCACATAAATTTTATTTTTTGGCTTGGGTTATCCTCAAAAAGCAATCCTCTCAGTCTCTGCCTCTTGGGTAGCTGGGATTAAAGACATGAGCCACTGTGTCCAGTCTGCAAATTCCATTTCTTAGACAAGAACTTTCTGAAAAGAAATGTCTAATCCAGGCTGGATATAGTGATGCACACTTATAATCCCAGCTGTACGGGAGGCATAGGTGGGGAGGATTGCAGTCATAGTCTGGCCCCAGGGAAAAAAATATAAGACCTTACCCAAAAAATAACTAAAGCAAAAAAGGACAGAGAACATGGCTCAAGTGGCAGGGTGCTTGCCTAGAAAGGGCAAGTCCCTGAGTTCAAACCCCAATATCACCACTACCAAAAAAAGAAAAAAGAAATGTCTAGTGAAAATGCTGTCACTAGTGACTTTTATCAAACATTTCAAGAAGGAATTCTAGGTAAACTCTTCCCGAAGATAGAAGAGTGTACACTCCCCAGTGTCTTTTAGGTCAACAATACCCTGATGCCAAAACCAAAGGCCAAGGGAAGACATGTAACGACATCGCTCATGAACCTAAACATAAAAACCCTCAACAAATGTTAGCAAACTGAATACAGCAATGTTTAACAAAAAAAAAAAAAATGCTCCAACCAAGTGGATTATCTGGGGGGTGCAGCACACAGGCAGGATCAATATTTGAAAATAATGTAATCTGCCATGTTAATAGTTTAAAGAAAATCCACACAATCATATCAATTGATGCAGTAAAAGAATTTGACAAAATTCAACATCCATTCACGATTTAGAAAAAAAATCTATCAGCAGTGCTGAGGATGTAGGCCAGTGGTAGAGTGTGTGCCTGATCTGCACAAGACCCTGGGTTCAATCGCCAGCCACACGCACACACACACATCCATCACCTGTCTGTGAATAGAAGAAAAGTCTCCAACGTGATGAAAGTCACTACAAAGACCTTAACGGACCTCACCCTTGGCAGTGAAGGTTGAATGCTTTCCTGCTGACACTGGGAACCAGACAGCCTCGCCCATTCTCAGCGCTTCTGAGTGCATCTGCAGGACCAGTCATACGGGAGGCCTCACGAGCAATCAAGAAAGAAAACACTCCCTATTTGCAGATGTTATGATTACCTACATGGAAAATACCAAAGTAAATACATAAATAATTAAAACCTCACCGGGTGCTATTCGGGAGGCAGACATCAGGAGGAACGAGGTTCAAAGCCAGCTCCAGGCAAATTATTCACAAGACCCTATCTTAAAAAAAAAAAAAATCACTGGCAAAGTGTCTCAAGAGGGAAAAGTGCCTGCCTAGCAAGCAAGAGGCTCTGAGTTCAAACCCCAGTGCCACCAAAAACAACAAAAAAAACTATTAAAATTTACAAATGAGACTAGCAAGGTCACGGAATACACAGCTGCACATAAATAGTAACCACACTTCTCTATAGCAAAAATGCAGCTAGAAGCCAAAATGTTTAAATGCCATTTATAATGCTCAAAAGAAAAATACATATATGCAATACTAATGAAACACAGAATCTACATGCTGAAGTCCACAAAATTCTAGCCAAAGCATTGGAACAGGACCAAATGGAGACCCAACACGTGAAGAAGCCAATCCCCTCAACTTGATTACAGAACCAATGCAGTCCTGGGCAAAACTCCAGCAGATAGAAATGAGCTAACTCCAAAACTGACGTGGGAAAGCAAAGGAACCAGACTGGCTGAAGTGCCCATCGTCACTGTAAATGGGCAACTGCACTGTGTCTCTGGCCCCGGGATGGAATACGACCAGGAGCAAATACTGGTCCCCAGCAACATGGATGAGCCCAGAGGCATGGTGCTGACTGGAAGAAGCAAGTTTCACAAGGTGGCATCTTGTATGATTCCATTTACTGACATTCTAGAAAAGTCCTTGCTATAGTGATGAGGAGTGGACCGGTGTGGGGGTCTGCCAGGGGCTGGCAGGTTGGGACGACATGGTATAGGATCTGAGAGAATGGATCTGTGCTGTGCTCTGACTGTGATGGTCCCACAAGTCTATGCAGTGGGTTGAAATCCGTAGTCTTACATACCAAGCCTAACTTTACTGTGCGATGATTTTTGAACTAAAACATTTTGAAAACCTGACATTCATTTCTAGGGCTACCATAACAAAGCACCACAAATTGGGTGTCTTGAAATAACCGGGATTATTAACGTGTTGCCTCATGTTTTTGGAGGCAACAAATATAGAATCCAGCTGCTGGCAGGTTGCTTCCTTCTCAAGGGGCCCAGACGTCCTCACGATACTTTCCAAGGTGGCTCCAGACCTGTCACTCTGACCTCTGCTTTCATCATCGCTGAGTGGCTCCAGGTGTCTTTTTCTATAAAGCCCTCATTCATTTAGGACTTATAATAACCCAGCTGATCTTATCGGGGTCTTTACCTTAATCACATCTACAAAGACTCTGTTTCTGATTAAGGTCCCATTTGAGGTTCAGGTGGATCCGAATGGGTGCGGGGAGCACTAGTGAACTATTTTACAGATAGTAAAAAATTCTAAGACTATGGATATTTTGAGTGTAATATAGGCTCTTGATGACTTGTTTTAAGGTAATTAGCATCTCTTCATCTAACATAAAGTTTTTTTTTTTTTTTGCAGTACTGGGGCTTGAACTCAGGGCCTACACCTTGAGCCACTACACCAGCCCCTTTTCTTTTCTTTCTTTTTTTTTTTTTTTGTGATGGGTTTGTCAAGATAGGGTCTCACGAACTACTTGCCTGGGCTGGCTTCAAACCTCGATCCTCCTGAATTCTGCCTCCTGAGTAGCTGGGATTACAGATGTGAGCCACCAGTGCCCGGCAACATGACTACTGACAAGCATGTGACCCTTTCCTGAATTTTTAGCCCAGGTATACTAACTAAAATTCACCCACTGACCAAGTAGGAAGCAGTGCTATTTTTGTACAGTCTGTTTCCTGGCGATTAACTAGAAATTGCGTTTTGAATATTCAACAAAGATGGTGCATTTGAGACCATTGAATTCACACCTCCCCAGGTGCAAAGATCAGAACAGCTGTCCTGTTTACATGGGGCAGTTCTGGATAGCTCAGTTCTCAGGTCCACTACTGGTTACTGTTGGTGTGAAATGTCGGTTCTCCCTAACATGTTGTTAAATA
Organism: Castor canadensis; assembly: GCF_047511655.1. Taxonomy (NCBI): domain Eukaryota; kingdom Metazoa; phylum Chordata; class Mammalia; order Rodentia; family Castoridae; genus Castor; species Castor canadensis. The sequence goes on along the minus strand of NC_133395.1, from coordinate 849,839 downwards.
TTTTTCTCTTTTAGAATGAATTCTGGAACAAATATAAAGGTGAGATGTTTTCTACTTTTCACCTTAAGTGAGAGGGTTCATTAGGATATTTAATATTAGGGAATTTAAGTTTGGATAAACTTAAATTCTGGAAATACTTTCTGAATTTCCTTCCTGCTCCTGTTTAAATCTTGCTCATTTAACACTTTTCCTCTCTGCATGTTTCCGTAAAAGTTATTTAAATAGTTTCTATAGTAATTTTATGTTGATTTCAGTTTTGTTATTTACTCAAGAACAATTTTTTTCATTTTTTGTTAGCATATATTCATTGTACAGGGAGGATTCATTGTGCCAATTCTAAATAGGCTCACCTCACACATTGGTTAGATTGACCCCACCATCTTCCCCTCCAGCCCTCTCCCCGCCCCACTTAAAGCAATTGCTAGAGGTTTCATTGTTCTATTTCATATAAATCTATGAAAGAGATCAACCACATTCCCTCACCTTCATCTCCTCCATTTACCCTCCCTGCTCCCACGAGTACCCTCCCCCCACACACATTGTAGCTATTTTACAGTCCTGTCTTTCATTTTTAATTCTTCAATGTTCAAAGACAGATTTTTTTCTTTTTTTTGAGATTGAGTCTCACTGTGTTGCCCAACCTGGGATCCAGTGACCCCCAGGCCTGACTCCAAGACAGACATGTACCACCCTGTCTTGCTCAGATACCGATTTTTTTTTACTGTTGCACTGGATGGGGGTACATTGTGACATTTACAAAAGTTCTTACAATATGTCAAATACATCATACTTGAATTCATCCTCAGATATAGATTTAAATCAGCTTGTTCTCATTTGAGGACACCAAATTCCATGATAACTTTAATACAAGCATGTTAAGTGAACTAAAAAACTGGAGTCTGAAATAGTGAGTTCCTTAACAAGGTAACCACTCTGATTTCATGCTTATCGCATTTGAGATGGCGTTGTTTGAGACTATCTGGTCTCAAACAGATAGTCTCACTTCTCAGAACGACCACTGGTGCTCCCTCTGAATTGGGTGATAACATCAACAAGAACTGTGACGTCTGAATGAGTGCTGGACAGGAGTCTTTGGAGTCTTTGTCCAAGGTCCCTTCCTTAGGAAGAGGAATCCTACCATCTTCTGTGTTCAACGCTCAGCCCAAACACAAGTGTCACATTCCCACCCATCCCCACCTTCCAGGTGGCCCCACATGGTCACCAGCCGAGAGCTCCTCACCCTGGCTGCAAATATGCCATAACATATCTCAGTAGAAATCAGAGGCCCAAACAACGATTCAGGTGGATCACAGCATCTCACACACAGCCACAAAATGAAGTCTGGTGAGGAGGAAAAGGAGGCGCGTTCACACCGCCTGCAAAGTGAGTGCCAAGGTCTAGGTCCACCCAGTGCAGTGGTTCCCACGGCGGGACAATCACCTGCAAACTTGGCTTCCCAACCCTCTTGTTGCAGATGGCGACCAGTGTGAAACCAGCCCTTGTGAGAATAAGGGCACGTGTCAAGACGGCCTTGGGGGGTACACGTGCATCTGCGAGGAAGGATTTGAAGGCAAAGACTGTGAATTCTGTAAGTCCCTCTGCCGGGACACACCTGCAGATGGTGGGGAAGAGGGGCAATGCTGAAATACCAAAGGCGGCAACCGTAATGATGTCTCACTTAGAAAGTCTGTGCTCTGCCGCACTGAGCCACTGCGCTAAGTCTCAAAACACAACAGCCCCCGTATGTCCTCCAGACCCCCAGGGTGGGGTGGGTGTGGGAGGCATAGGTTTCTGTGCAGCACCCAGAGCTGTGACCCACTACTGTGCGTCCCGCGAGGTAGAGTGCATTGCTCTTACTCATGCTCCTTGGGTGATTATAAATCACCTTTTATTTTACACAAACATCAATGGGGAATATTTGAGATTGCCCAGTTATAATGTGATGACTTATCTATATAAATAGATACATCTGTGTATAAATATATACATGTGTGTGTATGCATGTATGTTGGTACATATGCTGGCAGTAGTGGGGTTTGAACTCAGGGCCTCACACTTGTTAGGCAGGCACTTTACCACTTCAGCCGTGCCCCCAGCCCTTTTTGATTTATTTTTCAGATAGATTTTCAGTTTGGCTGGAGCCCAGCCTTGGACCATCGTTTTCCTTTTCAGCCTTCCAAGTAGCTTGGCTTACAGTTCACGCCACCATATTCTGCCCTGATGATTAATATTTTAATTTAAAAAGTAGGTTACGGGACTAGGGATGTAGCTCAGCGGGGGAACACTTGCCTTACATGTGTGAGGACCTAGGTTTGATCCCCAGCACCCAAAAAAAAAAAAAGTGTGCGTGTGTGTTACTCCCAGACCAGTTTTCTCCACAGAGGAAGATTGCAGTTCTTTTAAGTTATTTAGCTTGTAATATTTAGAGAGTGTGTTGTGTGTGTGTGTGTGTGTTGGTGGTACTGGGGTTTGAACTCAGGGCCTCATGCTTACTAGGTCGGTGCTCCACCACTTGAACCACTCCCCCCATCCTTTTCTTGCTTTAGTTATTTTTTGGATGCGGTCTTAAAACTCCCACACCGCTCTTAACTGGGACACAGGTGTGCACCATCATACCTGGTTTATTGGTTGAGATGGAGTCTCACTAACTTATTGCCCAGGCTGGCCTTGAACTGTGATTCTCCCGAGTAGCTGAGATTACAGAAATGCACCACCGGGTCCAGCTAGAGCATGTCTTTTAAATGGATTTCTTCAGGACTTTCCCCAGTGGGAGTACCCACGATCTATCAGTCCACGGAGATCCAGCCAGCCCTGCACAGCATTCGGGTAACTTAGACAAAATGTGGAGCAGGCAGTGATGGTGTCTGCTAGAATTCCATTTAATGTTCATCTTCACGCCGTAATTCGTTTTCAACCATACCCAAGTGGAGGGCACTGTGGCGTGATTATTAGTGTGAACTGGAGTTGGATGGGCCTGTGCTGGATGCAGGTGGGAGGCTCCCCTCATGCTGCCCATGGCGGAGGACACTGTGTAAGGCGCGACCGGCCAGCAGGCGGTTGCTGAGGGCCCGTGTGCGCGCCAGGCATGTGCACTGAGCCAGGAGCGTCAGGTGGCCCCAGAAGCATGCACACTAAGGCTATGGGGCTGAAATGACCTGTCCGAATCACAAAGCCAGGGCTCTTGCTCACAGCACTGCTGTCTATCTTCTTGCCCACACTGAAGCGGATCCCCAGCCTCCTGCTGGATCCCCATCCCCTCCCCACACAGGCAGTGCTCCTACTGAGGCTCAAGGAGATCCCACAGCTGCAAGCCGCGTGTCCACAGTGGGGTGCTCTCTGGCTCTGTAGCACGAGGTGCTGCATCAGGCCAGGCTGGAGAGGGAGGGAAGGGAGAGCACTGGAGCTCAAGGGCTCCCCAGCGAACAGCCAAGCCCTGGGCCAGCACAATGTGACAGCAGAGATCATGGAAGGCCTCCACCAGGGCCTGCCTGAGCATCAGTGGACAAATAAGGCTCTGAGCTCCATCTTCACAGGCCAACCCAAGCTGAACACAAGAGGACAAGCTTAAGGAGCCCACAGCATGACCAAGGAGGCCCTTAAGATCCTGTGGGCCTTAGAGGGAAGGGGCTCTGAGGTTGCTAACCCCTCTCTGGATCACCCTCTTGCTCTCCTTCCACACGATCCAGCCCTTGGGACCCTCCCCAGCCCCACACCTCCTGACTCCTCAGTGGGTGTGCTCAAGTTTCTTAGGGTCAGTGCAGAGCCCTGCAGGGATGCTGGGGGTCCCACAGGTAGCCAGGGAGGAGGGCTTGGCTACCAGTTCTGTTCTTGTTGAAACCACCCATGTACATCTTGCTGGGACTCTGGCCCCTTGCTTGCCTGGCAGCCTGAGTATGGCTGGGGTGGGTGGACGACGTGCCTGGCATCCTCCCACCAACCAGCCTGTTCCTCTGCCTGCAGTCGTACGGTCACTCTGCAGCCTGGACAATGGGGGCTGTGATCAATTCTGCCAGGAGGAGCAGAACTCAGTGGTGTGCTCTTGTGCCAGCGGGTACTTCCTGGGCGACGACGGCAAGTCCTGCATCTCCACAGGTAGGCAGCCATGTGCCAGCAGGGACCCGGTGTGTTCCAGTTGGGCCTTGCAGGTGACAACAGCTCTAGGAGAGCAAGAGCCGGGCACTCTGAGCTCAAGGGGCTGGAATGTGAAGACCTCAGGTTTGGAACAGACCTGGGAGCCCCGTATGCAGGTTAGCCTCAGTTTCCTCATTTGAAAAGCAGTCAGTTACCTAACTCCTGGGGCAGACAAGGAACTGAAGGGAGGTGCCCAACAGCTTGGTCACCTGCTTCAAAACTCTGGCAATGACCTCTCAGCCAGGGCAGCCCACACTCCCCTGCCCTGAGGGATGGTGAGGGCAGGGCCAGCCTGCAGGGGGAGGGTGGCGTGGGCAGGGAGAGAAGGCAGAGGACCCTCAAGCACTGAGCTCATACTCATGGGCCCCAATGTTAATTGGGTTTATTTTTCCTTTTACTTGTGAGCATCAGAGCCCCTGCTAATGAGACTCTCAGAGAGCAGTGAACGCAAGGCAGGCTGAGTGACCCACCTGTTGCAGACATGAGAGGGGCTCAGGTTGGGCACAGTGTTCCTAAGAAGCCAGCCTTTTGGTTGGTGTCACTTAGTCTACCTTTCACTATCCACAAATGGTCTCTGACCCCACCTAGGCATCACCATGGGGAGGTAGAAATGCAGACTCCCAAGCGCCCCCATCCAAGAGCCCAGGTGACAGGGTCACTTTCTGCCCTGCAGCTGCAGCAACTGTCCCACGCGAACATGTGATTCCCACTCTTCCTTTCACGTGCTTCTCACTAAAAACTTATTCTTTGGGAATGGTGACTGAAAGGTGGTGCACACCTGTAATCCCAGCACTGGGGAAGCTGAGGCACTAATCACATGTGCAAGGCCAGCCTGGGTTACATAGTGAGACGCTGTCCCAAAAAAGCAACAACCACACACACACACAAAAACCCCACAATTTATTCCAAAAGATAAGAAATCAGGAAAAATGGCTGCAAATATTGAAGTGAAGGATGACTTCATGAAATCTCTCAAAGGTAAAAGATTTTTATTTCCATCAACAATGAAATTTCAATCTTCAGCTGACTCAGAACTGTGTTATCTGAAGTCATTTCTTGACATGCATGCAAGTTATTTTAATTCTAGGAATAATCACAAATCAGTTTAAAGGAGGGTTGGGGACGTGGTTCTGTGGTGGAGTGTTGGCCTAGCATATGTGAGGCCCTGGGTTTGATCCCTGGCAATGGAAAGAAAGAAAGAAGGGAGGGAGGGAGGGAGGGAGGAAGGAAGGAAAGAAAATCAGGTAAACTACTTTTCCTGGTGCAGAAATCTCTGTTCTAAATCAAGGACAAGCTAATTTCAAAGTATAGTGACTACAAATATCAACCCAGAATTAACAATCCATAGGACACTGGACCCACAGATTCCCCACGTCCCTGGGCTGGTTCTAGACACCACCGGACCTTGTGTGAATGCAACCTGGCCTTAGGCAAGGACCAGTGCTACTGTGCTCGGTCTTGGGCCACTGTGACCCTTTTTCTTCCCTCCTGCTCTGCACACCACACCCCCTCTCTGGCTCAGGTCCCTCATTGATAAATTAGGCAGGAAGCTGTCTGATATGTCATTCCCTATGAGAGATGCTTTTAAGGAGAGATACACTCTTTGAGGCATCATCACACAAACCTCTTTCTTAGGCTCAGTTGCTTGCATATGTCACCTCTTCTGTCTGGAACACTTTTTTCCTTCCACATTTCATGAGGGAAATATTCAAACACACAGTACAATCAAAAGAGTTGCACCAGCCCGCAGATATGGAGGGTAGCCATCTGGATTCGTTACCATCTTGCTGTACGTGGTTCGTCACGGGCGCCCGCTTCTGCCCTCTGCACATCTGCCAAATCCTGACATAGATGCAAGGTGTCTTTCCTATTGTCCTGACACAAAGCACTTGGCACTTCTCCTCTTTTCTCTCCTTCTTCCCGAGACAGAGTCTCACTACGTAGCCCAAGCTGGCCTTGAACTTTCAATCCTCCTGCCTCAGCTTCCCAAGTGCTGGAATTACACACAAGCACCACCGTGCTTGACTCACTGGCTTCCCCTTTTTATTTGGTGGGGGGATGGCTGGAGTTTGAACTTAGGGCTTTGTGCTTGCAAAGCAGGTGCTCTACCACTTGAACCACACCTCTGGTCCAATTTACTTTGTTTATTTTGGAGATGGAGGTCTCACAAACTATTTGCCTTGGCTGATTTTGAACTGCAGTTCTCCCAATCTCAGACTCCCCAATACCCAGGATTACAGGCATGAGCCACCAGTGCGTCTCTTGGTGTTTTTTTTTCTTTTATTCATATGTGCATACAATGTTTGGGTCATTTCTCCCCCCTCCCCCCCACCTTACCTACCCCGCCCCCTCCCTATCCCCCCCACACCCCCTCACTACCCGGCAGAAACTATTTTGCCCTTATTTCTAATTTTGTTGTAGAGCAAGTATAAGCAATAATAGGAAGGAACAAGGGGTTTTGCTGGTTGAGATAAGGATAGCTATACAGGGAGTTGACTCACATTGATTTCCTGTGCGTGGGTGTTACCTTCTAGGTTAATTCTTTTTGATCTCACCTTTTCTCTACTTCCTGGTCCCCTTTTCCTGTTGGCCTCAGTTGCTTTAAGGTATCTGCTTTAGTTTCTCTGCATTAAGGGCAACAAATGCTAGCTAGTTTTTTAGGTGTCTTACCTATCCTCACCCCTCCCTTGTGTGCTCTCGCTTTATCATGTGCTCAAAGTCCAATCCCCTTGTTGTGTTTCCCTTGATCTAATGTCCACATATGAGGGAGAACATACGATTTTTGGTCTTTTGGGCCAGGCTAACCTCACTCAGAATGATGTTCTCCAATTCCATCCATTTACCAGCGAATGATAACATTTCGTTCTTCTTCATGGCTGCATAAAATTCCATTGTGTATAGAGACCACATTTTCTTAATCCATTCGTCAGTGCTGGGGCATCTTGGCTGTTTCCATAACTTGGCTATTGTGAATAGTGCCGCAATAAACATGGGTGTGCAGGTGCCTCTGGAGTAACCTGTGTCACAGTCTTTTGGGTATATCCCCAAGAGTGGTATTGCTGGATCAAATGGTAGATCAATGTTTAGCTTTTTAAGTAGCCTCCAAATTTTTTTCCAGAGTGGTTGTACTAGTTTACATTCCCACCAACAGTGTAAGAGGGTTCCTTTTTCCCCGCATCCTCGCCAACACCTGTTGTTGGTGGTGTTGCTGATGATGGCTATTCTAACAGGGGTGAGGTGGAATCTTAGCGTGGTTTTAATTTGCATTTCCTTTATTGCTAGAGATGGTGAGCATTTTTTCATGTGTTTTTTAGTCATTTGAATTTTTTCTTTTGAGAAATTTCTGTTTAGTTCACTTGCCCATTTCTTTATTGGTTCATTAGTTTTGGGAGAATTTAGTTTTTTAAGTTCCCTATATATTCTTGTTGTCAGTCCTTTTTCTGATGTGTGGCTGGCAAATATTTTCTCCCACTCTGTGGGTGTTCTCTTCAGTTTAGAGACCATTGCTTTTGATGAACAGAAGCTTTTTAGTTTTATGAGGTCCCATTTATCTATGCTGTCTCTTAGTTGCTGTGCTGCTGGGGTTTCATTGAGAAAGTTCTTACCTATACCTACTAACTCCAGAGTATTTCCTACTTTTTCCTGTACCAACTTTAGAGTTTGGGGTCTGATATTAAGATCCTTGATCCATTTTGAGTTAATATTGGTATAGGGTGATATGCATGGATCTAGTTTCAGTTTTTTGCAGACGGCTAACCAGTTTTCCCAGCAGTTTTTGTTGAAGAGGCTGCTATTTCTCCATCGTATATTTTTAGCTCCTTTGTCAAAGACAAGTTGGTTTTAGTTGTGTGGCTTCATATCTGGATCCTCTATTCTGTTCCACTGGTCTTCATGTCTGTTTTTGTGCCAGTACCATGCTGTTTTTATTGTTATTGCTTTGTAATATAGTTTGAAGTCAGGTATTGTGATACCTCCTGCATTGTTCTTTTGACTGAGTATTGCCTTGGCTATTCGTGGCCTCTTGTGTTTCCATATAAATTTCACGGTAGATTTTTCAATCTCTTTAATGAATGTCATTGGAATTTTGATGGGAATTGCATTAAACATGTAGATTACTTTAGGGAGTATCGACATTTTTACTATGTTGATTCTACCAATCCACAAGCATGGGAGATCTCTCCACTTTCTATAGTCTTCCTCAATCTCTTTCTTCAGAAGTTTATAGTTTTCCTTGTAGAGGTCTTTCACATCTTTTGTTAGGTTTACACCTAGGTATTTAATTTTGTTTGAGGCTATTGTAAATGGAATTGTTTTCATACATTCTTTTTCCGTTTGCTCATTGTTAGTGTATAGAAATGCTAATGATTTTTCTATGTTGATTTTATATCCTGCTACCTTGCTATAGCTATTGATGATGTCTAGAAGCTTCTGAGTAGAGGTTTTTGGGTCTTTAAGGTATAGGATCATGTCGTCTGCAAATAGGGATATTTTGACAGTTTCTTTACCTATTTGTATTCCTTTTATTCCTTCTTCTTGCCTAATTGCTCTGGCTAGGAATTCCAGTACTATGTTGAATAGGAGTGGAGATAGTGGGCATCCTTGTCTGGTTCCTGATTTTAGAGGGAATGGTTTTAATTTTTCTCCGTTAAGTATAATGCTGGCTGTAGGTTTGTCATATATAGCTTTTATAATGTTGAGGAACTTTCCTTCTATTCCTAGTTTCTTAGAGCTTTTATCATGAAATGATGTTGAATCTTATCAAAGGCTTTTCTGCATCTATTGAGATGATCAAGTGGTTTTTGTCTGTGCTTCTGTTAATGTGGTTTATTACGTTTATTGATTTTCGTATGTTGAACCACCCCTGCGTCCCTGGGATGAAGCCTACTTGGTCGTGGTGAATGATCTTTTTGATATGTTGTTGAATTCGGTTTGCCATTATTTTGTTGAAGATTTTTGCATCAATGTGCATTAAGGAGATTGGCCTATAGTTCTCCTTTTTGGAGGTGTCTTTGCCTGGTTTTGGGATAAGTGTAATACTGGCTTCATAAAATGTGTTTGGCAGTTTTCCTTCCCTTTCTATTTCATGGAACAGTTTAAGGAGGGTTGGTATCAGTTCTTCTTTAAAGATCTGATAGACATTCGCTGGTAAATGGATGGAATTAGAGAACATCATTCTGAGTGAGGTTAGCCTGGCCCAAAATACCAAAAATCGTATGTTCTCCCTCATATGTGGACATTAGATCAAGGGCAAACACAACAAGGGGATTGGACTTTGAGCACATGATAAAAGCGAGAGCACACAAGGGAGGGGTGAGGATAGGTAAGACACCTAAAAAACTAGCTAGCATTTGTTGCCCTTAACGCAGAGAAACTAAAGCAGATCCCTTAAAGCAACTGAGGCCAATAGGAAAAGGGGAACAGGTACTAGAGAAAAGGTTAGATCAAAAAGAATTAACCTAGAAGGTAACACCCACGCACAGGAAATCAATGTGAGTCAATGCCCTGTATAGCTATCCTTATCTCAACCAGCAAAACCCCTTGTTTCTTCCTATTATTGCTTATACTCTCTCTACAACAAAATTAGAAATAAGGGCAAAATAGTTTCTGCTGGGTATTGAGGGGGGGAGCGGGAGGGGGTGGAGTGGGTGGTAAGGGAGGGGGTGGGGGCAGGGGGGAGAAATGAACCAAGCTTTGTCTGCACATATGAATAATAAAAGAAAAATGAAAATAAATAAATAAACCAGAGTTTCTCCAACTCAAAAATAAATAAATAAATAAATAAATAATAAAGGTCTGATAGAATTCAGCAGAGAATCCATCAGGTCCTGGACTTTTCTTTTTGGGGAGACTCTTGATTGCTGCTTCAATTTCATTTTGTGTTGTAGATCTATTCAGGTGATTAATTTCCTCTTGGTTCAGTTTTGGATGGTCATATGTATCTAGAAATCTATTTCTTTAAGATTTTCAAATTTATTTGAATATAGGTTCTTGAAGTAATCTCTGATGATTTCTGGGACTTCCATGGTGTTTGTTGTTATCTTCCCTTTTGCATTCCTGATCCTACTAATTTGGGTTTTTTCTCTCCTCATTTTAGTCAGGTTTGCCAGGGGTCTATTGATCTTGTTTATTTTTTCAAAGAACCAACTTTTTGTTTCATTAATTCTTTTTTTTTTTTTTTTGGTCTCTATTTCATTGATTTCAGCTCTTATTTTTATTATTTCTCTCCTTCTACTTGTTTTGGGATTTGCTTGTTCTTGTTTTTCTAGGAGTTTGAGATGTATCATTAGGTCATTGATTTGGGATCTTTCAGTCTTTTTAATATATGCACTCATGGCTATAAACTTTCCTCTCAGGACTGCCTTTGCTGTGTCCCATAGGTTCCGGTAGGTTGTGTTTTCATTGTCATTGACTTCCAGGAACTTTTTAATTTCCTCTGTTATTTCATCAATGACCCATTGTTCATTAAACAATGAGTTATTCAGTTTCCAGCTGTTTGCATGTTTTTTGTCTTTATTTTTGCTGTTGAGTTCTAGTTTTATTGCATTGTGATCAGATATAATGCATGGTATAATTTCTATTTTCTTATATTTGCTGAGACTTGCTTTGTGCCCTAGGATATGATCTATTTTGGAGAAGGTTTCGTGGGCTGCTGAGAAGAATGTATATTGTGTAGAGGTTGGATGAAATGTTCTGTAGAGATCAAGTAGGTCCATTTGATCTATTGCATATTTTAGATCTAGGATTTCTTTATTGATTTTTTGTTTGGATGACCTATCTATTGATGATAGTGCGGTATTAAAGTTTCCCACGACAACTGTGTTAGAGTTAATATATGCTTTTAGGGCCTTCAGGGTATGTTTGATGAAATTGGGTGTATTGACACTGGGTGCATATAGGTTGATAATTGTTACTTCCTTTTGGTCTATTTCCTCTTGGTGTTTTTTTAATGGCGCTAATCTAACAACCATAACTTCCTTGGCCTCAACTCTTTATGTACTCCTTTTCTCAGAAAACTGAAAGGGTTTTGTTATTATTATTATTATTTGTGCTCAGCTTTTGCTCCTGATTCCCACTGTAAGCCTGAGGAAAAGCAACTAGCAATAACCATGCAACAGTCTGACTGCTGGGCTGCCTTCAAACTTCCTCACCAAATTAGTCTGTCACCTTTGAATTCAGCCTCCCATAAAGTCTCAGCGCTTGGACAAAATGTAGATAAGTTCCTTGCTACAATGACATTAATGACCTCTGGTCCAACTTCCAGTAGAGCCCCCATTCCCATCTGAAACCTCATGATCACAGTCTTCACTGTCTGCAGTCCTCTCGGCATTCTGGTCTTCTACCAGAACCGCCCAGTAAGCTCTGCTTACAACATTCTAGGCTTTCTCTAACGTGCATCTCCAGACTTCCCCAAATTCCTCTCACAAGCCAATTCCAAAGGCTTCTGAACCACTTGGTCAGGCAGTCACATTGACAACCCACTCTCACTGCTAGTCAGAATTTGTCACTGTAACAAAACAGCTGACATAAACAATTTAAGGAAGGAATAGATTTATTTGACATGGTGTCAGTCCATCATGGCAGGATGGCATAGTGGAGCATTGTGGCCAGAAAGGAAGAAAGGAGAGAGAGAGAGAGAGAGAGAGAGAGAGAGAGAGAGAGAGAGAGAGAGAGAGAGAAATTCCCGAATGCCCAAAATGGTGGGATTGGCCTTTCTATTTTTCCCTCTTTTATTCCATCCAGGACCCCCAGCCTATGGGATTGTGCCACCCACATTCAGGGCAGGTCTCTGCCTCAGTTAATCCTCTCTGGAAACCCCTCGCAGACACACCCAGAAGTGTGCTTTATGATTTTCCTAGGCACTTCTGAATCCAATCAAGCTGGCCATCAATCATAACCATCACACTGACCCTGCCTTTCAGGTGATCCAGGGAGTGTGAGAGCCTCTGGCTTGCTGAAGCCTTGCATCCTTGTTCTTTCAGAGCCCTTCCCCTGTGGGAAGCTTACTGTGGGACGCAGCAAAAGGTCAGCACCCCAGACCACCAATAGCACTGATGCTGTCCCCACCTGGAATATCTTGGATGACCTGCCTCCCACTGAGAACCCTATGGACCTGCTCAACCTCAACCAGCAGAACCTGACGGACCAGGAGAAGGAGAGCAGGGACCTTGGCCGGATTGTGGGTGGCCGGGACTGCAAAAACGGCGAGTGTCCCTGGCAGGTAATTGGCCTAAGTCACACTGCACTGGTTGCAATAGGACCAATCTGCTTGGTTCTGCTCAATACCTGGACCCTCTAGGAACTGGCAACCCAATCAGGTATAGGTTGGTGTTAGGACAGAGGTCTCCGCCCCCCAGCACATCTGTGTGTCCCCTACCCCTGGACCTGAAGCCTCTAGGAGGCTGTGAGCACTGCCACCCTGCCCTAGCTAGCATTTCTCACCACCTACCTCCTGTGTCCTGGACCGCATGTCCCAAGAAGGACAAAGGGGAGCAAGGCACCCTTGAGCGTCCTAAGCCTCAACGTCCCCAGGAAGAGACAGGTTGAAACCAGCTTCTCTGGAGCCTGTTCCAGCAGGACAAATCAGCAGGAGGGAGGCTTGGCCCTTGACTGTGGTCTTTGCTTCATTTTTAATTTGGTCATTTTTTTTTAACCCAACCACCTAATCCTAAAGGGGTAGAAAGTATCTTGGACATAAACATCTATTTATGTTCAAAAGTTAAAAAGAAAAAATAATCACTCTTCAATTGTTCATTTGGACTAGGGTTGCTAGATTTAGAAAACAAAAAACACAGGCCTTCCAGTTAGATTTGACTTTCACAAAAACAATGAATAATTTCTAGTGGAAATTAGAAGTTTGCACAAGACAGGCTCATCCTGGAAGCAACTCACTGTTTCTTTGACTCAAGATTAGCTGGGTGTCCTATATCTTATTTACAATCCTCACTTGGACTTGAGGTTTCCAGGGTCCAAAGCCAAAATGCCTGTCTTATAAGCAAAAATCCTGGAGCCACCAACAACCTCTAGGAATTGCCTGAGCCCTCCCCGCCTGCAGGGTACATGACGGAGCTCCTTGTCCAGAGCACAAGGAGCTCCCCGGAAGGTAGCTCTGCCTGTGAGTGTCAAGCTTTGTACACCCACAAATTCAATGTGCAACCACGTACCATGTGTGTGGGATATGACACCATAGGCCTGGAAAGGGACCTAAATCCCAGTCATCACCACCCAGGTCTCTGTGACGAGGGCCACAGCAGAGGAGCCAGTAGAAGGTAAATGAGAATTTGGGATGGACAGGAAAAGTTCCCATGGTGGAGGGGTGGGTATCCAGCCCTACAAGCGCCTTTGGATAGAACTTTGCAGATGGTGGGACAGGCAGGTGTTCCTTGTCAGGAAGACTCTGCAGAGGGACCCTGATGGTATCTGCAGGTCAGGAAATAATTGTTTTCTGGGCCAAGTCTTGGTTCAGCCTAAGGAAGAGCAGGTGGTATCAAGTCTAGAAAGACTGATTTTCCCTCCCTTGTCGCTCACGTTAGAAGATGAGTTGGCAAATTATCCAAAAACAGAGGCAAAAACATTACTACTTTTCTAGCCATGAACGTCTTCTAGAATTCTTTCAGGATTTGATATTGTTAATTGCCTCATTACTTACCCACACTCTCAGCCCCTGACTACTAATTAGAAGGTGGGAAATTCCCTGGAGAAAGGAAAACCAGAAAATACACCCAGCGTTGCAGGCCTGGTGTTCTGGGGACTGTGTTCCCTCCCACAAGGCCATCAGCGCTTGCTCCCCTCAGGTCACTCCTTAGCCCATGTCTGTCAGGAGAAATATCACGTAGAAGAGCTGCCACTGTCGCTGCATGGAAATGACCTTGGATGGCGGTGTTCCACCCGTGGGGGGGCAGGTTGGAATGGCTGAATGGCCTGGACACCAGGAAGCCATGCCAGTTCAGGCAAATGTTTGTCCAAAGCGAGGCATTGCCTGGTCTAGGTCTTCAATCAGCCACATAGGTCACAGAGGTTCGTACCACGGTGAAAGTTTTGTCCGTAAGCACTTGGCCAATGTGTTCTGTGCGTAACAGGAAGAAGGGCTGGGAAGGATTTGGAAGAGATAAAAAGAAGAACCCCTTCAAAGAGAGTGGTCATCCAGGTGGGGAAGGAGACAGTGCCAAACCATCCTCTGGACTGAAGCCTGGTCTGAATTGGCCCCCAGCAAGTGTTTGTGGCAGAAGTGAAGTCCATCAGTTGACTAATCTGTGAAGCAGACAAGACACCTGCTGAGGAAATGCAGAGCTGGGAGCTCCCGGGCTTTGGGGAACATACAGAGTGCCAGAAAGGAGGGGCAGGGCACTTGCAGGAATGGTGAAGCGGGCACAGGGCCAGGGCGGGGTACGGGATCAGACTGCGGGGAGAAGGAGCCAAGCCTCATGACAGAGCAGTGTGCCTCAGGCAGCACGTGGTTCCGGGAGGAAGACATCCCGAGGCCTCAGGGCGAGAGGTGGCAGGCCAGTGGGCATGGCAAGCTCTGACCGGTGACCTGCAGGCAGGGCCCTTTGAAAAGCTCTCCCTTAAACTCCCCTTCTTGGAGAGCCCTGCAGAGCCATTTGCAAACGCAGCTGTTCTTGATGCAGGCTCTTCTCATCAACGAGGAAAACGACGGGTTCTGTGGGGGCACCATTCTGAACGAGTTCTACATCCTCACCGCTGCCCACTGCCTCCACCAAGCCAAGAGATTCAAGGTGAGGATAGGTAAGTGACACCTGCCCCTGAGCCCTGGGGCACCATCTTCACTGCCGTTGCCTCCTGGTCAGGGCCATCACGGTAGACGGCCTATGGGAGACATTTGATAAAACACAGAAGCCGGGCTGGAGGCTTGGCTCAAGTGGTAGAGCACCTGCCTAGCAGGCAAGCAGAAGTTCAGACCTCAGTACCGCAGACACAGAAGCCCTGTTTGAGGGCTGGAGTCATGGCTTAAGCGTGGAGTGCCTGCCTGCCTAGCAAGCATCAGGCCCTGAGTTCAAAACCCAGTACCTCCCCCCCCAAAAAAATCCCAGTTTGAGGTGAGATCAGGAGAGGGCAGAGCAGGGGGAAGGGAGGAGGAGGAAGAGGACAAGCCGCTGTAAGCCTGGCCCTTCCCCACCAAGGTCACCCCCCACACCCACCCCCTTCAGGGTCTCAGAGGCCCTGCTCTCTCCTAGTGTCCTTTCCTCAGAAGTCTTCCCAGCCTCCCTCTCTGCCACACTCTTTGAGCCTCATACTCTAATTTATGGATCCTTTAGTTGATGTCTGTCTGTCTGTACTAGAATAAGAGCTGTCCAGTGAAAACCCAGTGCAGGCCACAAATGTGAGTTGAAATTTTCTGGTAACATTAAATTCCCCATTACAGGTATAAACAGGTGAAGTCAATGTTAGTATTACGTCTCATTTAGTGCTATTTACCCCCAATACGAACATTTCCGTGTGGAATTACACAAAACAAACTTCAGTTATTAAGGAACCAGCCAGTGTTCTCCTCTCACTCTCAGCCTGACACGCCGCACTCCCAGCTTGTCTCAGCTCAGACGGGCTGGGTTCTGGGGCGCAGGCCACAGGTCTAGACTAGGAGACACTTAGCGCCTGAGTACCTAGACCGGACCAGCCCATGGCGCACACTCGGGAGCATCTCCCAGAAGCACTGAGGAGGTGAGAGGACTTGAAGTCCTAAACCAGCACACACAAATGTGAATGAGGCAAACCCTCTGGAGGAAGACTTAGGCCATTTTAGTCCCTCTTCTTGCTTTCCTGCAGTTTCAAATATGACTTCACACCTTTTTCTTTTCTTTCTTTAATTTTGTGGCCCTGTCTCACTGCGTAGCCCAGGCTGGTCTCAAACTCTCAGCCCTCCTGCCCCATGCACCATCATGGTTCCAGTTTCTTTTTTTTTTTTTTCCTTTTTGCAGGACTGGGTGGGGTTTGAACTCAGGGTCTCACACTAGCTAGACAGGCATTCTTACTGCTTGAGCCATTTCACTAGCCCACAGTTCCATTTTCTGGCTGGAACAAAATAACTTCTGTAAAAGTGTTCCAGAAAGGCTTGGACAGAGACAAAGACAGAAGGGACAAAGGCTGTGGAGAGGAAGGAAAGGGTCCTCCTCTCTGGCACACAGAGGAAACACCATTCACTTCATCCGTCTCCAGCCACTCCCCTTGCAGGGATTTAGGCATCTATGGCCATAGTGAGTCTGTATAAGCCCCGAACAGGAGGCCCTGTTAGGGTTTACCCTAGACCATATGAGTTCACCACAGACCTGTGGATTGGGTATCCACATGGCTTCATAACCTAGGCTACATTGCAGGCTCACACTTGCACACACTCTCACACAGCACAGTACTTCCACCCTGCCCCCTGAACCTGAAAGACATGGTTTCATCCCCCAAAAGGGCAGTTACTAGGGTATCTTTGTTGGGAGTTGATCAGACTCCCCTTCTGCCTCCTGAGGCAGGCCTGAATTTGAACCCAGGTTCTTACCAGTCTGATAAGTGGGGCTCCCAAGTTGGTTCCTGAGCCTTTTAAGGTTCCTTTGTGCAACCAGAACTTGCCTCCTCAGCTCACTTGGAGAGAGGCTCCCTCCACCCAGATCAACACGGTCCAGTGGCGCCTGCAGGGGTGGCCCTCCCAGTAGGCTGGGGACACTGAGCCAGTGACAAGGAGGTGAAAACACCACCCTCCAAATCCCAGACAAGCCCCCAGAAATGTTGCAGGAGGGCTCAGACAGAGACTGAGAGGGCACCAAAGGTTTTGGGAAGCAAGTTTATTAAGCAGGCCAGCAGCGACTCAGTGGGCTCGAGTCCAAAGGCTGAGAACAAAGGGGGCTTTCCTTATGTACCATTTAGAGCAGGTCACAGAAATGGGGGATACACCTTGTCCCATACATAGTCACATGTTATTTCATTGGCTGTTTTAACCTCTGGCACAAGGTGACCCTCCTCTGGTCTCCAAGAAACATTCTCCAACTCCGGTTTTCCTTAGTTTCACTGTAGCACTCATTTTTTCCTCCCCCCGCCCTGCCTTCCTGACACTAAAGTACTCATGTGAAATGCCTGGCTCCAAGGAACTAACCTTGGTCCTGTTCCCTCTGGCTTCAGGAGACCGAAACATGGAGCTGGAGGAGGGCAATGAGGTGGCGCATGAGGTGGAAGTGATCATAAAACATAACAAGTTTATGTTGGACACTTACGACTTTGACATCGCAGTCCTCAAGCTGAAGACACCCATCGTGTTCCGCACGAACGTGTCTGCTGCCTGCCTGCCCCAGAAGGACTGGGCAGAGGCCACGCTGATGACACAGAAGACGGGCATTGTGAGTGGGTTTGGACGCACGCACGAGAAGGGTCTCCCATCCACCACGCTCAAGATGCTGGAGGTGCCCTATGTGAACCGCAACACCTGCAAGCTGTCCAGCGGCTTCACCATCACCCAGAACATGTTCTGCGCTGGCTACGATGCCAAGATGGAGGACGCCTGCCAGGGGGACAGCGGCGGCCCCCACGTCACCCACTTCAAGGGCACCTACTTTGTGACAGGCATTGTCAGCTGGGGAGAAGGATGTGCGAGGAAAGGGAAATACGGGATCTACACCAAGGTCTCGGCCTTCCTCAAGTGGATCAACAAGTCCATGAGGGCCAGAGGGCTGACCACATCTGAGCCCTCAGTGTTGGTGCATTAAAGCTGTCATTCTCAAGGTCTGCTGGGGCCATGGTTGGTGTTGTTTAGTGTTGCTGGGGAGCAGGGCAGTTCTGTAGCAGCTGCGCACCTCCAGTGACCAGTTCTCCTGGTCCCTGTGTATGTGTGTAGTGGTGGTGGGGGGCACTTGGAATTCAGGTTCTGCCTTTCCTCCATTTATGGGAACGGCAGTCTCTGTAGGATGAGGCCCGTCTCAGCTTCTGGTATCCAGATCCCTTAATAATAAGGGTTCACAGTGCTAGGCACACACACAGAACCTGGCAGGAACGGCAGCGCCTCTGCAGGCACGGTGGAGTCCCCACTCTCCTGACCCCCTCCCTCCTCTCTGGGAATCACAGTGTGCAATTGCTGGGAGAGATGTTTCTTTGAGGTGACTTCCGTGAAAGGCAGGTCCAGAGGTTTTAATGGGAATTATTAAAGAGAGGCCTCTGCCACACCAGGGCATCACCCCTGAGCTGGGCTGCGTGGTGAGTGTGCACAACCCCTCCCAGCAAGGTACCTGCTCACCAGGTGGTAGCAGTGACCCCTGGCATCTGGGCCTCAGCCCTGGCCTAGATTAGGGTCTCTTATGGGGCGGGGAGGAAGAGGAGTCTTTGCAAAGCTTGGGTCCAGGCCTCAGCCCAGGCACTGAACCCACATTTCTAGGATGGGGCTGTGCCAGAAGTTTCTAGAACTCCTCCCATGACTTGCACCCCTAGAGCAGGGGTACAGAATGAAGTGGTGTGGCTGAGGAGTCCCCTCTCCACCCCACTTCCAGCCTAGTCACAGTGCAAGGCCATCTCTAGGCCTGAGTTAAATGGTCATGAAAACCAAGTGTACGCTGGGTAAAAAGAACTGGCTATCCAGACACGGCCTATTCTGTGTTTCCCAAAAGTCCTTCTACAGTTTGCATTTTGCGTAACTTCACTAAGCAAAGTTTAAAAGTTATAGTACAGAACTTCCCATAATGTCAAGAGCTGGACAGAACCTTTTATAAACAGGAGATTTTGTAAGGTTAGGAAAAGTCAACAGGCACAAGCACTCAGTTTCCCAGAACCAGGATGAGGGGTTGCCTGCAATGGTCCAGAACAAGCAGGGCTGGGTTTTTTTGTTTTTTTTTTTTTTTTCAGTACTGAGGTTTGAACTCAGGGCCTCACACTTGCCAGGCAGGCACTCTACCACTTGAGTCACACCCCGAGCCCTGTCCAGGTCTGTTTAAACCGTGCAGGCCAGTCCTGCTTGCCCTAAGATCACTTCACACCAGCACTCCTGGAGGAGAGACTGTCTTGGGAGCCATGTGTGGAATCTGGGGAGCATTTGCAGGCTGCAGTGCAACTCTGGGGCCCCATCCAGGCCCTGAGGCAAGCCCAGATCTAGATTCCTATTTCTAGAGCTCAGAGGTCAAGTGAGCCCAGAGGGAACTCTGGGGAAAGACAGAGAAACACTAGCCTCAGCTGCTTCCATCCCTTACTGCTGGCCAGGCTCACTGGATGTTTTTCACCCCTCTGTGTCTTAAGCATGCAAAAGAAACTGAGGCACAGAAGCAAAAGAGTAAGGCCCCCTCATCACCTCATGGGCACAGACGGAAAAAGCCCAACCCAGGAGGTCCTGGAAGGAAGTTGGGATTCCAGCGGCTGCCCCTAAGTCTGTTAGTACTGGAACCTCTGCTTGGCTAATTCCTGTGTGACCTGCAGGAATTTACCCCCTCTGTGAGCATCAACTTGCTTGTCACCTTTTAACCCAGCCCTTCATCTGGTGATCTCATGTCACCAGAAACTTCCCTAGGAGGCCTGGTCTTTGTTTGGGACAAAAATCCATCAGAAGGTGAGGCCCTCAGGGCAGAAAGCAGCATAGCAAAGATGGCACTGGTCGGGGCGGTGGGGGGGGGTCTGACTTTGTTGAGTGTGAAGGGGAGACTGCCCTACTGTAGTCACCATGCTGTACTCACAGTGCTGTAGTCACCATACGGTGACCACAGCCCCACCCACAGCCACTCACGACACCACCGTCACTCACGATGACACCGTCACAGCACTGCAGCCACAGCCCTGGCACTTGAGTGGGAGGAGCAGGAAGTCCCCACTCGCCTGGGCCTGGGGTGGAGGCCTGTGCTGCTCAGAGCAGTGGGTGGATTGAGGGGATTCAGCCTCGGGGTGCTGAGGTTCCTTCCCACCTACAGAGGACTCCATGCCAGCAGTGTGGAAGCATGGTGACTGCAGTGTGGAGCCCGAGGCTGCAAAGAAGGAAAGGAATTGAGAGGGTTTTTCCAGGAAAAGGATGCCTTTCTTTAGTTCCATCATGGACGGGGCCCACCTACGTGGTGCTGGGGGTTGGATTTTCACTTTGGAAGAATCCTGTCACCACAGCCACAATGGTGGTCACCGGTCCTGTAGATGCCATCGTGAGCCTGACTGGCTGGGAAGTCACTGAGAGTGAAGACGCTAGAGTTTCTCAGACTTTCACATGGAAACAAGCCATGAGTTACAAGCAGCCAAAAGCACCTTTATAATGGCAAAGACTTACCCAAGCGATAGAATTCCCTGTCATCAATCATGGGACAAACAGCCTCATGTCACTGATGCAATGTGCAGGGAAGCACACAGCATTGCTGATGTCAGGTTTCCTGCCAAACATGTCTAGCTTAACTGACCTCATCATGAGGGGACACCAGATAAATGCAAGCTGAAAATGGTCTTGGCTCCTCAGAACTGCCTATGTCATCAAGACAGAGGCAGTGGGACACTGGTCAAAGTAGCCTGAGCGGACCAGCGGCCACTGGACTCCATTCCACCCCCTCAGTAGGAACAAATTCATCATAAGACAGGGTGCCAAACAGGGGGAAGTCAGGAGAGGAAGGAGAAAAAAAGAGACAAAACAGTGTCCATCGTGAGACCCTCTGGCTGATCTGGGAGTCACAGGGTGGGCCAGGATGGGCAGTGTGCAGAGGACTGGTCACCTCTGGTGCCGAGTGCAATTCTAGGGTGGGCTCAGAGTTGGGCTTCACAGAACACCCCAGTCACTGTCCATGCAGCGCTCCACACTGTAGGAAGACCTGTGTAGTCCTGGGAGCATGGGGTGGATGCGGACAGGATCAAGGAGAACAGTAGGAGTGGGAGTGGGCTGTGCCACAGAGGGACCATGGCAGAGCCCCCATGATAGGAACCAGGACTTGGTGGAAGGGAGGGTGCCTGGCCAAGGGCCTCTTTCCACCCTGATGGACCAAGCAAGCCTGACTGTGCAATGCTCCCACAGGCAGTGCATCCTGTCCCTCTGGAGCCCCTCAGGGTTCCCACTGCCCACACAGGCCTTGGCACAGAAGGGGTGTGCAAGAGTTATTGCGGAATGAGTAATGGCACTGGCCCAGAGCTAGGAGGCTGTGGTCAGAGAGGTAAGCTGACCTCTGCAGCTGCGGCCAGGTCAGGGGAAGGGGACAGTGCAGCACACCTGTCTCCACATGGCTCCTCCCCAATTTGCTGGTAGGTCAGGGCCACAGAGATCACTGTCTTAGGTGCCTCCCTGGTTGGACTTTGTGGCTGTCCTGATCACGGGCTGGCATCAACAACAACACAGGCCCCCATCCCAGGAGAAAAACACACATCAAGCCTGTGCAAGAGCAGCAGTGACTCCCACAGGGAATCAGAGGACTTTCAAAAGATAACCAGAGGCAGCGACTTTGCTCAAGGTCACTTTAATATTACACATTTTGACCACAATAAAAATATTTTAAGCCAGGCACCGGTGGCTCAGGCCTGTAATCCTAGCTACTCTGGAGGCAGAGATCAGGAGGATCATGGTTAGTAGTCAGCCCTGGGCAAATAGTTCTCGAGACCCAATCTCGAAAAAGCCAATCACAAAAAAGGGCTGGTGGAGTGACTCAAGTGGTAAGAGAATCTGCAAACCCCAGTGCCGCCCCCCGCCAAAAACCCTTTATTTTAAAAATCACCAAATGATCTAAAAGAAACCCAAACCACAGATCCCGAGTGTCAGGGCCAGGAAGGAAGCCGGAGCTCCATCACTGGCCTCCCGCAGCAGGCGGGGGCTGTCTTCTAGGCTGCCATGGGAAGTCAGATCTAGCAAGGAGCCAGAACAGAGAAAGGCTTCTGCGTCCAGAGTTCGCGAGGCCATGCCCCTGAGCACGGAGGAACTCACGGGTCTGACAGTTCTCACGAGGTTGCTGGCCCCTTTCAGGAACTTGCTGAGGTGTGAGGACCGGCCCTGGGCCCCCTCCTCCCGTCCCTCCTCTTGTCTCCTAGTGGGACTGAAGGATACTGAGTTCCAGGACAGAAAGGCCACCCCCAAGTCCTCAGGAGAGGGACCAGTGCTCAGAGAATCTAAGACCCACGGAATGCATTTACCACTAAGAGAAATGGCACCTGGACCAGCCTGTCCCAACCTCAGCCCAGAGGGGGGGAGGGGAGCCATCCTCCAGGAATTTGCACTTCCTGATTCCAAGTGGTTCCAGGTGACACAAAACACAGACCCCCCCGTCAGGAAGATTCCTCTCCCTCCCGGGCCACCATTAGCACACAGCTGCCTGTCAGGAGCGCAGAGCCCAGAGGGGCTGAAGCATGGTGGGTGTTTTAGGTTGATGACAGGGAGGAGGAGGAAGTGAGACTAAGCAGGGGCACAGTGAAATCCGGTACCCAGACAACCAGAGGCCATTGAGGGGAGCAGGTCACCAGCCAGCTACCCTTGTCTAGTTCTGCACAGTGCGGGGATCAGGAGAGTCAGCTGGGGAAAGACCACAGAGGACCCCCCAACACCTGAAGGACATGGAGCGCAGAGGCTCTGGGACCCCAAAGGGAAGGCAGTTCCTCAAGGGATACAGAAGGAGGAGCTGAAGCTGGCAGCCGGCTCGTCTGGAGGTGGAGGCTTATCGTGGGCTGAGGGAGCCGAATGTTAATGTTTTCATGGTTTCCTGTTGCGGAATTTTTGGTCCAACGGGCTGTTTTTGAGATGGCGGATGGGAAAAAGTACAAGACTGTATGGAACATTTTCAGTCACTGCTCTGATCTGAATGTCTGTGTCCCCCTCAAAATGCGTATGGTACGAAATCCTCAAAGCCACAGCATCCGGGAGAGGCCTGGCGGGGTGACAGCGCAGAGTCCTCAGGAAGGGGATTTGCATCCTATGGAAGAAGCCACGGAGCCTGTTCCTCCCTCCCAGCATGGGCTCTCGCCAGACCCCACGCTACTGCTGCCACGGTCTTTGTCCTTGTCTGTTCCTGGTTTTAAAATTAGCCAGCAAGTTCTGGGAGCATGGCTCAAGTGGGACGGCGCCTGAGTTCAAGTGTGTAAGCCCTGAGTTCAAATCCCAGTGCTGCCAAAAAAAATTATCTAGCAGAATTGTTTTACAAGTGTGTATGTACACTTCCACATAAAATTATATTTCCACAAATACCTTTTTCATGTCTTTTCATAAGAGACAGCACGTACAGTTTGTCCTTAATCGTATAAAGTTATTTCCGGCCGTCATTCTGGCTCGTTCGCTTAGGATGAACTCTAATTCGGATTTTTTCCCGCTTTTCAAAGCAAGCTTCACAGTTGCTGTGTTTGTCAGCCTGCGCCCTCACTCAGACATTCTCGGCTTCTTCGTTATTTCCCATTTAATGATGTGGTATTTACGGGCTTCATGACGTTCTATCCATTTGAAAGTCAGCTAAAAGGTACCAGGCCATGGGCTGGTGGTGCCTGCTAGTCTCTCCTCCCACCCCAGGCCCCACTGGGAGTCTCGGTTCTCCTCCCCTGCCCTTTCCGCTTTACAATTTTAGTAGGTTTCACTATTCTGGATTCATACATGTGCGTGAAGTACTTCACATTCATCCCCATCACCCTCTCCCTGGTTCTGTCCCCTCCCACTGTCCCCACCCTCAACAGTCCCCCTTTTACACTCATGTCCATTTTTCTAGGTCTAGATTCCATATATGAGAGAAAACACGTGTCTGTCTTTCCTGGCGTGGCTCACTCTGTTCACCATGGTGTCTTGTGTGATGCTGTCTTCCTCACCCGGTCTCCCACACAGGTCTTGGGTCACGCTGAGTCCTCCCACCAGTATTCATCATGGCACATGTGGCTTTGTCCCCCTCCCTCCTCCCTTCCCCCTGCTGTGTTTCCCACCCAGCCTGTGAGTTCCCTGTCTCCATGTGCCCTTCCTGCTCACTGCTGTGCCCTAGACCCAGGATGACTCTGGCAGGGAGAGAAGCCCACTTGTACACAGCCAGGCAATGAGGGGAGCCTGGAGCTGCCTGTGCTCCCTTCCGTCACCTGGCTTTGCTGTCAGCTACCTGGATGGTCTCCTGTCTTCATCCCAGGGTTGGGGGTCCACCCACTAGGTCTCCCTGGTGTCTCCTGAGGCCCCTCTGCCTTTTGCTCCTGCTTTGGCTGACGTGGAGTGTGCAGGAGAGACTGCATATTGACCACACATCTCCTGTTCAACCTGAAGACATCTCAGGTTGGCAGGTCACTCAGCCGGGCCCTCTGTGTGTTCTGAGAACCTGCTGAGCAGAGTACCTCCCCAGGGCCCTGGACTTTGCTGTTTGCAGACCTTGTCCTGCCTGGCTGGATAGGCTCTGGGTCAGCATGGCCGGCTGTGTCCCCCTGCTCTGGAGCCTCATCTTCATCCTTGTCCTCCACCAGGCGGAGGTGTCAGGTAGGCATCTGGTCTTTCCATCTATCACCTTGTCCTTTCTAATGCAGCCCACAGTGGATTTGCAGATGACATTCTTTCTAGGAGCCCCAAGGGACCAGACCTGTCCTCATTGTCCCTCCTGAAATGCTGTGCTGGACTTCGCTCTCATGTGGTAGCAGTATGTTAAAAACAGTGGTGTGGCCTTGGGTCCTCCAAACGATATACTGAGACACAGGAGGCATGCAGGAGATGTAGGGGGAAGGGGGACGTCACGAGGGACAGGGTGGGGGGACAAGCCGAGGCAGGGCCTGGAGACAGACTGCTGCCTGAGGAAGCAGAGGGGCACAGAGGGGCAGCGAGGGTCACACAGGTATGTGGCAGAGAGTCCTGACCCAGTAGCATGGGGAAGCAGCCTCTCCTGACACCACCAGCTGGCTGCCCTCCTAGCAGGGCTGCCGACAAGGCACCCAAAGTCCTGCAGCGGGTGGGTGACAGCCAGGTGAGGCTTATACCCTGGTCCCACACCCCCAAATAATTACAGCAGTGGGAATTTCAGCCCAGACTCAACACCTGAGAGAAACAAGTTGTCTGCTTTGATGACAGCTGAAGGAACGGAGTCACTGCTGGCTCAGGGTACAAAAGTCCCTGAGGCCACTTGAGGGAGTTAACTGGTGTGACTTTCTCCTCTCGGGAAGCTGTGTGTGTTTTAGGTGTCTTCACTTCCTGTTTTATCAAGATTTTAAAGACCACTGGCAGCCGCTCACCACCCAGGCGCTGTGTCTCCAGCTCTGTGCACCTCATTTCTTCACCTCTGACCCAATGCACACCAAGCCCCACCAAGCACCCCCTCTTCTGCTGCTCTCAGGTTCCAGAATGGCAGCTTTATCCAGATCTGGAGCCTGGCTCCAGCCAGACAGTGGGCTCTTCCTGCAGCCCCAGTCGGCCTCCAGTCCCTGGACTCAGCTTGTGCAGCCCACGACTCCTGCCCTGTGGTGTCTGAGGAACCCTGAGCCTCAGGATGGGCGAGAGCGTGCAAAGGCGCTGAGATGTGCCAGACTTCAGAGCTTGGTACAAAAAATAAGGATGCAAGCAGTTTTTAAACAGTTACACGGGGAAATGGTAAAAGCTTGCATTTATTAGATTGAATATTATTAAAATTAATTTCACCTGTTTTATTGGATGTTTTTAAATGTGGTTACTGGAAATTGTTACAAGATCCAGGGGCTCACACCTCATCTCTCTTGGACAGTGAGTGCTATCCACAAGGCCACATCTCCCGAACGGCCCATGTCCCACCTACTCTGTCCTCCACACAGTAAACAGGACAAGTTGCACACAGCAAGCTAGCCGCATCCCTCTTCTGGTTAAAACCTTTAGAAAAATTGAAAACCATTGTCGTGGTGTGGCTGCAAAGGTCAGTCAGGCTTGTCTGGGTGACAGAGGCCCCCAGGTGACATCATTGCAGAGACAACACCTGCAGCAGCCTGGAATGTGTTTCTTCGGACAGTGGGCCAGAGGTCCGGAAACCCCCCAGATAAAAACTGAGCATGGGTTAAGTGTTTTCTATTGTTCTCAACATACATATCCCTGGCTGACACCAGGATAAGAAATCAACAGAGGCCAAAGGAGGAAGGGCAGGAAGAGAACTCCAGTGTCTCTGCCTGCAGGTCCCTGGAGCCTGGCACCTTGGGACAAGTCACAGAAGATGGCTCCCTGGCCTGCCAGGGGGATCTGCAGGGAGGTAGGCTATGCGGAGTCCCATCTAGAGGTGGGCACCTCTGACATTCTCTCCTGAGAGTCAGAGGCAATGGCTCCAGCCACGTGAAGCCCTTTCTGCTTCACTCTCCCAGGCTCTGGAAAACCTGACAACTTAGCAATGAGTCTGCTTGGACAGGAAGTGCTGACTCTGAGGGCGGGAAGACCACTGTCATCTTGGCCTCAGAGAATTCCAGCCTGTGATAACTGCAAAAGAAAATGGGCAAGAGAGCCAAAATCTCCAACCCCTCAGGACATCAGATGAGCATCAGCCAGAGCTGGCAGAAAACAGCAGGAGTAGACACAGAACATAAGATAAACGTTCATTACGGTTCAGGAAATGTGATAAAAACAGGAAAAGAAATCAGAGACATGAAAACGCTCATACACATGTGAGAAAGAAAGAAGGACTGAAATGGGGAAACTTTAACTTTAGAATCAAACAAAAAAAGGAAGAAGCAAACGTTCTCCTTTACCACAAAACACCAATTGAAAACATAAAGGATCGAGTTAAAACTCACTGTTCTGCAGCCAGGCACTGGTAGCTCATACCTGTAACCCCAGCTACTTGGAAGGATGAGGTCAAGAGGACCAAGGTTTGAAGCCAGACCAGGCAAATAATTTGTGAGACCCCGTCCCCAAAATTACCAGAGCAAAATGGACTGGAGGTGTGGCTCAAGTAGTAAAGCACCTGTTTTACAAGTGTGAAGCCTGAGTTCAAACTCCAGTCCCGCCAAAATAATAATAATAATAATAATAATAACTGTTCTTCAGTTCCACGGGTGATAACTGGTTCAGGTGAAATCATCCACAGAGGCTGAAACCATTTGGTGAAAGGCCCTTTGGGTGCCACATCCCAAAGCACCTCCCTCCACCGGAAGCCTATGGCCACTGTCTACCCAGTCGCTTAGCATGGGACCTTATTTGGAAATAGGGTCTTGCATATGTCATTAGCCAAGACGAGGTCATCCATCCTCCTCCAAGGACGAGCCCTGGACCCAGTGACCGGTGTCCTTACAAGGCAGCCGGTTGACAGAGATGCTGGAGGTCGTGTGAAGGCGGAGGCAGCTGTTGGAGTACTGTGGCCACAAGACCAGCCTAGAGTGCTTCGAAGCTGGAGGAAGCAAAGAACCCTCCCACAACCTGATTCTGAACCTGAGGACTTCCCAGAGACCCAGGAATCGATCCTGCTGCCCAAGGCCACGCCGTGTGTGCTCCCCTCAGAGCATCTAAGGAGCGGCCACCATCGTAATAAGCAGTCTGTGGAAGTAATGACGTCAGGAGGCCGTGGAAGTGATGCTCCGAGGACACTCATCTGTGGAATTTACACTGAGAACGAGCAACCCATGTCTGGTGCCAAGTCTAGGTGAAGGCACATTGGGCTTCATTGGGCCATAGGGGCGACTTCTCTCCAGGTTGGGCAATTTATAGCCAAAAAGGGAGGGGTAACAGGTATTGGGGAAAACTATTTCTTTTTCACATAAAAACATGAAGCTGCGTGTGTCAGGAACTGCGAGTCACACACCAGATGCTCAATTCTTCTGGAGGGGGCCTCTTCTTCAGATTCCAGAATTATGCTTAGAGCTCCAGCCAGGCAGCAGAACGGAGGGAGGGGCAAAGGGAAAGGGGCCGAGGGCTGCACCAGGTGTTTTCGAGAAGGCTTCCCTTCTACTTGTTTTTCCCAGCCAGTGCCTAGGCACACAGCACCCTCAGCCCCACTGGTGTCTGGAAAGTGGTCTTCATTCGGGACAGCTATGTGTCCGTCAGAAACCAGGGGTTCTTGTGTTCCAAAGGACTGCCATGGGGACAGCTGACCAGAGCTGCATTTCACATTCTCATCTCCATCCACAGGGCATCCAAGGCCACTCAGGCGCTCCCTGCCACCCTCTGGCTGGGCAGGCACTCCTTCTAGGAGTCTCTGCACATCTGCCCTCCTTTCTCCTCCCTGACCCTTCAGCCAGTTGTGCCCCGGCCTCCAGGGTCCTTGCTCTCTCCGACTCTCCTTTATGGTGGCACCCTGCACTTCTCACCATCAGTCGTTGTTTCTGTGCCTAGTTCCCCAGCACTGACTCCCTGTGAGGGTGGCATAGGCTGTGTTTGGTTCTCTGTCAAGTCCCAGTGGAAGGGGCTCAGTAAATCCCTGCTGCAGAGTCCAGCCATCTCTAAACTCATGTCCTTCACCACCCCCATGCCTGTGATCACAGCCAAATGGGGCTGCTCACCACTTTGCGACCATGGTGGCAGACTCAGACCCATCCCTGCAGACCCATCCTCAGCCTCCACAGTGGCCTCATGCTGGATGCACCCGTCTAGTGGGACAGGTTTCCAAGCCCTGTGGCAGCATCGCTGTTTGGGGGCAGCGCAGCCTCTCCTGCCATGTGCAGACTCCCAGGACTGTCCCTGGCAGGCCTCTGCCCAGGTGCTCAGGGAGTGACAGTACAGGTAGAAGGAGCCAGGCCCAGTGCTGTCCTGTGGAGAACCACACTGCAGGGTCCCCCGGCCTGCTGATGAGCAAAGGGAAGGGCAGTGTCTGAGCCGTTGTCTGTACGGGTCTACTTATTGCACCTTCGCCTCTGACACAAACCCTTCCAGAGTCTCCCCTCCCTTCTTTAGTCATGTTTCTTTCCTTCTGCAGGAAAGCAGTTCCATCCCTAAACCAGCAAAACAGGTGATGCTCACTTGTGGGTGCCTGTCTGCCTCTACCCCTCCCTTCACAGAAATCCTCCCAAAGCCTGCTTGGCTCACAGGTCTGTCTGGACTTCCTGTTTCTGCAACAGCAGGACAGACACAGTTTAAGCCAGTGCCGAGGGGAGTGGCCTGGACTCAGACTTTTGTCCCAACGCTCACCAGCTGCAGGTGACTGAGCCTCTCTGGGCTCTGGCTCAGCAGAATGTCAGTGTGTCTGCCGACAATCCCCAGGTCTGTCCATCTGCTTCCCAAAGAGGACATGAACACCTAGCCAGGGAAGTGAACTGCTGGCCCTGAGGACAGAGGGCCCAGCCCAGCCCTCGAGATGGGGGTCAAGACACATCAGAGGCCCTGATGCCTGGGGAGATCCTCAGGGTCACACCTCTACCGTCCTATCCCCTCCCCAGTGTTTCTTTCAGCCTCTAGAGCAAACTCGGCTCTGGGGAGATGGAAGCGCGCTGGCTCCTACCTCCTGGAAGAGATCTTTCAGGGGAACTTGGAGAGGGAATGCTATGAAGAAATCTGCATTTATGAAGAAGCAAGAGAAGTGTTTGAAAATGGTGCGCTCACAGTACGTATGCCCAGCTGCACTCACCTCCTGACTGACTGACCGCTGCCCGGCGCACCCCACACTGGGCAGGTGTCCTGGGCCTGCAGGAGCCTGACTTCACACACAGGAACCAGACATAGGGAAGTGAGGAGACCCAGTCCTGGCCCAGCCTCAGGAGGGGACCCTGCTCAGGGAGACCTGCCCAACCCACCTGTGTCAGGACTGATGGGTTTAAGTTCCCATTGCTTCAATATGACAAAAAAGATGGAAATACAAAAATCTTCCAGCTACACAGTAAGAAAATGTCTCATAGTCTTTTTTTTTTTTTTTAACTCAGGGCTTCTCACTTGCAAAGCAGGTGCTTTACTGCTTGAGCCACACCTCCAGTCCATTTCGCTCTGGTTATTTTGGAAACAGGGTTTTGTGAACTGTTTACCCAGGCGGCCTCGAACCTCAATTCTCTTGATCTCAGTAGCTAGAATTACAGGTGTGAGCCACCTGTAATTAATTCAAAGTTAGTATTTTTGAGTTCTTTCTTTTTTTTGTGAGACTGGGGTTGAATTCAGGGCTTCAGCACTTGGAAAGCAGACATTCTACTACTTGAGCCACACCTCCAGTCCTTCATAATTTTTACTTTGGATTAAATGTTTTCTCATTCACACCCTAATACAGGTAAGAGTTTTCCATTTTTGCCAGGCAGGGTGGTTCACACCCGTAATCCTAGCTACTTGGGAGGCTGAGATCAGAAGAATCACAGTTCAAGGCCAGCCGCAGCAAATAGTTCTCAAAACCCCATTTCCAAAATAACCAGAGCAAAATGGACTGGAGGCGTGGCTCAAGTGGTAGAGTGCCTGTTTTGTAAGTGTGAAGTCCTGAATTCAAATCCTAGTCCCATCAAAAAACATTTGACATTTGTAATTACTCAAGCTTATCAGAAGACAGAGGCAGTCAAAACCTGGGGGATACAGAATATTTTGTACAAATAAATACAGTAGCAAAGGTTTTATTAAAGATTTCCCCATGCTGCTGTGTATTCAGAGGTACAGCACTCGCTTAGCTTGTGTGAGGTCCTGGGTTTCATCCCCAGCACAGCAAAAAAAGAAAAGTCTCCTAGTTCTATGTGACAAGGTAGCAATATTTAAAGTTGGTTCTGAATAAAATGTTGAACTGCTCCTTTAGTATATTTTAAAATAACTTTCAAATGATAACTTCTTAAATGCTCGAATGTGAGACACCTCTTCTGGAACAGACCATTCGTAACACATTTAAGAAAACTCTTTTTTTTGCTGTTGGCGCTGGAACTTGAACTCCGGGCCCTGTGCTTGCTGGGCAGCGCTCTACCACTTGGGCAGTGCCTCCAGCCCTTTGATAGGGTCTGGCATTTTTGCCTCCAACCAGCCTCGGGCTGTGATCCTTGTACTTGCACTGAGTGAAAAGAGTGAATATTCTGAAGTATCTTATCCTCAATTTCAGTTTTCCTACTTGAGGTACTGGGGAAGCAAGCCCAGGGTCTTATACGTACCAGGCAAGCACTCTCCCACTAAGCCACAGCCCCAGCTCCTACATTTCAGTTTCACACTTCCTGGGAAAGGGAAGATTGGTACGCGCCAATCCCTCCTGACATCATGGGGCCACGCGGTGTCTCATTTCTTTCCAGGCTTTCGGTCTTGGGTAACTCTCCTCCTTTTGGTACCCCCACCTCAGACTAGCCTCCCCCAGACATCCTCCCACACCTTCAAAACTGTAACCGGCTTATAAACAAGAAAGGGAGGTATGAGTTTGGGACATGTGCCACGTGCTTCTGTAGAGGGATGTGGGAGGAGACCCCGGGCATCGGGAGGCTGTGGCAGGGGGTTTGTGCCTCTGCCACACACCACCCCCCTCCTCCTGAGGCGTGGTGGATACATGTGGACTCAGACGTGTTACGTAGGTGTTTAGTAAGTTCAGTACCAATAAACAGACATAAAGAATTTCACGTCTTTGCTTCCACCAACACTCTCCTATTGGGTGAATAAAGTCCACATCTTCTTGCCTTCAAGTCTGTCTACGGGAGGGGAGGGGATGCAGACAAGTGAAGGCTCCTTTGTAATGCTTTTGTTTCCCCTTCACAGGATGGATTCTGGAGACAGTATGGAGGTAAGTGGTTCCCATCTCTCTTCTGCATCCTAAGATGAGGCTGTGGACTTGCATTCCAAGCCTCTGGCTCCTGGGACCAGCGTTTGGCCTTCCCTGCGACAAGTGTCGCAAAGCCCCCATAGTCTGCCAGCAGGACCTTGCCCAATGTCTGAGGGCTCAGGCAGCAGGTGAAGGGTCCCCACCAGACCAGCTCCTCCCATCCCTAGCTTGGACTCCAGGAAGTCTCAGACTTTGGATACCTTTGATCCAGACCCAGATGAGTCTGGCATGGGGACTACAGGCAGACGTTCCTCATGAGGTGGAGGCACAGGGTGGTGATAGCAGAGACAGATGTGAAGATGAGGCCAGAGCAAGGACCCATCCTTGAAATGAGTAGGGGAGAGCTACTCATTTCTGCAGCCACCGTCATACAGGCATGGGGACACAGACGAAGGAGAGAGAAGTTTGCTGAGAGAGGCCTCATATGTGGGGTACATGATGGAGAAGGTGAGGGATGAGGGGAGGTAGGGGACATGGCACCCAGTGGGGCAAGAGGCACCCAGCAGCTGGCCTCCTTTACGCTGAACGGAGGTGGCATGGCACAGACTCAAAGGCCCCTCCTCCTCCCACAGGTGGCTCTCCATGCATCTCCCAGCCCTGCCTCAACAATGGGACATGCCAGGACCACATTCGCACCTACACCTGCACCTGCTCCCCTGGCTACGAGGGCAGGAACTGCGCGATGGGTGAGGCCCCATCCACCCCCAACCTCTGCCCTGCCTGGCAAATGACCTCTACCGCCCAGCCAGACTCCCAGTGGAGGGAAGCTGTGCACTCGATCTGCTCACCCCAGGGGAACCCTCCTGTTCCACAGCTTCTCCCTAGAAGCCATACCCCAAGTGCTGGCTCCATTTGATGACCTGCCCTCATGCTCCAAAAGGGCTCCCGGATTTTTCATGGCATAGGGCCCCCTCCTCCCTTGCTCCCTAACCCAGCCCCCTAACCCTTGCATACTTTGCTCACCAGCTGCGGACACACACTGATGTGTCCAGTTGGCATGCCACTGGGGGACACTTCAGAAAGGGAGAGTCAAAGTCTTTAAACAAATGCCCTCCTGGGGTTGAGGGAACCAATGCCTGTGAAAAATTATCAGCTACAGAAACAAATGCACTTAATCCCTTCACTGTATCCAGACAGCTAGAGTCAGATTTTCCGGGGAGAATATTACTTACCACCCAGAAATCTCTCCCAAGTCCAGGTTTTAACTCCGTCTGCCTCCTTAGCAGCTCCAGGTCATGCTTCATGGACATCTCCAGTTGACCCTGTGCCATGGGGTTCCCATCTTGTCGCTCTTGGTGGAAAGTTCCCCACCTCAGATGCTCTACCCCCATCTCAACCCTTGCTAAGTCCCCTATCTTTCCATCTCACTCTTCTCAACCAAGCCATTTACAGAAGCAGCCATTGCGGTGGGAAAGAAAGCCAGCTAAGAGACAGACACACATGCAATACAGACGGAGAGACACCAGGACCAAGCCTCCTGAGGACAAACCCAAGTGTCACCCTGGCCTGGCCATGTCCTGTTTCCATGTGAAGCTTTACATGATGAGTCAACAACAGTCCAAGGAGAATGACTCGCTGCAAGGAGATGGCGCGACTACTTCCACCTTGGAACTTCTGGTTTTACCCTTTTCTTCTCTTTCAGCTACAAATGAATGTCACCCAGAGAGGACAGATGGGTGCCAGCACTTCTGCCACCCAGGGCAGGCCTCCTATATGTGCAGCTGTGCGAAGGGTTACAAGCTGGGTCCAGACCACAAGTCGTGCATTCCAAACGGTGAGTTCTCAGGTGGGACGGCAGCCGTGCCCTCCACTATCCACATCCTCCCTCTGATGGTTAGGGGTTCTTGCTACGGTGGGAATCACTGGCTCAGGCTGCTGGCCTCCGTGCTAGAGCACAACGGTGCCAGGAGCTCCCTCTGTCAGGAGGCTCCGCACCATTCTATCACTTGGGCTACCCGGTGAGGTGCACTCTGCCTGTGCATCGATTATCTCAAGTTTGTCAGCATTCAGATGAGAGTTAATGGCTAGCACTGTGTGCACGGAGGACTGATTTTCTTCTCGTGTTGTCACCACAACTGAAGAGAGGTGTGCATGTGGTGCCCTGACATCTGGAGACATCACAACCCCAGAGGGAAGCCCGTGGAATCCCCCCAGCTTCCTGTGGCAGGTAACAAGCACTGTACAAAAGTCCTTGCTTGTCACTTCCACGTTCTTGCCAAATAGAGAGGTGATGACTAGGGGCTGGGTGTGGCTCAGAGGCACAGCTCCTGCCTAGCAAGCCCAAAGCTGGGTCTGCAAATAATGAGAGGGAGAGGGAGGGAGGGAGGGACAGAGGAAGGGGGGGAGCGAGAGAGAGAGAAAAGAAAGAGACTAAGAGACTTGGCCATGGTGACTCAGGTGAGCTCTTTACTGATCTCCACTCACATCAACGCTTTCTCATGCTGAAGCTACAGCCTTGGCTGCCGGCATCATTTGCTCCACGTGGAGTTCTCAGGATGTAAGCACTGTCCAGCCTGCAGAGGCGCCCCTGACTCCGGGAGGCAGAAGAGCCCATGGTTTCACACAACCCCTTGCTCCACTCCTGGCTGGAGTCTCAGTTCCATTGTTTTACTGCTTTCTTTGCAGTCCTCCTTATCCTTTTCCTTTCCCCTTTGACAAAGTAAGGTTAAATGTTCTGTTTCTGTATACTTACCTGTTACTCTTGGTAGAAAAGCTTCAAACCCGAGCCTGGCAACTTGCAGTGTTTCTCCTCCCCGCAGATGACTCCACACACATGCTGGGGCTCACCTGCTACTCTGGACAGTAATTTATTCTTTCCTTGCTTTATTTATTATTCTATCAATAGGGCTTTATACCTCCCACACTAGTTTTGATTTCCTTGCATTTCCCTCTTGCTTGCCTCTTAGCCCTATTTAAGGCAGACTCTTCCCTTCTGCCTCAGCATCTCCCTTAGAAAGGCCTTGTCCGGTAGGAATGTAACGTAAGCAATTTAAAATCTTCCACTAACTACACTAATACCAGAAAAGCAGGTAAAGTTAATTTTGATCATCTGCTTTAACACAATAGAAACATTATTTCCATGTGAAATGAATATAAAAATTATTGCTGCTTTTATTCAGCCGACCTCCATCACTGCGGCAGTGGGTGGAGAGCTGGAAGGGAAAACAGCAGAGACCTGGGCCAGGCTAGGCTGGAAATGCGGACTGAAGGAAAGGAGTGGACAGAGCGATGGGATGGGAGGGACAAAGCTGGATGGCCTTGTTAATCAGCTTTTAGTGACCTCTTGCTCTCACTGCTGTTACTCCAGAAGCTTCTAGAAACCCTTGTTCACACCCCATTCTTCTTATCACTGTCTGCCCCACTGGTGTGCCAGGCTGAGCCTTGGATCTTGTTGGGCAAGGTGGTGACAGTGGCCTAGTTCTGCCAATACATGTTGTCTTCAGTTTCCTAAGGCACGCTGGGAGCATGAGGACTTATGTGGCCAGGTGGTGACCATCCTCAAACTCAAGCGTGCTCAGAAACAAGCTGATCCAGGCAAGATAAATACTGTTGATTTTCACTATGGTATGAGAAATAGGCCTGAACTTATCTAACTGAATATATGGAGTTTTTCTAAAACAGACTGGAAAAGAGATTACCACACCTAGCAAAATACAGAGCTGAAAATTATCTTTAAGAACCTAGTTGTTTCTTACATTCCAGGTAAGAATCGACACTGCCTTCCGCCGTTTTACTGGGGCCCAACAGGCTAATGTACAGGTCATTCTTCCATCCAGCTACAGGGAGGACAGCACTGTCCCCAGGGCGGCAAGCCTGAAGTCAGTGTACTTCCTGAGGCAGGTCTTCAAAAAACACACAAAGTCTCCAGAAGGCAGGCCACAGTACCTCTGAGAAGCTCTTTCATGCACTTTCCGTTTTATGAGGCCAGTCGTGTACACCATGTGTGCATGTGTCATTTCACTTAACCCTCACACTAACCTCTCTCTCCTCCTTTTCATGTCCCTGGCTCTGTGATCTCTGTCTGGTACTGGCTAGACATGGTAGCTTCCTGTTGATCAGTGTTGGCCTGGTATTTCTTTTCCCCATCTTCTACTTTTCACCTATTGTATTTTTGTATTTAAAGGGCATGCAGTTAGTTGGGTATTGTTTCTATCTGATCCAAGAATATATGGCTGCCTTGTAATGGGATATCTACACCATTTTGCCTTTGCTGCTGTCAACAGGGTCTGGGTTTGGTCTATCGCCTTCCTTTTTGCATTCTATTTTCTCCACTGCTCTTCTCCTTGTCTTCCTTTCCTGCCTCAATTGGACCATGTGCTTCTTAGGACTTCATCACGTCTCCTTTGCTGGCTCTTCAGCTCTAACTCATCCTTTTGTTCAGGGCACAGCCCATCTCTTCCCTCCTGGCCTTGCTGTTGCTTCTGTCCCACGTCTCACATCTATAGGTGGCTGCAGTGCTGCACTGTAGTTGTACTTTTGATTAGACAGCATCCTGTAAAGAAGTTTAAATCACAAGGAAGAAAACTTGCAGGTGTGCTGGGGCAGACATCTGGCAGACGTGGTACCACCTTCTTGCCTGTGTTAGAGGGTTTCTGGGAAGACAACTTTGGCTCTGTTGACCTCAGGAGTCTTTATTTCACCTTTCTCTTTGAAAGATGTTGTTCTCCTGACAGCACTGCATTGTCTCTGGGCTAACCTGGCTTCTGCAGATATGTCATCACCTTTCCCTGTGGCCCTCTTGCCGTGTCCTTTCCCCATGGCTGCATTTAAGACCCTCTTTGTCACTGGCCATGAGCAATTTGGGTACTGCTGTTGCTCCCTTGTATTTTTTATGCTTGGGGATTGTTGAGAATCTCAGACCTATGGATTACACAGACTGGATGTCTCTTGCTTGGGAGATTTCAGATTTTGAAGATCTTTATGTGGGCTTCATCCACCAATCTGAAATGCTTCAAAATCCAAAATCTGAGTGTCACAGTCGAGCTCAAAAAGTTCTGAATTTTGGAGCATTTCAGATTGCAGATTTTTGGGATTGGGGTGCTCAACTTGTAGTTTAGTCAAATTTGGAAAAATTATGGGCACCATTTTTTCAATATTTTCTGTCATCTCCCTCTCCTCTAATGTAGATGTATCTTGAGCTGTCTAGCGTCCCCCAGCTCAGTGATGGTCCATTCACTTTAAAAATATCTCTATTCTCAAGTGATTTTATTCTGGGCCATTTCTGTTGCTATCTTCAAGGTCACTAATCTTTTCTTTTGCAGCTTCTAATCTGCCATTAATTCCATGACTCACATATTGCAGCAATCATCTAAATTGAAGTTGGATCTTTTTTGTCTCTACTTAACTTTTTTGTCTGTTTGAAATAGTGACAATTGCTGCTCCATGGTCCTTGTCTGCTAACATCTGTTAGTAGCTCTCAGTCAATTTTGGTTGGCTTTTCTTCTCAGAATGGGCAGTGTTTTTGTTTGTGTGCCTGGTGATCTTTAATGGATTGCAGACAAGCCGTGCCTCATCAGGTAACAGTTTTGTGCTTTGTAAATATATCTGAATGTTGTTCTGGGACATGGTTAAAACACATGGGAACAGCTTGATCTGTTGGCATAGTGCTTTTAGGATTTGTTAGGTAGGACTAGAGTAGCTGGAGGGTCAATTATTCCTACCACAGCAGTAAGACCCTGCTATATGCTCTACCCAGCGTCTGTTGGACCCGCCACTGGCTGGCAGGACACCCTATTGCCAGCCCTTGTGAACTCCCAGCACCATTCCCTCCAGCTCTTTAGGGAATTCTTCCGTCTTCAGTGGCTTCTTTCCATACACAGGTGTGCTATCCTGACTGCTGACACCTAGGGGACCTGTAGCTCCTCAGTCCTGTCCTCTGCAGGACTGTCCTGTGACTCTAGCGCTTTGTTTTCTGTGGCTTCTAGCTCTCTCTCCAGCTCAGGGAGCCCAGCAGTTCTTCCCAAGTCACCCATTCAAGAGACCAGTCCTCTGTAACTTCTTTCCTTTTGCATTGCTCTACGGGAGGGAAAATCTGATCACCGTCACTCTGCCTGGGCTAGAAGGGACCCATTTATACCCAAGCAAAGGAAAGCACGGCTTTCCAGTGACCCGTCAGATCTCAGTGGCCATGTAAGTGGTGGGAAGGGTATGAAAACTGGCTGCTTAGTAGTCCAGAACCCTAGCCAGTAAGCTTTACTGCCCCCTAATCCTGCAAGATGTCACTGCCTATTGTCTGTTTTGTTTTCTGAAGGTCAAGTTAACAAATTCCAAAGGGAAAGACTTCTGTGGTGGTGTTCTAATACAGGAAGATTTTGTATTGACAACAGCAAGATGTTCACTAAGACATAGAAATATTAGTGTGAAAGTAGGTAAGTATCTTTTCATGGATTTTGTAAGATGGCACTGGAAATAAAACAATATGTAGGAATGACTGGAAATTTAACTGTCTGACACAGCAGTGGGGCAGTCAGAAGAGTTGGGTTCAAATCCCTCCACTGGGTCACCTCAGCCTCATCTCTAGTTTTGCTGTGCCTGATTCTCCAGCTGTAAAAACCAAGCAATCATTTCTCTCCTGCAGTTTACATGGTAACCTGCCAACATGTCCTATAATGAATCTAAAGATCCCTAAAATAAATGCATTTTCTCTCTATTCTTAAATACTTTTGAATCAACAAAATAACCCATAAGCAGAGTTTTTGAGCAGCCTGGAGAGTTCCCTTCACTGATGCCTAATCTCTGACCATTTCTCAAA
Organism: Castor canadensis; assembly: GCF_047511655.1. Lineage (NCBI taxonomy): Eukaryota > Metazoa > Chordata > Mammalia > Rodentia > Castoridae > Castor > Castor canadensis. The sequence continues at coordinate 811,466 of NC_133395.1, read as the reverse complement.
ACCCCACTGTATTCCAAAATAAGACAGCTGATTCTAACCTTAAAAAGAGTTGACACAGCTTGTCCTCCAATCTGCCTTTACTCCCAGGCCAACACTGATGGAGACAGGCAATTTGCCCAGCCAGTCCTGGGGTGCAGCCTCTGCCTTGTCATGGGCCTCAATGAGAAACTAGTCTGTTACCTAACTCCAGAAATCAGCCTTCCTTTAAAACTTTGCCATGATTGCTCATGATTTCAGGGTCTGACAGGAGCGAGGACGCAGTGAGCATCAGGATCAAGAGCATTCATGTGCACATGCGGTACGAGGAGGAGTCAGGGCAGAATGACATCTCGCTGCTGGAGCTGGAGAGGCCAGTGCAGTGTCCCAGCGTGGGGCTCCCCATCTGCATCCCCGAGAGGGACTTCGCTGAGCGTGTCCTCATTCCAGGGACAAAGGGCCTCCTCAGTGGCTGGACGCTCAATGACACAGACCTGGGTGCCATGCCAACAAGGCTGCCAGTCACAACTGTGGATGGGGAGGAATGTGGACAGGCCCTGAATGTGACCGTCACAACAAGGATGTGCTGTGAGAGGGGCAGGACAGGGGCAGGGCAGTGGGTCGAAGGAAGTGTGGTCACCAGAGAACACAAGGGCACCTGGTTCCTCACAGGGATTCTGGGGTTACCATCAAGAGAAGAACAAGGAAATATGTTCCTTCTCACCACAGTCCCAAGATACTCACTCTGGTTTAAACAGATAATGAAGTAACTAAGACTCAATACGCCAGAAAGGACAAAATATGCAGTGAGATTCCAAATTTTAGCAGCAATCATAGGAAGAAACTGAAATTCTGTGACAAAAGTGGTTGTAAGACTGTCAGAGCCAACCAACTACCAGCTTACTAGGTCATTGCTGGATGCTGACATTTTTTTCCTTGGAACTTTTTAGCTAAATGGAAAACTTGAGAAAAAATGAGATCTATCAAATAAAATAAATCTGTCAGTCACAAACGAGTCCAGTTTCTGAAAACTGTTTCTTCTTCCAAGCCTCTGCTAAATGGAGAAAGGGTATGAACTAGCTCGGTCTGATACATAGCTATGGTCAGTGCAGCCCTGGCATGGAAAATCCTCAGAATGGTGCTACAGACAGAAAGTGACCTCCTCGGTTCACTGCAAGTGGAATTGTTGCTGTGCACTGGAAGAAGCAGCTGGATGGGGTATGGACAGGGAATACTGTAGAGAGGCATGTTTGGGAAAAGGTCAGGAGGCACACGGATGAGAAGTCAGAAAATGTGGGGCCTTCCAACAGGGCTGTACCAAGAAGCACTTTGGATGCTGGAGGCCTGACCGACAGGTTCCAGGGAACCATGGGGTCAGGGCTGGCAGTGGAGCTTCTCAACTCTGCCACTTAAGCTGGTAACACTTGAATGATTACTTAACCTCCTTGTGCCTCAGTGTTTTCATCTCTAAAAGGAATAATAGGAATGTGGCTACAACATTTAAAAAGGGCCAAACCAATCCAGACACAGCAGCACAGAGCTGCAATCCAATACTCCGGAGGTCGAGGTGGGAGGATTGTGAATTGGAAGCAAGCCTGGGCTATGACAGTTGAGAACCTGTCTCAAGATCAAAATAAAAATATCAAATAAACTAGCCTACAATCACGTCTGATTATTTGATGTCAATGCAAGCCAGCTGCAATGATACATCCTCTGTGGGTGCCCAGACATGAACCAAGCTGTGCACGAGGCCTTGTGCACAGAGTCCAAACACAAGGGTACTAGGCACTAAGGCTGTTTCTTTCACTGACAGGCATGATCATACATTACCTTACACTATCAATCCTTAACTGTGAGTGTCACTGTTTACTGTTCAAGAAACAACCTGGAGACATCCATAAACCTTAACCCTTGTTGTTATTAACCCAGAAGAATGCAATTCAGAAGTGCTCACAAGAATTCCAACAAATCACTATACCTCATCATTTTTATCAGAAGATGCTTAAGGCTCCTGCCGGGCAGTGGGAAAACAGGATTTCCAAGTAGCTCTGCAGCACAGTGCCCATGGATATGCACAGCAGAGGAGACAGGAGCACAGCAGTTAGCCCTGGAGGGGCTCAGTAGCAAGGTCCTCCCCGCTCTGCCCTGCCAAGACTGACTTCACTGCCAGACTGCATGAAACCACAGCACACGCTCCACTCTGCAGCTCAGTGAGAAACTGGATGCCATCAGGATACAAATTCACGCAAGTGTCTGTTTCCTGGCTCCTCTGAGATTCTCAGTCCTGGAACCCAGCTGCACCCTCTGGAGAGCTACATGCACGAGCCTCCCCACTCCACTGAGCTCTAAGCCCAAGCACCTGGCATTGGAAGCTGCTCCCTAGCCCCCAGAAGGGCCCCTTCACTGCCACATGGAGCAGAGGACATCTCCCTACCAAGTCCTGGCCAGATGCGGATTTATGAGTAAATCAAGGGTGCCAGTGCTGCAAGCCATAAGGCCTGGATGGTTTTCCACAGTAAGAGGATGCCCACAGAAGCACCCACGCAGTGCGACAACTGCGCTGCCCAGGGCAGAAGAGGGGCCGAAGGCTTCTCCAATAGCTCCTCTCTGCAGAAGGGGGCAAGCAGATAACTTTGCAGAGATGAGCTAAGTTTTTCATAAACTGAGGAAATGTGCATAGTCTGAAAAAGCTGAAAACAGCCAGTGCAGAGGGCTGAACCATGCCCTCAGCCCTGCTGAAGTCCTGATCTAAGGTGACTGACTAGAGGTGGAGGGGAGTCTTCACAGGTGATTAAGTCAGATTAAGTCAGGTGAGGTCCTGACCTGACAGGGCTATGGCCTTGTAGGAAAAGGAAGAGAAAGAGAGACAGAGTTACATCTCTCTGACATAGACACTGCCACCTATACCTCGGAAAGGGGCATCTCCAGGGTCCCATCACTAGCTCCTGACTTCAGGCCTCCAGCCTCCACAACTGAGGCAATGAGTTTCTATTGTTTCAGCTGCTCAACCTGTGGTAGTCTGTTATATAGCCTGAGCACTCTATCAGCCTGCTATATAAGATCTAACAAATTTACATCAGACTAAAGTCTGCTTTGAAAAAGCAGCTTTGGACCAGGCATGGTGGCTGATATCTATAATCCCAGCAACTTGGGAGATGGAGCTAGGAGGATCATGGTATGAGTCTGGCCTAGGCAAAAAGCACAAGATACTATCTGAAAAATGACTAAAGCGAACAGGGCTGGGGTGTGACTTGAGTGGTAGAGTGCCTGCAGAATGCCCCAAGTTCAAACCCTAGTTCAAACCCGAAAACAACAACCAAAAAAGCCCTGAAGTTAAGCAAGCATTTTGAACACATGAAACATTCAGATTTAATATATGAAAATAGACCTATTCTGGAAGATATAACAAACAGTATGTCATTATTATAAACTCAGAAGACCTTTTTAAAAGAAAAGAGCTACAAAAGTTACAAGGATCACCTTCCTGAGCAGAATGTGAGCACAAAGTGCAGCCGCCTCTGTCCCAGGAGTCCATGAACGCTGTGGCCAGCAGTGCGGTTTATACCTCCTGAAAAAGGATTCCCAGTCTCCATGAGCTGGCAAGGTGACAGTGGTTACGGACGATGGAGGAGATACCAAGACACTCGGTGTGCTGGCAAACTCAGCCTCAGCAGCCCTGAGGATGCACCAGAGGACTGGGGCTGTAGAGCATGGTGGGCACAGGCCTGGGTGTCAGCAGACCGTAGATAGTGGAGGGAACGGATTCTGCTTACTGACGACCAGCTTCTGATGCTGATGGGATATGTAACCTTTGATGTGACCCTTGAGGAGAGAAAAGGGAATTGGTTTACACTTCCAGTCTGAGTCACAGCAGACAATGACATTCGTATCCAATCACAGTGCAATTCACCTCACAGGTGACCATGAAGAAACACGTATGGCAGGTAACGTGGAGATCTACTGGACAGTCCATACTATACCTGCCCTTTGTCACCCCAAAGGCCCTGTGAATGGTATTTCTAGGATAAAATCAGCTCTATTAGCAAATATCTTCACAAAGCCAGGCATGGTGGCACACAACTGTAACCTTAGCACCCAAGAAGCTGAGGAAGGAGGATCAGGAGTTTAAGGCCAGTCTGGGTTTACATAGCGAGTTCCAGGCTAGTCTGGGATACACAGCAAGATCCTGTCTCAAAAAACCAGGAAAAGAAAAAGGCTAACAGATAGGCTCAAGCGGCCATGGTAGTTGCTTTAACAAAGACGAGGACTCACGTACCATGTATATCAAGTTGGCCAGAATACACTGCACTTCATCAATGTCCACGTCTTCCACATGCATGAATTTCAAGGCAACCAGGAAGGCATCCAGAGACAACTGGTGTGTTCTGAGTAGCAAATACCTGGAAGAGGAAGTCACTGTCGTTACTTCAAGGGCCAAAAAGAGGCCCTGGGTCACTAGGAAATGACATTTTTTAATGAGCCAGTGTTCAAAAGAAATAGTTTCCACTAATTAGACACACCCTCAAATACACTCCAAAAATAAGAACTATTAAAATATTTTTACCTTTCTATTTTAAAAAGCCACTAACACAAATAGAATTAAAATATCTACTGAGTGGCTCATGAATATCTGAGGTGCTGTCACCACACAGGCCCTCAGAGGTGCCTCCCGCTGTGTTGTGCTCTTGCACTTTGTGTCCCCTCACTCACACTCTCTTGAAGAGGCTCCGGTAGGTAATGATCTTCAGCTTCTCGAGGATGAGGAAGATGCCGCAGCGGATGAAGAAGGTCTCATGCTTCGCCAGCGCCTCGTTGAGCAGCAGCAGGTTGCCCTCACTGGGCAAGGGGGAGACAGCATATCAACACAGTTTCTCACACTGCGGGTGTGCAAGCGTCAGCCCTTCATTCCAGTGGAAAAGGACGAAACCTACCTGACAGCTTTGGTCACTTCAGCAAACTGCATGAGGTGGTACTTTCTCAAAAGCTCAATGGTTGGCATGTGGCCCTACGACAGAAAGAAAGCTGTTGTCAGTAAGATTCTCATCAGGAATTAAGCTTAAAAATAGCAAGCCACATCTCTTAGACTTTAAGTAGCTAAGTGAGGGTTTAATACATCATAGTATTCTAGGGAAAAACAGCTCCAATCTAAAAATCAGGAAGTCTGGGTACTGTATGGTCTTGTCAGGCCATGGATGTGACCTTGATCTAGACATTCCCATGTCCCTTAGCATTTTTGCAATGGGGGTGGGGGGGGTGGTTGATGATGACTGAAGAAATACCAGCACAAGCATAGGACTGGGGAGTAAGAAATATCTCCCAGAAGAATCAGCTAGAACATGTAAACTCCCCTCTTCGGTAGGGCTGGGAGTGTTGAGGAGCAAGTGCCACAATGCTGCTTTTCCATTATAAGTTATTCCAGACTGTTTAGGTTTCAGCCACATGTGGGTGCCACTTTCTTTTTATTCATTTATTTATTAGTTTTAGATGGGAGAAAAGAAAACTGCCACTTTGAAGTTGTTTCCACCAACTCATGTACCAGTTAAGTGGCTTTTCTGTTCAAGTATCAAACACGAATTTTAGTGACTAAACAGGATACATATGAAAAGGCTGGAATGACATTTTTCTTTCTTGGTTAATCCACTGCTATGAATTTAGGCTTTTAGGGAATGTGTAAACTTTTACACTTCAGGGAAAACAAACTCTAACATTTACTTTCAAGAGAAACAAATCCAGGCAAAGCTCCTCTGGGAGGCCCTGGAAGCTCTGGTGGTGCAGTAACATCACTCAGCCCTTGCAGAGGCTCAGAACACAGTCCACACACCATTTGCTCTGTCTTAAAAAGCCCAGCCACTTCTGAGAGTGCCAGGAGCTACAAAAATGGATAGCAACACTCACCAACAGCATCTTTACCGGAAGCAAATATATCAGAATCATTCTCTTGTTCTTCTGGCTTGAACGGTGGCAGTGCTCAAAGGCAAACGACAGGTATTCCTCGGCTGCAGAGAGCAGGCCTCATACATCAGACAAGCTGGGCCCAGCCCCCTGCAGTGCACAACCCCCTCCCCGACCCCCGGCCCCTATTCCATCATAATCCTATAAAGAAGGCAATGTTACTTCCCTTTACAGTTTTAAAAACAGCAGCCCAACTTGTTTTCTGTCAGCAGTAACGTTTCTGAAGTAAAACCCACAGCTCCAAACCCAACAAGAGCTGCCTGGGACAGCCTACTTAAGAGGAAACTGCAGAAATGAACTTCTGCTGAGATTCTGATTTGCCTAAGGTCACCTGCCAAGCCACTGTGATTAGCACTTCAAACTGGAAATCATAAAGACATATAAAAGATATTGCTTCATAGCACATCTTAATCAGATAAACAGAATAAAATAACTGGGAGATACACCACCTTCCTGCTCAAAATGCAATTCACTATACATCTTTTCACTTAAAAAATATCCTACTAACGTGTAAAGCATTTATTCGATCCTGTGTACAACTTTAAAAGGGGTTCTATTTCATGTAATCTGCTTGAACTTAAGACTAAGAAAGACCTGGGCAGGGGCTTTTCAATGAAGTGTGGAGGCTGAAGGCACAGAGGACAGCCAGGGGTTGATGAACAGTGACTCCACTATCTCCCTGGATGAGAGAAGCCAAGCCGAGCTGAACTTGCTTCAAGAGCTGGGGAAACACAAGACTCATCAGATAGACGCACTCATATACCACAAATGTCTTTCTTGGACAGTGCTGCTACTTCCTAAATGTAAAGGAGCTGAGATGCTATGACCACAGTGGCCCATCTTAGGCAGACCCTGTGTCCAGAAGCCACAGGCCCTGGATCAGGATCTGAGGCCAACAGCTGAGGAAATCTGCACTGAGAACCACTGCCAGCTCCTACCCTGCATGGTCACATTTGACAAAGAAAACCTCTAACCTCGCACAGGAGGCAGAGCTCCCACCAGGAGCCCCTGCAGAGGAATAACCAAGGACAAAGACAAAGCTGAAAGACTGCATGTTCCACCAGCCCTCACAGTGTAGCTTTCCAACCTGGCCTTTGCTACTGCCCAAGATGACTGAGTCCCAAATCCCTTGGACACAGAAAACACATTCCACAGCTACAGCGTGGTGAGACTTTCTGCTGTCATCAAAGGAGCCTGAGACTTTTTGCACCGAAACTCTTATTTTGCTTGGAGTCAGAAGTATTGGGGGAGGGGGTTGCTGTTGTATAGCTCAAGTGGTAGAGTGCATGCCTAGCAAGAAAAAGTCCCTGAGTTCAAACCCTAGTACCACCAAAAAGGAGAAAATGTACATTTAGAGAGGCATGAGTCTCTGAAATTAATCTGAGTCTAATGAAGTGAATAACTGGGACATTCCAAGTACTTTCTTTACATAAATAATGCAAGATCCCAGGAAAGACTGAAAACCATCCCTGTCTGCAGCCCTAAGTTTTGGTACTCAAAGCCCCGAGGGCCAGGGCTGGCTTTTTAGGTGCATGGAGTAGCTCCACTGTCTGAACCATCAGTCTCCAGGACATGTGGTTTCTTTTACAGTAAAAGGAGAGTTGAATGAGATGCTCTTGAAGGAACTCCTTAGCTCTAAAGGCTTTAGAAGCGATGACCATCGAGCATCAACATTAGTAAGTCATCTCTGGCTATGGTACGTATTCAAAACGTCTACTCAATAAACTCCCAGGGACACCACATCGATACAGTCAAAAATTTGAAAGCTCCTACTCTTTAAAAAAAAAAAAAAATCAGAGAGGGAGATGGCAAAAAATCAAGGAAAGAAAGCCCTTCTTCAAAAGCCTGACTTCTATTAAAAATGTTGTGAGGGCCGGAGGTGTGGCTCAAGTGGTTGAGCACCTGCCTGGCAAGTGCAAGGCCCTGAGCTCAAACCCAGTACTGGGGAAGAAATGTGAAAAAAAATGGAAAGTAACGTCAATAAGCCGCAAGGTGAAAAGTCAAGTCCTCACATGAGAGCTGTGCTTTTTGCTAAGAGGCCTTGGCCCTATCAGCAGAGGGGGACGGCCACTACTCACCCCGTCTGGCCTGAAGTGCTGCTGTGTGGCCTTGGAAGTGTGACCAATAGGTCACTGAAGCATCAATCTTAGGAGTTACTGTGAATACGATGGAAGAGTTCATAAGGAACCCATGTCGGCTAGTCTAAGTGTTTAAAAGGAGAAAGACTGGCTTCGTGTGATCTAATGTGAAGAAAGCGATGTGCCGGAACCCAGCACTGGGGAGGATCAATGCCATCACACGTGGTTTTAAAATAAAAGCCACAAACACCAACCACAGAACCAGGCCCAAGGAACTTCCCGGGATTTGAGATGGTGAGGCAGCAGCTGAGCCAAGTGTCATCCTTAGCTTCATTTCCTGTGTCAGCACAACCAGACACATGATGGGGTTGAAAACAAAGAGAGAAAACAGTCGCTCTTCTATTTGGAGACAGCTAGGCTTTGCACCTCAGAAAGGACATTCAATGTCAATGGTGACTGACAGTGCTTCAGGGACCCCCCAGTGCAATCTTCCCTTATTTAATCAGCATTAGCATCCACACTACATGTGACTCAGTCTGTCTGGAACGTGCAGCTCATCTAAAACTTTAGCACAGCAGTTGCAACACACCCTGCTTGAAGTCACTGTCAAACATGGCCTTGCGTCCAACATAGTACTTATACGTGACTCTCTGTGCAGTGCTGTAGTCATCTTTCAGATTGGAGCTGTCAATGGCTCTGATCAGGGGTTTACACAAGTGAAGTTTGTTGATCTGCAATGAGTAGCAATCCATTAAAATAGTTAAAACATCAACGACAAAACAGGCAGATGGAAGAACAGACACAAACTTCTAGGTGTGTGCCGTTAAAATGGGAGTAACAAATCATCTCTGTTGTCAAAATTATTCAATAATAAAACAGCTGGCAGAGTGGATCAAGTGGTAGAGTGCCTGCCTAGCAAGCATGAGGCTGAGTTCAAGCCATAGCACAGCCAAAAAAACAAAAGATTATTTAATAATAAAACATAAAGCGAAGACCACATGCACTCAAGGAAGCCCTAAGAAGCCTTCCAAGGAGCATTGTCCTGCGGAGAGCTGGAGCACTGACAGCAGCAGCCTGCACTTAAGCCAGGCTGGTGGGGACAGGCCAGACGTCCCCTTGGAGCAGAAGGGAGTGGTCCCAGCCACTGAAGGCTGATGGCTGCCCTTCCCAGCTTGACTCTGATAGGAAAAGAGAGCTCTTAGTTCATCTATTTTTCTTCTTCACACCTTGCCACTTTCACAGGGTTGATATGAAACAAAGAATGGAAGGCACCACAATAGGGTCCCTGCACTGAGAGCCAAATCACACCACAGGACCTGATCATTCAGTGCAGGGCCTCCGCCCCCAGAGAGCTGGTCACTCAGTGTGCAGGACCTTCTCCCTGGACTAGCTGCAGTCAACTCAAGTCTTTCTTGTATCATACATTTGTGAGACATTTAGAACTTTGAACATGGGAGGCATTCAAAGAATGTCAGCTCTCAGGGTTATAAATGTGACTGGGTCATTTCCTAAGACATGCCAGGGAGGTTCAATGACAACAGTAATTGAATAGTAATAACTGACCTGGGGAGACAGAGGGCAAGTTTGTAGGGAGTCTCAGGCAGAAGCATACCTTAAAGTAGATTTTGAACAACTGATTCACCAGAAACAGCATCCCCCACTTCTTAGAGTCCTCTATGCCAGCACGACTATGGGAGAGTAATGTTTTCACAGTTACAGAAGAAATGAGAATTTTATGCATCACAAACAAAATGAACTGCCTAAAAATGAGTACCTCTAGTTAAAGTCTCACAAATCTGTCCTATTTACCAAATAAAATAACATTATGAAAACACGATGTCTCACCTAATAGGTGAAATTAAAAAAATAAAAAGAGCAACCCAGGAATTCTAATCTCATTTAAACACTTGGTGCTCCCTCTGGCACATCAGTGGGAAATGCCTGGTTTCAGCAGTGTGGGTAAAAGCCATTTGTTAGGAAGGGTTTGTGAGAGTCAAGCATGTTCTGTCATCATTTCAACAAAATGCACCTGTGGACACAAAAAGAGGACTCTCAAAGCAGGAGCTACAGGAGGCATGAGCACATACCTGCAGGACTTCCCATGCACAAGGTCACTGGGGCACAGTTCACCAAGAGGGACACACTAGGACATGGGGGGCCAGGCATTGTCTGAAGGACCACAATGAGGTCTGAGCCCTAATGAGCCTGGACTGGTTACAGGCAGGTTTTGTGTGTTGTACATTCTGTGTGGTTTTGTGGATGTACATTCACCACAAAGACAAAGAAGCTGGAGGATATGGAAAGCATACAGCATTTGTAACTCCGAAATACATTTTTTTACAAAAGAAGAAAAGATAAAATGTTCATAGAAGTGGTGGAGTTACAGGTAATTTCTCTAAAATTCTCCCAACTTCACTGAATGTTTGAAACTTTTCATGAAAAAAATGCAGTTGAGATGGCTGTGTACTTTCTCCGTAAGTGGTTCCCAGCCAGGCACAAGCCTGTGGACAGGGGTTCAGAGAGGCCCAATTGCAGGCTGCCTGGGAACACGAAACCCAGAGCATAATGCCAAGGAAGCATGATGGAAGTGCCCAGGACAGAAAGCATGCAGGCTGCTCACAAGCTCAGGAGCAGAACTGGTCCTCCAGGCCAAAATGTGCCCACAGGGAAGCACTTAATGTAAACAAGAATTCAGTTTTAGGTTACCAAAGCCTGTCTCATGCTAGCTGCCTAGCTAGCTGCAATAACCAGCTCTTTTTTATGATTACCATCACTATAACTAGAACTACGACCATTGTGCAAACGGTGACAAAGAGTAACACAACTCCAAAGGGCCATGGCAAAAAACAGAAAGAAATGCATCGGCAAGTACTTTGTAAGTACAAAAATGCTTCATTCATGTAACGTCCCGCCAGTCAGGCACCAGGGACAAGGGCCTCTTTATGAGACATCAAAGGCAAAGACCAGGGGACCAAAGTGTCCCCTGAGGTTTGTCTTCTGGGCACAAACCGGGGAGTGGAATTGCTGGATCACATGGAACCTCAGGCCTAACTCTCTGTAGGAATAGCCAGATACAACATCTTAGGGCCCACTGGCAGTATACAGGGCCCCAGACTCCTCTCCTTGCCTGAAGTGTCTTGTCTTTTTGATGCAGCCACTATACCAGGTGTGAAGTGGCAGCACACTGTAGTTCTGACTTGCAATTCTTTAATGTGTTGAGCACTTTTCCGTGTGCTTACTGGTCATGTGTGTATCCCTCCAGAACATTTTTCAAATCTCTGTCCATTTTTTTTTTTTATTTTGGTACTAGGGTTTGCATTCAGGACCTTGCACTTGCTCGAGTCACGCCTCCATCCCTTTGGCTCTGAGTATTTAGGACACGGGGTCTCACTTTCGCCCAGGTCAGCCCAGACCATCATCTTCCTATTTTATGCTTCCCACCATGGCTGTGATGACAGGTGTGCACCATACCAGCTTCTTCTATTGAGAAGGTGTCTTGTGGGCTGACCGGGAACCATGTTCACCTCAATCTCAGCTTGTTGTGGAGCCGGGATGACAGGTGTGCACCACCACACCCAGCTACTGGTTGAGAGGTGGTGCCATGAACTTTTTTGCTCAGGCTGGCCTCAAATCACAATCCTTCTGATCTCATCCTCCTGTGTAGTGGGATGACAGGGGCAAGCCACCAGTGCCCCGTTCTACTTTTAAGTTGGTTTGTCTTACATATTGTCCAGTTCTCTATATATTCTACATACAAACCCTTATCAGACATACCGTCCAATAAAACAACTTCACTTTGATTGTTCTGTTGAAACCCAATTTATCTATCATTTTCCTTCATTGCTGTGCTGTTGGCATCACATCTGAGGCCACATCAAGTAAGGAAGAATAGACTCATACAAATTTCAGTGTCCATTCCATAAACATTCACGGTATGACGGTGAGAGACACAGAGGCCTCATGCACTCTGCACACTTCAAATCACCATCCAAAACTGCACATGCTGAAGGTGATGGGTGTGGGTGGGAGCTAGGAAAGCCTTGCCCACTGTGGAGTCCACAGTGAGATCTCAATCCTGTGGGGACCAAATGGGCAGCACAGAGAGGTCTTATTCAAAAAAAAAAAAAAAAAAGCATACAATTTCTTCAAAGTCACAAATAAACTGTGACTGGTGAAGAAATGGAGCTCTAGAAGAAAGATGAAAATTCTCAAGTGAGATCAAACGGAAGTCCAGAATTAAAAAATAAACAAAAAAAAGCAGCTAAGACCATTCACCTTGCAAGCAGGTCAATACAAATTACTCCAAATGAAGGACAAGATTGAAAAACAATAAAATGTTAAATTAAAAAAAAAAACTGATAAAAACCATCAACTTAGAAGAGTAAGAAGCTCCCTAAACTGTAATCAGGGGAACAGAAAACCAACTGGACAGAGCTGAGCAGTTATGGAAGTGGCTGGTGAGGAAAAAAGCCAACTGAAGACAGGGAAACAATGGTGAGAGTGACAGTGAGGGTGATGGCTGGCTGTTGCAACCAAGGAATCAAGCCAGGGACACTGTAAAGGGCTGCCAGGGAAAAATGGCCCATCCACAAGTTTCCACTTGGCACAAGTGTCTTAAAAAATGAAGACAAGCAAAGAGGAGCATGGAGTTCATTGGCAGTAGACCTGTGCTACAGCGGACTGCAGGGAGAGCCCCAAACCCAGAGGCCTGGCCCCAGAGGAACTGACTTGCACAGCAGGCACATGCCAGAAACTGAGTGCTCGGTAAGTGTTAAAACGTGCCTTTCTCTCATTTCTTTTACAACACAAAGAACAGTTATATCCATCATGGGGCAGGCACAGCAAGGTTCTCAAGACCTTCACTCACGTGTCACTGGCACAGACGCGGAAGCAGCTCATCAGCAACTCAGCAGCTTTTTCCAGCATGTCCCCGACTTTGCTCTTTCCTTTCTTTACCAACTGCTGATCTGCCTAGCAGAATACAAAAACATTTATTTTCAAAACAGAAATGGGAACAGTTGAGTCCAAGTCCCAAAAGGTTTTAGAGACACCATCTAGTGTGCACCATGGTTTTTAAACAGTCATCTACACGCCAAGTCTGCCTCAAGTTAAGGTGTTGGTCCCCAGCTTTCCCCTGCTTTGCTCACAGTACAGAGCAACTGGTGCCTTCTCTCCTTCAGACAGCAGTGAACACCCGAACAAAAGCTTCTAGAGACGTTAGTCATGGTGAAGCGCGGCTCTTCCCTCGTTCTTAGGAGGGCCTGTGTTAAAGCATGAACCTGCCTGTTTTCTCCTCCTGCCATTTTGCAGACAGTCCCATGCTGAAGGCTATTTAGTGTCCTGACACACACTGGAGGTGTGAGCACCAGGCCAGTGGGCATGGTATCCTCCTGAAACACCAGGCTGCACCAGTGTGGCTGTGAACTCAGCACCAGTCCACAAGCCAGGCACACTGGCTCTGCAGAAGCATCCTTGATGGCACAGCAAACATTATTTTTTACATTTAAGCTTTCTCTGTGATGAAATGGAGGTGTAAAAAACACTTCAGGCCAGGTGCCAGTGGTTCACATCTGTAATGCTACCTACTCAGAAGGCAGAGTTCAGCATTGTGGTTCAAAGGCAGCCCAGGCAAACACTTCATGAGACCCTATTTCAAAATAACCACAACACACAAAAGGGCTGGTAGAGTGGCTCAAGGTGTAGGCCCTAAGTTCAAACCCCAGTACTGACCCCCCCCCCCAAAAAAAAAGTACTTCAGGAACACACCGCCTGATGCCTCTTTCTGAGGGAAGGCATCCCAGCAGAGCAGCTGGAGCTGCAGGCTGTCCTGTTGTTTCTCCTGGAAACACTGGCAAACACAGCACCCAGGGTGCGTGTTGGAGACCATACTTTTAGCGAATGAGATAGATCTGTCACTTCCAGGCAAAGAATTGATGGTATTTGTTGCTGGCAGTATTTGTGCTTTCAATAAAAAAAAAACCCTACAATTTTGAGGTGAATATGATCAAAGTACAGTAATGATGGAACCTGTTAAAATGTAAAACAAAACAAAACAAAACAAAAAACATCTAGAATTTTGGAAAATGTCTATTGACCACTGTGAGCTTGGCAGCTTTACTTCAACACTTTTCTGATGAGGTATACTAACAAGCACAGGGTTTTATTTACACAGTGAGGGGTCAACATTTGGAACTGTTGTATTATCTTAGTGAGCTGAAACTTTCCAAATGGGGTCTAAACATTTGTGCCTCCCAAATTCATGTGTTGAAATTCTAACACCCAGTGTGATGGTAATAGGTAGGGCCTCTGAGAGGCAATTAGGTTTTGAGGGTGTGCTTATAAGAGACCCCAGAGTTCCCTGCCCCATCAAACATACAGACACACCAAGAAGACGCTGTCTATAGACCCAACAGTGTGCCTTACTAGACACCCAAAGTGCTGGCACCTTGATCTTGGTCTCTGGAACTGTGAGAAATTAGTATCTGCTGTTTATAACTTTCCCAGTCCTTGGCATACTGAGACAGCAACCTGAATTGAGTGAGACAGAACAATGATGCACTATAAAATCATGCATGGGTAATGAGCTGTTTGAAGACAGACCACTGGATTTTAATGCAATCATAGAAAAATTTCATAGCTCTGTTTCAGAGCCACATTGTAACTAACCTTTAGAAAACTGCACACCCGCAATCCCAGCACTCGAGAGGCTAAGGCAGGATTCCAAGTTTGAGGCCAGCCTGGGATTCCTAGTGAGTTCAAAGACAACCTGGCTGTATAGTGAGACCCTATCTCAAAAACAAAACAAAAAACAAAAAACCAACCCTGATACTTGAGTTTTGGTGTAGTGTCAAAAAGAGCTCCCTGCAATGATCTGAAAAGGCTATTGAAATAGTCTCCCCTTTCTGTTGACGTCTGTCTTCAAACACCTCAACGTGAACATGATGGTGCAATGGTGTGTGTGCAGAAGGAGCAAGTCTTCAGAAGGGTTCTGTTAAAACTGAGCATTAAGAGCTTGAGATGTAGCTAGGCGCCAGTTGCTCACGCCTGAAATCCTAGCTACTCAGGAGGCAGATCAGGGGTATCCAGGTTTGAAGCCAGTCTGGGAAAATAGTTCACAGCACTGTATTTCAAAAATATCCAACACAAAAAAGGGTTGGTGGAGTGGCTCATGGTAGACAGCTTGCCTAGCAAGAGTGAAGCACTGATTTCAAACCTCCACCCCCAAAAAAGAGCTTGAGATGTGAGGTAATGGCACTCTCCTTAATGAATTTTGTCTTGTAAATATAGTTAGCTTTTATTTAGGTCAGTGATATTAACAGGCAAAGGATTTATTATTATTTTTAAAAGAATATTTGAAGAATTTCCCATTTAAAATTTCTAAGATGGCAAATATAAACGAATATAACAGAAATAAACAAAAGTTCTCTGGGGTCTTCAGGTAACATTTTTTTACCTGAAGTTTCCACTTTACATCTTACTGAGACTGTTGACATTTTTATTTGCTTCAAGCATGTTCACTACTGCTCACTCAGTGTTTTTATAAGGGCTGCTTCAAAATCCCCATCAGGTAATTCCAACAACTATTGTCATCTCTATTGGAAGTATTCTCATTAAAGTCTTAAGAAGTTGATCATGCCTGTAATCCTAGCTACTTGGGAGGCAGAGATCAGGAGGGTCACAGTTCAAAGCCAACCTATACAGTTCAAAGCAAACAGTTTGAGAGGCCCTATCTCGAAAAAAACCTATCACAAAAAAAGGGCTGGCAGGGTGGCTGAAGGTGTAAGCATTGAGTTCAAACCCCAGTACCACAAAAAACAAACAAACAAAAAAAAGTTGAGATTCTCCTCATCCTTGGCATGATTGCTGATTTTTTGTTGTATCCTAGACCTTTGGGGTATTGGAACTTCTGACCTTATGTACCCTGTTTCCATAGGCCTCTGCTGACCCGTGCTAGCAAAGAAGAGGCCTGATCTCTTGGCTGCTGAGTGGAGTGGGGTCCAGGCCCCTTACTCCTTTGCTGCCATGGTGGGTGGGGCCTACAGACTTGCAGGTGGAACACAGCACTGAAAGGCAGATACCATCACAGATAGTGCTGTCTCTTGGGCTGGCCTCCATCGGGGGTATTTTTGTCTCCATCTATAGGCACATCCATATATGTTTTCCCAGACCCTGTGTCCCAGTCAGACAGGAGGCAAACAGGAAATGCTCCCACTTGACTTTGTGGGTCCCTGCCCTTCCCTCCCCAGTGTGACTCTGACACTCACACCTATCTTTTGGAGAAAGAATAGGAGAAATCTATCTATTCCATCTGATCAGGGCCCAGAAATCATAGACAATTTAAAGGGAGCCTAAGACTACAAAGACAACAACTGTGGTCCCACAACTGGCTTATGCAGCCCCAGGGAGGTCACATCACAAAATACAGGACCTTTACCCTCACATCAAAGAAGCCAACCCCCGGATCTACATTAAACTACAATTTCTTAGGACAGGGAACAGGCCACATCTCCCTGTTACTGTTCCACCCCCTAAATGGTTAACAACGTGTGGGTAGCCCTGCACTGACAGTGTGAGAATCTGAACAATCTCATTACTGGATCAGTGAGAGGGGACAGTCAGCCAAGCCACCTCCTGGTCTTTTGCTTCCTATACTAGATGCACACCACCTCCCACTCATTCCTCAAAACTTTTGGGAAAAGAGACATAAAATCAAGCAGCAGAAAGTGACCAAGTTTTAGTTCTAAACAGCAGCGAGAGAAAATGGAACTTACATTGTTGGCAAATACTCGAAGGTCAAGTGCTACTGCATACATGACAGGCAAGGCCCTACGGGCAGAAAGCAAGTACATTTGAAGAGCCACAAAGTCCAAGATCTCACCCTAAGAGGGAGAAGGACACTGGCACCCAGGGCGACTCAGAATGGCATCCACACCCTCCTCAACTCTGATGACTACTGTCTGCTTCCTTACATTTCATCCTGGCAGGCTTCAGCCCCAGGCTTCCTGACCAACCTAGAGGCCCCTGTTTGGTCCACACCACTATCCCACCCCTACTTGGGCATGGGCCCTGGTCCAGCTGGAGGCTCCTAGGACTTCTCCTTTCCCTATCTTCCCATCACTAACAAACAGCTCCATTTAAAAAAGATGTGGCTTGGCCAAGTGTGTTGGCTCACACCTGTAATCCCAAATACTTGGGAGGCAGAGATTGAGAGGATTATGGTTTGAGGTCAGCCTAGGCATAAAGTTGGTGAGACCCTGATCTCAATCAATAAGCTGGGCATGGTGGACATGCCTATGATCCTAGCTACGCAGGAGGTCATAGATAGGAGGGTCATGGTCTGACGCTAGCCCTGGGCAAAACACCCCTATCGCCCTATCTGAAAAATAACAAACAAAAAGTCCTGGGGCATGGCTCATGGGGTAGAGTGCCTAGCAAGGGTAAGGCCCTGAGCTCAAACCCCAGTATCACCGAAATTTTTTTTTTAAATGACATGCTTTAACAAGATTTCTGAGTAGGAACCAGAGTGTATAATGCAGCCAATGTCATAAAACAGTGTTGGGTATATCTAGCTGGCAACACTGGGCTTCCTATCCTGTGTAAGCTAAGTCTCCACTTAGAAAGGGAAAAGGGCTGGGATGTTTGTGTAATCAAAAATTACATATTTGCCTAGTGTGTTAATAAATTATAAATCCTCAAAATAAAAATTAGTTTGTCGAAACATTTAAACAGCCAGGCAGAACGGTGCATGCCTGTAATCCCAGCACTTAACAGGTTGAGGTCGGAGGATCGTGAGTCTGCAACCTAGCTGCAGAGCGAGACCTTGTAAAAAGCCGGGCGTCAGTGGCTCTCATATGTAACCCTAGCTGCTCAGGAGGATCCCGGTTTGAGGCCAAAACAGAAAAACCCCATTCAAAAATACCTAACACAAAAAGGGCTGTCAGAATGGATCAAGTAGGTACAGTGCCTACCTAGCAAGTGTGAGGCCCTGAGTTTAAACCTCTGTTCTACAAAAAAAAAGGACTTTTACAGCAACCCAGTTATTATGTGTATCACACTAAATGAACTATACTCGGTCTGACACTTTTATCCAAAGTAAGCTCAAAATTGACAACTGAAGGAAAAAAACAGTACTCAATAAATATTTGGGAGAAAGGAAGTGTCGAAATAGAAATTATTCTCAGTATAAAAATAACACCAAGAATCTGGCTGACCTGTCAGTCAAGTTCACACAGCTAGTATGATTTTGTCATGCCACAGGACATTATATGTCCACAGAGAAAACACAATACCTGCCTAAAGCAGACTTTAAAGGGCTCTGTGAAAGAAACTGCTACTCACCAATCTCCAGTTGTTGCTGCTCCTACTTACCAGTTTTCTTCTTTGTGGGCCTGAAACGCCCGCAGGAATGATGTGCAATGTTAAGGAAGGTATGATATGCAACACTCAAATCATGATACAGATGGCAAAAAAAAGAATAAGGAAGATTCTAAATTTTAAGGGGTTCAGCACACCCTTTAAAAGATATTATGTGTGTGTTAGGCTTGGGGGGTCTGCTGCAGTGGGTAAGGCACTTGCCTAACAAATGCAAGGCCCTAGCATGGCAAAAAAAAAAAAAAAAAAAGAATACATATATATATATGCCACAAAAGTAATATGTTCTTGAAGAAAAAAGCCCACGTTACAAATATCAGTAAGCCTAAGTCTACTAAATATATTTATTTCATACATCTTTCTTCAGAGTTAGAACACTTTATTATAAAATTTTTAGAAGTTTGTTTGGGTTCTCTGAGCCCAAATGGTCATGAGTTATCTTTAAGTGCTTCAGAATCTGTAGTGTAACACTTATTTTTACCAATTCTAGAGTTTTGCTGGGTATATTTAAACAAGACAGTTTAAATCTGGAGATCAATACAAATACTTAGAATATCCATCAGTTAGGACCTTCACTGTAAGATGTCATCCAATTAAGCTAAGTTGGCCTGGTGAAGACCATGTGTCTTACTTAGTCCACTCTGCACCATGTAGGCCTGAACTGTGGACTTCTGCTATTTCACCAAGAGGACTTAACCAGCTTCCACAAGTGGACTCAATGACTTAAAGGCAAGAAGGTATTATTCTTCAACAGAATTAATGAAAGCCCTCCTATTTTTTTCCCTTTCAGTGCTAGGGACCAAACTTAGTGCCTTGCACTTGCTAGGCAAGCACTGCATCACTCAGCTGAGCCCCAATCCCAAATTGTCTCTCTTCTCCAGTGCTTTTCTTCAAACTGGGAGACTCTTTAAGATCTGTGCTGAACTTTGGTACCAAAGAGAAAAAGCTAAAAGGAGTTTCCCTTCCAAAATATTTTAGTTCCTTTCTAATTGTAGGTTTGAACAACTGGCCCAAGATTTCAAATCTCAAATCCCAATAACCCACTGTACCTGTTACCCATTTCACAGCTACCTCTGTGACAAAAGATATTGGACTATCACCGTCTGGCATTTGTAAGCTTCTATGAAGTCATGGTTCCCCACCGCATAGGTGCACCTGCAATAGGTGTCAGAAAGAGCATTTATACAATGAAAACCTAGAAGCCAGCCATGTAAGCCAGAGTTCAATTCTGCCACAACCCCCTAGTTCTCTACTGGTCCTGGAAGGAAAGCTGAAGCTCCTGTTTGACAGCTAACAAAAATTGGAAGGAGGAAATGCAGATGACTATTTGGTGTAAAGGGGAATGCCACATGAAGCTGTGAGACTACTCTGTCAAGCCTCACAAGGGGACAGCTCCAGTAGGTTTGAGTAAATGGACTGATGATTCTGCATGGCCCTTCCCTTCTGCCAGTGGGCTGACCAGGGTGCTCTAACTGAATTCCTTCTGGGCAGTCAGAATCAGTTCATCATCAGATCTGGAACCACACTGTACACCGCACAGAAAGATAATCACAGGGTGTCTTACAGCACAAGGAACGCAGTGGCACCACAACACTTCCAAAGACCTTGCTGGTTTTCAGGGTTTCCCTGCTCCAGATCCCACCTTGCCCACACCCGGCCTGTTCTACAATGCTACAGGCATGCAGGCAGAAGGGCAGACAAATTCACATGGCGTTAGGACACAAAGTTCTCCCTAATGGAGAAACAGAAGTGGCAGACACATGTAAATCAAAGGAAGCATTTTCTGCTTAACTCAGTTTCTTTCCCAACAAGGTGAGGAGGTTAAAACTGGACACATTTCCTGAAAAAAGCAAGTCCTCAGTCAGGCTCAACACACGAGTAATAAAAGACCACGGCCCAGGAAGTGTGATGAGTACCAAGTGATTTTTTTATAGCGTGACACAACAGTCACATAACACCTGCAAAGGCTTTGCCATGAGGTTAGAAATGTGCTCTCTTACTTTTCAAAGTCATCTCTGACAGCTGCAAGCAAAAGAGGACAGAAGGTAAAAATCCCCAGAGAGCTCAGCAACTTCCAGCCGTGCTTTTCTTCACTGGCAAAACGTTACCTTAAATGAGCTGCAAACATTTCATCATAAGGGGGTTCCAAAACTTGCTGACATTTCTCTTCTGGAGAGGCCATCTGATTTATAAGGAGAAAAATGGCCAAAAATAAAACTCATGGGCACAGAAGAATGCACTGTATCTATAGAAAGAGATTTAGACAACTCTTTCAAAATGCCATAGTTCACATTAATAGTCTTAGCATTTCTAATAAAGATTCATTATTTCAACAATATTTATCAGGATTTCAACGGAGTATGAAGTCCATGAGTTCAATTCGGTTTTGCCTGGTGCAGACCAGAAAATATCCTAGGCACTTCCACAGCATTTTAGTGGAAACAGCAGTTAGTCAAGAACATTTATTAAGCAACAAGCTGAGATGATACCATGTGAGAAATCACTCCCAGTTTTCTGCAGGGAGCATGTTTCCTTGGCTAGTGGCTGACATTAATTTCTAACTTTCCTTTCTTCCCAACAGTCAAATTTTAGATGGTTTGATGCTTCATGTCACCTTGATGCTATGGGGCACCCAGAGGAAATGTCTTCTGGTGTGTAAATGAGATTGGCATTGGAGTCAGTGGCTCTGGAAAGCCACTCCAGAGGTTGAGTGCCCTCTAACCTGCTGAGGGCCTGAATAAAGCAGAAGGGGGAAGAGCGGGGCCCTACATCCTAGCTCCAGGCTATTGCATGAGCTGGGACACAGTTCATCTTCCCTGACCCTTGCACTAGGATCTCCACCACTGGCCCTGGTTCTCAGGCCTCTGTACTCTAGACTGGACTATAAGCCTAGCTTTCTTGGGCCTCCTGTTGAAGATGGCAGATCACAGGCCTCTCAGCCTCCATAATCACATGGCCCAGTTTCACACAGTAAATCAATCTGTGTGTGTTTGTGTACATATAGACTATAGCAAAGTGATTTAGAAGAAAAAAAGAATCAGTGAGTTCTCACTGATATAGTAAGTATACATGCGTATTTACAAATATAAAGGTGGACTATCAGTAGAATCACCACGTGGCCCCTTATGAGATGACTGATTCAGACGTGGCCACCAGTGAAGGAATTATCAGATGTGAGGTCAATGAGGTGTTTTATAGGCAGATGGGGGTCCCCCAAATGAACTACACAATGCAAGCATGCTGCACCAACAGAGGGGTGCTCTGGTCAAGACACCCTGACTCTTCTCAAGTCTGAGGCACTAACTCCCACTCAGGGCGTGGCTCTCAATGCCATCTGTCCACCAGAACCACCCAGGGGCACTGATACCCTGCTAGCACTCGGGACTGATGGATTTGGTAAGTCACACACTCCACTATTATGGGAGTCAGCACAAAAATAGGACTTTACAAAACAGGAACACTTTCTACATAAAGTACTGTATGGATGCCATTTAAACTCCAAATCAAGGATGCTTGCATTTTCAAGCAGAGGTTGGCAAATCTCTCTGAAAGGGCAGATAAACATTTCAGGCTTTGTAGCACCTGTGCTTGTTGTGGCAGGAAGGCAGCCAAAACATTCAACAGGGACATGACTGTCCTAACAGATCTCGCTGCCAACCCCTCAGGGCACAGGGCCTTGGTTTGCTGGCCCATTTTCAAATAGGAACTTGCATGGGATTCACCTGTGGTGTATGGTGGCTATTAGGTTCAGGGGAACAGACAGATCTTGACCGGGTCTAAGCTCCAGAGCCTTCCCCCAGATGACCTTAATATGCCACTCACTTTAAGCCCGAGTTACAGAGGACTTAAATATAAGAATATGAGGTACAGGGCTCAATATATGAAATAAGATTACATATATCTCAAAGAACTTTGAAATTTTCAAACCAAAATGGTGATATCAGTTTTCTTCTACTCAAATTTTTACCTTCTCCAGAGAACCGGCTGCCCCACAGTTCTCTCTGGACACCATGTGCATAGCTCCCACCTACCTGCAGCCGTGGGTTTGCAACATGAGGGTGCTTGAAAGACACCAACTCTGCACAAGATGCGCCATCTCTGGTGTCAATTGCTTCATACACCTGAAACATGACAGGGAAAACTTAGGTAGACAGGAAAATGTCCTATTCTACTAGGACATAGCCAACACACTACACACCACTAAAAACAATTTTCTCCTACTTAAAAGGTATCAGAATAATTGAAATGTAGAAAGTCAACACTCTTGAGCCAGTAAACACTAATTTCATTTCAAGATGGGATCTTCCAGAGGCAAGAAAACAGATAAAGCAGAATAAACCAGTGGTGTACTACTTGGTGATTAATGAAAGTAAATTATTCTAGTTTCACTTGGTCACACTAACAATATACTCAAAAATTCAATTATAGATTCCAAGATGGCAGCTAGAGGTAGGAAGCAGAAAGCGAGCCTCCTATAGTGAAATCTTGGAGAGACGCTGGAGACACACTTTGCAGGCATAATCACCGAGAAAAGGCATAACTTTGACCCCTCCACATCTCCAGCCGGCGCAGAGAATCTCCACCTCACCTTAAACGGAGAACCGAGGAGGCCCCCAGGGCCGCCAGTGGCCGGCGCCCATACGGCTTGGGAAGACGCAGACCAGCTTACTGTCGATTAGTACACTAACACTCCCTGTTTATACCTTTGAAACTCTCTTGTCTGATACCTTGTTCTGCTTTCTCCCTCTTGTCTGTATATTTGTTTTCCCCTTTTCTTTAACTTCTTGCTTTCCATCTCAGCTCACTCTTCCATTCTAAATATTACCATTGTTATTATTACAAGCTAGAAAATACTTAATTACACACAGTACAGGGACAGTAACAACACCAAGGACAATGACGGGAAGACAGAAAAAACAGGGAAACCAGTTTCCCCACAGCAAAAAATTAGTACAGGAACCAGAGGGGAATGAAGAGAACAGAAACTCAGATCCAGACTCCAACAAAATGAAGATAAACTATGCCAAAGGACCCAATGAAGCCCACAAGAATAATTTAAAAGAAGACATACTATAAGTACTCAACGAGAATTTTGTAGAGATGATACTGGATAGGGTCAACCAAAATGTACAGGAGACACTCAAGAAATTCCAAGACAATAAAAATAGAGAATTTGAAAAAGCAAAAGAAGAAATAAAGGAAACCATAGAAGCACTGTATAAACACCAAAGTGAAAGAAAGAACACAATGAATAAATGGATAAATGAACTCAGGACAAAAATAGACAACAATAAAGAAGAAAACTGCCAGGATATGGAAAACCTCAGAAAAAAGAACGAAACAGAACTGCAAAACAAAACGGAAGGCCAATCCAGCAGAACAGAACAAACAGAAGACAGAATCTCAGAACTTGAAGATGAAATGGTAATTAAAGGAAAAACCGAAGAACTATTAATTAAACAACTCAAGACCTGTGAAAAGAAAATGCAAGAACTCACTGACTCCATCAAAAGACCAAACTTGAGAATCATGGGCATCGAAGAAGGAGAAGAGGTACAAGTGGAGGGAATGCGTAATATATTCAACAAAATAATAACGGAAAATTTCCCAAATCTAGAGAAAGATATTCCCATACAAATGCAAGAGGCCTCCAGGACACCAAACAGACCAGATCAAAATAGAACTACTCCACGACATATCATCATTAAAACAACAAGTTCAGAAACTAAGGAAAGAATATTGAAGGCAGTAAGAGAGAAAAAACAAGTAACATACAAAGGTAAACCCATCAAAATCACAGCAGACTTCTCAACAGAAACATTAAAAGCAAGAAGAGCGTGGGGTGAGATCTTCCGGGCACTGAATGAAAATAACTTCAACCCCAGGATACTCTACCCAGCAAAGCTATCATTCAAAATAGATGGAGCAATAAAAGTCTTCCATGATAAGCAGAAACTAAAACAATATGTGACCACAAAGCCACCATTACAAAAGATTCTGCAAGGGATCCAGCACACAGAAAGTGACACCCAACTTAAGGCAGGCAGCACCAAACCACAGGATAAGAAAAAGCAAGACAGTAGAGAGTAACATCAAGTTAGGTACACACAATCAAACCTTCAATCAACTAAGACAACTAAATGGCAGGAATCACCACATACCTATCAGTACTAACGCTTAATGTTAATGGACTTAATTCACCCATCAAAAGACACCGTTTGACAAAATGGATTAAAAAAGAAGATCCAACAATTTGTTGCTTACAGGAGACTCATCTCACCGACAGAAATAAGCATATGCTTAGGATGAAAGGCTGGAAGAAGATTTACCAAGCCAATGGCCCCCAAAAACAAGCAGGAGTAGCAATACTTATCTCTGACAAAGTAGACTTCAAACCTACATTGATCAAACGAGATAAAGAAGGACATTCCATACTAATAAAAGGGGAAATAGACCAAAGGGAAATAATAATCATCAATCTGTATGCACCCAATGTCAACGCACCCAATTTCATCAAACATACCCTGAAAGACCTAAAAGCATATATAAACGCCAACACAGTGGTTGTGGGAGACTTTAACACTCCATTATCATCAATAGATAGGTCATCCAAACAAAAACTCAATAAAGAAATCCAAGATCTAAAATATGAAATAGATCAAGTGGACCTAGTAGATGTCTACAGAACATTTCATCCAACCTCTACACAATATACATTCTTCTCAGCAGCCCATGGAACCTTCTCCAAAATAGATCATATCCTAGGCCACAAAGCAAGCCTCAGCAAATACAAGAAAATATAAATAATACCATGCATACTATCTGACCACAATGCAGTAAAAGTAGAACTCAACAACAAAAGTAAAGACAAAAAACATGCAAACAGCTGGAAACTAAGTAACTCATTACTTAATGAAGAATGGATCATTGATGCAATAAAAGAGGAAATTAAAAAGTTCCTGGAAGTCAATGAAAATGAAAACACAACCTATCAGAACCTACGGGACACAGCTAAGGCACTCTTAGCCATGAGTGCATATATTAAAAAGATTGAAAGATCCCAAATCAATGACCTAATGATACATCTCAAACTCCTAGAAAAACAAGAACAAGCAAATCCCAAAACAAATAGGAGAGAAATAATAAAAATAAGAGCTGAAATCAACGAAATAGAAACCAAAAAAACCATACAAAGAATTAATGAAACAAAAAGTTGGTTCTTTGAAAAAATAAACAAGATCGATAGACCCCTGGCAAACCTGACTAAAATGAGGAGAGAAAAAACCCAAATTAGTAGAATTAGGAATGCAAAAGGGGAGATAACAACAAACACCATGGAAGTCCAGGAAATCATCAGAGACTACTTTGAGAACCTATATTCAAATAAATTTGAAAATCTAAAAGAAATGGACAGATTTCTAGATACATATGATCATCCAAAACTGAACCAAGAGGAGATTAATCACCTGAATAGATCTATAACACAAAATGAAATTGAAGCAGCAATCAAGAGTCTCCCCAAAAAGAAAAGTCCAGGACCTGATGGATTCTCTGCTGAATTCTATCAGACCTTTAAAGAAGAACTGATACCAACCCTCCTTAAACTGTTCCACGAAATAGAAAGGGAAGGAAAACTGCCAAACACATTTTATGAAGCCAGTATTACACTTATCCCAAAACCAGGCAAAGACACCTCCAAAAAGGAGAACTATAGGCCAATCTCCTTAATGAACATTGATGCAAAAATCCTCAACAAAATAATGGCAAACCGAATTCAGCAACACATCAAAAAGATTATTCACCACGACCAAGTAGGCTTCATCCCAGGGACGCAGGGGTGGTTCAACATACGAAAATCAATAAACGTAATAAACCACATTAGCAGAAGCAAAGACAAAAACCACTTGATCATCTCAATAGATGCAGAAAAAGCCTTTGATAAGATCCAACATCATTTCATGATAAAAGCTCTAAGAAAACTAGGAATAGAAGGAAAGTTCCTCAACATTATAAAAGCTATATATGACAAACCTACAGCCAGCATTATACTTAATGGAGAAAAATTAAAACCATTCCCTCTAAAATCAGGAACCGGACAAGGATGCCCACTATCTCCACTCCTATTCAACATAGTACTGGAATTCCTAGCCAGGGCAATTAGGCAAGAAGAAGGAATAAAAGGAATACAAATAGGTAAAGAAACTGTCAAAATATCCCTATTTGCAGACGACATGATCCTATACCTTAAAGACCCAAAAAACTCTACTCAGAAGCTTCTAGACATCATCAATAGCTATAGCAAGGTAGCAGGATATAAAATCAACATAGAAAAATCATTAGCATTTCTATACACTAACAATGAGCAAACGGAAAAAGAATGTATGAAAACAATTCCATTTACAATAGCCTCAAACAAAATCAAATACCTAGGTGTAAACCTAACAAAAGATGTGAAAGACCTCTACAAGGAAAACTATACACTTCTGAAGAAAGAGATTGAGGAAGACTATAGAAAGTGGAGAGATCTCCCATGCTCATGGATTGGTAGAATCAACATAGTAAAAATGTCGATACTCCCCAAAGTAATCTACATGTTTAATGCAATTCCCATCAAAATTCCAATGACATTCATTAAAGAGATTGAAAAATCTACTGTTAAATTTATATGGAAATACAAGAGGCCACGAATAGCCAAGGCAATACTCAGTCAAAAGAACAATGCAGGAGGTATCACAATACCTGACTTCAAACTATATTACAAAGCAATAACAATAAAAACAGCATGGTACTGGCACAAAAACAGACATGAAGACCAGTGGAACAGAATAGAGGACCCAGATATGAAGCCACACAACTAAAACCAACTTATCTTTGACAAAGGAGCTAAAAATATACGATGGAGAAATAGCAGCCTCTTCAACAAAAACTGCTGGGAAAACTGGTTAGCAGTCTGCAAAAAACTGAAACTAGATCCATGTATATCACCCTATACCAAGATTAACTCAAAATGGATCAAGGATCTTAATATCAGACCCCAAACTCTTAAGTTGATACAAGAAAGAGTAGGAAATACTCTGGAGTTAGTAGGTATAGGTAAGAACTTTCTCAATGAAACCCCAGCAGCACAGCAACTAAGAGATAGCATAGATAAATGGGACCTCATAAAACTAAAAAGCTTCTGTTCATCAAAAGAAATGGTCTCTAAACTGAAGAGAACACCCACAGAGTGGGAGAAAATATTTGCTAACTATACATCAGACAAAGGACTGATAACTAGAATATACAGGGAACTTAAAAAACTAAATTCTCCCAAAACTAATGAACCAATAAAGAAATGGGCATGTGAACTAAACAGAACTTTCTCAAAAGAAGAAATTCAAATGGCCAGAAAACACATGAAAAAATGCTCACCATCTCTAGCAATAAAGGAAATGCAAATTAAAACCACACTAAGATTCCACCTCACCCCTGTTAGAATAGCCATCATCAGCAACACCACCACCAACAGGTGTTGGCGAGGATGTGGGGAAAAAGGAACCCTCTTACACTGTTGGTGGGAATGTAAACTAGTACAACCACTCTGGAAAAAAATTTGGAGGCTACTTAAAAGCTGGACATCGATCTACCATTTGATCCAGCAATACCACTCTTGGGGATATACTCAAAAGACTGTTACTCCAGAGGCACCTGCACACCCATGTTTATTGCGGCACTATTCACAATAGCCAAGTTAGGGAAACAGCCAAGATGCCCCAGCACAGACGAATGGATTAAGAAAATGTGGTATCTATACACAATGGAATTCTATGCAGCCATGAAGAAGAACGAAATGTTATCATTCGCTGGTAAATGGATGGAATTGGAGAACATCATTCTGAGTGAGGTTAGCCTGGCTCAAAAGACCAAAAATCGTATGTTCTCCCTCATATGTGGACATTAGATCAAGGGCAAACAAAACAAGGGGATTGGACTTTGAGCACATGATAAAAGCGAGAGCACACAAGGGAGGGGTGAGGATAGGTAAGACACCTAAAAAAACTAGCTAGCATTTGTTGCCCTTAACGCAGAGAAACTAAAGCAGATACCTTAAATGCAACAGAGGCCAATAGGAAAAGGGGAACAGGTACTAGAGAAAAGGTTAGATCAAAAAGAATTAACCTAGAAGGTAACACCCACGCACAGGAAATCAATGAGTCAATGCCCTGTATAGTTATCCTTATCTCAACCAGCAAAAACCCTTGTTCCTTCCTATTATTGCTTATACTCGCTCTACAACAAAATTAGAAATAAGGGCAAAATAGTTTCTGCTGGGTATTGGGGGGGGAGAGGGAGGGGACGGAGTGGGTGGTAAGGGAGGGGGTGGGGGCAGGGGGGACAAATGAACCAAGCCTTGTATGCACGTATGAATAATAAAAGGAAAAAAAATTCAATTATATAGCTAAAAAAATCAGTTTAAAAATCACATACATGAAGGCTTCTTACTCAATCTAAATACAATAGGAAATGGAAATGGCTGTGCAAATATGGATATGCCACATCCATACAAGGGGACACTTGCCAGAAGTTAAAAGGAACGAAACAGAGCTACTTGTAACAGTGCAGGACAATTCCACAATGTGCTTACCGTTAAGTGGGGAAAAGATTAACTATAGGAAAACTGCAACTTGGCTTGGGAGAAAAAAGAACAGTAAACATGTGTCTCGAAGGCAAGGAAAACCACACAGGGCCCCACACCACATAAGCTGATCGCAAAGGCGAGGGTGGGGCAGGGCTGGGAAAAGTGACATTGTATACCTCAGTTTGGCACAGGAGGCCTGTGTCATTATAAACACTGGTAATCAGAAAACTAAATACATTTTAAGTTATATTTATAAAAATTAAGTGAAAAAGCAAAAGGCTGCATATGCAATTTCAAAAATAAAATAAAATTTGTAACGTAATGCCTGTGTGATTTTTTTTCTCTTCAGAGTCTCTCTCCAGAGGAAACCTATAGGCAGCTAAGAGTCACAGAACTGGAGCAAGCATACTGCTGATGGCTGCAGGTACTAGGAACACAGGGATCACTGAGATCCAGACACCAGGTCCCCGCACTAAGCAGGCTAACTCACTGGCCTCCAAGAAAGGTGAAACTCAATCCTCTTCCCAACAGCTGTGAGGAAATTATCACAGAAAACAGGGAGATGAAAGACATACCACCCAGCCACATGCAGCTGCTGCCAAGGCTGCTGTTGAGGTCCTGAAATGGGAGTGGTCACTTGGCCAACAAAGTCACTGAGATTCAAGCACAACTCTCCAAGAAGCCATGTCATCTGGGATTGTTGAAATTATTTTAAGTGTGTGGCGGGGTATAAAGGAAAATGACGGTGGGGGTGAATCTAACCAAGGTGCCCTGTAAGTATATATGGAAATGCCATAATGAACCATCCCCCTCCTGCCCCCGGTACAACTAATATATGCTAACAAAAATGCACACACACAAAAAAAAGTGGGCTCTGGAGCCAGAAACAGAGGCTAGGGGACTTGGGCCAACCACTTACTCATTATGCAAAGTGGGGCTTGTGAGGCACCCACCTCATAGCACAACCCCGAGTACCTATAAAGTGCTCACGACGGTGCCTGCTAACTAGAATGCACTCAACAAGCACTAACAAAATTAAGTCCTTATCCTCATTATCACCTCAAACTACTTCCACTGAGTGACATGGCTAAAGGGACTCTCAGAGCCCTCCTCTGAGAACATATGGCCAGGGACAGTGCTTTGATGAAACAGAGGGAAGGCGAATAACCCCTGCTCACCACCGCAGGTCTGTGCACGGGCAAACTACCCCACCTTCCTGCTACCCTTTGGCTGGGGTTCCCCAGCCTGTCAGCTTCCCTCCACTCATACAGTCAATGTGTTCTCTGAGCCCAAATGCAAAGGTAAGAAAGAAAGCCTCATGGAGCTCAAGTTTTAGAGCAAAAACCAACCAAACAAACAAACAAAAAAAGGGTTAAAAAAGATGAAGTCATGTAACTGCTATAAAAAAAAAAAATGGCACAACAAGAGATAATGGTGTCCCCAAACGGGTCATCAGGAAAGGCCACTCTATGGATGACAGTTGAGCTGTGACCTAATGGCAGGTGCAGAACACACCACCAACTGAATCCTCAATTAGTCAAACCCAGCTCCAAGGCCACAGGCTCAAGGTGACAATATTTTCTTGCAGGGTTCCAGTTCTAGCCGATGAGATGGGAACATTTTCTTCCCTCGGAAAAAGACAGGAGAGTGTTTTCAGATGCTAGTCACGGGGAGGATGCTTGGAATTTCCACAACCGAGCAACGGGAGGAGTGAACACAACACTAAAATACCCAGAGGGCAGCGTTAGATAGGTGCAAAGGGACTGGGCTCTTAATGACATTCCAAGCGCTCAACCAAGAGTTACAAATGGCAGAGAACACCGACGCAACAGGTCAGAAAGTTTAGCAAACTTTCCGAAAACCACCCTATGAGGTTGCCCCTTGCACCAGGCGGGAGTCATTCATTCAACTCACCAACTGGCTCCCTCGCACAGCTTCGTGGAGGGAACTGAGGTTTTGGATCGCCTGGCAAGGCGGTTAACGCCTGTAAACCCAGCCACGAAGGAGGCGAAGGCAGGGGGACCGACAGATCGAGTCCAGGCAGTCAGCAATGCCTTGTCTAAAAAGCAACAGACAAACAAAAGGGCTGGAGGCGTGCGTGGCTCAAGGGGTAGAGGGCTTGCCTGGCAAGCAATCCCCAGTACCGGGAAAGAAAAGAGATAAAGAAGAACAAACACTGCGGTTGTGCTTTTGCCATTCGCCTGTCGTATAAGCCCGGCTCCCCAGAGACACTCGGTGTGCGACACGCTCACAGGCGGCCGGGCACCCGCCTCTCGCTCGCCATCTCTGCCTCGTCTCCCTCCTCCGCATCTCTGACGGCCGAACCCAGGCCCTGCGGCCCTCGGCTGAACCCGCCTCGCAAACCCACCGGGGCCCTGTCCGGCCGGGCCCCCAGGGCAGGGGGAAGCCGCGGCACCCACCTGCTGCAGGTACTGGTTAATGGTGATGTGCGCCATGGCGGCGGCGGCGGCGGGCAGAGAGCGCGTCACTTCCGGCGCGAGTCCGCCTCCTCCAGGCGCTCCGACGCTCTGGCACCGAGACCGGCAGGTTGGTTCCGGGGCGGTGCGGGGGGGAACGACGCGTGCGGGATGGAGAACGCGGCTCCCGGGCGCGTGCGGCGGGGGCGACCCGCGCGACGCTGCCGTTTCGCCCCTCCAGATCCTGCCTCGCGGAGTCCTGGGACGCCGCTGCTCCCCGGGTCGCGCGCCCGAGCGGGACTGGAACCGAGACGGAGCCCCGAGTCCACTCAGTGTCCCCGTGCCCCTGAGCCCACCATGTGGGGGGAGTCTCCTCGCGCCCGAGCTCCTCAGGACCAAGAACTAACGTGGCGACGACCCCACTTAGGAACGTGTCCTCGGACGCGCCCCAGCTGTCTGTGGGGGGTCCCTGCGCGCCCGAGTGGCCACTGGGGTGTCCTTGAGCCACGTGTGTGGGACCCCGCGCGCCCCGAGCCCTCATTAGGCAAGGCCGCGCGCAGCACGGGGCCGGCCGGGTGGGCGCGGTGGCGGTTGGGGCGCGGGCGCGCGGGGCGGCGCGCACGGACGGGGCGCCCAGCTGGAGGAGGAGCCGGGCGCGCACGGACGGCGCGGAGCGGGAGGAGGAGGAGGCGGAGCCGGGCGCGCACGGACGGGGCGCCGAGCGGGAGGAGGAGCCGGGGCGCGGCGCGGGGCGGGGCGGCGTCCGGCCCAGCCATGGCGGACGAGGGCCCGCGGAAGGGCAGCGTCTCGGCGCTCATGGGCCGCACCAACGGCCTCACCAAGCCCGCGGTGTTGGCGGGCGGCCCTGCCAAGCCGGGGGGCGCGGGCGGGTCCAGGAAGCTGGTCATCAAGAACTTCCGAGGTGGGTGCGGGCCGGCAGGTCGCGCGCTCGGACGGGGCCTCCTGGGGCCGCCAGGCAGGCCCTGTCCCCGCACGGCCGGGCCGGGCCGGGTCCTGTACCTTCCGCCCGGGCCCGCACTTGGCGACAGGCCCTGTCCCCAAGCCCCGCCCCGCCCGCTGACCCTCTCTCTCCACAGACCGGCCCCGGCTGCCCGACAACTACACGCAGGACACGTGGCGGAAGCTGCATGAGGCGGTCAGGGCCATCCAGGGCAGCACGTCCATCAGGTACAACCTGGAGGAGCTGTACCAGGTGAGCGGCGGGGCGGCACACGTCTGGGACTTGTATTTGGGTTCAGCTGGGCCGCCCGGGAGGAGGGCGCGGTGCCGAGTCCCGGGGCTGCTGCGCTCCTGCGTGTGCACTCAGTTCGCCCGGTAACGCCGGCGCAGTGGCCTGAACTCGTTTCTGCTTTCTTGCCAGCAGAGGGTTTTTTCGCCACTTTGTTGTGGCTTTGCAGTTAGTTGTTGCAAATAAGGTATGCAAACGGACTTTGTTACATTTAAAGTAACGTTCGACGTTTTTAAAGGAAGAAAATGGTTAGAAGAACGTTTTGCAGTTCGTATGTTTCATTCAAAGCAAAGTTTCTAATGTCATGTTCTTAATGTTCGTTAAGTAGTCTAATAGTTACACTGTAGGCAATGATAGATCAGATAGTTATTTCTACTAAAAGACTTGAATTTTTTCGTGGTTGCACAAGCGAGTACGTTATAAGAACTAGGAAAAGTACAAAAAGGAAAATTTAAATCACCTACACATCCACAACCCAAAGAAAACTACTATAGGTTGAGTGTTCTAATGCAAAAATCTGAAATGCTCTGAAATCCGACACTTTTTGAATGCAAACAAGATGCCAGAAGAGGAAAATTCCATACCTGATCTCATGTGACTGTCTCAGGCAAAACAGGCATGCTAAAAATACTGTATAAAATTATCTCCAAGCTGTGTGCATAGAGTGTATATAAAACAAATAAACTTTGTGTTTAGACTTGAATCTCATCCCCAAGATACCTAAAATCTAAAAACATATGAAATCCGGTACACTCTTTGCTCCCAAGCATTGCAGATGAGGGACACCAAGCCCCTAGGGACAGTTTGATGTACCCACTTTTGTGCTTTGTGTTAAATGTGAGTTAGTTGATTGTAAATCAGCTTAATTGAGGTATTGTTTACATGGTGTGCTTTAGTAGTTGTCATAGTTTTTTTTACTATGCAGGTGTGCTATCAGCATCATAATCAATTTGTGGAGTAGAGGAGTACTTTCACCACACACAAAGTCCCCAGGGCCTTTGTCCAGTCAGCCCCTTCCCCAAATCCCACCTTTGGTTATTACTGATTTGCTTTCAGTCACTATAATTTGTCATTTCTAGAATTTCATCTGAATAGAATCATGCATTTTGGCATCTTTTGTATCTGGCTTTTGGTTAGGATAGTGTTTTCAACTCAGGTAAATACACACACTGGGTGATAGTTACGTTTCTTTTTATGAGTGAGTAGCATGGATATATACCACACCTGGTTTATTTATATCCATCAGTTCCAGACATTTGGATTCCAACTTGGAGTTCTTATGAATAAAGCTGCAATGAACATTAGCGAATGTCTTTGTATGGACTCACATCCAGAGGAGTGAGGATATAAGAAAGCTTTCAAGGTCACATGGAAAGTACGTTTAAATTTGTGAAAAACGTCCTGTTTTTCAAAGTGGCTGCACCATTTTGCATCTCTTCTCGGCATGGTTTGCAAGTCCCAGTTCCACATCCTCGCCAGCATTTGGTGCTGTCAGCCTTTAGTTTTAGATATTCTAGAACTGTGTAGTGGGTTTCTATGTCATTTTAATTTGAGTTCCTCCAGTAAGAGTAAGCATCTTTTCCTGTATATATTTGCCATTCCATGTATCTTCAATGAAATGTGGATTCAAATCTTTACTTAGTTATTTATTTTTAATTATTTGTGAGACAGGGTTTCTCTTTGGCACATCCAAGCTGGCCTCAAATTCACAGTCTCTATGTCTTGATGATTGGGATTACAGGCCGGTACTACCTACTGTACCCGACTTCTGCTCGTTTTTATTAGGTTTATTATTAGTCTTTATTTTTTCGTTATTGAGTGTGTGAGGTGAGTATATATTTTGGATGAAAGTCTTATATCAGCCCTACAAATACTTTCTTCCAGGCTGTGGCTTGTCATTAATTCATTTGACTGTGTCCTGAAGAGCAGTAGTTTTAAACTTTGAAGTCCAATGTATCAACTTGTTCTTTTATGGGTTGTACTTTTAGTATCTACTAAAAAAATCTTTGTTCTTCTCTAAGGTCACAAAGACTTTCTCCTATGTACCTTGTAAGCATTTTTAGAGTTTCAGGTCTTACATACGGGTCTGTGGTTTATGTTAAATGAACTTTTGTACATATTGTGAGATTTAAATCCAAGTGCAGTGTATTCCCTCTAAATGTCCAGTTACTGGTATTTGTTGAAAGCCTCTCCTTCCTCTTCCCCACCAAGAAATGGCTTTTGCTTCTTTGTCAAAGATCAGCTGTCCATCTGGGCTGGGTGTAACAAACAGGTTGTTAATTATGGAGTATTCAGTCCTCCAGCTTTATTCTTTTCTTTCTTTTTTTTTTTTTTGTCGTACTGGGGTTTGAATTCAGGGCTTACACCTTGAGCCACTCCACCATCCCTATTTTTGTGGTAGGTTTTTTTGAGATAGAGTCTGAAGGAACTATTTCCTGGGCTGGCTTTCAACCGAGATCCTCCTGATCTCTGCCTCCTGAGTAGCTAGGGTTATAGACATGAGCCACAGGCGCCCAGTCAGCTTTATCCTTTTCCCAAGATGTTTTTGGCTATTCTTAGTCCTTTGTATTTCCATGAATCTTAGAATTTGTTTGCTAATGTCTACCAAGAAGTCTTCTGGGGTTTTGATTGAGATTATGTGGAATGTGTAGATCAATATGGAGAGAATTGACTCCTGAGCTGCTTATCAGTCACTGGTTAATCAGAGGAATGGATCCAGCTCTCTGTTTACTTAGCCCTTTTTTTTTTTTCTTAGCAATGTTCTGTCATTTTGTTGTACACGTGTTATACATATTTTATGAAATTTTACCCTAATCATTTTGTACATTTGATGGTATTATAAGTGGTGTTTTAAATTTTCACTTATAGTTCTCACTACTGATTAGAAATACCGTTGACTTTTATCTCTTGGTCTTGTCCTGCTGTTGACCTTGAGTATCTGGACTTTTCTGTAGTCCCATTGGATGGTCTGCACACGGCCGACTTCTGATTGCATTTGGTTGCACTTTTTCCTTTCCTTGCTTTGCTGGGCTGACCAGTGCCTCCTGGACGAGGCTGTTAGAAGTGGGAGATCTGGCCTCTACCTTGTCTTGCTCCTGATCTTGGATCTTTTGTCATTCTCCTAGCAGTGTGATGCTAGCAGTGCAGAAGTGTCCCCTCTGCTCCTAGTTTGCTAAGAGCTCTTTTTCTATGTCTCTCTAGGGGATCCTATGATCTCATATGTTGTTGGATTCAGTTTTCTAACATGTTAATTTTTGCTTTTGAGTTCACAAGGAATATTGGTGCATGTTGTTTGCTTTTTACTTCTCTTGGATCATGCCCCAGTCCTTTTTTGCTTTTAGTTTGTTTTTCAGATAGGGTTTCATGCTATCTTTGTCCAGACTGGCCTCAAACCTTGATCCTCCTACCTCTCTGCCTCACAAGTAACTGGGATTACAGTGTGAACCACCACACTTGGCCCTAGTGTGCTGTTTTATTGTTATGTCTGCTTGGTTTTGAGTGTCAGAATGATGCCTCATGAGTTGGGAAGTTTTCTCTTTCTTTCTGGAGAGTTTGAGTAGAATTGGTGTTATTTCTTTAAGTGTTGAGAGGATTGCCTAGTGGAGCCACTTGGCTGCCTTGTGAAAGTGTTTGAAGCACATAGTAAGTTTCCTGAGCCCCCCAAGGATTGTCCAGCTGCCTCTCATCCTCTGCAGTGCCTCATTGCTGTCCACCACCTGCTGTGAGCTCCCCTCACAGTGTGGGTCTTCTAAAAGGCTTCTGTGTCTCCTGTGGGGTCAGTCAGTTCTGAGTTGGTTTTGGCTGGCATCTCCTTCCCCTGTAAGGGTCTATTTTTTTTTTTTTTCTCTTTTTCCTCTTTTTTCATGTCTGGTAATCTTCAATTGGATGTTGGAAGTTGTGAATTCTAACTGACGTGCTAGGTATTTTATATTCCTAAGAATATTGTTTACCTTTGTTCTGAACACAGTTGAATTATCTGGAGAGTGACTGTCTTGTCTTTTTGCTTTTAGGATTTGTTAGGCCAGGCCAGAGTAGTGTTATGTCCAGGGATGATTTTTCCCCAGCATAGGAGCCAGACCTTCCTAAATATTCTGCCTGGGTTTTTCCCATCTTGCTAGAGGGAAGCTGCTAATCCAGGCTCTACGTGAGCTTAGGGTTCATTCCCTGGTGTTTTGTTGTTTCCTTACCACATGCTGTCTGCTGAATACTTAGGGGGTCCCTGGAGCACTCTTGCTCGTCTCCAGTCCTCTGGCCAGGTCTCTGCCTTCCAGACCCTGGTCTTTTAGGTTTACTCAGTGCCCTGCACAAAGCCTGAAAATTGCCTATTCAGGAAACCAGAGCATTTGGGGTCTGTCCATTTCCTGTCTCCCAGAGGTCACTGTCTTTCATTGCCCAGTCTTGAGTGCCCTTAAAGCTATTGCTTCATACATTTTGTCTGGCTTTTTGATTATTTCAACCGGAAGCTTTAATCCATTCCTTTTACTGCTCTTGACCAGAAGTCAGAGTCTTCATAAGCATGTAAATACTCAAAGGTTTTTGATTTAATAAAATGTATATTACACCTAAGGCTTATTATTCCTGTTTTCTTGGCGATTTCATCATTCAGTTGCCCCATAATTTTTCCCTAAAATAGCAGAAATACCTTGCCATGCGGTGATACGTCTCATAAATTTCAAGATGGTGTCTTGAAAACCTGAGAGCTAGGGATGCTGCCCCAATACATAGGCACTGGCTTCTTCCCTAGGGACCTCCCACATCCCAGGGCATCTCCAGACCCCTGCAGAGACCACTCACTAGCACTCAAGCAGCTTGTCTCTGGAGTGAGCGGAGTGGAAACAGGAAGGCAGATGTGGAAGTACTGGCTGCATGGGCACTCAGGAGTTGTGCTCTGTACTGGCCAGAGACTCTTTTAGGTGAAAGTACTGTTTCTCACCAAAGTTTGAAAGGTTTGGCTTTGAGGTCTGTTGCCCAGTGTAAACACCATGGAGCCTGTTGGCTCAGGTGCCAGCCTTCAGCCTATCCTGT
Source organism: Castor canadensis (assembly GCF_047511655.1). NCBI lineage: Eukaryota > Metazoa > Chordata > Mammalia > Rodentia > Castoridae > Castor > Castor canadensis. The sequence goes on along the minus strand of NC_133395.1, from coordinate 773,780 downwards.
GTGTCTTTGTTTCTGTTTGGTCACAGTAAAGTGGGGTCGAAGCCTCTGCATGCTCACCACCCTGTGCTGAAGGAGGGTGTCTTGAAGACACAGCTCTGCTGTGTTTGCTTCTGAAGACCTGAGTTTAATCTAATGACCACTGGCAGGAGAATGCACACTTGTGTGTCTCTTGTCCTTGAGTTTTCTTCTTCCTGTCACCTAATGAACATCAGGAAGCTGCAGGCTGTATTTCCAGAAGCTGTCAGAGGAAGGCACAGAGTTGGCTTCACCTGGGTTCTGAGGGGGGTCAGGTTGCCCTCTGGAGTGCAGTGGTGTCCCTGAAAGGCTCCAACCTGTCGGTCACTTCACTGAAGGACGTGGGTAGTAGAGTGAAGCGTTGACCGTGTCTGTGCCAGGCTTGCTAGAAATGAGGTCCTAGTCTAGCTCCTCCTCACTCACTGCACTTGGTTGTGTGTGTTCTGAGCCTCCCTCCCTGTCCCTGGGAGACAAGGTCTGGTGCAGGTGCTGCATTGGAAAGGCTGTATGGTAGATTCGTGTGGCTTGGAAGACATCGGAGTGTCCTGTTCCCAAATTTGAGCTGCAGTTTCATTTCTGTGTTGTCATTTACTTATTTCTTCCAGACAAGAACCTGGGGGTGGTCAAGCACTCCTAGCAGCTTGTCCATGTGGGCAAGCTGGTCCTGGTATAAATGGTGTGCCCAGTCCTATCCTGGAGCAAGGCTGCTCCACCTGTGTGTCTCATGAGGACTCCCAGGGCCCTCGTGGTGGGGCTCCGCGGCTTCCTGAGTCTTGTGTAGCAGTTGGGACATGTTTGGTGACTGTGCCTTCCATGCTCCCTGTCATCTATATCAGTGACTTTAGCACCTGCCCACTTCTCCTTTAGAGACTCAGTGATAGCTTCCTCCCTGTTCTCTAACTCAGCTTAGGCTCAAGGGTTTCTGTGCCCAAGTTTAGTGAATGCTGAGCAGAGCTTTTCAGCCCAGAGCTCACTGCAACTTCTGATTTCAGTGTTCCACACCTGAGGGGAGTGATTGTATAGTTTGCAGGAAGCATTTCAGTAGCAGTGAGGACACTCAGGTGACAGTTGACTAAGCTGATAGACAACATTTGACACCATGGTCCATGCTTTCAGCACTTGGGTGCAACAGCCCTGCTGCAACCTGCTGTTTAGGAAGCAGCCTGCAACAAGGAACCTGTGAGCAGTTTTCCTATCAGACTGAGTTGATAGGAGGAATAGCTGAAAAGTAGTACGAGAGCCACCTCCCGTTACTGCGTTAGACCCCACCTATCTGGAATGATTTTCAAACCATACTGCTCCAGACTGGGTCAGCATGTCATGCATCAAGAGGAGGCACTGGAGGTCTAAAGTAGTAGAGATCTCAAAGGCTGTATCAGTGGAAAGGGGTTCCTGTGTCAGGCTGCTCCTGTACAGCATGGGGCTCCTCCAGGACTCCTGCCAGTGGCAGTGGCTTAGTGTGAGGAGAGATGGGGCTGCTGCCTGCTTTAAGAGGTCCCCCGATTCTCAGTGTGCTTTATGTAAATAGCAAGCTTGTGACAGCGATAACATGTCACAAGTGAGTGAAGGTGGTGATAGAAGCACTCAGAGAATGGTCCTCCTAAGTTCCCTCTCCTGACAGGCATGCACCATGAAACTTACCTTGATTTTTTTGCCAAAGAAAATGCATTTCCTCATGTGTTATATAAAAATCTTTGAAGGTGTTGCATTTGTGAATCAATGATGGTTAACTGCTGAGCCAAGCCTCTGCTATGATGCATCTGGGTGTGTTAGAGAGAAAGGGTTGGTAGGTCATGGACTGAACCCTGCAGACAGGGAATGCAAGGTGGTGGATTTGAGATTTAAGAGAGGCATTGAGGCTGAACACAGGATGGAGATAGGAGTCCTTATTTCTACAATAAGACAAATGTGTGGGGGATGCATTTTTGTTGTTACACTGATACTAAATTTGCTAAAGAACATTGTAGTGTTTATTGTCATTCCACGTTTTCTCTGAATCTTTGTAGATGTGTATGTGTTCTTGTAGTGAACGAATTTAATGTAGGTGAATATAATGCATAGCAGTTATGTTGAGTATTGGAATTAATCTCTCTGTAAAACCTCAATTTACCTTTTTTCTGAGGGGACAGCCATACTTGAGTTAAACCCAAATTCTTTTTTTTATGTCTCCATTCTGTCTATCCCCGTACTTTTCCCCCCAGTGAACCTAGGGCACCACAAATGCTAGGCAAACACTTAACCATTGAGCTGCATCCCCAGGCCCCAAACTTATTTATTTATTTTGCAGTACTGGGGTTTGAACTCAGGGCCTACACCTTGAGCCATTCCACTCGTCTTTTTTGTGAAGGGTTTTTTCGAGATAGGGTCTCGTGAACTGTTTCCCTGGGTTGGCTTTGAACTGCAATCCTCCTGAGCTCTACCTCCTGAGTTGCTAAGATTACAGGTTTGAGCCACTGGTGCCTGGCTATCCCCATACTTTTACATGGTTCAAAAGCAGTAAGTGGGAAAACATGCTGTTGATGATATTTCACCTTCAAATTGAATGAGACACCAGCCTAGCACATGAGATTTAAAGGAAGTTTTATTTGTATGTACAAGCATTGTTTCTTTCATGTGGATAGAAATATTTTTTTTAAAATTTTCTGCCTCAAAAAGTTTCCTCACTAAGACAAAACTTGAGTGAATTATACATTTAGCATGTAGGAAATCAGGAACCAATCCAGCCTGGCCTGTGTCGGAATCTTGGTTTCTCCTTATACTCATCACAGGCGGAATATCTGTGCCACAGAGGGAAGGCGCTGCTGCCCTCCTGCTGGTCCCTCTCCTTCAGGGAAGGGGTTTCTGGAGAAGAGAAAGTAGGTTCTTGAGCTGTGGCTTCACAGCATAGTCATCAAAATAGACTTGCTTATGTACCTCGGTCTAGGGACCGAGGTCTGGGGCAGAGCTTCCAGAAATAGCCATAGGGTCCAAATCTATGTTGAAGTCCTTATGACTGTGGTGTGTGGCCAGGTGTGGCGTCAGCTGAACTCAGAACAAAGCTGAGGACTGAAGTAGGGCGTCCAGAGATGGGGCCTACCTGCCTTCTAGGCCCCGGATGTTGCAGGCTTTGGTGTGCCATCGGGTTTAAGCTCCTGAGCTCCTTTTTGACTCATTCCCTCATTGTCCCTTATTGTGACTGCACCCAGGTGTGTGCTCATAGCACCTGGTTTACTCATAAACGACCAAAGTATGGTTGAAGGTGAGGCATTTATAGAATTGTTCAAAGAACTGATTTGATGTTCCTGCTGAATAATTAATTTCTTCCTTTTGTTTTAGGCTGTTGAAAATCTTTGTTCTCACAAAGTCTCCCCGACACTTTACAAGCAGCTGCGCCAGGCCTGTGAGGACCACATCCAAGCACAAATCCTTCCATTCAGAGAATATCCTTTGTGTGGTTCAGGCAGTTTCTATTCTTTACGTAACAGATAAAGAGCTAAAGAGCATCCTTACTGTTCAACAACAGCTTTGGGTTCTCTTGTAGAACAGGTACTTAGATTGGCTTCGTGAGTTCATATGGTGGGTTTTTAAGTGATGTTTTTAACATTTAATTTACTCTGCTGATGTGAATAAAAGGTAAGCAGTCCTTTTATTGGATGTGGTTCAAGTGTTTGGCAAAGTTCTGGAAATGTCTTAGTTTGCGTTCTGTACTTTATTCTAGTAAAAACCACCTGTCTTGATTTTCTAGAGTGTGTAACAGATTCCCACAGACGTGAAAGCTTCAAGCCCCCACCCCGACCCCTACTTATCAGCCCCTGGTGTGTCTGTCAGGAGTTGGGGTGCAGCTCAGCGGCTTCTCTACTCAAGGTCTCAGAGGCTGAAATCCAGGTGTCAGCAGGGCTGTGGTCTCACCTGAGGGTGGGTCCTCTTCCTGATTCTTGCAGGTGGGTGGCAGAGTTCAGTCCTTGTGACTGTAGGAATTAGTTCCTGCTTTCTTTTTGGTGCCGGCAGGGTCACTCACCTGAGAGGCTGCCCCTTCTTGCAGTGGGGTGTGAGCTCCTGCTGGACCAGCAGGAATATCTCCTGTATGGTCTCCTATGACTGTGTCTCCTGTAGTGGAATCAGTAGAGGAAATGACAGCCATGGTTCTCCCATCGAGGAGGACGTTGCTCAAGAAACATATTCGACTGGCCAGACGGCATTTTAGGACCTGCTGCCACACCATCTGTGACTTGGACGCACAAGGACATCCCTGAGCTCCTTATATCCTGTCAAAACCCTTAAACCTGGCCTTAGTCTGGTCCCCAGCTCTCCCATTACCACAATCTCCATGTCCCGGCCAGCATTAGAGCAGCTTCTGTCATTGCAGAAATGTACTATGATTTCTTTCCTGGGCCTCTGTCTCTGTGTGTAAGATGAGGTGGCTAGGACCTGCCCCTTCCTAGGTTTTCTTGGCTCACCCCCTTGCCCTCGTCTTGGGAAACTCAACCTTCCTTGTGGAGTGGGATGACTCAAGGCAGCACAGCATGTCACAGCCCTAGCGGTCCACAGAAACGGTCTGCACATCTGGCTCCCACAATGGTGCGAGGAGTTGCTTCTGGTTCTTGCTGTATGGACTTCTGTCCATACACCTCTACAATATGTTTTGGCAAAGCTCTGTCATAAAGACTGTGAGGATGTACAAGATAACAGCAGTTACATGCTCTTCTGGAACCTGCCAGCTTCCACATACCTCCACCCCACACAGGGACCCCTGTTCTAGGCACATGGCGGAAGTCTGACTCCTAAGCTTGGGAGGGTCACAGCAGCATTCCAGGATGCTGGCACTCATCAGAACCAATTGGTGTTATTTTGCCCTAATCCTGCTTGCTCAGAAACTACTTTTTAAAGACCTGCTGAAATTATCCTTGAGACAAGTAATCCAACCCTGCGTGTGGACTGAAGTCTTACCAGCCCATCATACTCAGCCCGTGCTCGCTTCCTACCCAGGGTCTTGACCCAGATGATAGAAAAGCCACTGCTGCAACCTGATTTCCACCTTCCATGGAGCCATGTCTGGGCGGAACCAGGGAAGTCCAGGGCTTCCTTGTCCGATGTCCTTGTTAGTGACCAGGAGCCCAAGGACAGGAAATGGGCAGTTCCAAGAAGACAGGTTATGCATTAAAGGTCAGTGGGGTCTGGCCAGATAGAGCACACATGGTGGAGCAGGAAGTGTGCTTCCGAGGACCTGGAGCTGTTTGCATGCCCAGAACGTGGGGACTAGTGGGATCTGAGGCTGGAGTCCAGGTTGCATATTGGTCCTGGGTCTGCGTATGCCTATGAGGAGTTGACTGCACCTGAGCCCCTAAGATGCCTTATGGACTTTCTAAGCAAGAATCCAAAAGGATTACATGGATTTGTGAAGACCGCTTTGGCAGTATAACAAGGTAGATTAGAACACAGGCCAGCCTGTATTGCCAGTCCTTGGCAAGTACTGCTCAAGGGAGAGCATGACCATGTTTCCTTTGCCTCTGGAATGCTCCAGTACTTGGTACAGCTCACTTTCTAAGGCATAGGGAACCCCACCACTGTCTTGAGACTATGCTGGTATTGAGGTCAGAAGATGAGGTAAAGCTGTTGTCTGGTGGAAAAGACTCCTGTGGGGCTGAAATGGACAGTATTGTTGACTTCCGGCCAGCACCTCCATTCTTTGTCCATAACAATTGACAAAACTCTTCCTGTGTCCCCTGGTGCATCTTCACAGTGCAGCAGCCCTATCACCACAGAGATGATAGGCAGTGCTGGCCAAAGCTGCCTTTCCCAAAAGGTGGAGAGCACAGAAGCAGGCCAAGGCCTCTGTTGTAGGGATGTCAGGATGCCCACAGTGTCTGGAGGAGATACTGTGCCTGTGCTCACCTGACCAGATGCATACCATCATCACAGAGCACTTGGTGGAACAGGCAAGCCTGTGCATCCACAGCTCAGTTTATGTGCCCTGGCGCTCTGAGCCTGTATCAGCTATGTCTTCTAGGTAAGAAACTAAAGCCCTTGACCCGTAGTTGGAGAGTGGCTCGTGCAGTGCTGGAGGTCAGCAGGGGCACACTAGTATGTCATGAAATCCTTTTCTCAGCTGCTGTAACAGGCCTGATTGAAGTGAGTTATCACTGTCAAGTGGCCAGTGTGATACAGCGTGTGGCTGCTGACCTGTCACTCTTCCAGTCCAGCATGTGTAATGTATTTTTACTCTGGTTTTTTTGTTTTTTTTAAATCACCTGGGATGGCCAGTTTTCTCATAACCTGTTATGAACATTTTTGCTGTTGGGTTTTTGTTGCCCTGTGGGGCCCACCTCACACCTCCATGGACCATGTGAGTCCTGCCTTCATGGGGACTGGCCCTTCTTTGAAGTGTGATGAGAGTAGTTGTGGAGGATCCTGGCTCAGGATAAACTGCTACTGAGCCTCGCAGCACTGTCAGGAATTAGTCACTGGGGCACTGTGGCGACGTTACATCCTGGATCTGAAGACTTTGAATTCTAGCAGGCTGCAGCTCAAACGGCTGCTCACCGTTTGTACTTTTTTCCCCATGGGAAATACAATACTGATTGGGAGACCTTTACAGAGCTCTTTCTTGGGATGTGTCTTTTGTTTAATGGACACTTCGTGATGGACCTTTATATCTTAGAAGCAGACACTATAGGAGGTACAGCTCTGCTCAGGTTATTTGTGACACCTGAGCTGCCCAGTGGTGTCTGACTGGTGTTGGGTTAATTCCATCAAGCCTAAAAGGCCAGCATGGGCTCTGGGAACCTGCCACGGCCTGTAGACTATCCAGTACTTGGAGTCCGCGGCTGCTGGGCCACCTCACCGCTTGCTAAGTGTGCTTGTGACAGACTGTTGGGGCAGGTTCCCAGAACGGTGGGCCATCACGTTTTAGAGTCACACAAGAATTCGCTCAGGTAACTGCTAACCACTGATCCGCTAGGTCCTCACTGTGGCTTTCTAAATTTCTGGGCATACTTCCTAAGGACTCAACCAAGGCTCAAGAGGAAATAAAGTGGGCTGCCTTGGCCAGGCCCGACATAGCCATGGCCACTGGCACTCACTTCTCTGATGAGATACAACTTGGCTTCTGCTGTGGCCCTGAGCTGCTTTCCTCCCCTTCCAGAGGCTGAGCAGGTGTCACCTGGCTCTGCTAGACACCCTTTGCTAACAGAAGATTCAGCACCTGTCTGTCCTAGGCACATTGTCCTTGCCCAGGTTTCTCTTCCCTCTGGCTGGGAATTTGCTGTGTGAACCTTGAGTGTGGGTGTCCTCTTGTGTGTGAGCCCTGAGTATGGGTGTCCTGCTGTGCGTGAGCTCACTGACATGGCTGGTGCCAGTGCCATGGCTTGCAACAGGCTAGGACCACAGCCCAGACGTCTGGCTCTTTCCACCCAGATGGATCACTGGTTCTTTCTTGTTAGGAGTTTTGGAGGATCAAATAGAAAAGATGTGAAAGGTCTTTGTTCTAGAAACCGATACTCTGGTTTCTTTATCCTAAAATGACATTTTGAGCCTTTCTTAGATATATTCTAAGAATCTAGCTGAATGTGCATAGTTTGGTTTCAAATGCAACTTCCTGTGAGTGTTACAGAAAGTTTTCACTGGGCTAGAAGTCAAAAGTGACCTTTTCATGAGGGGGGATAAAGGAGAATGATGGAAAGAGTGGATTTAACTAAGATACATTGTAAACACTTGTAAATGTCACAGTGCACCCCCCAGTACAATAATAATATGACAATTAAAAAAACACAAAAAGTAACCCTATCCACTGTCTTCACAGCTTCCAGCTCCCTGCTGCTATTAATAGCCTGCCTTCTGACTGTGGGGCACTCTGGCCTGGCCAGGCCAGGCATTAGCTCCAGGAGCTCTGTGGTGGGGTTACATTGAGCCTGTGCCCTTTGTGGGGCAGGGCCCAAGGTCTTGCCTTGGATGCTGGCTTCAGTTGGCAGCATCTGTAAGTAAAGAGAGAAAAGAGGGAACCAAAGGTCAGCAAGAGGTGAGCGACAGAGCTGGAGGGAGGGAGGGTGAGCGCAGGCAGGGTTGATACTGGTAGGAATTGAGACCTGCAGATTGGTGAAAGCCACCATCACGGTTTGGGAGCTTTGAGTCTCATTCCATTCAAACTGCTATAACTAAACACTGGTTGACTTAAAAGCCACAGACATTTTTCACAGTCTGGAGGCTTTAAGTCCAACGTCAAGGCACTGGAAGGTTTTGCCTGTGGTGAGGACTTCCTGGTTCAATGATGGGGTCTTCTCATGTGTCCTTAGCTGGTTTAGGGGTGAGGCAGCTCTCTGGTCCATCAGCCTGGGACTAGGACCTCAGCCTGTGGATGTGGAGGAATGTGAATGTGAAGACTGTAGCGTGGTCTTTCAGTGTTCTGGTGACTACAGCACCTGGCATTTGGAAGAGAGGGGAGCTTAGGTTAAGGTGAGAGGAGTAGTGGTGATGGACCCTCATTTCTTAAGTTTCCTTAGCAGGCCTGCACAGACTCACTAGACAGTGTGTTATTTCTAAAGAAGATTAACACATGCTGGCAAGATCACTGCAGACAGATGGTAAGCGCGTAGCTTCTTGTTAGCTCTCACTATGTGTGAGGTGCGCCCTGCACTCTAGCCAGCGCCACTGTGCCTGCTCTTACTCCTTCACTTGCACTCTGGGCGTAGGAAGCCTCTTCTCTGGCCAGAGGGTAGGCAATTGGAGTCCTTCACGGCCTCCTCTGGCCTCCCTCTCCACCTGAGGAAGGCATGAGCAGGTCGCAAGCTGAGATGCAGCAGTTCTGTTCAGTTCTGTTTGCGCCTTCAGCACAGTTGAGCAGCAGAATACAGTGGGAAGCTGAGCTGCTCCAGCAGGCTCTTCCAAAACTGCCTCCAGGTCAGTTGTGACTTTGAACATGCAGAAACAATCTCCATAAGTTCCCAGAATGGTCTCCAGGTTCTCCCTCATTGCAGTCTGCCCTGAGTTCTGTGTCTTCACTGCATCTGCATGACAAGTCATGCTTTTCGTGCCCTTGGAATTTTAGTGTGACCTGGCTGTTAGTGACATAAGTAAGGGAAATGGTCATTGTTTTGATCATCTTAAGCTGAACTGTTTCCTAAAGGAACACTGAATGTCTCTGTTGTGGGCCAGGCACCTGTGGATGTTGGAAACAAGGATGTCTGCTGGGGAAGGTGCATTTACACACCAGCACATCTTACTAAAAGGGAGAATCAGTTCCATATGGGGATTCAGGGCTGTGGCAGCCCAGGAAGAGGTGGCTCACTGTCCTGCATTTGCCCCTCTGTGCTAGCAACAGAGAGTCAAGTGTATATAAAGTGTACACAGCCCCAGAGCCTCCAGATAGCATAACAAAGAGCTGATTGCTAGAAAGCTTAGCATGGCTCTCTAAAAAACTACGGTATATCAGATTTAAAAGAGATCCTTTAGGCTGAATGCTTTTAAGATCTGTACAGTCAGCACCATTGCATTAAAGAGATGAAAATCCAACACCATTGGGGAAAAGTTAAATTTTGAAAAGTGAGGGTTTAGGTACACAGTGTCTTTCCATCAGGAAATGATTACGTTGTTTTTGAGACAGCTAGCGTAGCATAGTCCAAAAAGTCTACTCCTGTGTAGTTTGTTAATAAGGCAAATGGATGAGCAATTTTTCTTTCTGGTCCTCAGATCATGATCAGAAGCATTTTCTTGTTTCTGGACCGTACTTATGTCCTTCAGAACTCCATGCTCCCTTCTATCTGGTGAGTGTCCTGGCCCAGCAGAGCGCATGCCCCCTTCTCTGGTGACTTCTTCCCACTCCATCCTAGCAGAGCCTGTGCCCTCTTCTCTCTGGTGACCTTCCTGTCCCGGCAGAGCCCATACTCTCTTCTCTGGTGACCTCCCATCTCAGCAGAGCCCTGTGCCTACTTCTCTATGGTGACCTCCCTGTCCCAGCAGAGCCCTGTGCCCCCTTCTCTCTGGTGACCTCTCCATCCTAGCAGAGCCTGTGCGCCCTTCTCTGGTGACTTCTTCCTACCCCATCCTAGCAGAGCCCATGCCCCCTTCTCTCTAGTGAGTGCCCTAGCCTACCAGAGCAGCACCACCACAGCACAGAGCTCATTTGGGGTTTGAGGACAGTCGCTCTGGCCACTGAATTACCTTCCCAATGCTCCCAGGCTATGAGCTGAGGAGGCTGGTAAACCTGCAGCTGGGTTTCAGCTCTCTTCTTTATGGAAGGTACCACATGCAGGAGTGTTCAGGAGCCCTGGAGGGCAAGGTGCTGGGGTCGGCACGGTGGGAAAGGCAAAGACTCAGAGGGTGCAGGAGTAGTACAGGGCTGGTTTCCCCAGGTTGGATCTGTGACAGAGATAGTGATCAGACTGTTGGGTGCCTACCTGACCTGGCTGCTCAGTACCTCTTTTGGGACAGTAGACCTAACCTGTTGAGGAAGATAACAGTCTGTTTAGGGCAGTGACATAAGGCATCCTGGACTGGTCAAAAGCAAGCATGTTTGAAAAGGACTTGTGGATGCATGGTTGCAGAGGAGTAGTTAAGGGCATTTTGGGAGGAGCTTTAAGGAGAACAACCAAAGCAGCTCTGCCTGTGCTGTCTGACAGGGACATGGGCCTGGAGCTGTTTCGGAACCATATCATCAGTGACAGGATGGTGCAGAGCAAGACCATTGCAGGGGTCCTGCTGCTGATTGAGCGGGAGAGGAGCGGCGAGGCCGTGGACAGAAGCCTGCTACGCAGCCTGTTGGGCATGCTCTCGGATCTCCAGGTGAGGCCTTCTGGTGCTGCCCGGCTGCCGGCCCTGTAGACTCCTGAGTCTACCACATGAGCCACAAAAGGAAAAACTGACAAAAACATGACTGTGCAAGTGCCGGCCTTCTCGGGGGAAATGCACCATCAGCAAAGGTACTGTGAGAAGACAGAGTGCAGAGATGCCGGGCATACGTGAAAAGACCGAGGCATAGACTCATCACCATGGTCCTCTACCCTGAAGGGTCCCAGGGGCAGGGCCAGAACAGTGGAGCGAGCGGTGGCCATGGGCAGCTGGGGAACACGGGTTGTAGCCTGTCTCCTCAGAAAGTGAAATGGGGTGCCTCGGCACCTGGAAAGGTGGTTTCTCTGTGAAGTTGGTCAATAACTGCTCATTTCCTAGGTCTATAAAGATTCATTTGAACTAAAATTTTTGGAAGAGACTAATTGTTTGTATGCTGCAGAAGGCCAAAGATTAATGCAAGAGAGAGAGGTGAGACAATGGTGTGGTCTGGCTTGCCTCCTTCATTCCTCTGGGGGCTTCTCCTCCTGGGTCCCCAGTGCTGATCTCATGCACACCACCTTCTTGATACAGTCCAGCCAAAATCCCCAGGAACAGCTGCTCACTGTAGTAAGAAATCAGTTTCTCTCCCTTCACTTAGAAACTATTTTTTCTCTCCCCCGCAAATGAAAGGCCAGTTTAAATAAGAAAACAAAAAAACCCTAGGATGAAAGATAAAGCCAGGTGCTGTGGCTCATTCCTATAACCCCAGCTACTGGGGAGGCAGAGATCAGGAGAATCTCCTGATAAAGACCAGCCCAAGCAAAAAGTTAACAAGACCCCATTTCAATAAACAAGCTGGGTATGGTTGCAAGTGCCTGTAACCCCACCTATGCAGGACACATAGGTAGGAGGATTTCATTCCAAGGTTGACCTGGGCAAAAAAGTGGGAGACACCATCTGAAAAATAACAAAAGCGAGGACTGGAGGCATGGCTCAAGAAGGCCTTAGTTCTTGAGGGCCTTCCCCCTCAAAGAAAGATAAAATCCATCAGAGGTTTTCATTATGTGAAGCATTGGGAGGAAAATCTGGGAAAACGCCATGTGAGAAAGCATGTGTTGTAATGTCAGCCCCAAACGTTGGAACCAGCTCCTGGATAGTGGAGCACAGCCCTGAAGGAAGCCTGAGGGGACAGCCACCAGTGTCCCCTGCTGCACACTGGATAGACCCCCATGGCTCCTGGACCCTGGTTTTAGAGAAGTTTCACTTCTGCGTGGGCCTGGCTATAGCCATGCTGTCAGGCAGCTCCAGGGACAGCATTTACCCCTGGATGTACAAGGCATACCTTGTGTCCCCATACCCTGTACCTGGGTACAGGCTTGCCAATAAGCACTACACCTTCCCACCCGGGGACCATGGCTCTCCCATTGTGGATCTTCAGGGAGGGCCCTTGTGGTGTCCCCCATGCTTTGTGGTGAGCTGGGAATGACAGTGAGTGCAGCCTGGGTCCTCATCCGCTCACCCTGCCTGCCCCCTGTAGTCTCAGTTTGGGGCTTGGATGTGTACTCTGCTTTTTTATTTATTTATTTATTAATTAGTTAATTAATGAGGAAGGCAGAATTTCGGTTTCTGGGTAAAGTCAGGAATGTTTTTGTTACTGATGCTTTAAATGTTTCCGTTGGAAGGTTCCAGAATACCTTAGCCATGTGAGTAAGCGTCTGGAAGAGGAAGGAGACCGTGTGATCACTTACCTTGACCATAGCACACAGTAAGTCCTGCTTACCGCCTGCATTTCGTACCTCACCATGTGCCTGTGTTTTTCAGGCAGGTGTCGAAATAAATGGTAGCTCCTCACCCACTCAGTACCCTCTAAGATGCTTTGTTCCTAAAGCTCGCATTTGCTCCTAAGGGCACCATTTGACCTTATTTCCCACGTACAAGCTGCAGTTCTCATTGGGGTCCCATCATCCACTGAGCTGTCATTCAGAGGCAGGAGTCCAATGGAGGCACGGGGCAGCGGGTGCTGACGGTGCTGATGCAGGGACTCTTCCCTTAGTGGAGTGCCTAGAAAATGAGGCCCTTTTCACATCCGACATGTCAGTGACTTGTTCATGGCACGAACACATTATTGTTCCTTTTCATCTACTTTTTTTCTGTAGACATGAGGTTATGAATAGGGAAAGAAAATGGAAGCAATCATGTGAATGTCTGTGCTGGGTGTGTAGTGTGTACTGCTGTGAGGAGAGGAAAGGTTGGAGGCCCAGGGCGTGGATGAGAAAGGGCAGAGGCAGCATGGCATGGTGACCCATGTAGGCAGGTGGGCGGGAGTTGGGGACAACATCTCAGCAAAGCAGAAGAGGACACAGGAAATGTGCACGCTCCATGTGTACCAAGTATGGGAAGCTGTGGGTCCCTGGTGTCCAACCCGGAGCTGAGCTGGACAGGGACAGGGTTGCTGTGGCGATCGCCATGTGCTCTGCCATACTCCCGTTTCACACAGGATGGCTGGAAGGGGGGACAGTAGCCCTCAGGAGGTTGCACAGACGCAGCCAGGGCAATTCAGAGCTCACAATAGGCTCCACTCGCAAGCAAGTGGTGACCTTTGCAAGTCACTCACCTCTCTGAACTCAGTTCCCCATATGTGGAGAGGGACCTGGAGTCACAGCCCTGCCTTTCTCCACAGGGTTGCTGCAAGGCTCAAATAAGATAGCACTGTAAAATTTCCTTATAAAGAAATTCGAAGGCTTGGGAAATGCCCAAAGTCAGTAGTTCTTGGAAAAAGGAGATGTTCTGGCTGGGCGCTCTGGCAGCTCACGCCTGTAATCTTAGCTACTCGAGGTAGAGATCAGGAGGATCGTGGTTTGAGGCTACCCAGGGCAAATAGTTCACTAGCCCCTAGCAAGTGTGAGGCCATGAATTCAAACTCTAGTACTACACCGCTCCCCCCCCCCCCCGACTCCCCACAAGTAAAAGGAGATTCTCTGGTCAATCTTCTGAAAAGAACTGAGTTGTGGATAATAAACGAGAAAGCCAGGAAGGTGTTTTCTGTACCCTGTGAGTGTTGCAGTCATACTTGACTTATTTCTACATTTTTGCATGCTGTTTTGTGTGACACTCATGCATCTCAGAGCTCAGGGCTGAACATCTGCCTTAAACAGGATTGAGCTCCTGGTGATGAGGGAGAAAAATGGGCAGGTCCAAGGGCTGGTACTGCAGAAGCCACTGTGGATCTCTCGGGGTCTGGGGCAGGTAAGGGAAGGGCAGACAAGGGCAGAAACAGATGGTAGGCCGGGTCACTGGGGCCCACGCTGCCAGTCCTTTCCATGTTGTAGAAGATGCTGGGGACAGTGCTGAGAACACTGCAGAGCAGAGGGAAGGTGGTAGTAGAGGGGAGAAACCAGCGTCTGAGCTCTGAGAAGGTGGTCACCACAGCAAATGCCCAGGCCCACAGGTGCCACAGCACAGTAACGACACCATGTTGGCAGGTTTACATGACAGTCAGCACTGAAACCAGGCAGTAGCATGGCATGATCTGCAGGACTCCCGGCTCTGCTCTAGAGTGTATGTCTGCTATCAGGAGACCTCAGCACCTGACAGGAAGTGCCATACAGGGAACAGCTGAGAAGAAAAGCCCAAGGTGGAGCGCACATATACTTAACAGCCTGCCAGGCTCTGCCCTCTTCTTCCTGCACCACTGTGAACCCTTGTGTTTCTCAGCAAACTGTGTCTGAATCATCTTGCTCTTTTCTCTGTGTGCTGCCTGGCTGTGGGCTGGCTGCCCTGCCCTTGGCTTGACTTGCCCGATCCAGCCACTTTCCTTTTTGACACTTGTTCTTTTTGGTTTTTCTAGGAAGCCACTGATTGCTTGCGTAGAGAAACAGCTCTTAGGAGAACACTTAACAGCAATTCTGCAGAAAGGTATGTTTTTCCCAGCCTTGTGTGAGTGAAACTGAATGCTAATCCATAACACATGAAATTCAGGAAGGATTATCCACAGCAGTGCTCAAGTGAGAGAGGCCTACCAAGCGTGAGGTCCTGAATACAAACCTCAGTGCTGCCAAAAAAGAAAAAAAAGAAAAAGGATTTGCGTAATGAGGCTGGGTATGCCTAACATCCTTGCACTCAGGAGGCTGGGGCAGGAGAACCACAAGTTCCAGGCTATTCTGGGGCTGCGTATCAAGACCCTGTCTCAAAACAACAGCCACAGCAACAGAGAGACATGGTGTCTGTTTGAACATTTATTGCTAAGCCCTGGAGGTCCCAGGAGGCCTCTGGACTGAAGACAGAAAACATCGGGACACAGTGGGCCCTCAGCAACAGCAGATCCCAGTATCCATAGGCTCAGACTCACTTCCTTTATCATCTCAGCTGAGAGGCCCAGGACTTCTCGGGTATAGACATGTGCTGACATAGGTGTCAGTCAGGTTTTCCCTTCTCCCCCAGTGTAGACGAGTAAGCACATGTTGCGAGCGTGTCCTCATGACATAGCTGCATCTTCGACCTTCACATTCTGTCACTTAAAGTGAGCCTAGTGGAAGTAGTACTTGGGCACCCGTGCTCATGGCTGCAGTGACATGCTGGTTGCACGTGTCCTGTCCTGTTTTGGTTTTTGTTTGTTTTTTTGTTTTTAACAGGGTCTCACTAGCCCAGGCTGGCTTTGAATTTTGAATTCTTGATTCTTCTACCTCAGCCTCTTAAGTGCCATGATTGCAGGCATGCGCCACCATGCCTGTCTTGGCATGAGCAATGGTTCTCAACTCTGGTTGCATATTGAAACATCTAGGGAACTTTTTCTAACGTGTAGTGATTGTACATATTTACAAGGTACTATAATGTTTAACAATTTAGTAGTTACATGAAATAGCTCTCATGGCTCATCACTTGAGCCATGCCTGGCCCTTTCTGCTTTAGTTACTTGTTTTTGCCTGGTGCCAACCTCAGACCTCGATCCTTCTGTGCCTCCCTTTTAGCTGATATCACAGACCTGCAACACCATGTCCATCTTGTTTGTTTACATGGGTGTCTCACTATTTGCCCAGGCTGGCCTCAAATTGCTATCTTTCTGATCTCTTCCTCCAAAGTAACTGGAATTACTACTCCTTGCCTGACAAATACTTTTCTGCCTGATGGACTAAACCAGAGAAACTTGGATCATGAATCTCCCAGGACAAATAGTTGTAGTTAATGTTTTTTACTTTAGTGAAATAAGAGGGCTTTGGTGAAATGAAGAAGTAAATATACATCTCCTAATATATACAGAAAAATGAGATTCAAGCCATATGGGGTAGCTCATACCTATAATCCTAGCTTTTCTTGGTAGGCTGAGGTCAGGAGGATCGCAGGTAGAGGCTAGCCTGGGCAAAAGGCTCGTGAGACCTCATCCAACTAATAACTGGTGCAGCGGCATGTGCCTGTCACCTCAAGCTACTTAGAAGGCTGAGATAGGGAAGATCATGGTTCCATGCTAGCTCAGGCAAAAAAAGTTCACAAGACCCCATCTCAACAGAAAAAAAACTGAACATGGTGATGTGTCCCTGTCACCCCAGCTACTGCAGGAAGCATAGAATAGGAGGGTTGTGCTCTAGCCTGGCCTGGACAAAAAGTGAGACTCTGTCTCTAAAATAGCTAGAGGTGTATCGGCACCGGTGGCTCACATCTGTAATCTAGCTACTTGGAAGGCAGAGATCAGGAAGATAGAGATTTGAAGCCAGCCCAGACAGTTTGTGAGACCCTATATCAAAAATATTCAACAGAGTGGGTCAAGTGGTAGAGTACCTGCCTAGCAATCATGAAGCCTTGAGTTCAAACCCCAGTACCACCAAAAAAAAAATTATAAAATAGATGTAGGGGTGGGGGTGGAGGCTGGAAGGATGGCTCAAGAGGTAGAGCACCTGCCTAGCAAGTGTGAAGCCCTGAGTTCAACTGCTAATGCTGCCAAAAAATTTAAAAAAGAAATTGAAAAGAAAAATGAGATTCATCTAAAAAGATCCATCTCAGGCATTAACTGGACCAGCTTGCTTGTGTAGAAACAAGTCAGTATACTCCCTGAGTTTTCAAGTCATACGCTAACTTTTGTAGTGCACACTGTACTGCGGTCAGTTACAGACGCTGGCTTCCTGCTGTAACCTGCTCACCTCTGCACATACCTAGGGCTTGACCACCTGCTGGATGAGAACAGGGTGCCGGATCTCACGCAGATGTACCAGCTGTTCAGCCGGGTGAAGGGCGGGCAGCACGCGCTCCTGCAGCACTGGAGCGAGTACATCAAGGTACTACACAGTGGTTCCCAGGGGTGGTGCCACCTGGGAACATGCGGTGCCCTTGCAAAGAGGACTGGACTATAGTAATGGCCCATCTGTTCCCGTCCTTTGTAAATGTTTCTTCGCATCAGTTTACCTTTCTAAACTAACAGCAGTGATGGACCCTGTCCAGGGAGACACGTGTGGTGTCCAGCTTTTGAGTGAGCTAGCTTAGTTCCCAGCCACGCTGTTAAAAGCAGCAGTCGTTGGTGCCTCTGCTCCTTCAGAGCTTTGATACAGCAGGTTGCCTGCCTGCTGCTGTATGTCCAGGCAGCCCAGATTTAGGGTTTATTACCCAAATTTGCACTGATCTCTTGCATGCTAGTGCAGAAGGGCTGCCTGTGCTAACACAGGCCCTCTCTGAGTGCCAGACAGTCCAACCCATGGGGGTGCTCAGCAGTGCCTGCTGACACTTCAGTGGCCACAGTGGACAGGGCAAGGCCAGAGCTGCTTCCAGGTCTTGAGGCAGCAGGAGAAAGTCCCACTTGGTTTCATAAACCTCTTGCTGACTTGGCATTTGTTTGCTCCTGTAGACTTTTGGAACAACAATTGTCATCAATCCTGAGAAAGACAAAGACATGGTACAAGACCTGCTGGACTTCAAGGACAAAGTGGACCACGTGGTGGAGGTGTGCTTCCAGAGGAATGAGCGGTTTATCAACCTGATGAAAGAGTCCTTCGAGACGTTCATCAACAAGAGACCTAACAAGCCTGCTGAGCTGATAGGTAGCAAATCTCAGTTCTAATGCGAAACTCAAGCACATTTCCCCAAACTTGGAGCTCTTCCTATGGAGAGTGAGGGAGGGATCGCTGCCGAGCCTTACTTGTCAGGACGCAGTTCAGCCGTGCAGTGTTTGCACCCCTGTGCACACCTGCACTCTCCAGGTAAGGGAAAACGTGGTAGAGATTTAGTAAAGACAGAAGCAGCGCAGGGTGAGGAGGCCTGTCCTAGTGTGCACTTCCCGCACACGCAGCTCCTGTCCCTACTAAAAGCAAGTGATCTCCACTCAGAAAATGCACCAAGAAGGTTGTTGTGTGTGAATGCCTCTGCAACAGGATGGCATCATTGGTCCTGGATGATACTTCATATGATGTGTCCTTTAGTCACCGTCTTTACTCCTCCACTCCGCACTGAATAATCATGGCTCTCAGAGTTGTTTCACAGTAGTATTAGAATAATACTTAGAAGTCATAAGCTCAGCAGTCAGTAAAGGTTTCGTTAAATTCACAGGGGAAAGGGGCAGAGGTATGGAACAGAGTTGTGGATGTTGCTATTGCTGGTACGTGATGGAGCATGGGGTTCATCAGACATTCAGCACTTTTCTGCAGGTTCGGAGCATTCCACAATGTAATGGCTTGAAGGAAAACACACTAATAAAAGCAACAATAAGAAAAACCCACAGGACAGTGTGATTAGACTTTGTGTCCCACTGTCAATTGTTGCTTTCTCACAGAGGATGAAAATTAAACCCTTGGGAATTTGGGCTTCGGGAAGTCCCCCGGCCGCCCTGAGATTGGCCTATGCAGCCTCAGAAGCAAGAAGCCCCAAGGAGAATGCACTTACCCTTGCATTCACACCTTGGCTTTGACCACTTGAAGCCCTGAGAAAAATTCACTTTAACAATGACACACAGGTCTTGAAATGGGGGTATTTCAGAAACCCAAATGGGTAATGGCTAGAATCAGTTTTCTGTTTAATCTGGGATTAGGAAAGATGCTGAAGCTGGCTTCTTTAAAAGCCCTGCCTTTGGTTTTGTTGAAGTTTTGAAAAGTGTTCACTCTCAGACTTGATAGCATCTGTCTTAGAAAGTCCCATGTTAGCCTGTGATCTGGTCATGTAGCAGTAATGTCATCTTGGGAAGGGTGTGGAGTGCTGGGGTCCATTTGCCACCTATAAAAAGGACCTCATGTTTGCTAGGCAAGCTTCTGCCACCAAGCTTCATCGCAGCCCTTTTCTGATTGAAACTCTTACTCTCCCAGCTAAACATGTGGACTCAAAGTTACGAGCAGGCAATAAGGAAGCAACGGATGAAGAGCTGGAGAGGATCCTGGACAAGATAATGATACTGTTCAGGTTCATCCATGGTAAGAGATGGTGCTGTAGGGCCCCAAGGCCAGCATCAGGCTGGGCCTGGTGAGGGCCCACAGGAAACCCAGAAGGAGGCCTGAGGGCTTCTTGGCAGATGCAGTGCCCATCACCTGTCTTAAGCTTTGTGTTACTCTGTGTGGTCACACAGGCAAAGATGTCTTTGAAGCATTTTACAAGAAAGATTTGGCAAAAAGACTACTCGTTGGTAAGAGTGCTTCAGTGGATGCCGAGAAGTCCATGCTGTCAAAGCTCAAGCATGGTAAGCTTGTGGGCTGGCCCGGTTCTGGAGAGGGCACTGTGGGCCGGCCTGGTCCTGGGGTGGACGCTGTATTTCAGCCTGGTCCTGGGGAGAGCACATTGGGCCGGCCCGGTCCTGGGGAGGGCGCTGTGGGCCGGCCTGGTCCTGGGGTGGACGCTGTGGGCCAGCCTGGTCCTGGAGTGGACACTATATTCCAGCCTGGTCCTGGGGAGAGCGCTGTGGGCTGGCCTGGTCCTGGTGAAGGCGCTGTGGCCCGGTGCAGTTCTGGGGTGGATGCTGTGGGCCGGCCTGGTCCTGGAGTGGAAGCTGTATTCCAGCCTGGTCCTGGGGAGGGCGCTGTGGGCCGGCCCAGTCCTGGGGAGGGTGCTGTGGGCCGGCCTGGTCCTGGGGTGGACGCTGTATTCCACCCTGGTCCTGGGGAGGGCACTGTGGGCCGGCCCAGTTCTGAGGAGGGCGCTGTGGGCCGGCCTGGTCCTGGGGTGGCGTGGGCCTCACTCTCACCCATGCACACCTCCTCCTTGTCCTGCAGAGTGCGGGGCAGCGTTCACCAGCAAGCTGGAGGGCATGTTCAAGGACATGGAGCTTTCCAAGGACATCATGGTTCACTTCAAGCAAGTGAGTGGCTCATGGGACGTCACAGTCAGTGTAGGCCGAGTCACTCCAGTGCAGTTAGCACTGACACTTGGCTGGGGGATGTGCTGGAGGTGCTGGTGTAGATACTGACACACACACTGAGCGTTACACATTCTCTTTCTGAGCACTAAGTATTTCTGGTGACTTGCTGAAGTCGTTATTTTGCCTTGAATTCCTTTGTTTTTAGCACATGCAGAACCAGAGCTCCCCAGGCCCCATAGACCTCACAGTGAACATCCTCACCATGGGGCACTGGCCCACGTACACGCCTGTGGAGGTGCATCTCCCTCCAGAGGTGAGTGTACGGCTCTCGCGGTCACACCTGTTACCCAAGAAGCATTAGGTAAGAAGTTTTTGAGACACCAGCCCCATTAAAACTAGCATGTTCCTGTGGTCCCAGCACAGTGGTATTTGAAAGTAGCCACTTTGTTCATAGCCCAAGGCTCCTTCCCATGCACTGTGTCCACCTGCTGCCTTTTGGTGTGACTTTCCATTGAGACACTTGTTTTGAAAGTGCCTCCTTGCCTGGCTTTCCTTCCCTCCCGCCATAGACAGTGCCAGAGTCTTAAGAACAGCATTGCTCAGGGCTGTCCGTGTTAGCTTGGACTTGGTACTGAGGGAGACCTGAGGACCTACAGGTCTTGGTCTCAGTGAGGCTATGCTCCAGCAAGGTAAAGCGCACCCATGCTATCAGGGATGCTAAGCGAAGAAGAACTGGCTCCCAAGTGGAGCATAACAGGCTTCCTGGAGTAGATGAAGGATCAGGGTCTCTGTCTTCAGAGAGCAGAGGTAGACAAAGGCCTTCCCACTGAGGCAGAAAGCCCAGGTTTGAAAAAGCAAAGCTGGACCCTCAAGTCTTCTCTTGGGATCTGTCTGCCAGTCCCTTTTAAGACATTTTTCACTTCCATGTCAGACTCTTGACTTGACTTCTTTCTGGGTCAGCCCTGCTGGTTAATTGCCTTTTTGTTGTCTTCTGTTTTTCTCCACCTCTGTCCTAAACGCCCCGTCCTTGCTCCATACATGGTGCCTGACTTGGTGGCCTGCTGACATGTCCACTTGCCCTCAGCTGTGGGCAATGCCCCACATTTCCATTGCCCTTCTCCCTGAACCTCTGCCCTTGGGAACTGGACTAGCCTACAGCCAAGTTTGGTGAACACTCAAGTTTGTCCAGCTCTGCTACTCCCGCACACTTGCCAGGCTCTGTCTGTTCTGACTGTTGCAGGTCCCAGCCACACTGATGCTCTCAGGGCTCTTGTGTTTGTGCCTCTAAACTCCTCTGCTCTGACAGCTTTTCTTTCTCCTCCTGCTAGAAACTCGCCTCCCTCTGCCCAGGCAGGACTCTCATGGCACTGCCAGTGTTTTTACTTCTCACTCTGAAAAAAATCTAGATGTAGAGAAAATGTGCACCATGGCTCAAAGAATGCTATATTCTAGCATAGCTGGTGGGCAGCGTCTCTGGGCCGCGTGAGAGTGAGTTGCATGGTGCCTCTCCCTTAATTCTTTGGAGGGTGTTGCCCAGGAACACCCAAAGCACCTATTGGCTCAGGAGACTCTTGCTGCTGGGACTCCCTCACTTGAGCTTTCTCAGCCATCTCAGACTTGTCCTTGACAGCTGTGATGGTTAATCTCGATTGGTGCGATCTGTGCTTCCCTCTTGACAAGTGATACTGATGCTCTTTCCTGTGCTTGCCTACCATTCTTTGGAGAGACATTTCTCCATGTCCATTGTTCATTTTGTAATTGGGTTGTTGGCTTTTTGTTATTGAACTGTAAGCATTCTTTGTATATTCTGGATGCTTGACCCTTACCAGAGAAAGGATTTGCAGATATTTTGTTTGTGGACTGTCTTTTAACTGTATTGATACTATGTGTCTTAGTATGTCTTCTGTTACAGTAACAGAATACCTGAAGCTGGGTAATCTGTGAAGAAAAGAAATTTATTTCCTGTACTTCTGGAGTGTGGTACTCCAAAGGTCACGGGCTGGCTGCCTGCAGTGAGGGCTGTGGTAGAAGAGGGTGTCAAGTGGCCAGGGGTTCACGGGAGGTGCTAACAGATGCACTCTCCTGATGACTAACACCTCCCACCCTCCATGACCTGCTAAGATGCTCAGAGCTCTCCGCAAGCACCCTCTGAGCATCTGCACCTCTGCTAGTCAACTTTTTATCACTGTGACAAAACACCTGACAGAAACAACTGAAAGGAAGAAAGATTTGTTTGGGCTTATGGTTCAGAGGTTTTAATGTAAGGTTAGCTGGATCTTTGGGCCTCAGGGGAAACAGGTGATCATGCATTGTGAGCATGTGGGCGAAGCTGTTCACTTCATCATGGCCAGAAAGCCAAGAGCAGCATTTACCCCTAAAAGCCACACCCCCCCCAGTGACCTTCCTCTCACCAGGCCCTGCCTCCTGGTGCTCACCCCCTCCCAATAACACACTCAAATTATGGCTCCATCAGTGGATTCATCACTGGTTAGGTCAGAGCCTCTGTGAGCCAGTCATTTCTCAGAAGCCCTCAGCTGGCAACCACACCTTTAAAACATGAACCTTTGAGGACTTTTTAGATTCAAACCAGGCCAGTGTCTGACACCAGCCATCACCAGAGTGTGGTGCCGGGGCCTTGGCATCACCCTGCTGCCCTGGTGAGAGGTGGGAGCCTGGAGAGCAGTCAGAGCAGGGAGAGGAAAAGAGAAGACCAGCACAGGTGCTGCCGGGCTGTGAACACTATCTGATCCAGGGCAACCTCTGCTGTGTTGGCCAGTCTGCCGTGTGTGCCACAGGCCATGGCCAGCAGGCATGACAAGTGTGTAGGACATACCTTTCTGACTGCTAAGCACTAATCCAGGCAAGAACGGTATGTGATAGGAAGCTCCAAGGTCTGAGGACAGCGATATTTTCACAGGTAGTAGAATCCAGAAAAAGAACATCAAAATACAGGACTGGGTTTTTAAATTCAGCTGTATAGAGTACACAGTGTGCCTGTCAAATGTATGTATTCAGTTTGGTCTCCTTTGTCTCCCGTGCATGGCAGATGGTCAGACTTCAGGAGGTGTTCAAGACCTTCTACCTCGGCAAGCACAGCGGCCGGAAGCTACAGTGGCAGACAACGCTGGGGCACGCCGTGCTGAAAGCAGAGTTTAAGGAGGTCCGTTCTCTGCTGTCTTTCTGTGTGTGTTACTGAGATGTTTTAAGTCTCATTGAACTTCAGTAGCAAAGAAGGGAAACATTGTTTCCATTATAGTTCAGTGCTGGCTTTTCTAGGTCAACAAAATGAATAAATTAAAGGGCTAATATTCCACTTCACAAAAATCTTGTCTGTCAATCAGTAGAAAACCATTGGCCTACCTGGAAAAGAAGGCTGTGAACAGACAGATCACAAAAGCAAAACTTGAGTTTTGTTGTGAAACAAAAAAAAAAACTCTTCTGAGTTGCACTGACCAAAGGGTTGCAAACTAAACTACAGTGAGGTGCCGGTTTTGAACAGGGAGAGCAGCACTGCCTCCTGCATGGCCCTGGAGCAACGTGAAGGCCACAGGGCCTCAAGCTCAGAACTCAGTCAGCAGCTTTGCTGTCCAGTTCAGTTCTGGGGATCTCTTGCATGGCATTTCTTTCATTTTTTATTTATTTTGTGAGGCTGGGATTTGAACTCAGGGCATTGTACTTGTGAAGCAAGCGCTCTACCACTTGAGCCACACCTCCAGTCCATTTTGCTCTGGTTATTTTGGATATGGGGCCTCACTAACTATTTCCCTGGGCTGGCCTTGAACCTCGATCTTCTCAATCTCAGCCTCACAAGTATCAAGGATTACAGGCGTGAGCCACCGGCACCCAGCATGATATTTCTTTTAAGTTAGCTGTTAAATCTCCCTTTTGTTGGAAGGTGTCATTGAGCAAATTGTGCCAGGTACC
Organism: Castor canadensis; assembly: GCF_047511655.1. NCBI lineage: Eukaryota > Metazoa > Chordata > Mammalia > Rodentia > Castoridae > Castor > Castor canadensis. The sequence continues at coordinate 749,845 of NC_133395.1, read as the reverse complement.
AGGAACCCCAAAGTGGCTTTCGGGATTTTACCTTGCTATTTCCTGAAGTTACTCCAGATAGAGCTGGAAATCCTTCTTGCTAAGGCATTTTTAGCATTTAGTAAATAAAAATGTGCACTGCACAGCTACTATTAAGAGTGATCATTTAAGCCGAGTGCTGGTAGCTCACACCTGTAGTCCTAGCAACTCAGGAGGCAGAGATCAGGATCACAGTTTGAAACCAGCCCAGGCAAATAGTTCATGAGACCCTATCTCTAAAACCCTGTCACAAAAAAGGGCTGGTGGAATGGCTCAAGGTGTAGTCATGAGTTCAAACCCCAGTACCACCAAACACAAAAAATGATCACTTAAGAAGAGAGACTGAACCAGGCACTACTCCCAGCTACTACTTGGGAGTCCAGCCAAGGCAAATACTTCTCAAGACCCTCATCTCCAAAATAACCAGAGCAAAATGGACTGGAGGTGTGGCTCAAGCGGTAGAGTGCTTGCTTTGCAAGTGAGAATCCCTGAGTTCAAACCCCAGTCCTACAAAACAAATGAGAGAAACACCTGGAGGCATGGCTTAGGCAGCAGAGCACGTGCCTAGCAAGCATGAGGCCCTGAGTTAAAACTCCAGTACCACAAAAAAAGGAAAAAAAAAAATCTTCAAGCAAAGTTATTTTTTGTTGTTGTTGTTTGGTTGGTTTTTATTTAATGTTTTTGGGTTTTTTTGTTGTTTTTTGGGGTTTGGTGGTGGGTGTTGAGTCAGAGCCTTGCTCTGTAGTCTAGGCTGGTCTTGAATGCTCAGTCCTCCTGACTCAGGCTCAGGAATGTTGGAATTACAGGCATGTACCACCACACCCAGCACTGGGGTTTGAACTCCCTCAGGTTCCCCCTCAGGGCCTCACACTTGCTAGTTAGCCCCTCCTCCCACTTGAGCCCCTCCTCCAGGAATAGAAGAATTTTTAAGTGCAATATCTAATAATCATTTTGTTTGCTTATAATCAGTAACATAATTTCTTAACTTGGTGGCTATTGTTATAACAAAAAGTTTGAGAGCAAAACTTTGTGATGTGTGACATGTCCAAGTGCAGCTCCACAGTGACAGCTCCGTTTTCTTGAAGGGGAAGAAGGAGTTCCAGGTGTCCCTGTTCCAGACGTTAGTGCTGCTCATGTTCAACGAGGGGGATGGATTCAGCTTCGAGGAAATAAAGATGGCCACCGGGATAGGTAGGGAGATTCTTTGTGAATGTTTCCAGCATGTGTTCATTTTAAAAGAAAGTGTAGGCTGGGGTGTTGCTCAGTGGTAGAACACTTGCCTGCCATGTGTCAGGCCTTGGATTCCATCCCTGACACTTTTTAAACAAAGGAACAAATACCAAGCGAAGTCAGGGAGCTCAGTCTCCGCCAGTTGCCCTTGGTAGCCTCTCCCTCATTGTGTAACAGTTCTTGCTTGTGTTTGCTTCCCATTCAGAGGACAGCGAATTGAGAAGGACGCTGCAGTCTCTGGCCTGCGGCAAAGCACGCGTTCTGATTAAAAGTCCCAAAGGAAAGGAGGTAGAAGACGGAGACAAGTTCATTTTTAATGGAGAGTTCAAGCACAAGTTGTTCAGAATAAAGATCAATCAAATTCAGATGAAGGAGACCGTATGTACAAGCTTCCTCTTTTTACCTGCAGGGCATGCACCAAGGAGTTTTAGTCTTTTAGAGAAAGTTCTTAACTGTTAGAAGCTGATGCAGTTTCTAAATCTAATGTGAATTTGTAATTTTCATAAGAGTACTTGCTTATATCTTTGTTTGGTTTATTTTTGGTGGGACTGAGGTTTGAACTCAGGACATCACACTTGCAAAGCAGGTGCTCTTCCACTTGAGCCACACCTGCAGTCCTTTTTGCTCTGGTTATTTGGGAGATGGGGTCTCACAGACTACTCCAGCTGGCCTCAAAGCTTGATCCTCCCAATCTCAACCTCCCAAGTAGCTAGGATTACAGGCTTGAGCCACCTGCCAACTTTGTGTATCTTTCATTATTTCTGTGTTCTCAGTAGGGTAGGAATAAAATGGGAAAGGCATTTGACACATTGCCAGCCACAAAACGGTGTCTTCCCATACCCAGATCCTGCTAGCTCAGAGGGCATACCAGCACCTGTCTGCTTACTTTGCACAGCCTGGTTCAGCCGTCCTCCCACCTTGTCCTTGTGGAGGGTCCCTGGCTCAGTTTGGGCATCATGGACCCACCACAGTTGTCTGTGCTGCTGCGGAAGAGGCAGCAGCTCTAGTGGGGACTAGACCTGGAGCACCCCAAGATCCCTCCTGACACAGCAGCCCTCATCCCTGAAACCAGGCATTTAGCAGTTCCAGCCACCAACATGTCCCTGAAAATGCCAGACCCACTGTGTGTGGTGAAGGTGCTTGTGAAGCACTGTGCTCAGTCCAGGTAGCAGGAGGATGACTTTAATTACTTTGGGCGATTCCACAGACATGTTGATTGCATCAGCTCACCCTGAGGCATTCAGTGTGCTGGACAAAAAATACATTCAGATCATTCAACAAGATGCTCACTGCCATCAATAATTCTTCTAAATTAAAATAATATTCGAGGGTGAGGGTGTGCAAAGCCCTAGGTGCAGTCCCCAGTACCACCAATGACAAAATTATAATTATATTCCAGTTGTGGTATGTCAGTTTAGGAGATTTTTAAAACTTGGACATTCTCTAAAGTTGGTACATATATGGGGAGAAACTGCCATTTTTTTATCTTTTAGATGAAAATTGAATTAGTATAACTTTTGTGTTTGTGTGTAAAATTTTTAAAAGACTGTTTCCTTAGAGTAGTTACAGATTGACAGCAAAATTGAGGCAGGTTCCGAAATTCCTGTGTATCCCTGCCCCCACCCCAGCCAGCCTCCCCTCTCCGTGTCCCTCAACAGAGCACACATCCAATTATCGTGACCCCAGGTGTGCACCTGCATTGGTGCCCTCAGTGCTGGACAGTGTCACACAATGGTTTCATTGTCCTAAAAACCCTCTTCTTTGTTACTTCCAACCCCTCCCTTAGCCCCTGGCAACCACTGACCTCCATCTCCCTAGCTTTGCCTTTTCTAGATACCATATGGGTGGAGTCCCAGTGTGAGTGTTTTCAGACTGCCCTGTTTTGCTTAGCAATATGTGCTTAAAATTCCTCCATGTCTTCCCACCATCTAGATGGTCAAGTTTGCTCATCCACTCAGCCACTGAAGGTTGCTTCCACATTTTGGCAGTCACAAATGAAGTTCCAGAGGGTTTTTGTGTGGACACAAGTATCAGTTCCTTTGATGAACCATTTCATAGTGGCAGCTTGCTGTATCTGTTAAAGATTTAAGTGCATCTTTCCATTATCTACCCTTTTTACTGTTAGGAATTTTTAGGTTAAAGAGTATAAAATCCAGAGTTATGATTGCAAAATGTGACAATCTGCCATCTCTTTGCCAAGGAGCTTGGGGCTTGTGGTCATGGTGCTTTTCCTCAGGTGCACATTTTGTTTGTTTTATGGTGCTGGGGATGGAAACTAGAGCTTCCTATACTCTAGGTAAACACTCTGCTACCCCAAAGCCAAGGCTTTGTTTAAAATGGGATCACTGTATACCCTGCCATCTCTGTGTCATCTTACAGCCTGTTATATCATCCTAAGGCAACTTTCTTGAATATCACCTTTGCTGTTATCAAATTCATATATTATGGGTCAGTTTTTCAATTCCGTTCACCAAATTCTTTCCATTTATTTCATAGCCAGGACACAAATCCTTTGTTCTCTTGGCAGTTTTGGGTATCAGACCCAGGGCCTTGTGCATGCTAGGCAAGCACTCCACCACTGAGCTATACTGTAGTCCCCAAAATTCTGTTACTGAACCTATTGCTGTAACTCAGTTCTCCCAGAGAAGTTCAGAATGATTTCATTATGGTTTAGTTCCCCATGGGAACACTGACACTTTATTCACTTGCCTAAGTTAAGGTGCAGTTTTCATCTTTAATCGCACATCTGTGCGTAATACAGGTCTTCTATCTTCCTGGCTTTCTAGTTTTCTTGTGTATTTCTCACTAGTTATAAATTTTCAACACGCAGTCACTGAGCTTTTCCTTGTGGGCCAAACCCTCTGTGAAGCATTACAGTACACACAAAGTCCCCATATTGAGGACATGCAGTCCTATCCAGCAGACAAACACTAAGGAACACAGGTGGGCTGACTTAAAAAATGGAGGTGACTGTGGTGGTGAGAAGTACAGGAAGTCTGGTCTGCTTGGCAGACCAAAGGGAAAGCTGAGCCCAGTAGCCTGAGGTTGCAGGCCACAGCCAGATCCCACAGAAACCGCTCAGACCCGCGTGTCACTGGGAAAACCACCATAGTTCAAGCAGGAACGGTCCCTGCAATGTTGACACGCTTGAGGGAACCTTTCTTCCTTGTATCTGGCTGTTTTCATTTTGTAAATGTTAATGCTACTTATATTGATGTATTTATCTGATTTCCAGACACTTCACAAAATTCTCATCCGCTTGGATGGCTTTTTAATTGATTTTCTTAGATTTTTCCAATTTGTCTACAAATAATCACTTGTTCTGTCCTATTTCAATATACCTTTTTAGTTGTTTATTGTAGAGCTAGCACCTCTTAAATAGTGTGCCTTTTTTAAGAACTAGCAGTACAACTTTCTCCTCTTTGTATTTTGTCTCGAGTACAGGGAATATGATGGAAGCTTGGGGCATCCCCTCCCAGAAACACACTGATGGCCCTTCTCCCGCCCACCATTCAGCTGCAGCCCCGTTGGTTTCTGTGCTCACTGTTTCTAATATCTGCTGTTTGTTTATCATGTTCAGGTTCTCCTCCCGTTTCAAAATTAGTCCTTACTTGCTAAGGCTTGTTTGAAATCAAGACTCTGTTTTCACTCTTTTGTCTTGCTTCTCGGCTTGTGTTTGGGCAATCTCATGTATGCCAACAGGGGCATTCATTCCCATGCTGGAATGAATGTTTACTGTGCTGCTAGAGCTTAATCTTCAGATTTAAGTGCTCTTGCAGCTTTTTATAAGGAAAATACAATTTTGGGGGGGGGAGTTTTTGGTGGTACTCAGGGCCTCATGCTTGCTAGGCAGGTGCTCTACCACTTAAACCACTCCACTAGCCACAAGGAAAATACAACTTTTTAAATTACTTTTCCAAGTTTTGGTTTTACTCTTCTGAAAGTTTTCCTACAACAAATAAAAATGCATAACAAAGACTCATCCACAGCCTAGCCTAGCCTTCGTTTGCATCAAAACAAAGTTTTTCACTAAGCTCAGCCACCTGACGCAGGAGTGAAAGTATTTTTACACATCTGTTTTTTGTGCAGGTTGAGGAACAAGTCAGCACTACCGAGAGAGTGTTTCAGGATAGACAATATCAGATTGATGCTGCTATTGTTAGAATAATGAAGATGAGAAAGACACTTGGTCATAACCTTCTCGTCTCTGAACTGTATAATCAGCTGAAGTTCCCAGTAAAGGTGAGCGTGCCCACAGCGTGGTTGAATGTGTGGGGTGTGCTGATGCTCAGCCTGAAGTACTCTCATGGCCCTCAGCATCCTAGCACTGATGCCCCTCAGTCAGGCAGAGTCTGGGAGGTTCTCCACCGGCCCCTCCCAGAACACTGCACTTGTCGTGATTTCAGGAGAAAGGGTGCTGCAGGAGATCTGGACACACTTTCCTCCCTGGTTTTAAGAGTCAGGTTCACTACACGGGATCTTGGGGAGGGTTAACAATTTGGTGATATTTTGTGGTGGCTGTTGCATGTGAAAGCCAGCCTCAGGCCTGTCTCTCCACCCTGAGCTCCAGAACTGGGCTCTGTGGTTCTGCTGCAGACAGAATGTGGGATAAGCTAGGGAAAATATATCGTGTAGTGCTTCATTCATCAGAAGGTTCTGAGTTCTCAATGACCCTGGCCTTTCAGCTGGACCCACACCTGTGCCATGGGGAAGGAGTCCTGGTTCTGTGAAGTGTGGTGTGATCCTCCCTCCCCACTGGGGAGTCAGCACTCAGTGGATGGTGGGGGCCAAGGCCAGACGCTGCTCTCCACGTGGGGGGTGCACAGCCAGTGAAATGCTGTATGCATGGTGGGCTTACTGCCCCAAACCAGGGCATCTTTCCCTTTGCAAATGAAGAGACTCAGCAATTAAGTAGGAGTGTGATATGCAGCTAGCCAGAGCCCCCAGCCCGTTTTAGCCGTATCCGTGTCTACGAGCTATCACTCAACAGATAGATAGAAAGGCTTGCTGTTTGGAAAGTGGAGTGCTAACACAGATTTGCTTCGTAACAGCAGAGCTAAGGGTGGTGCCCGTTGGGTGGAGACACTTAGGTCTTAGGCTCTGTGATTGTTACATACTGTTAGCAAAGAATAGTTAGAATTTGTGATTACACTAGGCTGCACATGAGTGTACAGTAAAAAGCACAGAAGTCAGAAGAGCCACACAGGATGAAATGCTCCGTGGGATTGCCAGCGTCCTTTCGAGCAAGCCTGTGGGTCATGGCTGGTGCATTTACATTTCCCAGCTGAAGCCATGCGCAGCAGGTGGTGGAAACACTTGGTAGGGAGACAGTGCTAACGTTGTCCTTGAAGTAGGGAGCTTTGTCGTTCTGTAATTACCAACGGTTTGTGTGTAAATACATCTTTTACAGTTACGTATTGATATAACTGCGTACCTCACGCATGACGTATTATACCCCTTGTGTTTGTGAGTTTAGTGCCAGCAAAGGAGTCATTTGCTTTATATTTCTGTTACAGCCTGGAGATCTGAAAAAGAGGATCGAATCCCTTATAGACAGAGACTACATGGAGCGAGACAGAGACAGTCCAAATCAGTACCACTACGTGGCGTGATGTGCCAGTGGACTGTTGTCTCCCAGTAGAACCAACGCCAGGATGTGTGAAAAGCAGTGAAGCCCACACGCCGTTTCCAGACCCTGCAACTGGACCAGCTGTGGCCACTTGGATGCGAAGGATGTGATTGCTACGTCCACCCAGGGCTCGAGGACTTTCAGATGACACATGTGTCTTTCCTCCACTTCTTCCTCTAGTTCTTTTAGTCATTTAAATTGTTTCTGCTGCTTTGTGCAAAGTAACTTTGAGGCCGGACACGAAGATAGAAGATAGTAGTTAAGAGAGGTTCCTTCACAGGTGGTGTTCTTGTGGCAGCAGGCGCAGGCTTGGTTTGTTTCGTGTGTGATTGTGTGCATAGTGGAAAGACCCAACTAGATGCTGCATTCTGTCCAAGACGAGCACTGTGGCCATGAGCACTTGGACTGAAAATGGGGCCCTCAGCTGGTGGACACTGGGAAGACAGTCAGTGTCCAAGCCAGCCACTCAATTCCGTACCCAAGCCCTAGCCTCTGTGTTCCATGTACTTCCAGGAAGTTTGAAATTCTGGCAACTGGTTTCTTACAATCAGGTTTCTAAGTGACATCCTGATGTGCCAAGAGGATATTGTGTCTGATGCATGACACGGAGCCCATTGGCACCACCAGTTCAGTTCAGCCAAGTTACCTGTGCACTTCCCTTTTAAGGGCTTGGGGTTAGTGTGTTGGTGTTTTCATTCTAAGACTGAGTCTGGATGACTGCAGTTTGCAGGATTTGTGTGGTTGCCATAATAAAGTTTGGTTTGGTTTTGCAGTCACTCACAGGGACTGTCCTTGTTCTCTGCCCTGCCACTGTACAGAGCTTCAGGGGAGACTCAGTCTTGACATTGTGATGCAGAGGTCATTCTGTTGACACCTGGCTCTGTGTTGTGTACACACGTGAGGTTGAGCAGTGGAGAGGGAAGGTTCAGTAGTGATGTTAGTATGGAAACAATGACAAAGATACTTTTGTGATAACTTTTAAAAATACTTTATATTTTACAAAGTAGCATGTTTCATTTTGATTAAAAGCTACCAAAGGAATTTTGATCATGGTATGAGTGTTTAAAGCAATATTTTCTGGAATATACCAAATTTATATAATTTCATTTTATGCTAAATTATTAAAGGATTCTCCCTTTTTGAAACATGCGTGTTTAAAATATGACATCTTTTGGGTTCCGACATTAAAATCCTTAACTCTTTAAGTATCATCATTTCTATATTTGTAAATCTTCATTTATGAGTTCTATGATACGTGGTCTGTGAAAGGCCAAATAGATTTCTCTCTACTTCTTATATTTTAAGTTCATTGTGTCTAGAGATTGTTAATATTGTAATTTAATGTAGACTTCCTTTGAATAAAACTAGTTTAATTGGCCTTAAAATTATATTAATAAAACTTTTTGGTATGCAAACTACAGATTCCTCATACCTGTAATGACCAGGACACCAGACAGAGAGACACCAGAAACAGGGAACATCGTCACCCTGATGTGACTTTCCCTCCCAGCTCAGCTCTACCACAAACGACCGATGAGGGAAGTGGTTTTCTGCCATTCTCTTTTTTTATCGATATCGTCCAGCTTATAGTTAAAGGTTAATGTTATAAAGCAAATAGCTGAAGAGGAAAATGTGCTTAGACAAGAAAAGCTATGAGACTGGAAAGGAAGAGGTGAAATTGTTTGCATTTTAGATAGTTGTACACCCAGAAAATCCCAAGACATGAAAAACTCTTGACAGCAAATTAACAGGAAAGTCAGTCAGTAGCTTTCCTTTAAATAAAGACTGTAACAGCAAGTAAGAATACCTAGTAAGGAGCAGGGGAACTGCTACATGCATCCCCAGGTGTCTCCCAAGCATCGAAAGCTGATTGACTCTGTGGGCACCAAGGGCCCATCATAAACCACCTCACCAACAGGAGAGTTGAATTACATTCATTTGTGTGCTAAGTTGCAAGTGACTGAAGATTTAAGTATAAAAAGATGAAACAAATATAGAAAAAACGTGATTATTTTTTCCTTTTTGCAGGGGGTGGGCATTACTGGGGTTTGAACTTGGGGCCTCATGTTTGCTAGGCAGATGCTCTACTGCTTGGGCCACTCCACCAGCCCTGTTTTGCTTCAGTTTTTTTTTTTTTCAGATAAGGTCTCAAGTTTTTTCCCAGGGCCAACCGCAGACTGAGTTCCTGTTACTTATGGCCTTCTATGTAGTTGGGATGACAGGTACAGGCTACCATGCCATGCGTACCGATTTGAGATGGGGTCTCTTTTTGCCCGGGCTGGCCTCAAACCTGATCTCCACCTCTTGGGTAGCTGGGATTTCAGGCCTGCGCCACTGCTCTCAGCCTAAGGTTTCTGTTGCGTAGCAGGAACAGACACCACCTAGATTTCACAGCAAATCCTGAGTGAATGTGTCTTAGCTAAGCCATGTGGGAGGATAAATGCCACACTCTGCTCTTTGCTCTTCTCAGGCCTCGTCTTGAGCAAGGAAGGTCTGACCATCTACTGAAGTGCTGCCCTGGCAGCCTGGCCCCATTTCAGCCCGTCCCCCACTTTCTTTGAGTTCAAATCCTGAGTTGGAAATGATGAAGTGGCTTTGAGGATTTCAGTTCCCATTCTGTATCTTCCACAGTTAGAAATGTGCTCTGTGAATGACACTCATTCTTCAAGAACAGGCCCTAGTAAACACCAGCTGCCAGGGTTCCCAGGCTGTGCCAGGAAACGAGTGTGAGAGACTGCAGCGAGACCTCGTAACTCTCATGCTGCAAATACTCCCAAACTGCTGCTTAAGTCTGCTTTCTAAGAAGCATAAAAGTTTTGGTTCTTCTTTGTAACTTAAAAAAAAAAACACTACCACAGGTTAAGTACTTCAAGGAAATCTAACAACAGCACTTGGCACTCAGGCAAGCGCTGTCGTGGAATAGCACCCGAGCGAGGGTCAGTGTCTCCTTCCAGGAATCTGCTAAAAGGAAATGACTGGAGATGGGCAGGAGACAAGCTCTTGACAGCACCGAATGGCAAAGCACCAAACTCCTACAGGGGGGTCGAGTTTTGTAAAGTATTCTATGACAAGTCTTGCTACTTTCTATTAGCATGTATTTCACTTGAAAACTTACGAAAATGGGCAAAAGTCAGTGTTCTCCAGGTGAGTAGGAAACAGAATTGGGAAAGAGGAGGATAAGAGGTGAGCAGACAGGATGCAAGGCTGCCCGCCCCAACGCCCAGCCCCCAGCCCACCACTCTCAGGCCTGAGGTGTCCTACTCTGTGCTTGAAATTCCAGTAACCCCAGCAGTGCATCTTCCTGGGTAAAGATGAAATAACGGGGAACTTGGACAAAACAAATATAAGCAGGTGATTCAGCCTGTTTGATGAACAACTAAATGAAAAAATTAGATCCTACCCCTTTAATGGTTGTAGTGGGGTAGCATGAACTGCAGTGTGTGCTACACATCCCTTTCACCTAGCAAATTCAATCTATGAGGGAAATTATAGGCACATATAAAAAATTTATCTTCAAATATGTTTATATTACTTAGGGCTGGGTGAGTGGTTCAAGTGGTGGAATGTCTGCTTAGCAACCATGAAACCCTGAATTCAAACTCCAATACCTCCAAAAGTTCAGATTACTTATATTACCAAATAACGTCATTACAAAAATTACAGTTTCTAAAAAGTCTAGTACATGGGGAAAACATTTCTTAAGACTTACAAAAAGTAGGATGTAAATTGAGAACTTTAAAAAAATGTATGTAAAAGAGACAAAATGTCACGATACATAACTGCTGGTTGACAAGTAGTGAATTTTTCTCTTCCCATTTTCTGCATTTCTCAGTTTTTTATTATGAATAACTATTACCACTTTTAAAGTAAAACTTTAAAAATGACTCAACTAGATATCAACAGATTAAGTGTCCTTAGAGTAGAGGACCTGACACCTAGCTGTCCACTCCCCCAGCTGATTTCTCAACGAGACAAGGAACAGTAAAAACGCTTCTGGCAGCTGCGCATGGTGAAGCACTCAGGAGGCTGAGGCAGGAGGATGGAGTTCCAAGCCAGCATTCACACCTGTCTCAAAAAAAAAAAAACCAAGAAGAAAAAAGGAAATAAAAAAATAAATAAACCCACAAGATGACCAACAGAAGAGTCAGTGCCAGCACCCTGCAGAACCAAGTGACTTCAAAGACCAGCAGGGGTTGGTCTACTGAAGTAGTGGTCCAACTGCCACTTGGTCTCCACATTGCCAGCTTCCTGTTGACCCACAGCCCTGTCTCAGTTCTCAGGGCTCATCCAGGACCCCACCCTACGTTTGTCCACATCTCCTGGGTCTATCTGTGACTTCATGACCCGTCTTCATGACCTTGAGACTTTTAGGAGCTGGTTGTTTTTCTTGCAGAGCCCTCCCCCACTCCCCGTGCCTGCCTGTTAACCTGCAGACATGTGAAGCAGGTCACTGGTTGGTGGGAAGGGCACTAGAGAGGTGGCTTCCCAATGCAGTGCCCTCTCAAGAGGCCCAGGGAGTCCGTTTGTCCTATGGCTGGGGACCTTGACCTTAATGAGCTGATAGAGGTGGTGTCTGCTGGTTTTCTTTATTCTTTTTTTTCCCTTTTGGTGGTGCTCAGGCTCACCAAGTACTCTACGACTCAGCTGCACCCAGCCCAATCGTTTTCTCTTTGTAAGTAAAAAATAAAAAAGTAAGGCCACTGTTCCTTGTTGCCACTTGATGTTCTAGGTTTGTTCCTCAACCCCTGCCAAGTACCTGAAGCAGACAGAGCCACCTGCTGGCTTTCCAACAGAAAAACGTCTGTTAGCAGGAGCCGGTGGCTCCTGCCTGTAATCCTAGCTACTTGGGAGGCACAGATCAGGAGGATCGTGGTTCGTAGGGCTAGCCCGAAAACAAAAGCGAGACCCTATCTCAAAAATACCCAACATGACTATGAGCACATGATAAAAGCGAGAGCACACAAGGGAGGGGTGAGGATAGGTAAGACACCTAAAAAACTAGCTAGCATTTGTTGCCCTTAACGCAGAGAAACTAAAGCAGATACCTTAAAGCAACTGAGGCCAATAGGAAAAGGGGACCAGGAACTAGAGAAAAGGTTAGATCAAAAAGAATTAACCTAGAAGGTAACACCCACGCACAGAAATCAATGTGAGTCAATGCCCTGTATAGCTATCCTTATCTCAACCAGCAAAAACCCTTGTTCCTTCCTATTATTGCTTATACTCTCTCTACAACAAAATTAGAGATAAGGGCAAAATAGTTTCTGCTGGGTATTGAGGGGGGGAGCGGGAGGGGGTGGAGTGGGTGGTAAGGGAGGGGGTGGGGGCAGGGGGGAGAAATAAACCAAGCCTTGTATGCACATATGAATAATAAAAGAAAAATGAAAAAAAAAAATAAATAAATAAATAAAATGAGATTTAAAAAAAAAAAAAATACCCAACATGAAAGAGAGTGGTGGAGTGGCCCAAATAGCAGAGTCCCTGCCTAGCAAGCATGAGGCCCTGAATTCAAATTCCAGTGCTGCTAAATAGTTAGAAAAACTACTGATCATCACCCTTACTTTTATTAGTGCAAATTAATTATACGAAGGGGTTTCACCGTGACATTTCCATACATGTTCATGAGGCAGTTTGATCAAATTCATCCCTATTACTCTTTCTTAACTCCTGTCCCCTCCCCCTTCTTGAGTTTTTCGTTGGCTTCATTGTGCTATTTTCATACATGTACATATATCCAATGTACTTCTATCATGTCCACTCCCATCACCTTCTCCTTCCCCCTCCATTCCTGTTGGGTCCCCCTCAACTAACTGAATTTTTTAAAGCCTCCTCCAAAAGCTTTCACAACACAAGCAGTTACTCTTTTAGTCTCTCCCCAATCACAAATAGATGACACACAGCCTGTGACAAGGGTTCAGCAAAGAACAAAGCAAAAACTCACCACACTAGTTTATCATTCTCTACTCTATAAAACTATTTTTGTTAAGCTTTTCATTTTCTGGAGTTTGGTGGTACTGGGGTTTGATCTCAGGATTTCAAGCTTGCCAGGCAGTGCTGTTTCACTCTGCCACCCCCTTCCCTGTTTTTGTTTGTTTGGCAGTACTAGAGTTTGAAGTCAGGGCCTCACATTTGATAGGCAGGCACTCTACCACTTGAGCCATTTTGCTAGCCCTTTATGGCGTTTGTCCAGATGGCTTCCAACCTCAATCCTCTTGATTTCTGCTTTCTGAGTATATAGGATTACAGGTGTGAGCTGCTGGTGCCAAGCTTCATTTTCTGGTTTTGACACTCTGTTCTTTAGTTAGTCCTCTCTTTCTTTGAGCTCATGTGTGCTACACAGGTGCTCTACTGTTTGAGCAGCACTTCCAGCCCCTTTGTTAGTCTTTACAGCAGTTATAGTATCACAAAGATACTGTAACTGTGCAGTTTTAGGATACAGAGTATCACAGGAAAATCACCAGATTCAGGGAAAAGTCAGGAGCCCAGCTGAGAGCACACTGTTAGTCCACACTGGTTGGGGCCAGGCAGGGCCAAAGCTCCCCACTGCCTCCAGAAATCCCACTGCCCATCATCACCAGACTACCATGCTCAGAACAGAGTCTCTGCCTTCATTAGTGCTGATTCAGCCATACAGGCTGGACTCTGGCCAATGGCCACTCTGTATCTGCCAGGATAGCCAGGAAAGTGACCATTTTTTTCTCCTTTGGGGGCTTTGCCCACCACCAACTTTCACAAGATAAAAAGCAGCTTCAGAAGCTGGAAAGCACGAGCCACAGGGGGACCTATTTCCATGCTCAAGGTTATCTCATAGTTTTTCCAAACCAGAATGCTCAAGAGAATATGGAAATACCTTAAAAATCCTCCAATCAGGTCTGCATTTAGCACTCTGCTTCAAATGAGCAAACCAAACATTTTCACAGCATGTTACATTATCGGGGACAAACAGGCCCTAGGATTTGATGCTGTCTTGTCTGCTGTGCACCTTGATTGGCCATTTTGGCACAGAGAATTCCTCAGTGGAATTCTGCTTCACCCTTCTCATCTGGAATAGCAATAAGCAACTCCAAAGGTCCCTGATCACCTGAAACAGGTGAGAAAAGCTAATCATTCCCTTCCTGCCGCCAACAACAAAACCTGAAAGCTCCAAGACTCTGTCCAAGAACACATTTGCTCTGACATTATTTGCACCTCAGTTCAGGTTCAGAACCTTTTCCAGCCCATTACTTTTTTTATTTTATTTTATTATTCATATGTTCTTACAAAGCTTGGATCATTTCTCCCCCCTGCCCCTACCCCCTCCCTTACCACCCACTCCACCCCTCCCTCTCCCCCCTACCCCCTCAATACCCAGCAGAAACTATTTTACCCTTATTTCTAATTTTGTTGTAGAGAGAGTATAAGCAATAATAGGAAGGAACAAGGGTTTCTGCTAGTTGAGATAAGGATAGCTATACAGGGAGTTGACTCACATTAATTTCCTGTGCATGTGTGTTACCTTCTAGGTTCTTTTTTTTTTTTATTATTCATATGTGCATACAAGGCTTGGTTCATTTCTCCCCCCTGCCCCCACCCCCTCCGCCCCCTCCCTCTCCCCCCTCCAATACCCAGCAGAAACTATTTTGCCCTTATCTCTAATTTTGTTGTAGAGAGAGTATAAGCAATAACAGGAAGGGACAAGGGGTTTTGCTGGTTGAGATAAGGATAGCTATACAGGGCATAGATCTAACCTTTTCTTTAGTACCTGTTCCCCTTTTCCAATTGGCCTCAGTTGCTTTTAAGGTAACTGCTTTAGTTTCTCTTCATTAAAGGCAACAAATGCTAGCTAGTTTTTTAGGTGTCTTACCTATCCTCACCACTCCCTTGTGTGCTCTCGCTTTTATCATGTGCTCAAAGTCCAGTCCCATTGTTGTGTTTGCCCTTGATCTAATGTCCGCATATGAGGGAGAACATATGATTTTTTGGTCTTTTGGGCCAGGCTAACCTAACTCGGAATTATGTTCTCCAATTCCATCCATTTACCAGCGAATGATAACATTTCGTTCTTCATGGCTGCATAAAATTCCATTGTGTATAGATACCACATTTTCTTAATCCATTCGTCAGTGGTGGGGCATCTTGGCTGTTTCCATAACTTGCCAGCCCATTACTTCTTAGAAGCTGGAGAGAACACAGAGGGATGGGCAGAGAGAAATAATAGCAAGGAGGGACTGAAAAATCCACAAAGAGTCAGAAGAGTGGAGGGCTACTTAGTAGGCTGGGTGTAATCCGCAAACCTGAGCTGAAGTGGCTCAAGGTGTGTTGCTGAGGGGGTGGGATCTGGCGGAGCAGAGCAGGATTAGCAAGGAAAGCCACCAGACATCCATCTCTGTAACAACTGAACCAGCACAAAGGTAGAGGCAGAGCTCGGCTGACAAAGTACAACCTCTGGTGGCAAACTAGGTTGAGACTTCTGTCCTGCTTGCAGCAGGCGATGGGCTGAGGGGGGATTTCAGGCCCCAGAAACAGGGAAAATTGGATTTCTTTGGGGGAATGTATGGACTGGACTGGGTGAGCATTCTGACCTTTTCTGATCCACACTGTAGGAGAATCACTAAACACAACCAGAAAGCCCTGCAATTTCTGACCGTCCTTCAACCAAGATTCTGTACAGCATTAAATTTAA
This sequence comes from Castor canadensis, assembly GCF_047511655.1. NCBI lineage: Eukaryota > Metazoa > Chordata > Mammalia > Rodentia > Castoridae > Castor > Castor canadensis. The sequence goes on along the minus strand of NC_133395.1, from coordinate 734,306 downwards.
ACATTTTATTTTGCAACGTTAAGTATGCTTGTTCAAACACCTCGCCTTCATTTTAAGGCCTACTTGAGAATCAGAGGACCTAGTGTCACCAGACAAACCATCCCTGAGGCAATCCCTTTTGCTAACAGTGTTGTTTCCATTTCTTTCCTACCTAGACAGGCAAGCATCTCGGTTTTAGATGCTGCCTTGGAAGCAGGCGCAGGATGGAACCGGAAAAACAGGTTTCAGTTATAAAGGAGCCCATGTGGCCTTGCTATTTACCCCATCTTAATGTCATATACTGTGACCCTAACCCTAATAAAGTTCCCCCACCTGCCAGCATCATCCTGGCCTGGTCATGTTCTCACCTAAACTGAAATCAAGGCAGATAAGGATTAAAGAAAAGCAGTCCTGGATCGCAGGGATGGACGCAACTCCTCCCCAGAAAGTCATGAATAATCCCCCACTTATTAACAAAAATCCTCCTTTTACTCAAAGAGGACCTTCACCCTTTGCCCAGGAGAGAAGCTCATCTGTGAGCTATTTTTCATGCACAGTCGGCTCTAGGTTTTGCTCTTGGGTCCACAATTCTTCCCCAGAAAGAACTGATAACTCGGGGGTTTTGAGTATTAAGCTCACTAAGAAGATGTTCCAGTATTGAGTTGTTTGGGGAAATCCTGGGCCATCTCAGGTAGGAAAACAGTAGTTGTCTCCTCTCATCAGGAACGTGCCCATGGACGCTGGTCCATCTCTGCTCTCCGCCATCAGATCAGCGAAAAGCTGCATTTACCAGATTGTCAAGAGTCTGAAGAGCTAACTTTCTGCTCAACAAGGACGAGTTTTGTCGCCCACCGCTGACAGCAAGGCCGAATCACCTATGCAACCGCCCACAACTCTGTCCGGACCGGCCAGCGGGGCCGTAGACACCAACCAGTCTGGAGCTGGGCCATGCCTCCTTGACCTGGAGGTCCGCACTTTCATCCCCTTGCGCCTTCCCCTTTCCGGCACTCACTTTCCCTGGCCACAGCTGTTCCTCTTCCCTTTCCCAAAACCACACTCCAGTTTCCATTTCAGGCCGCAATGCCCGCAAGGGCGTCTGCGGAGCCCGCAGCACACGTGGTCCTGGAGTCACGTGCCTGGCGGTGATCACATGACGCACACGGTCACGTGCCCGCCGGCATCACGTGCCCAAGCGCGCGGGGGGCAGGGCGCAGCGCCGCTGGACGGCGCCCGCTCTCGCGAGACCTGAGAATCACGTGACGGACGGGGCGCGGTGCGGTTCACGTGACAGGCACTGCCGGCCACAGGGCGTCCTCGGTGCCGGCGCCTCAGCGGCAGGGCCTGTCGAATCGGTGGACACCGCCCTCCCGCCTCTGCCGCCGCCGCCCCGCGCCCGCTGCGGCCCCGCGCAACCGCTGTCAGCCGCCCGCTCCGGCTACGGCCGCGCCTCGCGCCATGGTGGCCCCCGGCGGTGCCCGACGGCCGCTTCTCCTGCTGCTGCTTGGTGAGGGTTGGGGGGACGTGGGGGCCGGGTCAAGGCGGGGGTCCAGGCCGGCCTCCCACTCGGAACCACTCCTGGAGGCTGGCGTGGCCCCGGCGGCCGGCTCGGGCTCGGGCTCGGGCTCGGGCTCGGGCTCGGGCTCGGGCTCGGGCGGCAGCGGCCGGGCCGGGCCGGGCCGAGGTCGCCGGCGGACACGGCCTCGCGCGCGGGCTCCCGGAGGCCTGGCGCTGGACCCGTGCGCGGGCACGCGTTTACGTGCGGGTCTTCGGCGCCTCGAGGTGTCTGTTCGAGGCCGGCTGTCGGGCTCGCCGTGCGGCTGTCCACTCAGCCCAGCCCGGCCCAGGGCCGCGGAGGACGGGGACGAGAACCGTCACAGTCCGCACGGGCGTGTGCGGCCCCGAGCCCCTTAGACGCTGGTGGGACCGGGCTCAGTAGGGGCGCCACGGCCTGCCCGTGCCTCCTCGAGACACCCGAAGTGCCGTCCACGCGTTTGGGGTTTTGTTTTTTGGTACTGGAGTTTGAACTCCAGGCCTTGCGCACAGGCGCTCTGCTACTTGAGCCACTCCACCAGCCCAGGTACTGGGGTTTGAACTCGAGGCCTTGTTGTGGTTTTACGAGTTTTAGTTCCTCGTTTTTATTCTTGCTCGTTGTGTACAATGGATTGTTTGAATTAGGAGAGGTGCGCTTCCTCTAGTGGTCACCGACCCCATGCCTTCCTTGCCCAGGGCCCCATAACGCGCCATGCGGTGTAGTTTAGAAATTAGGAGTTGCGGAAGCAAGTTTTGTCATGTCATGTTGACTGTCATTCTTCACTAGAAGAACTTACGAGGACTGGGATATAGATTGTCCCTAGCTTGCTCAAGGCCCTGGGTTCTGTCCACAGCACTGCAAAATTTTAAAAAATGAGAGCAATCTCACAAACCTTAGCATGTTCATATTTGGTTCATGTTTCTCAGGCTCACTTTTTAAATGGAGAAAAAAATCCATAATTTAAGATACTGTGGTAATTTAGAGTGCTGTAATAAGTTTTATGTTCAATCCGACTCTTAAAAGTATTTTTACAACTTGATTTAGGTCTGTCTTAAATATATTTTTTAAATGTACTAATGCACCAAAAAGATTCCTTTTTTTAAAAAACTGACTTTATTGACTCCACATGAATAATGAGGAATTGTTTAAAGCCTCCGTTTTGTTTGAATACTACATAGAAAGAACGGTCATGGACTGAAATTATTACATGAGATGACACATTTCGTAATGAGTCTCCAATATTGATGTCAACTGGATGGCTTCCTTCCCCTTTCGGACGAAGACTTGTCACTCGGGAAGTTCGAAAAGTTTTGTGCTAATTAGTGTTTGTGGGAGTTTATCAGTTATTCAGGGGAAAAGACTGGTAAATCTTCACTAGCTGTGATGTCAAAATGTTTTGTGGTCCTGTAATTTTAAATTTATGTTAGTTGGACCCACTGCAGACAGGACTTGAACTGCTCGGTTTGATTGTAGCGCCAGGTCACCTATACTGTGTTTTAGTGCCGCTGTCTCCTACTTCACCTTAGAGCCCAACCTGTGACTGGCAAATAGTAAGTGCTTGGTACCTATGTGAGCAAACGCCCAGTTTTACACCAGTGGTTCTGTTTTTTTAGGGGGCTGGAGGTGGGTAGGTGGTAGTGGATTTTGAACTCAGAGCCTCACGCTTGCTAGGCAGGTGCTCTACTACTTGAGCCACTGCTCCATCCCTGTTTTGTATTGGGTATTTTCAAGATGGGGGTCCCATGAATTATTTGTCCCGCCTGGCTTCAAACCTCGATCTGCCTGATCTCTGCCTCCTGAACAGCTAGGATTACAGGCAAGAGCCACTGGCACCCATCACAGCATGGATTCTTAACAAACATAGGCAAGATCAACATTTTAGAAATACATATACTTGTGCACTGCTGCTAGAGGTTGTGGTTCAATGTCTAGAATGGAACTTTGGTTTTTGATTTTTTTTTTTCTCATTAGAAGGTGATTATGGATTGCTTTTTAAGAAAAATGAAGCTAGGATATTTCTTTTGAAAATTATTATTTTGTGATACTGGGGCTTGAACTCAGGGCCTACATCTTGAGCCACTCCACCAATCCCTTTTTTTTGTGAATTTTTTTTCGTGATAGGGTCTGAAGGAACTGTTGGCCCCGGCTGGATGCGAACCATGATGCCTCCTGAGTAGCTAGGATTTCAGGCATGAGCCACCAGCATGTGGTGAAAATTAATTTTTTAAAGAAATGTGTTGATCCTTTTGGATAACACTCCTTCATTTTAAAAGCAAGTGTTTTGTACTCTAAAGCATGTTCCCTTACCAGTGCTGAGGCCACACACTGAAGCAAAAACTTGTACTTCTCACTTGCTTTGTGACTTTGAGCAAGTTGGTCAGCACCTCTGTGCCAGTCTCCATCTCTGCAGAAGAGAATCCATAATCTACCTATTAGGGTTGTCATGGTAATCAAATTAATTGTACAGTGCTTTGAGCAGTGCTTGTCACAAAGTAAATGTATTACAAGTCCTTGTTAAGCAGCCTGGGGTGGCACATGCTCAGTCCAAGAGTTCCAGGCCAGCCTGGCCAGTGAAAGGAGAGACACCTCCACCTCAAAAAAGAGTGCTTTCTAAATTATCTGCCTTTTTGAAATTTTGTAAGGGACTGAGGATTAAATAGTGAACCTGACTCCTATAGGAGTTGAGTACTTAAGTAATAACAGGTAACTAGTTGATACCCTGCATCACATGCTCAGCTATGCCTGAGGTGTCTGCACCCTTCCTTGCTGTTCTCAGGTACATAAACTGGGGGTCTCGGGTGGCTATTGGGCCATGGTCACAGGCTAGTAAGTGGTGAAAAAGCCCCTGGAAACTGAGGTCTCTGACTCAGAAGCATGCAGTCCTTTTAGAGAAGGGAATTCCTACAAGTAAGAGTATTTTGAAAGAATTAGCCAGAGTTCCTCTTTGTGAGCCCTGAAGAAGTGAGCACATTGGCTCCTAGGAAGAACTGCCAGAGCTAGCAGTCAGTCCATTGGCAGGCAGGTGGGGCCCTGGCAGCTGCTCCTGATACCTGTCAGATTATTGCAGACATCCTAACTAATTTCAGGAGGGTCTTGTTTATTTTTTCAAATCAATGCCACTGTTAGGAAATGATTAAAAGATTTCTGCCCATTTGCACACATTTTTCTTTTTTTTACAATCCTATGTTTTCTTTTTATTTATTTATTTATTTCGGTATTAGGGCTTAAACTCCAGGTTTTCACCTTGAGCCACTCTGCCAGCCCTTTTTTTGTGATGGGTGTTTTAGAGATAGGGTCTCTTGAGCTCTTTGCCCAAGCTGGCTTCCAACCACGATCCTCCTGATCTCTGCCTCCTGAGTAGCTAGGATTACAGGCCTGAGCCACTGGCCCCCTTATATTCTTTGTTTTTGTTTTGGGTTTTTTTTTTTTTTTTTTTTTTTTTTTTTCTTTTTACCGGCACTGGGGTTTGAACTCAGGGCCTCATGCTTGCTAGGCAAGCTCTCTTACACTTGAACCACTTTGACACCCCCCTTTTTTTTGTGATGGATTTTTCAAGATAACAGACTATTTGCTTGGGGCTAGCTTCAAACCGCAATCCTGATCTCTGCCAGTAGCTGGGATTACTGGCGTGAGCCATGTTGCCCACTACAATCCTGTTTTGACGTTCTTGTGGACATTTTTCTTTTGGGCAAAATTGTCTTCTAGTGGGCAAAGTTTCTTGTTTTAATAATCTAGAATTTCTGGGCCTCTGCAGAATTGATATGAGCATCTAGTGGTGCAGGCATTTATTTTAAATTGTTTTAGTAACACTTGATTTTCCTTCGAAAGCTCAGGCCCTTAGCATGTTCACTAAATGAAGATGTAAGTTGACAGGTTATTTAGGGTAAAGTGTTTCCTATGAAAATCCTTTGGGTCGTTAAAGAGAATTTTTTTTAATGATTTAGGAAAAACTCTGGTGCAAGTTGCTGGCCTGGGTGTGCTCCCTTGGGGCATCTTCAGCATTGGAGCTTGTGACTTCTGGGACCCTCCTGCTAAGAACATCTCAGGCCAAGCAAGGCGGGGCAGGCAGTGATCACAGCCTCACAGGGCTTAGCCTTCTGTCTGCTTAGGCTTCAGCTGTACTTGCACCTGCTCACTTGTGCGTCTGCCTGCCTCTGGCCCTGCTGTATCTCCTCTGCAGCAACACTGCACTCCTACATCTCTCACAGACAGCCTCAGAATGATTTTTCTGTTTCTTTTTTCTTGGTGGAACAAGGGTTTGAACTCAGTGCTTTGTGCTTACAAAGCAGGCATGCTACCACTTGAGCCATAATTGAAGTCTATTTGGCTTTGGTTATTTTGGAGATGGGGGCGTCTCAAGAACTATTTGCACAGGGTGGCCTAAAACCTTAATCCTCTGGATCTCAGCCTCCTAAGTAGCTAGGATTACAGGGTGCTGAGCCACTGGACCCCAGCCTCATTGTGTTGAAAAGAAATTGTGGAATCTTCTCTGTTTTTCTAAGTGTGATTTTCATTCATTGGAAATGCCTTTAGTATAATGTTGCCTGAGTATTGCAGGGGTGGATTAAAAAGCAAAGCAAAACATAATAAATTGCACAGACTTCCAGAAGCATTCCGCAGTTTGTTTCATTCTCATATAGCAGCTCTTAAGAGCATAGGCCTCTCTAAAGGAAAGGAAGGTGTCTGGAATTTCTGGTTACAGTCTTTAACTCTAGACTCAAATACTGGTTGCTCTAAAAATTTTTCATTTGTGAAAGTTCCAAGGATATAATAAATTAGGTTCATTGGAGTCCATTTAACCTTCACAGAGAAAAGGATTTTGCTTTATTTTATTTTTTTGAGACTGGATTTTCCTGTGTAGCCCAGGCTGGCATTAAAGCTGCAATCCTGCTGACTGTGTGGTCCATCCCAAGTGCTGGGATTAAAGGCTCTGGAGCTACTTGAGTGTCTTGTTTGTTTGGCGGCCCTGAGGTTTGAACTCAAGACTCAGGGCCTCACACTTGCTAGGCAGGTGCTCTTACCACTTGAACTACTCTGCCAGCCCTTTTTTTGTGATGTGTTTTTTTCAAGATAGAGTTTCAAGATCTATTTGCTTGGGGCTGCTTTGAACCTTGATCTTCTTGATCTCTACCTACCTCTTGAGTAGCTAGGATTGTAGGCATGTGCACTGGTACGTGGCTGAGAGTAGTATTTTAAATGAAAAGTTGAGTAAAAGTTAAATGAAAAGTCTCTTGGGATGCTGTTTGGGATCAGGCCACATGAATGTAAGTGCTCTTTGAGTGGGAGTACATCTTTAAACTGACTCTTCAGACCCCGGGTGTGTAAATGTCATTGGAAGGGCATGCACAGGCTTGTAGCAGCAGAGGCATGTGAGGTGACACCATGTCACTCTGGACAGTTCACAAATAGTGGCTAGCAGCTATTTGCCTTTAAAACTAGCAAAGATAGCTATTTTTGCCAATCTGTATTATAAAACTTAGGGTTTGTCAAAATACTGCTTTTCAACCTGTGATTAGATTACATTTGCTGCTAGGGATCTCAGTCAGGGTGATGGGATATTTTATAAGGAAGACAGAGAAGAAGTATTCAGCAGTGACCACTTTGTAGCCAGAAAGACTTGTGGGGAGGTCAGCCCCTTTTGGATGAATTGAGGGTGTGCCTGAGAGCGCTGAGCCTCGTGCAAATTAAATTGAATGACTTGAGCAGCATACTGAAATTGGCAGAGCTCAGATCTTTTGAGTCCATGGATTTTCTTGCCACACCAGTGGTCCATGAAAAATAAAAAAAATCAAACTTGAAATACGAGTTAAGGACCACAGTGAAAGATCCTGCATCCTCTCCCCAGGATTTTGCAGAAGGTTGGTATTTGGATTGAGTTGTGCTTTTAAAGGCCCACTGCATTTTTTTTTTTAATGTGAGACAGGTTTGAAGTCATGGTTTTACTCTTGCAAAGCAGGTGCTCTGCTGCTTGAGCCACACCTCCAGTCTATTTTGCTTTGGTTATTTTGGAGATGGGGTCTCACAGGACTGATCTCAAACTGTGATCCTCCCCATCTCAGCCTCCCAAGTAGCTAGGGTTACAGTTGAAAGCCACCATCACCCTGCTGTCCTACTGCGTTTTACAGATCCTCTGAGGAACATGGAACAGGTAGGCCTAGGGTCGACCCAGAAATTGTTGTGTAACCTCCCAATAAGTGTTCTGAAATAGAACCCTACATGGCTGTAGACCAGGTTGGGAACCAGTGGGTGGGTGTTGAGATAACAATTTCAGGATAGTGCCCAGGAGGGACAGAACACCAAGTGGAGCATCATCTGTACTTGGCCTGTCTAGCCTTTTTGGGGTGGGTTGGGGGTATGGGACTGGGCCTTGAACTCAGGGTTTTGCACTTGCAAAGCAGGCATTCTATTGTTTGAGCCACATCTCCAATCCACTTTTTTCTGGTTATTTTGGAAGTGGGGTCTTGTGAACCATTTGGCCAGACTGGTGTTGAACCTGCATCCTCCCAGTCTCAGCCTCTCAAGAAGCTAGGATTACAGGTATGAGCCACTGGCAGTGGGCCTGTCTACCTCAGCGGAGTTTCCAATAAAATCCATTACTGCTCCAGTTGCAGAAAACAAACACCCATTTGTACTTTAAAAATGTATATGAGGGCTGGCAGAGTGGCTTATGCAGTAAGAGCACCTGCCTAACAATCATGAGGCCTTGAGTTTAAACCTCAGTTTTGCCAAAAAAAAAAAAAAAGTTATATGACTGACTGACTGACTGTTTACTGAAATTGGCAGGCCTTGTGCATGGTGCCTCCACAGTGTTTGTGGTGAAAAATGGTAATGGGACAGCTTGTATAATGGCCAACTTCTCTGCTGCCTTCTGGACAAGCTATGAGACCGGCCATGGCTTTCAGGTAGGAAACACCTGCTTCACCTGTGTGTGATTGTCCTTTGAAAAGTTGCTGTGCTTTAACGTGACTGTTCTTTGTGTGTAATTCCTTCTAGGATCACCAGGACTCACGCCTTCATCTGTATCCTAGACACAGTCACCACACACAAGCCACTTGTTTTGGCTTCCACTGTTTTAGCATGAATATTTCCCAGCTTTCCTCATAGTTCTTTCACAATCCCAGCGCAGCATTTGTCTGTGTTCCTCATCACAATTTGTTCAGCACTCCCCAACAGTGGCTCTGATCTCTTGCATGTAGAGGACCATAAGCACTGTAGTGCTATGGTTACAGTGTTCTTGGAGGTTCTGTTAACACAACTTTGTTCCTGTGGATAAGCGAGGCTTTTTGTACCTCCAGATTTCCAGCAGATGGGTAGCATGTGCTTGTCATGCTTCCTCCTTGATTGCCTGTTAGTGGACATTTCACATCCTCATTGTGTAAATTTACTCTTAAGCACATCACTCAACCACATTTTATTCTCAGTTCTTAGTTGGAATTGCCATTTCTCCTCACACACCCCCATTTCAGCAGCACTCAGCCCTTTGCTAGAGGGCCGGGGGTGGGGGACCTGCAGAAAGATCGCCATTATGGAGAGCATTCTGGACCCTGTGCTGCTGCTTCCCTGGTTTTAGTTCATTTGCATAGTCTCCATGTAAACAATTCTGTCAAAGAAGAAAACTGGAAAGGTGCTGTTTTCTAAAAAAACATCTCAAATTATAAATGCTTGTCCACACACTTTTTATTTAATTTCTACTCTGCTTTTTGGAGATGTAGTCTCACAAATAATCTGCCCATCTCAGCCTCCCAAGTAGCTAGGATTATAGGCATAAGCCACCAGTTGTCACCTTTAATCCTCTCTTTTTGTGTTTTGTTTCAGGGGCTGGATTTTTTTAAAACAATTAGTTGTTAGATATTAATTATGTGGTACAAATAGGATCATCCGTAAGCAATCACGTGCTTTATATTTTCACAGCTCATTCCTTTCTCACCTTTCACAGTTTTGTGTTTATTAGGACATTAGTGTAAGGTCTCACCACAGCTACTTAACAGCTCGGTTCATTAGTGGCTATTAGTGTTTTTCCAGTTGTTTGCTTTGGTTTATTACAACAGTAAATTGCAACAGTTCCGCAGTAAACACCTTCTTTGTTTAAAGAGACTTTCTCTTTTGTTTATTTTGTTGTTGTTTTGAGACAAATCTTGGTATATAGCCCAAGCTGGCTTAGAGCTCTTGATCCAGGCATGTGTCCCTGTGCCAGCCTAGAGACATTCTTTTTTTTTTTTTCTTTTTTTTTTTTGGCAGTACTGGGTCTTGAACTCAGGACTTAACATGTTGAGCCACTCCACCAGCCCTTTTTTTATGAAGGGTTTTTTTGAGATAGGGTCTTGTGAACTGTTTGCCCTGACTGGCTTGGAGATATTCTTTAAATAAACATTTTTATAGCAAAAGAGTAGTGTTAGCTTTTTCAAATGTAACAAATATATAGCTGGTCCTCATGCCCTTATAGATCAAATTTCAAGTCACTAGTTCCAAGGTAACTTTTGATTTTGTTATAAATTAAAATTATTTTAATAGAAGTTTAATTTTTACCTGAAAATTGAATCACCTTTCTCCTAGACTCAGTTTACTTTTCAGTCTATTACTGACATGTAATAATACCGACCCTTTTGTGGGTTTTGTTACTTATATTAAAAATGAATACTCTATAAAAATATAGAGTAACTACAGCCAACATAATTTACTATGTATTTCAAAATAATAGCATTCAGAGGTTCCCAACCAATAAAAAAAATAAATGTTTGAGGAGACAGAAATGCTGATTGCCCCGATTTGATCATTACACGTTGTATACATGTATTGAATTGCACTGTGCCTCACAAACTTATAACAAATACTGTATCAAGTGAAATATGTTTTAGATGAATATGTTGAGGTTGCTCTGAGATGGAACTGAGTTAACCCCTAGTTGTCTCAGACTTACAGAGATGTCTTTCTTTGGTTAATAACCTACATTCTTAAGAGTTTCTGTTGCAATGTGTTTGTTCTAGAATGCAACCTTTGACCTGCCATCCTCTGCAGAAGTACTGAATAGCAGCTCTTGTGGTGGAGAAAATGCTTCCAACCCCAGCCTCGCCATTGCTTTTAGAAGCGGATTTTTGCTGACCCTCAATTTCACAAGGAATGCAACACGCTACCGTGTGCAGCTCATGCATTTTGTTTATAACTTGTCAGACACGCACCTTTTCCCCAATGCAAGCTCCAATGGTAAGAACCAGAGTTGACCACTGTGAAGAGTATTGGAAGATTGTCTTAAACTGCTAAGTACACAAGTAGTTCAGTTATGTTTTTTGTTTTCTTGTATTTTTGAAAATACTTTATTTGTTTGTTTTTGGATACAGGAAGCAAGACCGTGGAGTTCATAACTGACATCAGGGCAGACATAGACAAAAAATACCGATGTGTCAGCGCCACCCAGGTCCACATGAGCAACGTGACCATCACACTCCGTGATGCCACCATCCAGGCCTACCTGTCAAACAACAACTTCAGCGAGGGAGGTGAGGTGCTGGCCTGACCCATGGCCAGGTGATGGCTCTGTGTGCAGAAGTGTTCCCACTAGAACCGTCTATTAGACCTTTTCCCTTTATAGTAGGTGACCTCTGCAGATGATATGGGCACTCCCCCCACCCCAGAGTTGGAGTTAACCCAGGGCCTTCTGTATACTAGACGAGCACTGTACCACTGAGCTACACAAGAGACATCTTGATTAAAAGGGTAAACATTGGCATGAAATAAGCCAGGCACAGAAGGGCAGTGCTGCATGGTCTCGCACATGGAATCTGAAAGAGTTGATCTGGAAATTGATCGTAGGGTAGGGGGGTGCCAGGACTGAGGTGGGGGTGTTGAGGAATGGCAAAAAACAGGACGATTCAGCTGGATAGGAAAGAGAGTTCTAGAGGCTTGTTCAGCAGCATGGTGACTACAGTGATTGTTGAACATTGCTGAGAGGATAACTTGTAAGTGTTCTCACCACAAAAGATATGAGGTATTCGAAGTGATTCCTCTGTTAATTTGCTTGTTAGCCATTCTGCAACATGTGCATGTTTCTAGTACATGGTAAATACACACTTTTTTCCCTCCCTGTAGTGCTGGGGATGAAATCCAGAACCTCATGCATGCTAGGCAAGTGCTACATTGTTGAGCCGAGTCCCAGTCCCACAATTTTTACTTGTTAGGGAAAGGGGGCAGAAAGGCAAAGCAGATAAAACCTTACCTATGTTGTCCCCTTCTGACAGGGCCGATGGGATCAGGCTCCCAGGTCTCTCCCTTCAAACCAGGCAGCCCACAGCAGGGGCAGAAGGAACAGCATTGCCTTTGTGACCTCTGACCCCTGACCTTCTGGCAGGAGCCCAGCCCTCCTCACTCACTAGTGTCCACAAGGTACTTGTGAAATAGTAGCAGCCTGTCTTTGAAGGTTGTTGGAATTAAGGAGGAAATTTATACAAAGTATTGATCTCCTTTTAGGGCAAAGAGTAGCAAAGAAATTTTACTCTTCTCTTTCATTTGTTCCCCCACCACTACCTTTTTGCCTCAAGTCGTTTTTACTATTAAGAAAATTCTGCCCAAATTCTACCAGTTAGGTCAGAAATCATGGTCATTGTTTAGAAGGTTGAGGGTGTGTGATTTGCATGAGGGTGAGCTTACTGGCACACAGGAGTGTTTAAAGATGCTGCAGCTTACCATAGTCTCAGACCTGCCTGCTCCTCAAGAGCATGTGGAGGCTCTGAGGTGACTTGGGAGGGGGCTAACATAATGGCTAATTGTACTGCTGTTTGGAGTTAGTCATCATCCCGCTCACGGTGTGCCGGGCACACTATAGCACTGGCCCTGTCCTGCACACCCAAGGTAAAAAAAAAAAAAAAAATTGAGTCTTTGCTCCCATTTCCTGAGTAGGAACAGGAGATTCCCCCTCCACCACCACCATACACATATACTTCTTCCTACTTTATCCTGCTAATCCTGCTAGACTAAAGTAAATCTTTACTAAAACTTCAAAAAAAAAAAGAATATTTGATGGCACATGAAAATGACTATAAAATTTAGTGTCTGAGGGCTGGAGGCATGGCTCAAGTGGTAGTGCTTACATATCAAGCATGAAGACCTGAGTTTGAATCCCAATAAGTTTAAAAAAAAATCAGTTTAAGTATTTTCCAGTTAATCAGCTTTTTTAGTAACAATGGCAGAACCCTTGTGAGAACCACAGCCTGAAGGCTGAAATATTTACCGTCTGTGGCTTTACAGAAAGTTTGCTGAGCTCTCAGCCAGTGGCTGAGAGAGTAACAGAGCCAAGGCTAAAAGAAGCCCTAGCCCAAAAACTAGGCATAATCGGGAGAAATAGGGACTTCACTGGGAGCCTCTGAAGGAAGCTAACGTGCCATGTCCTTTTACAAACTGTACTGCATCTGATTTTCAGCACTAGCCCCTGGAAGTTGTGGCAATGGTCCCTTACCCAGAGTCAACCTGAGCCTCTCACTGCTTCCCTGCCACCTCTTTTCAGTCCAGCCTGGAGCTGTGTCTGCTTGGTGGGGAGGACAGGCATGGGCCACATGTGTTTGAGGTGGCCTCAGCTGTACAGTGACAGCTGTTTGTCTGGAGCATGGGTGTTCACTGGGCTCAGGCAACCCAACAGTCTGCGTGTGGGCTGTCCCCATTCTCTCCAGTCTGAAGAGTAGAGGAAGCAAACACTGCCAGAACCTGGGAACCAGAATCTGGCCTGTTGACCTCATCCAGTTTTGTTGCTGCAGGGCCTACATATAGTTACCACATGGCTCACTATTTGATTTCACTGTCCTGGGCACTGGACACAGTGTGGCCCACTCCTGCTTCTCAGCTCTCAGGGCCTGGAGATAAGGGGTTGCATGAAGGTTGACTGATGAGTTGAGGAGAGCCCTGAAATCATGGCCTCTTTTCTCTGGACTAAAAAATGGAGATGCAACAGACAGGCTCACTGGTTTCTAAGGGTAATAATTACTTTTAAGGGAAGTTTTTTAGAATGGTTGTAAGTTCATAACAAAGTTGAGTGGCTGACTGTGATACTACCCCCTGGAGGCAGCCAGTGGCATAGCGTCATGAGGAGATTGGGCTTCCAAACTCTGCTTAGTGATCATTTGGATCTCTGCTGTGGTCCCCGTCCCTCTCTGTCCATCAGGTTGTTCATCAGAAGCCTGGTTTCACTGTTCACCTGTCTTCTAAGATGGTTGGTTTGGTTTTGTTCAATCTGCAGATAACATGTGCTTTGGAAAGGAGAACACCTTGTTTGTAAAGTCTAGTGGGTGGCAGGGGATTTGGAACTCATCCTAAAGCTTCCCTGTGTATATTCAGTAGAAGCCAGAGCTTCCCGTTGTAGGCCATCAGGGGCAAAAGGGGCGAGATGAAGTCACAGTGAGCTGTCCTCTTTACTAGAAGGAAGGAGCCCTGGGTCTTTTGAAAACCATCTGTCTGTGGAGTTCCATCCTTTATAGTAATTCCTTACCAGTCAGCCTCTACTAAGCACAACAAAACACAGGCAGGGATGTTGCTCAGTGGTACAGGGAGTGCTAGCTAGCATGCAAAATATGTGAGGCCCTGGGTTTGGTCTCCAGCATCAAAAAGAAAAATATTTTTAGCTATATACAGTGGCTGATACCGCTAATCCTAGCTACTCAGGAGGCGGAGATCTGGAGGATTGCACTTCGAGGCTGGCCTAGGCAAAAAGTTTAGGAGACCCCATCTGAACCAATAAAAGTTAGGCACTGTGCCTATTATACCAGCTACACCGGAAGTATAAATAGGATTGTGGTCCAGGCTAGCTTGAGCATAAATGTGAGCCTCTATTTGAAAAATATCTCCAGCAAAAAGGGCTGGGGATGTGGCTCAAGTGGTAGAATGCCTGCCTAACAAACATGAGGCCCTGAGTTCAAATCCCTGGTCCTAACAGTAGTTGAAGGAATGTGTTTCATATAAATCAGTGATTATCTTGGCTCCCTTCTCTCATGCCCAGTAGAGTTTTTGTTTCTTACATGCATGTGCTTTTTTGTTGTTTGTGAGACAGGGTCTCACTTAGCAGCCCAGGCTGGCCTGGGACTCTCGGTCCTTCTGCCTCTGCCTCCTGAGTGCTGGGATTAGGGCATGTCCCACCTGACTTAGAGTTTTTAATCAGAGGAGTTACAGGCGAGGGAGGCTTCTGTGACCCATTTGTCAGTAGACGGCAGTGACTATAGCCAGGAAGCCTTGTCCATCTTGCCTTCTGATACAGTGTCAGACCACTTAAGAGGAAATAAAGCATGAGTCAAGGTTGAGCTGACTTCCTATCTGCCTTGTTGAAAATAGGCATCTTCTCTCCCAAGTGTCTTTAGAGCCAGGTGGCAGTACTCTCTCTGGGTGGACTGCGGGTAGTCTTCCTGAACTCCAGCAGCCAGGTCTCAAGGTTACATTCCAGCCAGTTGTCTGGCTTCACGGTTCTTGATACTTGGGTTCTTGGTGAATGAATCAGTGTACTCTTCTGTGACCATGAAAAGTTAAAATAAAAACCACTTTGAATATAGGTTATCATAAATCTCATTTTCCATCCAATTTGGAGGCAGTAATTTTTTTCATTCTTTAGGAACAAGAGTCTCATTCCTAATCTAGCCTGAGTTGAGTATCAGCTCTTGCCATTTGAAATTCTTTTGATTACCATGTACAGGTTTTATGACTTCTGCTGCTGCCAGGAGATGGTTTAAGACCTTCGAAGCACATGAGCTGTTGAAAAGCCTGAGTCTGGGAGGATGCCCAGTCACACCCCCCTTTCCCTGTTTCCTTGGTGGAGAGGACTGGGTGTACCTGTAGCTTCCCTTGGGTCCCAAGTTGCAGAAGCTTCTGTGACAGCACCACCCCATGGCATGCTTTGTGTGTTTCATCTGTGACTATTTCCTTTGGATGATGAACCCTCTGCAGGAAGGTCTTTGGTAGGCAGAGTGTGAGGTTTAGAATTTAGAATAAGGAGAGCATTGTAACCCATGGATTATTATAGAGTCCAGTGTTTTGTACAGCTCTTAACACCAACCTGCAGCTCTGTCTAAGGATGAGTGAGTACTGATTGTCAGTGTGTCTCCAGTTGGCCTCAGCCCCATGGTGTCTGCTCTGCCACATAACCACCCAAGGTTAAGATCACTCTACAGAACTCTACAGTTACTCTGGGCCATGCTGTCTGGAAAGTTTTATGGTGAGGAGGGAGCACAAGGGGAGAGGGCATGCAGGTGAGCCCTAATCTAATTCTAATCTGGGTGGAGTTTGAAGGCAGGAGTTGGCAGCTGGGACAGAGCTGAAATGAAAACTTCATCTTAGCTCTGAGTCAAAAATAAAGAAGTGATTTCAGGACATTCCACAGCAGGTTCCCTGTGGACATGGTCTGTGACTGAACCTAGCAGAAATATGAAAGAATTGAATTGCATGGAATATGATGTATAAATTGTATTCCAAACTTCTTGATTTTGATCTACAGCAATGAGACAAAAGAACCTAATTTGAGGCGATAGAGCCTTGATGTTTGAACATCATTCCTTTGCTCCTAAGCAAACTCTTCACTCTTCTCCTGCTTTGGGTTATTTGCCTTGGTGTTCAACATGCATTGCTGTGAACCACTTGGTGGGTCAAATTCTGAGGAACATGTCCTCTCTGTGTGACACTCCATCCCATTGTTCTTTGGAGACTCCCTTGTCCCCCACTTCTGGATTGTGTTCTGCTATTGGTGTCCTCACCACCACACACACACGCACGCACGCACACGCGCACACACACAGTGCCCTCTCCCTGCAGGAGGATGCTTGCTTGTGCCCTCATTACAATTCTGCAGCAGCTAGCCTGCCTGTTCATCATGGAGGCTGCTTGCCCCATATTGCCCCAGGCTCTGGCGTACCCTACGGGATAGTCCTAGGATGTGGTCAGTGTCTGTGTTCTTACACTGCTCCACCTGGCTGGAGCCAGTGTATCAAGGACCTCTTCCTCCTTTGTGATCTTGATAGCACTGTGGTTGGCATATGACAATTCAGAGTGCTTCCTTCCCCTGGCCTCACTGTACAAGATTTGTTACGAAAAGAAGGCACAGGGGGCACTGCCCAGCCCTTCTTTGGAAGGGGGCTGTCCCGCTGCCTAGGCTGAGCCAATAACATGCAGGTGTTGAGGAGGTAGACACAGGTGACAGAGGATATTCTGGGTCCCCCATCCATGCCAACTGGAGCCAGCTGTTCGAGTGACCTGGCCTCTGTCCTGTGCTTCTAAGAAGGCAGGAACTCATTCTGAGGATGGAGAGAGTCACACTGCACAAGGGAGAGGGCCTACAGTGAATTGAGAGAGATGGGTGGATATTTTCAGTTCTGAGTTTGTACTTAGGCCACTGATGACTACAGCAAGCTGGACTTCCTTCCACCACCTTCTCCACTGTGCCTGCAGAGACACGCTGCAAGCAGGACATGCCTTCCCCAACCACAGTGCCTCCTGTGCCACCCAGACCTGCTCCAACAGCTGGGCCCATAAACCCTTCTGTGTCCAAGTACAACGTGAGTGGTGACAACGGGACCTGCCTGCTGGCCAGCATGGGACTGCAACTCAACATCACGTACATTCAGACGGACAACACGGTAGGAAGGCAGTAGGGGAGGGGGTCATCAAAGAGGCGTTATCACTGCAAGTCAGTACTTCGTGCAGTCAGTCACTCAGCAGAAGCCAGTACGGGTCTTCACTCAATGTGCACGACTCACCAGAGCACTGTGTCCTCCCAGTGCTTGGTCTGTGTTCCTGACCCAGCATGTGGGGCTATGGTGGACAGTCCCATCTGCACAGGTCTCATTTGGTGCCTTACAGGAAAAGTGTGGTCATCCCTGATGGAGCAATAAAATTTCCTTAAGCTTTTATCATTTTTACACTTTTTTTCTGAAATAGTGTCTCTCTCCTAATAGTACCAGCATCTGGGGCTGAGAGAAAGCGTGGGGGGTGAGTTTTAGAGTGTGCAGCTGGCCAGGCATGGCTGTTTGCACCTGGAGGCTGAAGTGGAAGGACCCCTTGAGGTTGGGGGGAGGCTGGGGAGGATCAGAGTTCATGCATGCCCTATGTGGGGTGCAGCATCTGAAAAAGTTGGAAGCAGCAGGATGGCATTAGGGAACCTGGAAATGCCCCAGTGTGGGTCAGTGTTTTCTGGTAATTGTTTAGCGTGGATGTCCATGCACTTACGGTTTCCCTTTCCCCAGAGAGTGGGGTTCAGATCCCGAAGGACTGATAAGTACACTGATTGGTGTGCTTATCTTTTTTTTTTTTTCTTTTTTGGTGGGACTGGGGTTTGAACTCAGGGTATCACACTTGTACAGCAGGCACTCTATGGCTTGAGCCACGCCTCCAGTCCATTTTGCTCTGGTTATTTTGGAAATGGGATTTCACAAACTGTTTCCCTGGGCTGGCCTCAAACCAAGATCCTCCCAATCTTAGCCTCCCAAGTAGCTAGGATTATAAGCATGAGCCACCAGCACCCAGCTGTGCTTTTCTTTCTAGTTGACTTTATTTTTTGGTGAGGGGGGATGGGTAGTTTGAACTCAGGGCAGCTTCTCTCACCAGCCCTGCTTTCCTTTCTAGTCTGTGGTCAGAGTGTTAAACATCAACCCAAACACCACCAATTTCACCGGAAGCTGTGGTCCCCGTCTGGTGACCCTGGAGCTGCAGAATGAGGCCATTTTCCTGCTTTTCGAGTTTGGAATGGTGAGGCGCCTTCTCTTCTGTCATGCTGGGCATATTCGCTGAGGGCTTCTTGCCACCTTTGGGACCACTGTTCTTGCTTCCTGAGGAATCCATGGCTATAGGTTGGGCAGACATGAGCTAGAGTGAACAGGGTAGAACCGTCACAGCTCTGCCTCAGCAAGGAAACTGCTCGCTCTTTTTTTGCCCACCTTGTCTAGAGGAAGGGCCTATGTAGGCTGAACAGTTGGGGTGGCTGCAGAGAGTAGAAAGTGACAAGGGGCAGCCCCAATCCTGTCGGCACAGGGAGCCAGGTGGTACCCAGGCTTCTGCATTTCCTGGGGTCACACACTGCACTTTCTTGCTCAGTACCAGAATCTTTATGTCCTGTGCCATCTTCTGGGAAGAACCGTGTGCACAGTTAGTGACTGTTAGTTGTAAACACCATCTGTAAATACATTTATTTGTGTGATGCTCACACATGCTAGACAAGCGCTCTGTCACTGAACTACACCACCATCCCATGTAGATATTTTTATATGCTCTGAAAATGAGCTGAGTAACTTGGGTTTCTTGCAGTAGATCTTAACTTTACTGTACATTCAGAAAGGGCTTACTCAATATGGCTGCTGCCGTCCCAGTTTCAGTGGGGAATCGGAACTAGTCAAAATTTGTGCTCCCAGAAGACACCATGCCCCATATGGATAGGAAGTTGTACTGCTTGTCCTAAGGCTAGAAGCATGGGCCATGTTGACCACCAGCTGCCTGTGCTGTGTGTAGGGCAAAAGTCCAAGTGGTTAAGGATTGTCTCCTGCTCTTTCAGAATGCAAGTTCTAGCCGGTTTTTCCTGCAAGGAATCCAGTTGAACATGACTCTTCCTGATGTTAGAGGTGAGATCCCACAAATCACATGAACAACCCCTCCACCGCCCGTGGTGACTCTTGGTGCTCAAACTCTTCTCTGCCTTCCAGAACACACATTTCGAGCTGCCAACAGCTCACTGAGAGCCCTGCAGGCCACTGTCGGGAACTCATACAAGTGCAACACCGAGGAACGCCTGTATGTCACCCCAGCATTCTCCCTCAACATCTTCAGCGTGTGGGTGCAAGCTTTCAAGGTGGAGGGAGACAGGTTTGGGTCTGGTGAGTAGCGCCAAGAGCACATCTACAGTGGTGTGAAGGCAGGTGCCAGCTGGCAGGGATACTCCCTTTCCTCTGCAAAGACCTGTCCTCCTTTCACCATGAGGTTCAGAAGGGCCTGCATTGGGGCACAGCACACCCATTGAGGCAGTAATGTTTAGGACCTGTGGGAAGCTCTCCAGTGGAAGAGGTGTTTCAGTGGGGCCCTGACCTGGGTGCAGCACAGCTGACCAGTCTTGTCCATTCTAATCTGGGAAGAGCGCACCTGTGATCTCCCAGCCACATGTCTCTGTATGGCTTCTCTCAGGGACAGTAAACTGGAAGTAGTCTTCCATCTGCCTCATCCTTTTCCTCTGGCTGAGTAGGACAACCTGGGGAGGGCAGGTGCTGTGGTGAGCGGCACGGTGTCATGTGTCTTGCAGTGGAAGAGTGTCTGCTGGATGGGAACAACATGCTGATCCCCATTGCCGTGGGTGGCGCCCTGGCGGGGCTGGTCCTCATCGTGCTCATCGCCTACCTCATCGGCAGGAAGAGGAGCCACGCTGGCTACCAGACCATCTAGCCTGGCGGATGCTCCACGGACACACGGGGTCTGTGCTCATGTCCCCGCTCTTAGATCGCTGAGGAGGGGAGGCACACTTTCTGCAAACTGTTTTCAAATCTGCTTTATAAAATGTGAAGTTCATCTTGCAACATTTACTATGCACAAAGGAGTAACTATTGAAATGACGGTGTTAATTTTGCTAACTGGGTTAAATATTTTGCTAACTGGTTAAATGTTAATATTACCAAAGTAGAACTCTAAGGAGGGCAAGAATGCTTTTCTGAATTGGCACAGGCTCCACTTTCATTCGGCGTTTTAAGATTTGGTGTTTGGTTTCTTCATTCTTTACTCAGATTTAAGCCTTACAAAGGGAATCTCTGGTCTGCACACTGGGTACATTAGGCTGTCATGCTTAAGAAACTAAAGGCAGTACAGCAGGAAAATCCTACCCCAGAAGTGCTCTGAGGTGAGCATCTGGATGCTCAGAATGCTGTCAGGTC
Source organism: Castor canadensis (assembly GCF_047511655.1). Classification (NCBI taxonomy): domain Eukaryota; kingdom Metazoa; phylum Chordata; class Mammalia; order Rodentia; family Castoridae; genus Castor; species Castor canadensis. Next base: position 713,936 of record NC_133395.1, on the reverse strand, counting down.
AGGAGAGCCTGGCCCACGTTGCAGGGGCCAGCGTCCATCTGGGGCGTGACCATCATTGTTTTCCATGCTCTGCCAGCCAAGAGCCACACTTTTCTAAGTATAGAAGGGGCGTTATTTCTATTTACTTTTTGTAAAGTGGTTTCCAGTCTTCTGTCGGCATTCGGGGTGACCCTGTTTCTGCACTGTGTACAATAATAGATTCACTTTGCTGATGTAGCTACCGCGGTGGGGTGGGCTGGACACTGAGGACCAGCTCACATGTAACGCATTGCCTGTAACAGTGCTAATAAAAAGTCTCCTTCTTTGTCTGTCTGGACCTTGTGCTTTTGTCAGCCCCTGAGAGCCCATGGTGGGATAATGCTGATGGTGTGTCCAGTGTGTCCTTGGGGATCTCTGGTCATGGGAGTTCAGTCCATGGAGGGAGTGAGTGCATTGCTGTAGCCGGCCTTCTAGGCAGCAATTTGAGAACAGTGGGTGTCCCTTGGGGTGGGTCTTCACTGGGGCCAGTATGCCACGATTGTGGTTTCTGCCATGCCACACACACTGAATGTGGACTGTGGGGACAAGAATCTGATACTCAGTGTTTCCTCGCAGCGCTGACCACCCTCCTGCCCATTCATCACAGCGCAGGCCTCCCAGAGGTCAATGGGCAGGTCTGACCCCTCCCAAAGCTGTGTAAAAAAGCCTGAGAACCTCATGCCTAAAACTCATCACAGTTGCCTGCAGTCAGAAAGACCTGTCAGGACTGGGGACATAGCTTCAGCGGTAGAGCACTTGCCTAGCATGTGCAAGACCCTGGGTTCAATACAGAGAACTGCAAAAAAACAGTCTGCCATGGAGAGAGGACTGCTCTGAGGCCTTCAGCACTGGGTGGATTGTACAGGCTTGGGTGCCAAGGGGTGGCATCTCTAGAATTGCCAGCAGCCTGAAGACACAGCAGCAGTAGGTCCGGGTGGGCACACAGACATCACCTCCCCAGTGTGAACAGTACAGGTGAGTCTGTCCCATGCGCCCAACTGGCACTGAGCAACTGGTTTTGTGCAGGTCTGTAGACCAGGACTTGCAGCATGGTTGCAAAGCAGCCTTTGGAAAGATTCCCGTGGGGTGCCAAGTGCACCTGCAGGGGCAGCAGTTCTGAGGACCTGGGCTAAGCCTGGGAAGAGACCTGTGATCCAGCATGTGACGGGGCCTATCCCTAAAGATGGTGCTGCAGGAAGCCAGCCCCCACCTACGTAGAAGGAGCCTAAGGGACCTAAGGGTCACGTTGGGACCCCAGGACAATCCTGAGGAGCAGGAACATCAGGTGCAGCTTCAGTTGGAGGTGGGTGCCACACAGTGCCTGGAGTGGGGGATTGGGCGCCACCCAGCTGTCAGTCAAGCATTAGGCTTCTAAGACCACTGACAGCTGATAAACCTTGAGAAAAGGCCTCTCAAGGGACACAGCAGCCACACCAGGCTGTGATGCTGTGGGTGCCAGGTGTCTGACCTGAGCATGACTAGCTACAAGATGGAGGACTTGGCCCTGAAAGTCCCAGACCAGACTCCAGAGCCCAGCAGCAACTGGTGGCAGCTGTGGTTGCCCTGGTAACAATGGAACACAATGGCTGGGCTTCATGAATGGCCTGTCCCCTGGGTCGCCTGCCAAGCTTTGCTGGGCACCAAATTTACTGTGATGGGACCACCCTGTCCCCTTGGCTATGCCTGCCTCTCTCAAAGGCCAGCCTCTCGTGAGCGACAATCTCCTCCGGGCACTGACAGCCAGGACCACAGTCTGAATGAAAAGCACATGGCAGACCAGTCCATAAAGTGGAAGGTCAACTTGGAGAAACCAAGGGGTCAAAAGTGATGTTCCTTAGCAGGTGGGCAGGTTGACCTGTGTCCTGCCCACCTGCCCATGCCCCATGCTCTGTGCCCCACCCGTTGCACACAGGGCTCAGCCTGGCCTCTCAGGAAACTGGCCATGCCAGTCAGACCAGGACGGGCTGGGAGGGAGTGTCATGGCTCCACCCCTGTCCGGGCTGTGGCTGCACTTGAGGCCACACTGCCTTCTCTAAGCCCCTCATGCTCACCTGCTCTATCACTCCTGCTGCACACTAACTTTAAAACATTAAAATCCTTTATAAAATCAATGGTCTTCCTCAGGAGAAATCACATGCTTTGCGTACAACCCTCACAAAAAGGCAAATGCTCTGCCACAGACAATGACATCCAAACACATCCGCAATAGTGACCAGTCACCATTTGGAGCTTAATTTTCAGTTGCCACAAGCTGATAATCCCAAGCTCACGGTGCTGGCACAGCTTATCAGACACAAATGCACAGCTCATATTTTATATATTACTAATATCTCAGATGATAAAAATAACTTTTTTTTAGAAATTTATGATTTCATAGATCATAATTGAAAGGTAGAATGACATTTTAAATCACTTTGAAAAACACTGAAGCGTAAAGACATCACGTATTTACAAAGAAGGAAAGCAGTAGAAATTGGTCATATGTCAACTCTGGAAGTGAGGCTTGTGGTCTGCACGGTGGGATGTGGGCACCACCTCAGCCCTGAGCCAGCAGCACAGCCCGGCAGCTCTCACGGAGCCTGGTGATGGTCGTCATGGACAAGCTCCCTGGTTCTGAAAATATTTTCTGAAAGAGAGACAGAATTAAACATACTTTTACCTTCACTTGCCCCATTAAAGTGGTAGCACAGCAGACAGACAGATGGACCAAGGTCAAAGGCTTAGGGCTATGAAGGAGGAACGGCAAGTCTTGTGTTCCCTGGGCATCCTGTTTGCCAAAGGGCCTCCTTCCCTGGCTCAGGCCTGTGGCTCTGCTGCTCTGTAGTTTGAACTAATCACTCAGGATCATCCGCTGCACCCCCGCCTCCTACAGCTTCTTTAATACGAGAAAGGTACCATGACAAACCAACCCAGTGCTCACGCAAGCCTGTGAGCCAGGGCTGGAAACATGGCGCAAGTGGGAGTAGAGATCAGGAGATCACAGTTTGAGGCCAGAACAGGCAAAGAGGTCACGAGACTCAAAAAAACCCATCACAGAAAAGGGCTGGTGGAGTGGCTCAAGGTGAAGACCTTGAGTTCAAAAACTCCAGTGTCTCAAAAAAACAAAAACCGTTAAGAGCAGCAGTGGGCCTCAGGTTAGCCTGGTCGCAGTCCTTCCCGCAGCGAGTTGAACTTAGGATGAGGCTGTAGGTCCACCTGGAGACTTGGCCTCAGATCCACTCCAGCCTGTGACCCCGCCACTTCTCAGAAGCCCAGGACACCTTTTTTTGATTCCGCTGTGGCTGTAGTTAACCTTCTAACTTTGGACGAAGCAGCAACTCAGGAAGATAAAGCACTTTCCAGCACACCTCAAACTTGGGGACTGAGCTTTGGCGTCACCAAGAGAAGAGTGGTAGTCAGGTGGCCATGGGGGCTCCTCCCAGGGTCCCCACTGGACTCCTCCATAGGTTGCTGTCCCTTGGGAAGCTACACTCCCTTCACTCAGCCTGCAGAAGCCAAATCAACCCCATGCTCGCCTGAGCACCTGAGGCACGTCCCTCAGCGGGACGGCTGCAGAACGCCTCCCATCGTCTGCTCGGTGGACAGACACATCTGTGGCCTCCTTTTGTCATCCACTGCTGCAGGAGCCTTCACCCAGAGGCTGGCAAATCTGTGCAGCTTGTGTGTAAGGCTCTGCTCCGACTCGGCACGGGCCCCGGCTGACACCTGCAGGGTTTGTCAAGGCTCCGGGAGACCCCTGGTCTGGTGCTGCCCAGCCTGCCACCTGCCCGGGTTTCCCTTGGAACATCCTCCCTAGGGTCACGAGCCCACTGCAGCTTCCAGGAAGCGCGCTGGCCCCTGAGGCTGGAGCCAGTTTCACAACATGGAGTCAATTCCCTGGGGTTTCTACGTGACATTTCTCACTACTGCACAGGCGATCTCTTTGACAGGGCCACGGTTTGGTGGGCACCGTGGCCTGTCTCCTGAGTCTGCTGGAGACAGAAACCTACCTCCCAGCTGAGCCCACAGCCCAGAGGTCCCTCCTGTTCCCAGGCCACTTGGGTCGAGAGCAGCAGGGAGAAAGCTAGTCACAGCTTTTGGGCCCAGACTCTGAAAGAGTCTGAGCCACGAAAATTCCACTTTTTCACTCCCAACAGCAAGCTCTGCCCCTGGCGCAAATGCTACTAGCCCTTCTGGGCAAGGCCGTGTGGGATATACTGCCAAGTCCTATGAATGTGTAGTCACTTCAAAATGAAAATTACAACATGAAACGGTCCTCAGGATCTGAGTTCCATTGGCCCTGCCAGCGTTGCTCCAACTGTGGGCTCTGCTTCAGTCTCCTGCCTTCCCAGCAGGGCCTCACCAGCCTCTGCAGCCTCCACAGCCTCCACCTCACACTCTCAAGTTCCAAGTCCAACCACATGGCTTGTGCCGGGCCCAGGACCCAGCAGAGCCTTGCCCAGGCTGAGTCTTACAGAACTCACCTGCATAAATGTGTGACACTCGGTCACAAAGTCCCCTTTAGTGATCTGCTTGAACTTGTCACAGATGTCTGGGACGCTGTCAGCTTCTAGTATCAGTGCCTGGTGGTGTTTGATTAAGGTCAGGGCCACCCGGAAGATGATTTTGGAACCTTCGTTGAACAAACAGTCCCAGATCCGAAGCACAGTCTGGAGAGACACAGAAATCCCATGTCACCTCCATGGTGACCCACACTGCTCCTGGGGCTGACCAAGTGCTCACCTCCACAGGCAGGGTGTCTATGAACAGACAGACGAACCAGCGCGACACCAACAGGGTCCACAGTACACCGTGGCCATCCATAAGGGCCGCCACCGCCGGCAGCTTCATCCTCACCAGCTCTGCAAGGACCTCCTGGTCGGTCTTCAGGCCCAGCATCGCAGGGCTATAGTAATCTACCAAGCGAAGCAGAGAAGTTGCCAGCACGCTCTGTAAGCACCAGCGCCCCAGGCAGCCTTGCTCCCCTGAGCCAGGCAAAGAACTGGCTGACCTGGGAGGACCCTTCCCGGAAGAAGGGCTGAGTCCAGGCAAGGGTGCTGAGCTGACTCTCACAGCAAGGCCTCCCAGGCCAGGGAGCTGCAGAGGTCGAGATCAGACCTATCTGGACATCAGTTAAAACCTGCAAGCAGAAAGGAATTGCCTAGAGGAAATGCTTGCACCCCGTGTTCTTGGCAGGGTTGTTTACAATAGCTAACAGGTGTCACCAGTGGGTAAATGGGCAAACACACATCCTCTGTCCACGTGATGGATTATCACCCAGGCCGTGCCACGGGCGAGCGGAGGACACGACTCTCAGGGAAAGACAAGCCGGCGGGGAAAGTCAGGTGCAGTGGCTCTACTCGTAGTGACCGGCTGGAGGAAGGGCAGCGCAAGGCAGTGCCTAAGGAGCACAGTTTCCGTCTGGGAAAGTAAGAAAGTGAGAAAGCCCTGCGATGGATGGTGGTGGCTACACAACCGTGTGACATACCGAACGCTCCAGGACCGTCCACTCAGAAACGGTTAGGGTGGTAAATTTTATGTTCTGGGCATCTCACCGCAATAAAAAGAAAACTCAGTCAAACGCTTCCAGCAGCATTTCTATGTCTTTCCAAAGAACTTCTCGACTTGTTAATGTGACGTGCCGTTAACCATTTTAATGCTTGGTTTACACGATAAAAGAATTCAGGACGTCACCAAAGTATGTATGCCAAGCCCACACCCATCCATGTGCAGCAGGGACGGCTTGTTCTATTTAAGCCAGAATCACTGCAAACGCTGACAAGGCCAGTTCTTAGGGAAACCCTGTCTTAAAAAAAAAACTCTCGTTTTTATTTTGCCTCTACCTTTGAACCTTTCAGCTATCTGTTCTTTTTTTTTTTTCTTTGAGCCAAGGGCTCACTATGTAGCCCAGCGATCCTCTTGCCTAGCTTCCACAATGCTGGGATTACAGGCGTGCACCATCTTGTCAGGTCTTTTTATCCTTCTTCATTGAGCACATTCTGCACCAGCTGAGAGTTGAGGTGGGAGATTATCGGGGGACTCTGCAGAGGGAGCTGAGCGACAGGGAATTTGCAGAGTAGCACAGCGTGACCTTGGCTCTACTACAGAGACGCTTAGAACAGCTTCCAAAAATAGACCTGCTAAACTCTGACCCTGCACTCCACTGTGCTCAGTCGGTCTCCATGGGGAGGATTAAATTAAAGCCACCACACTCTCTATTTTCTACTGGACACATTCTCTTGAATGTGGAAAGCCCTGCCAGCCGACGTGGCACCAGGCTCACTCATTAGGTCTGAATCTCGCTGTGTGTGGCTCGGTAAGGACAGACCAGGACCCATGCTCTGGGAAAGTGGCCGCTTCTTCCTATCAGCCTCCTTGTCCCTCCTCATCCCTTGTCTCCTACAGACAGCCACACCTTTGCAAACAGCCTAATAGCATCTCACCCAGGCTCAGGGACAGCCCTGCCTGTCCCAAGACTAGGTGGAGACCCGAGCTCTAGTCCCAAGGTCCCCAGGTCTGGGCTGAAACGTGGAAGGACCCACAAAGGCAGGAAGGTGTAAGAGCAGCGGTCTCCAAGTGGCCACACAACAGTGCAATGCATTGAAGAGTGACGTCCCCTTTTAGCTTCACTGCCGTTCTCCAAATCTGCCCAGTGAACATGCGTGAGCTACATATGACCACACACTCAATTAGAAACTACCAGGCACATGTCGAGCACTTCATCAATATTACCAGAGCAACAAGACGCCCAGAGCACACATACTGCAGGGTCCGCCCTCTGTTATAAACCACCAGAGAGGTGAGGCCTGGCCCACAAACAAGACAATGAAAATGAAAAAGCCAACAGGAACTTGATGCACTTGGGTTGCAAACGCCATTCCATGTAAAACTGGGGCCACGACAAAGTCCGGGGGCCCATGCCTTTCTCCTTCCCGCTGTGACCTGGGACACTGCTCTACAGTCCTACGCTGACCAGCAACCCTCAGCCACCTCTGCTCTTGCCTCCCTCAGCTGGACACATTCCAAGTTGCAGCATATCCCGAGTGGGGCTTCAGGACCTGGGGCTGAAGGTCAGAGACATGAGTCCAAGGGGTCTTGGCCCACTCACTCACTCGCACCTCAGGAGCAGGTGTGAGATGGGACCCCCCCATCCCCACCCCCCCAGTCCCCCAGAGACGCCTCTGCAGCCCTGGATCACTGTGAACCAAAGGCCATGGACAACCAGCAGTGCAGGAAGAACTCTAAAAACAGAATCTCCCTCTCCCTGCCAGGAAGGACAGCCTCAACTCTGACCAATGGAGAAGGCGCCAAGCCCACATGCAAACGTCTGCAGCTGCTGCCTCACACCGTCACCTCTCAGTCACCTCACAACACCTCCTCACGCTGTCACCTCACACCATGACTTCATGCCGTAACTTCCTGCAGTCACTTCATGCCATTACCTCACACAGTCACCTCCGTCACCTCATGCTGGCCCTAGGATAAGTGCAGCACAGAAGACACCCACACGACTTGTGCTACGGCATGTGGTTATGACGTATCTATTTTATTATCAGTTATTTTACCATCAATTATCAGCCCCCAGTTTCTGTGAGGCCTAACTTACACGTCACGCCATCATAGGTATGCAAGAGTTCAGGGTCTGGTGGGACCCCCGTTCCAGGCGTCCACGGGGCCTTGGGGTGCACCCCAGAGGAAGAGGAGACTCTGCCATCTTTAGTGGGGTGGACAGGGGGCTCCTATGGACCCTGCAGGGTCTCCATCGGCCTTTCATTCCCCAAGACAGAACTTTTCAAAAGGAACTACCTCATCTGAAGACAGCACAACAAAACCCTCCACACGCTGTCTGAGAGCGGGGATGGGAACATTACGGAGGGGGCGGCCTCGTTCAAGGTACAGTGTACACAGGCATGGAATTATCACAATGAGTTCCCCTCATATTAATGCATGATAAATCAAAAATAAAGAATAAAGTCACTATCTTCCAAACGGCAAAAGGCCCAGCCAAGGGCAGGGCCCCCCCAGGTCCCAGCTGCTGAGGTGGGGGAGGCAGGAAGACAACACAGCAAGACCCTGCCTCAAATACGAGAAACAAATAAACACAACCTTTCCTATCTTCCTCTTTAAACGTTTTGCCAATTCCTAAACCTGAAATAAATACTGCAAAAATTAACTGAGAAAAGAAAGAAAGAAACCACGCAATGGTTCTTCCTCCACTAGTGGGAAATCAAGCCCCAGTGTGGGCACTTGGATGGCACCTGGCTCGGCGCTGCACTGGGACCCAGCACTTGAGCTGCCATCACTGGGCAGAAAGGAACACATGGCCAACAGGAACACTACACCCAGGATGGATGGCCACAGGGAGACACCAGGATGGCACGGAGACCTGCTCACACCTGGTCATGACCAACAGGACATGGGAGCCCCATGCAGTCCCTCCTGTGTGCAGCTGGAGCTGCCGCCTACAAAATGGGCTTACTGTCCACATGATGTTCTCCTGCCTTTGACACCAGCAATTAGCAATGGCTTCCCTACAATTCAAGGGAAAACCAGGTGAAACCGGTTTTTCAGGTTGGACAGGTGTCATTTTATCAAGGCTGACTTGATCTCCTGGAAGGTTCCACTATCCAAATGAGGTTAAGTCTGGGTGAAGTCCAGGTGAGGACTGGGGGGGGCGGGGCAGGGTTGCTGGGTAGACTGGCCCCTCTAGGTAGGTACAGGAATTCCTTGCACCCAGGGACACAGCCCACCTGCATCTGCATCCTTACACATAGAAGCACGAAGTCCCCACATGACAGACAGAAGGGAGGATGGCATTGCAGGGGCCTCTCCACCCCTGACCACCACCACCCCGCCGCCCCGGCCCTCCTGAGCACTGAAAGGTAAAAATCCTCAGTCAGCCTCCTCGAAGACAGCACAACTCAAGGGAGCTGGAGGAGGACAGGTGGCCACGGTGGGGAGTGGGGAGATCCAGTGAGGTGGGGCCTCCAGTGGGACATCTGAGGTGAACACCTAATCAGGTGACACTACAAGTTACTCAATCCCGGGTTCCTCCTCCATAAAAAGAGGCTGACATACCATTTCTGTCACTTCTCAAGAGACCACGACCATGAGCAATGCACCTGACAACCAACTGTGCTGTGTGAATTTGCCTCTGTTGCTACCAGAAGACCCGCCATCCTTCCACAAGCTCCTTTCGTATAACTGGCCTCTGCATCCCTTTCTGTTAAGACTTTAATCCTTTGTTAACCTGAGGACCTCAGAGCCCTTCTCTAAACTAGCGTAAGAGGCGCTCAAGCTGCTTTTGCTAAAAAGCACTGACTTCACAAATTAACTAAAACAGGACAAGCTTGGCATCCCTGCCTCCATTTTGTATGTCTTTGCTTTAAGCCATTCTCTTTGCAGTCACTTTGTAATCACCTTGGATTCCAGAAAGGACAGAACTGATAACATCTTTATGACAAGGACTAAAACTTCCCATGAGGAACAGTGGAACATGCAGGACTGACGTCCCTCCAAATGAGGACAATGACCTATAAATGGTGAGGCTGCACCCTGGAGCAGGAGCAATCATCCCATGGGAACCAGATCGCTCCCCTCAAGTGATGTCAGTGATGACATCTTCTCTGAAACCCCTCTGGAAACCTTTGAACTGAGATAATGGCCAACCAGAACACACCTGTGACTGGGACTGTTTATCCACACCTTTGTCCCCTGCCCCAGTTCTTTTGCCTACTTAAACCTTTAGCTCATGTCTGTACCCAAAGGTGGCTGAAGATGAGCTGAGTGCTTCTTCTGCCTCTTCCCACAGCACGTCCCGAGCCGTGTAATAAAC